>NC_134314.1:14259684-14860897 GCF_964195595.1 Calonectris borealis
GTATACAAATGTGTCTTTCTCCCCAGTTTTGTCAGTATGTATGATTGTAAAAGGAGATGGAGTAGAGTCTTTCTAGTTCTGCAGATACTGGTTTAGTACTGATTATTTTAGACATAAATGTAGAGTTTGAGTAGATTTATTATGAATAACTTTTATTTAGTTTGCCTCTTTCTCCTTCTGTCAATAGGTCTTAATTACAAAAAGCTAACAGATGAAAATGAAAACCCTCTGGAAACACTGGAGCCCATCCTTACAAGTCAAAATATCTTGTCTGTTTCCAAACTGGCTCCCAAAATTCCTAAAAAAGATGGCAGCATGCTGTCACCAAGCTCTATTTATGCTGTCTGGTTACAAAAACTTTTTTGGAATGGTGATCACCATCTCATTAAAAAAATACCAGAAACTATGGATGAGTGGCTACATGCATATGATACGTGTTCAAAGTACTTGGATAGACTTGATCCAGATGATATTGTCACTTTTATTGATGAAATTACCTTTTCTTCAAAAGCTGTCACAAAGGTAAGCAGGTATATTTTAAGAATTTCAGGCCTCAGGTGAGGTGCAGTTGAATGTAGTATCAAGGAGAAAGTCTCAGCAAATTTTTACTTTTTTCATTTTACAGTTTTTAAAGATAAATTCATAAACCTATCTTCTTCTGCCTACCTCTTCTTTTTATGACTGCCAGTATCAAAAAAGATCTTTAGTTAGAGGAGTTAGCTCTGTGGATAAGAGAGTTTTTGATGGAACTCTGGTTCAGCAGAGAATAAGATATTCTTCTTGGGTATTTATTTATTTACTTGTGCTCATCCTGAAATTCATTGTGCCCCAGGCTTGTTTTTAGTACCAGGCTTTTGCATTCTGAATAGGATGCTCCACAGAGAAACGTTCTGGGCCAATGCATATGGTTTCCAGGCACTGTAATAATATAAATGATAAACTCTGTCATAATCTCCATCTGGCTGAAAACCTCTTATTGAAGGAACGTGCTTTCATGTCCGTAACATATATTACCAGGTTTGCAATTTCTTTTTGCCCAGTGAAACCTACTTATAAGGATATTTCCAACATAAAGTTTTACCCATGCTTTCTTATGTATCTTTACTACCAAGTACAAAAAAGAGATGAGATTTCTTAAATATTTTCTTATTAAAAGATCTTGAGATGTCTTCACTAACTTAATCTGAAATGAAAAGATGATAAAGGAGAGATGTTTTGTGAGGTTTTTTGTGTCTTTATCTTCTCTATTCTGGATTGTGCTCATTTTCCAGAGGTGTTTATTCACCGTGTTCAATGAGGTGTCATTTGTTCTCTCTCTGGATATTGTTTTAGTGTTCCCACGATATTAGTATAAATTTATTAGAACCCATCTAACCTGTATCTATTCCAGACTTTGTTGAAAAAAATTTGCTATTCATTGAAATCCTGGGAAAATGAAAAGCTTTGTCAGCACCAAATTTATGCTTTGATCTGTCTGCCATGCTACTAATAGACCAACACATTTCATCACTAGTCCCATCAGCTGTCTCGTAAGCCTGTTCAGCAGAACCACTGTCTTGATTAGGTGTTTTGATCCTTTCTATCACGTAAACATACCGAGTGTTTCATGCTTATTAGGAAAGACTGCCACTCATCCTGAGATGTCAATTGCCAGACCTGACTCTGGACTGAGGTAGCCAGGGCATGACTGTTGTCTAATGAGAAGGAGATACTGTCTTCGCGTATGATCACCGCTAGCAACTACTTGAAATTCTTGCTGTTGATTATCTTGAGCATTTCAAGATTATTTCTCATTTATTCCAGGTGAATGATGCAGGGAGAGGATGGATAGCCTTCACTGAGTATCTGTTTTGATACTACATTGTTTATTTTCATTTGTTTATTTCTGTTCAGGATTCTAATAGAGTTTCTCTACTCTCTTAAGATGAGTAGGAGTAGCAGGAAGGAAATACTGATGGCAGCATTATTATGGTTGGTGGCCAAGCAGAACTTCATAGCAGAAATCTTTTAGCTTTTTGGCCATGAAAAATACTCAAGAAGTGTTCGAAACAGTTGGTCAAATCAGCTGATTTAGTGTGTCCCCTGCATTGGGTTTGGGAATGAAACAGCTGTTTAACCAGCTTGCAACTAGTTTTGCCTCAGGATCTCATCTGATTTTCAAGTGGAAGTGTACAATGAAAAATTATCGTTGTAGAACCTGAAAACTTATTTCTCGGAGATCTTTCCTCTAACTTTGATCTGAAAAATGCTTCATACCTAAAAGCTGCCTTTTGACTTGCACCTTTTACTTAAAATTTTATCCTGTTTCGAGGCTGCACTGGTCATGCAATCACTCTTTTAATCTCTAATTCAGCACTTTTTTCCTAGCCCGGTTCTATGGCCAAGCACTTTATTATATCAGTTCCCATTCCTATATATATAACAGATGTACATTTCTGTATTTCATGGAAGCACTGATATTTAATATACATAAAGGACTGTAAAAAACCATGATTATTACCATGAAATAATCTGTGCTGTCACTGAGACAGCTGAGTTTTCTCACATATGGAAAATTTGTGGAGTTCTTTTAAGTGGACCTTGAGAGGACGCTCAAAGTGAGACAGTGTAAGTAGTTTTTTTAGGAGTGCTGAGAGGTGAATTGACTCCCTCCCCCTTTGCAAAAAAAAAAAAAAAAAAAAAAAAAAAAAAAGGTACTGCTGCATCACACCCCCACTCAAAATTTCAAAAGGGGAGGGAGGGAAAGAAGAGACAGGGTAGTCCAGGGAGGTGATGAAATGCACTGCATCATTATCCTTGTGGAACAGCTCCTCCATCTAAAAGCCCCTCTTGGTCAAAAACGATCAAGAAAAGTCTCGAGTGATGAGGGGTAATGGGAGGTGGGCTACCTAGCAGTGTAGGCTACATGACTTGAACTTCAAGGGTACCATTGCTGTTGTCACCATGTGGGAACTTAGGAAGCAGACATCAGAATATCACCCACTGTTTCAATATATCAACAGTAGTAAGAAGAGGCAGGTGACAGGCCAGCAAAGCAATAGGAAGCTTCTTCTACTTGCGTGTCCCTTGATATGACAGAAAACCTCGGAGTAGAATGCATAATTGTACAAAAGGGAATGAAAGCACAGGGTTTTAGTGCTGACTTCGGCAACTTCTCGTTCTTAGTGAGGAAGACAGGAATGTGCTGGGGGCCCTTTTCTTCACCTGTCCCTTTCCACTCGCTGCTCTTCTTTATTTTTTTAAAAACATGTTTTAGCATGAGACACTCCATTTGTGTGTAATGTCACAATAATTACAGTGCGGCACATGGGTTGGTAAAGAAAAGAAAGCAGCTGGAGTTCTGATTTATTACAGAATCCTCCTCCTGGTCACAGAGAAATAGTTTGTATTTACATTGTGTGAGGATGCTGTAGCTGCTAAGTGCATTGTTGCTCTTTCTGTGCTACTAGTAAATGGACGTCTGAGAGGAAAGAGGTGGTATTGAAAATTGAAGGATAATTAATTTCTGATGAGTTGGGCCAGCAGAGACCGAATGGAAAGGTGGGTGAGTGAGCAGTGCTTGACTGGGCAAAGGAGTTGAGAGAATGTCTAAATTGGAGAAACGGATGGGGCATTTGCACTTCTGAAAGGGCAGCTAACATCGTTATGCTGATGTGTAGTTTAGGGTGTGACTAGGTTTTAGGTGCTCTTAGCTCTAAGAGCTCAGAGATTCTTTTCTCCCGTGTAATTGGTAGAAGTGAGTTACCTGCAATCAGTAGAAATGAGTTACCGCCTGGAAGATGAGATTCAGTTCCCCAACCTTAAGGGTTCAGAGAAGTGGTGACATTGGATGGTGTGAACTGTGTGAGCAGAGATGCATCCTAATGGGACTTTAATAAATCATAGATTGAAAGTAACATGGTTAATATACTGGATTTTCTGTATGAGACAGATCAGACTGCTTCCCAAAATGAAGTATTTTTTGACCTGCAGCATATCCTATAGGAGATGTTTTAGAATTTTTGAGGGGTAAAATGTGACTTGTGAATCCACAGTAATCCTTGATTGCTCTAGTGGCTAATTATTCACTGTTCATTTTTTAAAAATGCCTTTTTTTGCTAAACTGAATTTATCTTGTTTTGAGACAAAATAGACCTTTTGTCTGCTATACTAAAGAGGTAATCATCAAAGTTTGCTACCACGGTTAGACATTCAGCGGATGCCACTTAAATGTGACTTTGGTAAACTGAATGGACTGACCTTGGGAAGTTTTCTGGTCTTTTTTTTTGTGTGTGTGTGGTGGTTTTTTTGAGTTCTTTTGGTTTTTTAGGCAGGGTCATGTTTTGTTTTCTTTTTTTTCCCACCTCTTCCATTATTATCACAACTCTTCTTTGGATCCAGTATATCAACATCCGTCTTCAATTGAAGCAGGTAGAGGTTGATGCAATATTCCTGCTGTGTTTGTGGTAAATGAAATAGGTGAAGTTTTTTTACTCTTCATCAGTACCCTCCTCACACATTGAAGGACTGAAGTATTGATCCTTGGACCACAGCAGCTCACTGCTGCAAGCAGTGAGAGGGTTCCTGCTTGTGACACTTCTACTCAGAAATTCTTTTAATTCTGAATAACTGTTCAAGTTTTTCTGACTAAATAATAATTCAGTCCACCTCTGAAGTGGTAAGCATAAGCTATTTGCATGTATGGAACAGATTTCTTCCTAAAAGGGAGATATTCCAAATATCCAGTGGAACTACTGCTTATATTTTTGCATACATTTTGAGTCTGTCATCTTTTCTTCCAGAAGCTCTGTTTGCTTTTAAATAATGCTGATTTCATAGATTCTTAATTATAGGTAATGACCATATCAACTCTTTTATCTTGATGACTTCCCGTTTATTCCCCTTTGTGTGATTTGTGTGAAGCATTTTAGGTAATTTGGGGATTTTTTTTTTTATTCCTTTGTTGCCAGCATTTTTTTCCTTGTGCTAGATAGTCGGTTATGTCTTCAAAGAACTATTTGTTTCAGAGCTCATAGGTTATTGCCCTGTTTGTTGATTAACAGTACTCTGAAAAAAAAGCCCAACACAACAAAACCAAAAAAACAAAAGTACAACTGAAAACAATTACCTTTTTAATCGCTGTGTTTTCATTATTGAACACATACCACAAATGGGGATGGGCACAATATGTTGATTGGTGTCGTGGTTTAACCCCAGCCAGCAGCTAAGCCGCACCCAGCCGCTTGCTCGCTCCCACCTGGTGAGATGGGGGAGAGAATCAGAAGGGTAAAAGTGAGAAAACTCGTGGGTTGAGATAAAGACAGTTTAATAGGGAAAGCAAAAGCCGTGCGCACAAGCAAAGCAAAACAAGGAATTCATTCCCTACTTCCTATCGGCAGGCGGGTGTTCAGACATCTCCAGGAAAGCAGGGCTCCGTCACGTGTAACGGTGACTTGGGAAGACAAACGCCATCACTCTGAACGTCCCCCCCTTCCTCCTTCTTCCCCCAGCTTTACATGCTGAGCATGACGTCATATGGTATGGAATATCCCTTTGGTCAGTTGGGGTCAGCTGTCCTTGTGCACCCCCAGCCTACTCGCTGGTGGGGTGGTGTGAGAAGCAGAAAAGGCCTTGACTCTGTGTAAGCACTGCTCAGCAGTAACGAAAACATCCCTTGTTATCAACACTATTTCCAGCACAAATCTAAAACATAGCCCCATAGTAATGCTACTGTAAAGAAAATTAACTGTATCCCAGCCAAAACCAGCACAATTAGGAATAGAAGACTACAGCTTTAGACAGCAAAAGTAGAATAAAAGGCAGTGGTATCATCAGTTAGGTCTTTTATAGAGAAAAAGAAGTTGAAATTTTCCTTATACAGGCTCTTCCTTGCAGCCTTCCATAGGCTTGGCTACATTCATTCAAACTATGGCTGATGATATTTTTTGTTTACTATTCCATCCTTTATAACTTCTTTTCCAACTTCTGATGCAAAGGAACTTTGCTTGCAACTTAATATTTTTAACTGAAAGGTTGACTTTTATTTTCTCTGAGTCAGTAATGCTTTTTTGACCATTTTCTTCTTGCTTAAGCAGGAATACGATGTCCACATTTTGACCACACACCAAACGAGTGTGGAATGGGAACCTGTTATGACTGGATATTAACCTGCATCATTTTCTTTTTCAATCGTAATGACTTTAAATGCCATTTTTAATAATTGTATAAAAAGCTCAGTTTAAAAAAAAAAAGCTCGAAGTAATGTTCAGTATCTTTTGTCTGGCTGATTGACTTCTTAACACTGTATAAAACGCTAAGGAAAAAGAGAAGGCATGACATTGCCTGAAGATGTACCAGAAATGTGTTAAGAGTGTTCTTGCGTAGCATGACTGCATTTTGATATTACCTTTTGAATTACTTGACTACTTTTTATCATTTTTTATTACTGTGCTCCAGTTCAGTCGGTTTGTCTTGTATGACCTTGTTTTCTTTGTGGATATTGACAGTACCTCTTTTTCTGATATCAGTACATTTTTAGATACTTTCTTATGCCTTGCCATTAATATAGTTATTTTAATTAAATCTACTTCAAGACTGCATAATAGGAAACTTCATGAATAATGTCTTTTCTTTAACTGGTTCCTTACATGCATTAGAACTTTTACATTCATCTCCAGATTAACTATACTGGGTCTGGCAGGGATGGAGTTAACTTTCTTCATAGCAGCCCCTATGGGGCTGTGCTTTGGATTTGTGACTAAAACAGTGTTGATAACACACCGGTGTTTTGGCTATTGCTGAGCACTGCTTGTACAGTGTCAAAGCTTTCTCTTTTTCTCAACACCTCAGCTCTGCGTAGGCTGCAGGTAGGCAAAAAGTGGGGAGGGGACTCAGCCAGGACAACTGACCTGGGCTGGCTGAAGGGGCATTCTGTGCCATGTAATCTCATGCTTAGCAGTAACCAACAGGGGGTTGGAGGGTGTCTTCAGAGATGGTTGTTGCTTGGAGATTGGCTGGGCATTGGTCTGCTTATGGGAGGTGGTGAGTGGTTGCCTTTGCATCACTTAATTTTGGTTAGTTAATTTTTTTTTCCACTCTCCTTCCTGTATTAAACTATCTTTATCTTGATCCACAAGTTCTCTTGCTTTTGCTCTTCTCTTTCTCTCCCCCCGTAGGAATTGGGAACCAGCTTTTGTTATTCTGTAACTGTTTTACCTACTTCTGAATTAACTAATGTAATTTGCTTTCCATTCTAGTATATGTGGTTGGCGTGTAGCTACATGACATTTTGTTGGTGGAATATGTAAAGCTGGGATTTAGTAGCAGAGACGGACACTGGACCAAACTGTTCCATCTGAACAGCAGGAAACATTTTTCAATATGAGGGTGACTGATCACTGGCACAGGTTGCTCAGAGAGGTTGTGGAGTCTCCCACGCTGGAGATATTCAAAAGCCACCTGGACATGGTCCTAGGCAGCTGGCTCTAAGTGGCCCTGCTTGAGCAGAAGGTTTGAACCAGATGCCCTCCAGAGGTCCCTTCCAAACTGAACCATTCTGTGTTTCAATGGTGCTGGGATCCCAGGTTCCTGTGGCATTAAAAGGAGGGGAGCTGTTTTCATCATCTCAAAGGTGCATGCTAATCACTGGCAATAAGAATGGCAGGGTCAATGTCTTCATGTGCAAGTGAATGTTACTTGTACAATACTTTATTAAGAAATACTTATATATTCTGAAGGAAATGGGCTTCTGAGATGAGTTTTTACCCTGAGGAGTGAAATCTGTTGAGCTGAATTTGTATGTGATGTTCCTTGATTTGAAAATGAAAGAAAACAGATTTTTAGGATTTTTCATTACACATTATAGCCTATGGAATTAAAAATCTTTTTAAACTGTAAAAGCTTTTTAAAAAGAAAACTTCACTTCACATGCAAACAAAGATTGAACTAGCCCCTAAGCTACTTTTTTTTTTTTATCACTGGGTATGAAACCAAATCTCATTACTGAATCTGACTAGAAGTACAGAGGATGGCCATTCATGTTTTGGAATAAAATAATCAGAGAAATGATATGTTGGTAGTGCTGCATTTTGGCACTAAGCAAATATGAATGCAAAATTAAAATAGTCTTGGGAAGAATCTGTATGCTTTTTTTTTTTAATGCTTTATTCCATATATGCTTATGGCATCATGACTTCTAAACTGGCAGTATATTCACACTCTTCTCTAAGATATAACAGTTAGATGAAATACTTAAATTGTTTGTCTTTTGCGTCTCTCTTAATTGCATTTTGAACATTAGAATGTACAGTAGAAGGGGAAAAATGAAATATGTAGCTGTTTTCATCTTTTATGAGGTTTACAAAATGGATATATAAATCCATCTGTGGTCATTAAATTTTAATGTGATATGAAGTGTATCACCTTTTCCCTGCTTATAGTAAAACCTGATATTGAGACCTTGTTCAAAGTAACAAAATCATACTTAATTTCTTCTGATGGGAATGGAACTGAGTCGAGTTTGGAACTGAATGGTAAAATACCCTTTGTATTTACCCTGTTAATGCTGGCAGGTTTTCTTAGCTTTTACAGTAATGTCCACCCATTTTGCTTTTATCATTAAAAATGTCCAGGAGACCGTTACTATGGATCACAGCAACAGCACTAAAAACAGGAATAACCCCTACATCTTTCACTCTGTGTTTTTAGGGAGGGGGGGATAATTTAAACATATCAGCTGTAAAGCTTTCCACGAACTAATCCTTGTCAAGCTTTCTGTGTCTTTACAAGTAGATAGTTTAACAACGATGTAAACATCAATTTGACTTTCTTATGAAGAATGCTATAGCAGTTTAATTTTACCTCTTTCTGTGGTAATTCGGCCTCTTTCCTATTCAATGTGTCATACAGGTTCAAGCGTTTTTTTCTATTTCTTGTGTATTTCAACTTGAAAATTAAAATTGTTGGTATGTCTTTGTCCAGTATTCCAGTAATTAAAATGCCTGATGTACCTGATGCTGTGGGTCTAGGCAGAGGATCCCCTCCCATTAGAAAGTATATTGCAAGCATCCTTAAAACTGTATTTGAACTTATAAACTAACAAACTATACATGAATTTTTAAAATAATATTTCAGAGTTTGTTTTGGACGTATAGCTGAAGCTGTCTCTTTCCTGACTTAAAAGCACAACAGTTTGCTGCAAGTACTGTCTATATAAAGAGTATTTCCATCTATAACCTTTTCCAACATACTCGATTTCTGGAAGCTTGGGAATCTGTGATCAGGCTCCATTCTGAAGTCCTAAATTCCACTCTGATGCACTGGAATGACCCTTTCATGCTAGATGGAGGGGTAGGGGAAAACTTCATTCAGTGTATGTATGACTCTTTAAAAATTCAAACTCTATGAGAAGTGTAATGGGGAAAAAAACCTCAGACTTCCTTGTTTCAGTTTAATGCCTAGATACATCTAGTTGTACAGGTCTTTCAAAATAGTAAGTTGCTGTTTTGTATAACTTGTGCTTTAAACAGATTGATTTAAAAATTGTAGACCTACTGTTTTTTTGCTTACGATTATGGCCTTAGGGATGTATTTTAAACAGTGATGTAAATCTGACAAAGCTAATCTTAATTTTCAGCATTTGGGATTTTTAGTTAATCTTGTAAAATGATCCCCAGACATCTCTCAATGCAGAATTAAAAAAAAAAAAAAAAAGATTTTAAAGTGGCAGTCTACAAAAATCATAGATATTAGTAGGGAAAAGAAATTTCATATGGTTTAAAATGAGCCAGATTCAACATCAATAAAAGGAAGGACAACAGAAGAAAGTAATGGAATACTGATCCTTTTTAAGTAAATGACTAATAAGAAATAAAGCTGTTTCTCATAAAATTCTTCATTTAGTTTTATGCTGTCCTGTTATGTACAGCAGTGGAGCCACCTGACCTCTAGGCACTGCTGTAATACAAATAGTAGTGTACAGATGATGAATGATTAAATATCAAGTAATATTTTTTCAGCTGCCAGTTGAAGCCAGGATAGAAGTGACTAAGAAAACTATTAAGGCAGTCAAACATCTTTCTGAGAAATCAAGAAAAAAAACTTCTGAGAATGACATGGAAGATGCTGAAAATCCATCTGTTGCTTATGAAGAAACTCTGAATCACTTGGAGCAATCTCTCGCTCATCTGGAAACACTCACTCATAGTTTTGTCACTTACTTGAAAAACAGCAAACAGGTAATGATTACTGATCAGATGCTTCTTCTGAGTGTTACCATGACTAGCAGTAATGGACATCAATCTTCTGTCATATTTTATTAATGTTTTGTACCTTTGTTTTTGTTGACCTGGTTTTTGAAAATTCACTTCCATCAATCTTTTATTTTTCATTGAATATGTTAAATCTTGGTAGAAAGAAAGACTCTGGATGATACATCCCTGTAAATAAAGAGTGCACTGATTCGTGTTCAAAAATTATCTGTTCACAGGATACACTACAGAAGTATGGCTATTTATATGATTTGTCAAGGTCAGAGAAAGAAAAAATCCATGAACAAGCAGTAGCTATGTGTATAGATGGTCAACCCCTGGACATGATACAACAGTTGTTACAAGTGGCTGTTGGAGATCTAGGCCTTTCTCCCAAGGATATTGTCCAATGTGCTATTAAAAAAATTGTATGTACATTAAGGTAAGTACACTGCCACAGTTAAGCCCAAAAACCTTTCTTCTGGGTTTTTGGGTGTGGGTTTTTTTTTTCGGTTAGTTGCTGGTTTGGGTTGAGATTTTTGATTGATTGGGGTTTTTTTTGTAGCGGGTACTTGTTTGCTTTGAATGTATTTTGCAGAAAATTGGGCAGTTACAAGAAATAAGTTCTTGGATCATTGATGGTCCTGTTTACCTACAATTTCATATTCAGATAAGACACTTTTTCTGAGTTTGGGAAGCCTGGGCAATCTGAACAAAGCAAGCCACAGAACTCATCCTATGCACTGGAGGGTGCTTTTCAGTTGAAAACCTTGTCTTTACAATATTGTTCCATAATGGTGATTTTATACAATAGTTTTGACAGAGGTCGTGTTGGAAAATTCCTTCTTTGACAATTAACCTTCAAAGTAGCATTTGTAAGGTTATAACACTGAACTTGGATTTTCTGTATCTATGGTGACATGGAATGTAATTAAGGTATTGTAACCATAAGTGAAATAGGCTTGTATGGATGTGAAAGATTTTGGTAGTGTTGGTGATTTACCTGAAAGTAAGCATCAGTCCACCAATTCTGTAATTGAAAATATGCATCCTTTCTTTCAGTTTCGTAACTACAACCCCCCTTCAAACACAGTAAAATATCTTTTGTTATTCGTATATTTACTGACTATTGCAGAAGAACCTTCTGGAAAGTATTGTCTTTCTGAAAGATCAATTAAGTTACTTTTTGGCTTCATTTTTCAACAGCATACGGTATCACAGGCTTAAAAACTCTCACACCTTCTCAGAAACAGACTTCTTGTTAAATATAACATACAGTTATTTGCCTAATATTAAGTACCTATATTGTAATTTCAAGAGCAGTATTGTCCAGTTCTGTTAGCTACTTTCATCTCCCTTGACTTTAGTTCTGGCACACAAAATTCAAAGCAGAAACTCTTACATTGATATGTATAAAATCCCTCCAGCAGAGCATATCTGCCTACTTTATACGACATATGTATTCGGCACTTCCTTGTTTGCCTATGGAAACAGCTACTATAAATAAAAATCAGTTGCCTCTTCAGTAGAAATCATGAACTTCTGAAAAAAACCCAGAAGATTTTGATAATGATGGTAGCCTGATTAGACTTACCCAAGACTCAATTTAAACCATTACCTAAGATCACTCACATGATACATTGGAGACTTTCCATGATTCGTGACTGTAGGCATGTTCTTGGATGGTTAGCTGGGGAAGACAGTTTGTCTATTGAAGACATTATGGCCTTCTCCATTTGCAGTTCCTCAATTTCTTATCTTAGGTCTCCAGATGGATGTAGCATTTCATGATATTTTGGAAGTATTCAGCAGGCAATGAGCAGGAAAGGTTTGGTGAAATTTTCAGTTCTTGTTTAGTGGCCAGTATTTCGTGAAGAAGCGTCCTGGTTTCATCTGGGATAGAGTTAAATTTCTTCCTAGTGCTGTGTTTTGGATTTAGTATGAGAAGAATGTTGATAACACACTGATGTTTTCAGTTGTTGCTAAGTACCCTACTGATCAAGGACACTGAGCTTCCATGCTCTGCCAAGTGCACAAGAGGCTGGGAGGGAGCATAGCTGGGACAGCTGGCCCAGCTGGCCAGTGGGGTATTCCATACCATGTGACATCATGCTCAGTATATGAAGGGAAGGCATGTTCCGGGAAGTAGCGATCGCTGGTTTTGGGCATTGTTCGGCAGGTGGTGAGCAATTGCATTGTGCATCACTCATTTTGTATATTCTATTATTATTGTTATTGTTATTGTTGTTATTATTATTGTTATTATTATTTATTTCCTCTTCCTTTTCTGTTCTATTAAACTGTCTTTATCTCAACTCACAAGTTTTGTTTCACTCATGCCCTTCCGATTCTCTCCCCGTCCCACTGTGGTGCAGTTGGGCAAGCAGCTGTGAGGTGTTTGGCTGCCTGCCGGGTTAAACCACAACAGTCCTTTTTGGCACCCAATGTGGGGCACGAAGGTTTGAGATAATGACATATCTGACCCGAGCGGGTTAAAACAAATTGTTATAAGCATTCATTATATCAGTTTAGTAGTCGCTGGTCACAATGTTGGTTTATTTGCTCTCAGAGTTGTCGGATCTGTACTTGAAGTTTTGGTATGTAGCACTTTACTGGCTGTATATACTGCTGTTTGTTGGTATTTATGTGGGGATTGTCATCTGTGGGGGATGGATTAAGGTTATCATTTTGCTACACTGTGTAACACTGGCTTATGGTACGATAAAAGCATTGGTCATGGGATTGCACTCAGCACTGCCATTGTTCCTGTGCTTCAGAAGCTATTTCTCGGAAACTATTAGTAATTACACTTTTTACCTCTTCTCTTCGGAGAGCCAATTTAGAGGGGAGACAGCTTCCTTCACCTTCCCCTTCTCCTCCAGGTTGATTACAACAGCTCTTGAGGATTTTGAATATCCTTGGGATGTTCAACCAGCATGTTCCTATTGCTATGTCTCCTGAATGTGTTTCAGGCCTTGTTTGAGGTTAAACAACTATTTAAGAATACCCCCCAGAGATCTGCCCCAAGGCTGGATAGTTATGAGTGGCAGGGTGTGTGGGATAGTATGGGCAAGTACCTAGGACAGTGGTCACCTCCAGTGTTTTGGAGCTTCACCCCTGAACAAATGCAGAATCCTGAAAAACTAGTAAAATATTTGGAAAACGTATGCTGTCACTCTGGCAATTCCAGAGAGTCCCAGATTACTGCAACATGCTGGGGCCTGGCCCATGCCTACCGAGCCCTGTTCAACACTATTCAGAACCCTCAAGGGAAAGAGAAGGTCTCTGGATCTGATGACAAAATGACAGGCACTGCAGTTACTCCAACCCCCGTGACGGGCAGTACAGCTGAACCAGAGGACCAACCCGTGCTGGTATCCGTCACCCCTGTACATAAATGGAAGTCTTGGAAGCGAAAGTCAGGTTGTTTAGAAAGGGATGATGGAAAAGCAGGGCCATCACAAGGAGGGGAGGGGGAAGAGGAAGAATTCATAAATGAGACAGAAACCACCCAATCCCTATCTCTGAATGAGTTGCGAGATATGCGGAAAGATTTCAGCCGTCGTCCAGGCGAGCATATTGTTACCTGGCTGCTCCGATGCTGGGATAATGGGGCCAGTAGCCTGGAATTAGAGGGGAAGGAAGCCAAACAGCTGGGATCCCTTGCTAGGGAAGGGGGCATTGACAAAGCAATTGGAAAAGGGACACAGGCCCTCAGCCTCTGGAGGCGACTGCTGTCAGGCGTGAAGGAAAGGTATCCCTTCAAGGAAGATGTTATATATCGCCTAGGCAAATGGACCACTATGGAGAGAGGTATCCAGTGCCTGAGAGAACTAGGCGTGCTGGAGGTGGTTTATAGTGACCTGGACAACGACCAAATGCCCAAAGATCCAGATGAAGTCCAGTGCATGCGACCCATGTGGTGGAAGTTGGTATGGAGCACACCAGCGTCATATGCCAGTTCGTTGGCAGTACTGTCCTGGAAAGAGGAAGAAGCACCAATGGTGGATGATGTGGTTGGCAGATTCCAGGAATGCAAAGAAACTGTCTCCTCCTCTCTTGTCTCGGCTGTGGAGAAACTGTCCCGGGTGGTCCAGCAACGCAAAGAGGGTATGTCCTATTCTCCACCTGTATGGACCAGTATCTCAGCCATTAGGAGCCAGTGTTTTTCTCCTCAAGAGAGAGGTTATAGAAGAAACACACCATGGGGCATCCTGTGGTTTTACCTGCGTGACCACGGAGAGGACATGAGGCAGTGGGATGGAAAACCTACCTTGACCCTGGAGGCACGTGTGCGTGAGTTGCAAGGAAAAACAATCACACAAGGGGGTTCTCCCAGGAAAAATGCTGCTCCAGTTTTCAGGAAAAACCTGTCTCATGACGGTCCAGTTTCCAGTGAACAGTTCCCCAGACAGAGTAGAAGGGCTGATCTTACTTTGGATTGTAATGAAGAAATTCTTGACTCACGTTTGCAAGAAGTGAGAAACGGATACTATGACTAGAAATAGTATGCCTCCGGCCAGGTGGAAGAAAGGGACAACCGGGTTTACTGGACTGTGTGGATTTGATGGCCTGACACATCAGATCCACAGGAGTTTAAGGCTCTCGTAGACACTGGTGCACAGTGTACCCTGATGCCATCAAGCTATCAAGGGGCAGAACCCATTTGTATTTCTGGAGTGACAGGGGGATCCCAGGAGTTAACTGTATTGGAGGCCGAAGTTAGCCTGACCGGGAATGAGTGGCAGAAGCACCCCATTGTGACTGGCCCAGAGACTCCGTGCATCCTTGGCATAGACTACCTCAGGAGAGGGTATTTCAAGGACCCAAAAGGGTACCGGTGGGCTTTTGATATAGCTGCCCTGGAGACGGAGGAAATTAAACAGCTGTCCACCTTGCCCGGTCTCTCGAAGGACCCTTCTGTTGTGGGGTTGCTGAGGGTTGAAGAACAGCAGGTACCAACTGCTACCACAACAGAGCACCAGCGGCAATATCGCACGAACCGAGACTCCCTGCTTCCCATCCATAAGCTGATTCGTCGACTGAAGAGCCAAGAAGTGATCAGCAAGACTCCCTCACCTTTTAACAGTCCCATATGGCCAGTGCGAAAGTCTAATGGAGAGTGGAGACTAACAGTAGACTATCGTGGCCTGAATGAAGTCACATCGCCGCTGCCGTGCCGGACATGCTAGAACTTCAGTATGAACTGGAGTCAAAGGCAGCCAAGTGGTACGCCACAATTGACATTGCTAATGCCTTCTTCTCCATCCCTTTGGCGGCAGAGTGCAGGCCACAGTTTGCTTTCACTTGGAGGGGCGTCCAGTACACCTGGAACCGACTGCCCCAGGGGTGGAAACACAGCCCTACCATTTGCCATGGACTGATGCACACCGCACTGGAACAGGGTGAGGCTCCAGAACACCTGCAATACATTGATGACATCATCGTGTGGGGCAACACAGCAGAAGTTTTTGAGAAAGTGAACACAATAGTCCAAATCCTTCTGAAGGCCGGCTTTGCCATAAAACAAAGCAAGGTCAAGGGACCTGCACAGGAGATCCAGTTTTTAGGAATTAAATGGCAAGACGGATGTCGTCAGATCCCAATGGATGTGATCAACAAAATAACAGCCATGTCCCACCAACTAGCAAGAAGGAAACACAAGCTTTCTTAGGTGTTGTGGGTTTTTGAAGAATGCACATCCCAAATTACAGTGAGATCGTAAGCCCTCTCTATCAAGCGACTAGAAAGGAGAATGATTTCAAATGGGGCCCTGAGCAACAACAAGCCTTTGAACAAATTAAACAGGAGATAGTTCATGCAGTAGCCCTTGGGCCAGTCCGGGCAGGACAAGATGTGAAGAATGTGCTCTACACCGCAGCCAGGGAGAATGGCCCTACCTGGAGCCTCTGGCAGAAAGCACCAGGGAAGACTCAAGGTCGACCCTTAGGGTTCTGGAGTTGGGGATACAGAGGACCCGAGGCCCGCTACACTCCAACTGAGAAGGAGATATTGGCAGCATATGAAGGGGTTCGAGCTGCTTCGGAAGTGGTTGGCACTGAAGCACAGCTCCTCCTGGCACCCCGACTGCCGGTGCTGGGCTGGATGTTCAAAGGGAGCGTCCCCTCTACACATCATGCAACCAATGCTACGTGGAGTAAGTGGGTCGCACTGATCACACAACGGGCCCGAATAGGAAACCCCAGTTGCCCAGGAATCTTGGAGGTGATCACGAACTGGCCAGAAGGCAAAGATTTTGACATATCCACAGAGGAGGAGGTGATACGTGCTGAAGAAGCCCCACTGTATAATAAACTACCAGAAAACGAGAAGCAATATGCCCTGTTCACTGATGGGTCCTGTCGTCTTGTGGGAAAGCATCAGAGATGGAAAAAATGCTGTATGGAGTCCTATATGACAAGTCGCAGAAACTGCTGAAGGAGAAGGTGAGTCGAGCCAGTTTGCAGAGGTGAGAACCATCCAGCTGGCCTTGGACATTGCTGAACAAGAAAAATGGCTAGTGCTTTATCTCTATGCTGACTCATGGATGGTGGGAAATGCCCTGTGGGGGTGGTTGCAGCAGTGGAAGCAGAACAACTGGCAGCGCAGAGGTAAACCCATCCGGGCTGCCGCATTGTGGCAAGATATTGCTGCCCGGGTAGAGAACCTGGTTGTAAAAGTACGTCACGTAGATGCTCACGTACCCAAGAGTCGGGCCACTGAGGAACATCAAAATAACCAGCAGGTGGACCAGGCTGCTAAGATTGAAGTGGCTCAGGTGGATTTGGACTGGCAACATAAGGGTGAATTATTTATAGCTCGGTGGGCCCATGACACGTCAGGCCATCAAGGAAGAGATGCAACATATAGATGGGCTTGTGATCGAGGGGTGGACTTAACCATGGACGCTATTGCACAGGTTATCCACGAATGTGAAACGTGCGCTGCAATCAAACAAGCCAAGCGAGTAAAGCCTCTTTGGTATGGGGGACGATGGATGAAATATAAATATGGGGAAGCCTGGCAGATTGATTATATCACGCTCCCACAAACCCGCCACGGCAAGTGCTATGTGCTCACCATGGTGGAAGCAACCACCGGCTGGCTAGAAACATACCCTGTGCCCCATGCCACTGCCCAGAACACCATCCTGGGCCTTGAAAAGCAAGTCCTGTGGCGACATGGCACCCCAGAAAGAATTGAGTCAGACAATGGGACTCATTTCCGAAACACCCTCATAGACACCTGGGCCAAAGAGCATGGCATTGAGTGGGTCTATCACATCCCCTACCACGCACCAGCCTCCGGGAAAATCGAACGATACAATGGACTGCTAAAGACTACGCTGAGAGCAATGGGTGGTGGGACATTCAAGCATTGGGACACACATTCAGCAAAAGCCACCTGGTTAGTCAATACCAGGGGATCTGCCAATCGAGCTGGCCCTGCCCAGTCAAAACTCTTACGTACTGTAGATGGAGATAAAGTCCCTGTCGTGCACATAAGAAATATGCTGGGGAAGACAGTCTGGGTTACTCCTGCCTCTGGAACTTATAAGTGCAATATAGCAATATAAAATGTGTATACTAAGGTTAACCAAGATTATATCATGCAATAATTTATCTTGCATCTGTTCTGAATGGAGTCACATGTTGTTTTTAAATCTAGTGTTGTTCACTGAAGTGCTGGTCACCTATTAAGATAAAAATAAAAAAGAAAAGATGAAAGTTCTGAATGCACGAAGGCATTAAAGGTTGTAAAAATTCAGGGCGCTATGTCATATAGTATAATAATTTTTTAGGCAATATATTTATCTTACTGAAGTAATAAATGAGAAAATTATAAACACTGTCATAACTCTTGACAAAAAATTTATGAAATATTGCAGTTATTTTTACACATTACAATCAGCTCTACAGTGTATTTTGGCTTTAAACAGAACAGTCGGGGTAGTCTGGACATGTATTCATTTTTATTAAGAGATATCTAGGAAGAGGCTAACATTTTTAGTAGCAGAAGAGCGTTGATATGCTGATGAACTGTAGAGAAAATACACTTTACCTCTGGATTTTTGAGTCCTCTTTAGTAAACTAACTTTGGAACTATTTGGCTTTCTTTCTTTCTTTAATGCAGCATTGACAAACCCTTAAGATAGGCAAAACTGTTGTTTTTTCTAGTTCATCCAGGCATCATTTGCCACTGCAGTGATTTCCATGAAGAGAAACTGTGCACTTTATTGGAGTACTTTTGCAAAATCCCTCCCTCTTTCAGTATCAAGTCACTTCTTAGGTTTGTTTTGCTGAAAATCTTAGCAGAAAATGTCACTTTCATTGCATTAGGAGTGAAGCTTTTTTCCTACAAGAGTGATTTTTTTTTTTTTTCCTTTCCAATATTTACTGCTCGTGGAAGAACATTACTGTGTAATGGAACATTGATGGGCAGTGTGATTCCTACACATGCATAGTCATTTGATGGGTGGCTTAATCCTCCCCTTTCCCACATGCTGTTCTTGATCACATGTTCCCTCCTTTTTAATTTTGTGGGTTCTAGTAAGCATCAACCTGGTTGACCCAACTGAAAATGAATCTCAGAGGGGGTGGGAAAAGAAATCAGCTGAATCAGCAGATAGGATTCTTTTGAATCAGGTTACAGTCAAGTTTGTTTAAGCCAATAATGATGCTGCAAGATGATATTTGAAAAGAAAAGATGATGACATTTATGTGTAACCTTTAATCTCTTTATTCGATATTGATGAGATCATTAAGGTAATGAGATTACATGTGGATATTTTGCTGACTTAATTTGTGTTAGAAGTGCTAAATTTTAACTATTTTTTTTCTTTCAAGTTTCACTGAAGTATTTTAGTTGTTTGCTTTTCTTCTTGCTCCTCACATTACTTTGACATAAAAATAAAGGTACTAGTTAAGCAGGGAAAGTGGGAAATTGCTATATTATTGAACAATTCATTTAAATCCTACAGGTGGATAGAATTAGATATGATATTAAGGACCATTTTTATGGTAATTTTATGTCTTCCCTTAATAGTGGAAATGGTAGCTCATCTACATCAGTGAAAGATCCACTTGGAATTCTAGAAGGCATCGTTTCTGCAGTGCATGCAAGTGTTGAGAAAGGGTAAGAACTTACTGTATGGATTCTTTGGTTAAGACTTTGAAAGATATTTCTCATGAAAGCATTGAAGGTACGATACTGAATATGGATGACTTTTCTTCATGGATATATATAATGGGTTGCTCTTAATTTTCTGAGGCTATTCTGGAACAGGCCATCATTTATCAGGTTCAAAATCTGAGTCCTGACAGAAGCCTTTACTTGATCGTTTGGAAGAAAGCAAGTCACTGAACTGAAAATTGAGATAACTGTTATGGTGGTTTGAGAAAATGTTTTTTCTGCTGTGACTACTGCAGATTGTATATCTATCAGGAGTACTTCACTGCATTGTTTCAGTGTAGTAGATAAATTACAAATAATAATGACTCACTTTCAGATATCTGAATTTGGATATCTAAATTTGTCAATATTTGTAGGGTATAGTGCAGAAACAATTTCACAAATGCTGTATAATTTTTTTTCTCCTCTTTTGGGAATGTCCTTATTTCAGGTCACGTAATGGTCTGTATGTCTCACTGACATTTTCCATTGCATTTCTAGTAAAGACAAGGAAAAAAAAACCCAAACAGTTTTCTTTCCAGGTATACAAACTAAGAACTCATGTATGATAATAGTAATAAAACGCCATACTCTCTGGTAGCCAACAAAACTAATTACACTATTGTTTGGAGGCTTCTCCACTGACATTAAATTAGTTAAATACTGGATACTGATGTGGACCGAATTGATGTAAAATCTACAGTAAATCTCATTTGCAATATTGTAAGGCAGAATGATAGAGTTGGTAATATTTTATTCTGAGATGCACTTTCTGGAGTCTTTTATTTGTATATTTCATCAACAATTAACTGCTGAAACAATAAGCTGGAGTGAAAGTCATGATTACAGGAGATGGTTTACATTCATTTAAATACTTGTTCTTATTTATGTCCTTAAACCTCAGCTATTCAATTTACAAAATATGAATCTTTCCCTCAGGAAAACATATAGACATCAGGTGTGAACTCCACAAAATTTTTGAAATATTCCAGCAGGTCCTCTTAATTCCCAAACTTTTAATTTACAGTTTGAATGCCACCTGTTCGACAGAGGCATGTCTAATTTAGCTGAAGTTCTGAGCTAATAGCATCATTCAGACAATATAAAACCTAAGTAAAATTGAAATCCTTGTAATATGAAAACCTAAGCTGTCAATGTTTATTATTTCAGAGCTGCAAGACAGGTTAAATTAGTGTTTTCTGTCTGATATTACTTTCTCATCTCTCTTAAGACCAATAAGGGAACATTAGTTATAAATCACACTCCACCTGGAACCACTTTCTTGATTTTTTTCTTTTTTTTTTTTTAAGAGAAAAAAAATAGCTTTAGTTTAAATTACTACTGAAAGATAGTAGAATAGCATTTACTGATTTGTTACATGCTAGTTTATAGCCTCTAAGGGACATAACAGATTATTCTGTCTGCAACTGCTAGCTGGTTGGTTGAGTTCATGGCAATCTGTGTACTTTCACAATCTGTAAATGCTTTCACACAGTTAGAATGTATTCAATATAATACACTTTTTGAATCAAATTATTTAATTAAGAGTTTTTTCTAATTAGCCAAGTCAGGAAAACCCCAAAACTTAGGGCTTTTTTTAATATCTGGTTTTTTTCTTTCTAGGGATTATGGACATTCTGTAATCATTATCATACTAGAACATACAATAATCAAACCTGCTAGAGATGGTACAGAAAAAAATAAGAAATGGCTAGAGCTACAATCAGGAGAAACTAATTTGTGTATGTGGAGCATAAAGAAGGGATTTGTAAGGAAAGAAAAAGAATATAGGACAATATGAATAAACATCAGATATAAAAATGTTGTACTTAAAATGCAAGCAGTCAAGCTGGTTTTCTATGAAGTCAAATGGGGTGGAAGTACAGGTATCAGTCAGGACCAGACACCATAAAAAGGCTTGGATTTTCAGGTGCTGAAATCCAGCACCATTGCAATACAATTGGCAATCAAGGTAGTATGTGGGAGAATATGTAACTGTATAGGTGGATTTCTGTGGTATTAAACAGTTATTTGAAGTTCAAAAAAAGTTCTTACACCACTTAGCTTTAGGCACCTGATTTAAGAGGGCTAGTTTCTCTGCAGCCTCACAGAGGTGAGCTCTTCCGTTTCCAGTGTTATGTATTTGTTACGTATTGAATGTACTTGCTAACAGCTTTGAAAATACATGTAGTACTTTCATTAGGATTACCAAAGACTGTTTAACATAGTATTGTTTAATTACAGGGAGAAAGTAGTTTCTTCAGATGACCTTCTGGAGTGGTTGAGACCTTTCTGTGGCGATGACTCTTTAGCAGTGAAGCCTCGCATCAGAGTATTGCAAATTCTGGAGCAAGCCTTCCATCTCAGTGATGAAGATAGCAAGCTACTTGTGTACTTCAGGACACAAGCTGTTCTCAGAGCTTGCTGGCCTGAAACAAAGGTATTAATATTGACTGTTATAAATGATAGGCTAAGACTGTTTTTATACATGGATTATGTGATGAAATGCTGTTTTGCAATATATGGTTGCAATGCATCCTGTTCATATGGGAACTAATCCTACCTTCCTTTTGAATCAGGTTTCTAATACATTATGATTCTTTGAAAAACAAAGTTATGTAAAGTTAATGTTTGGGATCAGGATTACATCAGCTTTTGTTTGGGATCACGAGTAATAATACTGAACTTGATTAAACACTAATGATTTTTGTCCATGTCAAGCATTGACTTTGAAGTTTTTGTATATTCTTTCTTTTCAAATGGAAAGACTTCATTGGTAGGGAATGCATTCGGTCATGGTTAATGTGCTATTGTCTCTTAAAAGGCAGCACCTGACCACTGAAAGACAATAGTTGCTTATAAACAGCTCATACCTTTAACTGCCCAAGTGATAATTTTAAGTCTTTTTCAGTGGAAAGCCAGGAAAAAAATAAGGTAAAATCATTGCTGAAAGAAGTTACTCTTAGCTATGTTTGTTTCCAACTAAGAGAGACAGAGTGCTTCTAGTTCAAGTTTTCAAGACTAAACCAGATTAACGTTCCTTCTGAATTAAAGGGTGACAAAATGCCTAACTTTCATTTTTTAAGTATATGTAAAAGTTGATCCAAGACTAATAAGGGTCATCTAGTGAATGTTCTCAGGAGTAAAAATGCTCTAGTTTGTCAAGTAGAGTATTAAAAAATCCATATATACAAAAAGGCTCTTGTTGGTTATTCATTAATATTTTAACTGCTTTATTTCATGACTCATTTTGGTGAAGTGCTTGATATCAACTTATGTATTTTTAGAGGTTCTAGGTTTCTAAGTACAATGAAAATATACTAAAGGCTTAACAGGAAGAAGTAGTCTTCTCTTTGAAGATTGTGCCGATTTGAAATCAGATGAGTATCACTTGCTGCACGTAGAATTGTTCAGAGGCAGAGTTACTTTTCATCCATTTTCTAAATGCCAAGACCTTATGGAACTAAAATAGAATATTTCTAATAGTTCCTCAAAGAATCCATGCATAAAACCATTTTACATTAATTTAAAACAAACGCAATATCTCAGTCTTGACTCATCCAAGGGAATAATCATAATAAAAATCTTAAAAGAAAAAGAAATCTCTTGCTTTCTTTAGAAATTACTTCTTCTCTTGCATTCACAATAATACCAGCGCTTAACTCCTCAACTGCTCTTCAGGTGTCTGTCTGCGATTGGATTCTTCATCTTCAGTTCAGTCCTTTGTCAATATTTGTGCTGCCTGTGACCCACTTTCCAATCCAAAAGCATTTCAAGTCTAAAAGAGGTTTTTTTGAGAAATATATAAGATCACTTTTATTTTCTCCCATAATCTGGTGAGTCAAAATGAATATAACTTTACAACATGAAACTGGCATCCATTTGCTTTTGTCTTGTGATGTTTTAGGAATTAATTGAATGCATTGCATATGCTGCTGGCTCACGTGTAGCTCACTGCGCACCAGGACCTCTCAGCAGAGCTGTTCCCCAGCCTGGCTGTCCCCACCTGTGCTGTCCTGAGTGCAGCATGGCTGTTAGACCTCGTGCGATTCTTGTTGGTCCAATCTTCCAGCTTGTTTAGGTCTCTCCATATAATCTCTTAATAATTTGTTTCCTGAAGTGGTGGATTTTTAGAATACTCCTAGTTTTGAGCAGGAAAACATACCAATTATAAGAGTCCTGTTGGAACATATTTTACAATTATTCTAATTTTCTTGTCAGTTCAAGCTAAATGTAATAGATGAGAACCCTTTGTTTTCAATACTTTTGTTTTGTTTTGTTTTTCACATTTTGTGCTAGGTAACTAATGTGTAATTTAGACGGAAAAGTCATATTGGTTTGTCTGTTAGGTACCAGTCATTGAAATTCAGAGTTCTTCACAAATGTCCAAGAAAAAGAATGAGTGATCCACTACTTAGACTATTTATTTCTTTTTTTTTGCCTCTTCTAGTCATCTGATGTCAAATGCTAGTCTACAAGTTGATATTAGAAAAAGCAAGTGATGACCTTATTTGATGATTAAGTTTGCTTATTTTGTGTATTAACAAACAGGGAAAATAGCATAATAAAATAGTATATTGAAAACTGTGTACATTTCACAATCCTTCGTGGTACGTTAGTGAAAACAGAACATTGCAGAATTCAGTAGTTACATGACTACTGAAAAGCAGAGAGATTTGCTTTGGCAAAGCATTAATTAAGCAAGTTTCTCGTGAAAGTTAATGCTTCAGGTGCAAAGACCTTCAAAAGCAACCCCGTTCTACAGAAGGGGATGTTGAAGCACAATTTAAAAGTTTTATCAGGTTGCTGGGTAATCCTGGGTGAAGCAGGGTCAAAAAGTAGAGATGAGGAATTACATCTTTCAAATGTGTGCTCAGACTGCTATGTCAGTCTGCCTTGTCTGTAGGTATCAATTTCTCTAACATCATTACACCTTTATTTATTTGGTCATCCTTTCTCATCCAGTGAAGTAGTAAAACCCTTGATCACGTAAAAAAAACCAAAAAAACAAAAAAACAAAACCAAGAGGGTGGTGTGTGGATCAAATGCTATTTTTAGCTTGTAGAGGAATGCATTTAAAGGTTTGTTTTGGGTTTGTGGTTTGTTTCTTTTTTTAATGAACTTTACATTGTAATATTTCAAAAATGTATTCATTATCTTACTTCCGAATTGTTTTATCCTTTCTTGCTTGACATTTCTTGCATGATTTTAGAAGATCCCTCTTCTCCTTTACCATTCCTTGGTACAAAAAGGGACAGCAGATATCGTAAAGGATGAATGTGGATTTCTATTGAGTAAAGATAAGTTTAATGATATTGCAGTGTTCAATTGCCAGAAAATGTATGAAAGCCACCCTCAGTGTGTCTACTAATCCTCTTAGTCAGACTTTGCATACATCAAGGAGGGACTTAATATTTAATTATGCTGTAGGTGCTGTAAGTAGTGGTCCCACAAATCAATGGGCTGCTGGGAAACAAGCCAGCTCTTACAAAATTAAAAATGTACTTTATAGAAGCAGCTACCTATCAAACAGTCAGAAACACAGCAATTTCCAGTTCTCTAATGATTAGTTAACAAAATTAAAAATTTAGGGGTCCTCATTTTTCAAAGGCTTGAGAGTCTTTAATTTATGTTCTAGCAGCATCCCACGCTACTAGAGGGAGGAGGCGTGCGTTGTTTTAATCCCCTTGATGAATTTTATCTGAGCTCTTCAGGTTCTGTAATTTTCTAGTTAACTGGTGCATGAAAAATATGGGTCAAAATACTGACTTTTTTATATATAAAAAATGTTGGGGGAGTGAGGAAAACATGGTTTAGAATGTTCATATCAAATTTTAGCTTTATCCATCTAAGATGGGAAATCCATTTGTTTTCATATAATACATAAAAATGTAGTCTGTAATGACTCACAGCATTGTCTCACATATGTAAGGTATCAACTAGCAGGATATGTGTACATGAATGCGTACATAGTTGTTCAGTTCAGTGACCAGTTACAAGGCATAAGTTACAGTAATAAGAGGGTTTTGCCCCAGGAAGTTACAGCAGCACTAACAAAGCTTCTGTAGGTAAACCAAGGGTTAGTTTAAGATAAGAAGTTAATAACTGTGAAGCTTCTGTAAGACACACCTTGTCTTAAAAGGATTGTTTAATTATTATGCAAATGCAAAATGTAATTACTGTTTGTATACCACTTAAATGCAAATAGCTTTGTCATTTAGAGAAGGTAATCTCATTTAGCCTTTCCCCTCGTGTTGTTATATTATGTTTTTTCATGATCTTAGGGTATACAGAGCTGCTGAGGGCTAAGCATTTTTGAAAATTGGAAGGGATATCTAATATGAATTTAAGATTGTAAATTTAGGCACCTTTCTTATTTTGGGGTTGTTTTCCCTAAAGTTTAGCTTTGAAAAATTGCCAGATTAATTTCTATTTGTGTTGTGTATATGCCCCACATATTTGCCCTTCCTTCATATAGGCAATTTATGTATGCCATGTGCAAGTTTTATGTGTCTCAGCAACCTTAGTAATGTCGACATTAACATAATGACTGTCTGAGAACTTGGCTATGGCTGTCAAGCCTCCATTGCTCTTTTATCCCTCTTCCCCCAGTATATGAAAAATGTCTATCTGTTTACATGGTATTTCTTCATATGACCTCATAAAAAAAGGTTTCAGTGGGAATAATTCAGTGTCCTGTGATTTTCAACTTTTTCTCATTGCCTGTACTTGTGTCAGCTACGTTTAAACCTAAGTTTGGAAAGCAGAATGAAATTTAAGAATTCCCAAGTCATTTTGCTGAAGTAATTTATCAGGTAACAATGACCTGTATTTAGCTTGATCTGGCAAAATATAGGTGAAGGAGCTGTATCTGTTTAATTCTCAGCCATCTTTTATTTGTGAAACATGCTTAATTAGAAGAAAGATTTATGGTCCTATCACCTTTGAGTAAATTTGTTACAATGTTGTTTATAATTCTAGAGACATTGTTTCTCTACTGGTAATGCATAAAAATTAAGTTTAAGAAATTTAATTTAAGTTTTAATTAATATTTTGAAACACTAATTTCCGTTCCTTGAAGATGCAATTTATCCATATGAGAACGTGTGAAATGTATTTTTTCTGGGAACATAAATTGTAGCGTGCATGATTAATTAAATATTTTTAAGATGCAAATGAAATATTTTCCATTAACTACACAAGTAAAACGGATAAGAGAAAATGGAGAGAAAAGCAGTATAGCTTGAGTGAACGTGATTCTTTCGAATGCGAGCCCTGTGTACCGCAGTATTTTGTGGCTAGCAGCAGTTGCTTCAGAGGAAGATAGGAGTGCTCTGGAGGCTCTGGAGTGGATTCATGGGGGATAAATCACTTTCTGTAATAGGTCTTTTGTAATGAAGGTATAAGCAGAGAATGGTTTAAACCTTGCATATTCTGCTCCTATCTCAGTTTCAGAAAAATTAAGAGCTCATTAGTGATGTATTCAGAGTTCTATTATTATGTTGCAAAGCAATTGGTGGATGAACTGTGATTCAACCTTGGGTGTCTCTCACCAAATGCTTGGCATTGGTACACCACACAGCATTGAGTGCAAAACATGTTGAAACTTTGTAGAAGGTTGTTTGTGGTTTTTTTTTTTTTTTTTAACCTCTGTATGTGATTTGGTATGTGGTGGTGTTCTATGTTTTATAGGATAGCAAAATCCAGAACATCGAAGTCCCTGCTCTGTTTTACGTACTTCATCACTTTTTTCCTTGTTCTGTTGTTTACTGAATCTAAGTAAACAATTCCAGTCTTGTTACCTCATCCGCAGTGTTATCTGTGTCTGTAACTACTCTCCCCTTTATCTCAGAGCCTACTGTGATATGCAGTATACCTCCTGAAAGGAGATAGTTGGAGAACTGAATGTGATGTCCTTGTCGAAATTAACAGTCCGTACTTATGCATCCCAACACCTTGATTGCTCTCTTGACTTCAGTGGTACATTAACCAGAGGACTTTGAATTTCTTTCAGTGAGGCTCAGGTTCCTGTTTTGACTTGATGAAGCTAATTTAGCATATTTTAAAATATGGTGGCTTTACCATTGTTTCGTTTGCCATCATATGGTCATTTACTTAGCCTAGATTTTTTTTTTAAGTCAATTGGAAGTTTCTTTCTACAGTGTCCTTGACGAACATAAGCTAGCTCATTTGTGTGCGGTATTATCTATTCAATGCTTGCAGTCCTCCAAAAACATCATTTAATTTATATGAGCAAAGAAGCAGTCATAAAATCATGAGAAATTCTACGTTTTATCTTTACCATCTGATAATAAAATGGTTTTTTGTTTGTGGGGTTTTTTTTTGTTCCTGTTAGCAGATCAAGTTCTTCGTTGGTTTCTAGTCAGGGATGTTGTTAAAAGCCTTTTGAAAATATAAATAAACTGTTTAGGCATTATTTTGTTAATATCCTAAATGAGTATTTTGTATTAAGAACTGTGATGTTCAGTTGATGCCATGTTTTTTTCCAAACAGTCTTATTCCATCAATCATCTTGCTAGCTGACACTTTTTATTTAGAGGTCTGTAAACTCTGTGTCTTCTGAGGACCTCCTCTCAGGTATTCTTAAAATAGTTGTTATAGTAGTTTCTGATAGTTCATGTTGATTGAGAGAGTGAGGGTTTTTTTCTACATTGTTGCTATTATTACATAAGGACTCAGCTATCATGGCTGTGACTGCTGGGACTTTGACTACATCAAATCAAAAAGAAAACCACCAATTGCAGTGCTTACATAATGCCATTTAGTATGACAGTTGCATGATGCTGCCTACCTTCTTCTGATTATTTTTATGGCCACAACAGAGCTACTCATTTATTTCAATTTTTACAGCTTAAATAAATATTACTTAAAATTGGAGTCAACATCAACAACCTGTTGTTCCTAAAAGAGTGTATCTTAGTTTATTGTGGGTTGTTCTTTTTAAAAATGCATCTTTTACTTTGTCAGTTTAGCCTATCTGCAGGATGACATTTTGGAAGGATTAATTTTGACAAGCTTTCATTTACGTGAAAACAGCTTTTAAAGTCATTTTTCCTCTGTTAGCAAGAATTGCAGACTTTGATTATCAAGACACCAGTTGTACATACAGTTGAATACTAGGAGCTTGTGCACACACTGCTTCGTGATGGTAGTGATGATCAGAAAAGGTAAATTGAAGAGCCACTTGTATGAGGTATGGGGGGAAACTGCTTATTTAACAATTCAAAGTTAAAAGTAATTTTTAAGGATTAAAATCCTGTCATTTCCAGGCTGCATCTTCCAACACCCTTTTCTGTTCTAAATGTAGGGTATCTATATTATACATAGATTATGAAATATGAAAAAGTGATTAGTAGGTGGCACATACAAGTAAAATGACTTAGGTGGTTTTAAGTCCCTTGTGTTGCACAAATGTTAGTTTTAGCCATGATTTACATAGAACCAAATTTTTACCTATTAACTGTCACGTAGTCAATATACATTTTAAATTACATGTATGTTAATCCTCTTTCAGTTTTAGCTAGCTAGTTATATAAATCTTTCAAATGCATAATTTTTTCTTTATTTGCCCTTATCTCTCTATTAATATCTATGTACAGTCTTCAGAGGTTTTCTCTGTGCTGAAATGTATTTGCAGATTAGGACATAGTCTCCTACAGAATACAAATGAATGGATTTTATTTTCTGCATGAGTTATGCATTTTGATGCAATAGGCAATGTATTTGCGTTTACTAAATCTGTATGCATTTCTTAGTGTTAGTGAGCTGCATATCAAGCAGATAAGGAATTAAACTATATAAATCAGTTCAGAAGAAAAAAGTTCTTGGGTGTTTCTACAAGATAGGCATCTCAACATGTGGCTGAACCTTTGTTTGATTCATCACCACTAGGCTTCTGGTTGATTTGTTTTTAAACTTGAATCCCATAACTTGCTTATCCTGTTCACTGGCTTCAGTTTGAGCAGGATTTGACCTGTGAGATTATGCATACCCCTCTAGTATCTGTGTGCAGGAGGCTTTCATATGTGGTCAGCACTCATATTTGTAATAAGTTTTAATACGTGAAGCCCAGCTTTGGGGGAAAGTGCAAGAAAACCTGACCTCAGAGTTCTCTCTCCTTTGGGATAGAAGGTATGGGTTGTGAACACAGTTTGTCATGCAAAACTCTTGACTTCAGTTTTAATTTTGTATTGATTGTTCTAAGATTGTTGTTTTGAGAGCAGACACTTCTTTCTGGTCTGTCAGGCAGTGGCTGTTTTTCCAAAGTTTAGGTCATAGCAGCCCACGTTCTCTTTGTGAGTTCAGGACTTGGAATATGGTCCACCAAGAACTCCTGTCTGCTTGTTGGTCTTAAACTCAGATGTAGGGGAGATGTGAGGCCTTTGCATTGGTGTCTCAGGTTATATTCCCCCTAGAAATGGAAATCAACAGTTTTTTGAATGTGGTGGGTTTTTTTAAGTGGAGAACATGGGCTGAACTGCATCATAACATACAGATTTACTGATATTCCTTAATAAAGTTGTTGCTTTTTATGATTTGGGATAACTCCATAGGTGTGGCTTCAGAAATGCTTCTTTCAACGAACGGAATTTCATCTGCAACATTGGTCCAGGCTCCAAACCAGATTGTGTTTCTCTTACAATGTTTTTTTCGTAAAATAGAACTAAATTCCATCATTGTACGAGGGCATTTGTGAGCCCGGTAGAACATTTTTTAAAAAGTCGCCATCTCTCAGCTTTGACTTACTACCATGTAATATATTTCCATTTACTAAGATCCAAAATGGATTGAAAGTAGGAGTATCCACATGTGAACTTGGGCAGATGGAAAAAATAAGATGAAAAAGTCTTATTTAAAACTGACAGGTTCCTCTGCCATGAGGGGAATGTATTTGGAATATATTTCTCAGAAGGTAAAACTCATCTGTGCTAAAGGAAAAATGGATTTCTCAAATGACACACATTAGCATACAAAATTTTTTTTAATGTCACTTAGTTCAAAGGAAAGCTTTGAACTTGCCAGGTTTACAATTTAGTTGTGTGTATGTGCTTTTCAAACTGTACTTTTCTTATCCAAATGGTGTGAGTAAACTAATACTTTTAAATCTAAACCACAGCTTTCCATGGGTTTTCTGAAAAGTAAAAGTTCTTATTGGCTTTCCAAAAAATAGGAAGTAAGTGCAGTACTAAGACTGAATGCTGAGTGAGGAGGCAGTATATGTCAGTGCCTTGCAGCAGTCATTTAGCAGTATTCGTTTTTCTAGGAAATATTTTGATTTTAATTCTAGAACATTGTGAATATTTAAAGTATATAAAACATAGTGCTGTATAAATGTGTTCTTTAAATTATATTTCTTAATTGCCTTTAACTCTGTACGTGGCAGTATGGTGCTAGGACATAGAGTGAAAAGTACTGTATCACATTATTGTTTAAACTTCAAAATTTCAATAAATACTGGGGAAGGAACTTTAAGGATATATTAAGTTTGAGGTGAAGTCTGCAAAATATATCTTTGAGAAGCAACTTTTGCTTGATCTCATTGACTCCTGTTCAGCTACCTTGTGAGAGTACACATTTCACACACTGAAAATGGTGAGCTTGCTTGAGTCCCTGTGTTCCCTCAATTCCACTTGGAAACTGCATATAACAAAATATTGTGGGCCCAGTGTTTTTGTAATGTAAATTTTAATTATTGTGTGAATATATAAAAATGTCAATGCTGGTTCAGCTCAAGGTCCAATCCAGTCCAGTATTCTGTGTCCAACAGTGGCCAAAAAACAGACATGGAAAGAAAATAGGAAAAGTATATATGAAATTTACTCCAGTATCGTCCTCATCTCTGAGTAGTCAGAGGGGTTTAATTAGGAATAGAAAGTGGCAACAACTCTGCGTAGACTAGCTGTAAACTCAAGTGTTACCATGGCAAAATCTAGTAAGTGGAATCTTGATAAAGTCAAGTTAAGAAGAGCTACCTTTTGAGTGATAGGTGGGACTAATTTACCAGAAAGATATTAAACTTGTTTACTTGGTTACACTTTAAACTTGTTTACTTAAGTCAAAAAACTAATTCTATTAGGAAGCATTCTAGCTCAAACAGAAGTTATGATTTTAGTGCAAAATTATTGCATAAAATTGTACATAGAGATATGTAGATTATCAATATTGGCCTCCTCCGTTAGATGTTTCAATATGTGCATGTGGTTTTGCTTTGTTTCACAAGTATGTAATGTGTCTAACATCAAGGTTGATGGGATGTCTAGCATCTTGGAACAGTTTGAAGAGAATGAAATAAATAATATCCTTTAAAATCTCCTAATCTTATCTTTGCAGGGTCAGTAACTATACATTTTCAGAAACAGTTGTACACTTTTGCAGTTTATTTTTACTGGTGATTTTTCACATTTGTGTTCATATTGTGAGTAATTACTTTTAAATATCTATTTAACTTAGTTTGTAATTTTATATGTCTTCTGTAACAAGCTTTTAGCTTTGCAGCCTTGTACTGGAAATAGGTTTCAGTAACTGCTTGTACAGACTTTTCAGTAGCTGCACAGATACCAGCAGAATAGGGAATGACGGACTACAGGTTGACCCACAAGATGGGAAGATTAAATTCTTCAGTGACCAACCCTGTCTGACCTGTTTGTGTAGGAAGGACAGTATTTTCTTTGCTGATTTACCTAATCAGATTGTAAACTCCTTAAGACAAGAGTGTTGTATTTTTGTGCTGTGAACAGCACACCAAGATGGCATTTACAGAACTTCTATCAAATTGTTATTAATCTTTTCAGTCATTCCTTATAAACCATGTTAAGCCCTGTCTAATGAGTGGACGCAGGTTTTAGCATCAGCATTCCCTATCTCAAAGCTGAATAAAAATCTTTCATGTCAGATCTGCCTATTATTTTAAAATGCAGTATAGATGAATTCTCTACACTAGAACTTGGGGGTGGGGAAGATAAATAAAAACATAGTGCATTTTACAAGGGAGTCCTGACAAATTGAGAATGTATCATAGCAATAAGGGACTAGTCAAATGCCTGCTTAGTGTTTCTATTTTCAATGCCATATTAATTCAAATCTATGCTGCAGTGAGGAACATGAACATATTTTGAAATATTTACATTTCAATCTGGTGAACGTAATAAAAAGAATTTTATAATCATGTAAATCATAGGGTTTTGGTTGCAGCTCTTGGAAACCACAAATGTCTCTGCCTTTAATACAGGGAGTTGGTTTTAAGCACAGATACAGCTTTTTTCAATAAACAAGCAATTATAATGAAGCAAAATTTTTTTCTGATTTCTGCATCTCGATTATTTGGCTGCAAACACCCTTATCAATTATTCCCTTAGAACACTAGTAGTGAACAAAGTCTGTTGATGAAAACCATGGCTCTGCCATGCTCACAGGGAGTAAAACTGTAATTTGCAGAACAGACTTCATTGGGCAGAAGGAGGTAGGGGTCTGCCTGCATTACTTCTCATGCTCACCCTTCTTGTATGTAAATAGGCAGTGTTTTGTATTTCATCTCAGGGGAAGGAGAGGATTGGATTGGCTGAATCTTTTTATTGGCATTTCCATTTCTTAAACAAAACTCTTTCTAGCTTATCAGCCAAATTGGTCAGCGCCAGATTCTCAAATTATATAGCTTTAGCAATAAACCATTTACAGCTCTATCAGGCGTCTCTGTCCTTTAGGATTAGGAGAAGATTATATAGTGGATATCTATGCCTCAGGGACACAATTTAGATACATAAACATTCCACTGTTGCTGCCAACAGTGATTTTAAACTAACTTCACTTTCAAAAGTGAGATAAGGTACTGAACTAAACAACTGATCCTGCAGACTGCCATGCCAAAGGTTTTCTTTATCAGTCATGTATTATGTCCACAGCTTTTTTTAACCTTATCATTCTTCAAGTGTATCATCTTATAATTTTTATAAAATACTAGGCTTCTAAAAGCTACACAACAAACTTTTGAGGGAACTTTTTGTGTTTGGACTACTTAGTGTGTGTCACGTGATGAGTATTTATAAAGCAATACTAGATCTATGGAACAAGATTATGAGTCAAACCTTTGTGCATTGAAAGCAGCTAAAGTATGTTGAGTGGTTTCAACATTTTGGGCATCTAATAGGATCTAATCTGTGAGGGAAGAGAATGATGTAAGTCTTTGAAAGATTTTATCATCAGGCAGAACAGTTTGGGGTTTTATTTGAGGAGGGATTCTAAGTGCATTAAGTTTTTATTTCAGCACTGGATATAAAGAACATGCCTTCCAAGTTTGCTCAGGATGGCTAAAGTCAGATAACGAGTATGTTTGTGCTCAGATAATGTACTGTTGAAGAGATTACAAGTATCTCAACCAACTGCCAGATTCTTCTTATCACTTAAACTTTAGCAGTAAAAGCACCCATACCCGTATAGTTCACATGTTTTTTTATATAAAACCAAATGTTTTAAAAAGCTTGTAGGAATCTTGTCTGATATAACTTCCTACTAGCCAAATGATGTCAAAACTGAGATATTTTGGCCAATTGTTTGATAAATAAGTGGACTCCAGCAATAGATTTTTCAGCAGTGTTTTAGTTTTCTTAAGATTTGCAAGTTACAGCAAATTCACAACTTTCCCTTTTAAGAGGATGGGTGATTGAACATATGCTATGTTAAGTCTCTGCTACTGGTAAGCAGACCATAACTACTTGAGGAAAAATAGCTGTTTTGATGGCTAAAATCATGTAATTCAATGAGGTGTATTGTATGGCTATACTCAAAGACACACAAAATAATAGATAAAAAGAAAATCTGACTTTTGTCTTCTGGCATACCATAGCTGCTACGCGGTGTAGCTGCTGTTTGCAATCCCATTCAGAAATGTGGTTAATTTTCTGTCTTGGTCAATATTTCAGAAAGGTGGACTGATTTTTGCCTTTATTAAGCAGCGATAATGTGGGATGAGTCAGAACTCCTTTATGGGCCATTCCAAGCACTGCTAATTAATAACAGGAGAAACTGGGAAAAGATGTAAAAGCAAAATGCTTAGGAGGAGAATATACAATAAAGAGGAGTTTGCACTGGTTCAGATAGCTGGTAGTATCTAATGCAGTTTTAAGCAACACTCAGTGCTGTTTGTGTAGCCTGTGTTTTGCTTTGTTAATTTCCTCTATATTTTTTTAAGGAACATTAGCATATGCAGATGTTTGCATATTCTTGATTTTAAACATATGTAGTCCCTTGTTGATAATGAAATTGTGTATTTTAACAGTTTAACATAAGATTTGGTTTTATTTAATTTGTATTTCGTTTTATAATCTATCATGAGTATCATTTATAAAATTAATTCCTCTAATTGACTTTCCCATTGTGGTAAATATTTGTGCAGCCTTTTATTTTAATGAAAAACATGAAGCCAGCTGTGTTCTACTGCCAAAGAGAAGGCATGAAACAAGGGAAAATCAAGACAGAATTGAGCAAATCTGTTGTTAAAACTGAAAGTCCTTGCTTTCCTTTTCCTTGCTTTTGTTTTTTTCTTTTTTCATATTCCTTTGGGGTCATCTGAAGTTCAAGCATACTCCTTGCTACCTTGCTATAGGTCTCATTATTCTGTTTAGTGACAGATTCTTCTTTACATGCACTTGTGCTATCAGGGCTCCAGCTGTTCATGGCAGGTTATCTTTGCATGGCCTTTTAGAAGGATGGGTTTGGTTTGGTTTTTTTTTTTCTAAAAAAAAAAAGAAGGGGGGGAAAGCTGAGTTATAGTATCCCATTACCATGGTTTCAAGATGATCATACTGGTAAAAATGCAGTGCCTTCTTGCATTACAACATTCAGAGTCATTTGAATAGATCATTCAGAGTCCTACAAAGAGAGTGTTCAGTTAAAAGTGGAATTTTTAATCTTTTTGCTGTGTTATTACAAAACAACAGGCTTAACTAACCATGGTAACTTAATCTCGGCTAGCTTTCACGTCTGTTAAGATGAAATTTCTACCTTTTAACACAGAACGTGCTCGGTTTGTGCTGTGTGAGGTGGCTGCTTCCTCACCATGCTCTCCCTCAGCCTTGGAAAGAGGAGACGGTATAGAGGAAAACCTGTGTTCTCTGTGTGTGTGTGTGTGTGTGTGTGTGTGTGTGTATATACACACACACATACACACACGCACACATATATATATGTATAGTAAATATAAATTTAAAAAAGCCTCATTCCAATGTGCTGCTTCAAAGTATTGCTTTCTTGCAGCAAGGAACTATCACTTTTTTCCTGGTTTGATTGTAACTTCTATTTCTGGAGAATTATAAGGAAAGAATTAGAGAGAGGGCAAGGTATCTTGTTATTCAAACTATAAAGCAGTGCAGAAGCTATTTAAGGCAAGTGCCTTGATTTACTTCATAGCAGATAATATTGCTACTTTACTGATATTTAATTTAAAATGCTCTCTTTGTTTTATAGGAATAATAGTACCTTGAAATGAAGATTTTAAATGTTTTATTGTTGTCTGTGTTTCTGGTACATAGTGTTGATCTTCTGCTCGTTAGGATTTTTCTAGTAATGCTAGTGGGGAAACAGTGCATAGATTTCAATGATCTTGATTGTGTAAGGGCATATACACATAAGTTAAATACAGCTGCTTCTCAGAAGGTACAATTTTAGACATTGTGCAATCTTATTTAAACCAGTGGGACTACTTATCAACGTGTAATGTGAAGTGTAGACACAATCTTTGCAGAATCAGCGTGTATTTGATGATGCTTTCAACTCAGGAGTACTTTTGAAAAATATTCCTGATACAGTTGACTGTGTGACCATTGTCACACACAGTCAGGCATTCTTGGTGTTAAAGCAGGGTTTTACATCTGAATCTTGGCTTTTCTTCTTCAAAAAAAAGTTATTTTAATAACCACGTTGTCACAGGAGTGAAATAATGCTTAAAACATACTTGATACAGAGATATATGTGGAGTATAGGGACGACTGATAGATGCAGCAGAAGCATAAGATACATTGGAGAAGGGAAAATAGCTAGGACTTAAAAGATGGGGTGGGGAGTTTAAGGTAGGATAACACTAGGCATTTTTTTGAAAGTAATCATATTTGTCATCTACCCATCAATACTTAGGTATTTTCCATTTGTTGCTCTTTCATTATCCTTCCATTTCCTCTATCCTTAGTGCTGTGTTTTTAGGTCACCATATGCACTCTTAAAAGTATGCATACTTTTACGCTATGTCGCTACTTTCTAATCTTACCTGTTTCACAGAAAATAGAAGTGACATGCATTTAAAATGTCATATAAAAAGTGAATTTTCAATAGTTTTCTTAAAAACTATAAACAAATAACACTGTAGAAAGTTTATTTTTATTACTCTTAGTGGGAAATGTAAGTGACTTGAAAAAGGCCATTGTAGAAAGAAATATTGCAGAAATGCACACCATATTTAAGAATAGAAAGTTAATTCTTCTGATTTACTTTGATTGTATTAATATGTGTTTTGTTATGAGCAATCATGTTGCAGGGATCCAGCTGTTCAAAACACAACATTATAATGTTAGATTAATTAACCTCATTAAAAAAATGTAAACCCGAGCCTGTAAAGATGCATTATTAGACAGAATTATTGGAATTCAGTTCATGTTGAGTAGAATCATAGAATCATTTAGGTTGGAAGAGACCTTTAAGATCATCGAGTCCAACCGTTAACCTAACACTACCAAGTCCACCACTAAACCGTGTCCCTAAGCGCCAGGTCTACACGTCTTTTAAATACCTCCAGGGATGGTGACTCCACCATTTCTCTGGGCAGCCTGTTCCAGTGCTTAACAACCCTTTCGGTGAAGACTTTTTTCCTAATATCCAATCTAAACCAGAATAGGATGTCTGATCTACTCTTATCTACTGTCTGCTACTAATGGCTCAATTTCTGTGACAGCTTTTCTCACCTATTAATATTATGTGTGCCATTTCTTGCCATTTTTACAGTTATCATTAGAGAGATCTGAACATTTAGCCTGTGTTTTGAAGTAACATGCTGTTTGTGCAGATACACTAAAATGTACTCAATGGACCATCCAGAATGCTACTTACTTTGTTTAAATATTTAAAGAGCTAGTTGTCTGAAAAAGGAGTTTGGGGACAGATGAAGCAATGTGAGAACTTCTGTTGTCTAGATAGTACATAATTTGCTAAATTGCTAAATATTTTTGATCCTTAGAGGTTAGCATGTCTTATGTCCCTTTTACACTTTCCTGTTCTTCTCCCTTCTCTTTTCAGCCTTGTGATTTAAATATTGAAGATTATAATATTTTATATTAACAAGTATAGATGGAATTTAGGTATATTACAGGTGGGTAACTGATGTCTGCTATGTGACATTTGCAGCACAGAAAAGTATTTTAAATGGACAGATCTCAGAAACATTTCTTCACTATTTAAAATGTTTTAGTATGCGGTGCTTTCAGATGTACCCTGGAGACAGAAGCGAACAGTTTTTCAACACTAAATATTTTAAAGTCACAAATTATGTAGGCAGCTCAATAAATGCATCAGTAATCTTTGTTTTCCAACATCTTTTGAAAAATTTGCCCTTGATCTATCAGAGTCGCTTTGAAAAGATGAGAATGCTATCTTTAATCTTTTAGAATAGCTGTAGGACTAAGGAAAACTTTGTCCATGTTTGATGTCTTGAACTACTTGGGCTGAAACAGAAAAGTTAACAGTTAGTGCTGTGTATCTTCAGCAGAATTATAAGATGAAACTGAAGTGTTTGATATCCTGGAACTTTTTGAACTTTGGAAGAAAAAATTTCATGTTAGAATCTGTTAATAACGCAGAGGAAGCTACCTTATTATTGTAAAAAATTATTTTTAAACTCCAAGAACTTTTGTATGTCAGGTAGACAGGAAATAGCTATTCCACTTGTGAAAGCCCTCTGTCCTAGTTTCAGCAAGGATAGGGTTAAATTTCTTCCTAAGAGGCCTGAACCACCTCTTAGAAATTATTGGTAATTGCACTTGCTTCTCCTCGGAGAATGAATTTAAGGGGGAGACGGGATGGGACACTCTCTCCCACTTGTTCATCTTCCCTTCCATATCGTCAGAAACTCCTTTTTCTTCTATCCTCTTCACAAAGATGTCCACAATATTCCCTGAGAATTTTGAATATCCTTGGGATGCTCAAACAAGCATGTTCATATTGCTATGTCTCCTGAATGTGGTTCAGGCCTTGTTTAGGGTTAAACAACTATTCAGGAATACTGTCCAGAGATCAACCCTCAGGAACAAGAAAAGAGGGAGGGCAAGCAGCGGTGCCTCATTGGGGCGGGCGGAGCGGCGAGTCTCGGGGGCGGCTACAGACACGGTGGCTACTCAAAGCCCCACGTTGGGCACCAAAAAGGACTGTCGTGGTTTAACCTGGCAGGCAGCCAAATACCACGCAGCTGCTCACTCACTCCCCCCGCCCCTCCAGTGGGACGGGGAGAGAATCGGAAGGGTAAGAGTGAGAAAAACTCGTGGGTTGAGATAAAGACAGTTTAATAGAACAGAAAAGGGAAAATAATGATAATAAATAATGATAGAATATACAAAATGAGTGATGCACAATGCAATTGCTCACCACCTGCGCTGACCGATAACCAAGTAGCGATCGGTACTTCCTGGATCACGCCTACCCTTCATATACTGAGCATGACGTCACATGGTATGGAATACCCCATTAGCCAGCTGGTCTGGCTGTCCTGATTATGTTCCCTCCCATCTTGTGTACCTAGCTCAGTCAGTAGGCACGGGAGCTGTCCTTGGACTAGGAGGGCACTTAGCAACAACTGAAAACATCAGTGTGTTATCAACATTCTCCTCGTACTAAATCCAAAACACAGCACTAGGAAGAAATTTAACCCTATCCCTGCTGAAACTAGGACACCCTCCTAGTGCGATAGCCAAACTTTTAAACAGAAGCTGCTTCTCATTTAGTAGCAAGTTGGTTCTCATTTATAGCAACCTTTCTTCAACAGTCAGACCTTTTACCTTGTACTTTTTTACCATGCAAACTGCAAGCAGTAATTTTCTGTAAAAGAACTTGTCATCAACTGAAGTAAATGCAAGTCTTGGCAAAAGCTGCAGGTTTTAAACTTACATGGACATTTTTCCTGAGGTAGAGTTGTCTGGTGGCTGGCTGATGGGGTGGGGGGTTTTATTTTTCTTAGGTTCAAACACCTCTACAGAGAAATATTATAGTACTTGTCAGCAAATTTTCTTCACGGGGTAAATTAATTTAGAATCATGTTTCAGGGCTCTTTCCTGTGGGAGAAAAGATTAGATGCTGTGAATTCAGATAAAACTATTAAATTTTCATAGGTGAGTGAGAGTAATATATATTGGGGAAGAACTAGACATACCCATTCTTTAAAAATACATATATGTCTGTGTGTATATATGTTTAGATATTGAGAAAAGGAAATTGAAGGAATTTTTGGTTGTTTGAAGAACATAGAGATAAGATCCTCTGAACTAATCAATGAAGGTACTTGTTTTAAGAACGTACACCTAAGTCATTCCCCAACGTCTGTGTGCTCTCCTGTTTTGTTTGCATGTAATTGAAAATGAGAGGTAAGAAAATGGGTTTCTGGGAAAATTACGCTCACAGTGTTCCTGCGTTGTTTTACAACAGTGATATCCTTCACAGACAGTTTGTTGATTGCTTTTAAATCATTGATTTCTTAAAAAAAAATCTGTTGGGTTTTTTTTTCTTCTCCCAGGTAGAAATAACAGATGTTGAAAATGAAGAAAAAAGGTATGGTCTCTTCCTGGGACTTCTGGAGTCTAGTCGCAGTCTGTCTGAGTTTCAGCACTTGGTTTTACTCCTTCAAGCTTGGCCACCGATGGACATGAGCAACAGGTGAGCATTTCTTCAGATAATGTAACAAAAAAAAGTTCCAAGTCTTCTTGCTTGATAATATCATGTAGTTTTCAGTCAATGAATTCAAACATGGCTAAGAGGAGTATGATGGTTGCAAAAGGTCATACTGGGAAAAATAAATCGTTTATTTAAAGCAGAATTGAATCAATCAGTTTCTTGTAAAAACTATATATACATATGTAGTATACATCATGGAGGAGGCAGAAAACCATTTTGTTGCCTGAACTGTTGCACAGGAGGGTTTTCTATCTACTTGAATTTAAAATTATGTACTTTGCTCTTATTTTTGGCAGTATCCATAAAAATCCATAAAAAAGGAATAGAAAGTTCTGACTGGTTTTTCCATTCAAAGTTACACTTTGCAGAAAAACCCTTGAAAGTTAATGGTCAGATGGCTGTGGCAGACAGTCTGCAGGAGGTCTGTGAGGGTAATGGTACCAAGCAATAGTACTTCTCTTTTCTAGATCCTCTACCCATTATTTCTGTCTCTGAATAAAGTATCCAAAGTAAAGAATATATAGTAGGGAAGACATATCCTAGCCCAACAATTTAAAATGAAAATAATTATTGAAACCTTCAGTATTGCACCCATCAGAATAGATATTTATTGAAACTTAATTTGCAACACCTTTACATTATTTTTAACCAATTCTTTGGGTTTTGTCTATGACTTTCTCAACACATTTAAAGGTAAAAACTTTAGCTGTTCTATTTTATAACTGATGATCACTTCTAAGATATAAGGATTCATATAATCTTCTGTTACGAGGCAAAAGTCACATATCTTTCAAGGAGAGCAGTAATATTAATAAATTTTTGGCTAGTGAGTACAATGTGCCATGTTTTATCTGATGGTAGTTAGGTTAGAGACATTAAATAATGCTTCCATTGCATTACTTTGGGGGTATTGATTACAACCTATTTTAACCTGGCGACTACACTCCCCAAAGTGTTCATGTGCATTGATTTGTCAGAAAAGTTAAGGCTTATCTTTTCATAAAAAGTAACTCTCTTGTGTACTTGTAGAGAACTGGATTACCTTCCGTTAGAAGGTAATCTGTAAGGGTTATTAACCTTCAAGCCTGCAGTTTGTTTGCAATTTCTGGATGAGCATTAACCTAAATTCTTTATGACAGTTTTATGAGCCAAAAATTGTCTTCAGTGCATTAAGGAGTACAAGGACTGCTGTGTGATCTGTCACAATCTCATATTCAGCTTTCCTTTTTAGTTTTGTTTTAATTGTAATTGAAAATTGGATGCCTCATAGTGTGTGGGAATTGTCAAACTTTGTTTAAGGTAGTGTTCAGATTAAAAAAAAAAAGTTTTAAACTTATGGAACTTATGGTCAAGTGAAATACTGCTGCAATTAGCAAAATTCTTTTTCCTTGGGTTGAACAGAAAGACTAAAGATTTTGTGAAAGGAGAACACTTCTTGTATATAGTTCTTGTCTACTGCTCTGTAAAATTGTTTAATTTTATCTCCCGCTTGCTGTTCTGTTCCTTCAGGCTGACTTCCTAAAATGAAGAAGAGAAAACAAAATAATGATTAAATGTGATTTTTAGTCACAACTAACAGTGGATTAAATTTCAGAGGTGGGATACCTCTTAGTTCCAAGATCGGTGAAGTCTGAAAATTTGTGCAAAATACTTTGATCACCTGTATCATAACTCATTTAGGGTCTAAAGTAGTTAGTATAGCTCCTAGGCATTTACATAGTCACAATTTTGACATAAAGAAATCAATTTGGCTAAGATAAGAGGCAAGAGAACAGGGTAAATTAATTCACAACCTTATACGCGATTCTGTGATTTTCATGTATTTAGCAATAGTTGAGGTCAGAAAGGATTTCTGGAGATGTCTACTCCACCCCCCCTGCTCAAAGCAGGGTCAGCTAGAGCAGGCTGCTCAAGGCCGTTGCCTTGAGTTTTGAATATCTCCAAGATTGGAGACTCCACAACTACAACTAAGAGGTTTCTCTTACGTTTTGGTAAAATGTACTGTTTCTATTTGTGCCCATTGCCTCTTGTGCTATCATTGGGCGTCACTGAGAAGAGTCACACTCCCTCTTCTTTACTTTCCCCATCAGGTATTTATACAATTGATAAAATTCCCCCAAGCCTTGTCTTTTCCAGGCTGAACTAGTCACAACTCTCTCATCTCTCTCAGCCTCTGCTCGTGGGACATACACTCCAATCCCTTCATCATCTTTGTGGCACTTGCCTGGACTCACTTCAGTATGTCCATGTAACTTTTGTACTGGGAAACCCAGAACTGGACTCAGCGCTCCAGTTGTCTCACCGATGCTGAGTAGAGGGGAAGGATCACCTCCCTCACCCTGCTGGCAACGCTCTTCCTGATGCAAGACAGCATGCTGTTGCCTTTCTTTGCTGCGAGGGTGCATTGCTTACTCATGGTCACCTTGTTGTCTGTCAGGACCCCAGGTCCTTTTTCGCCAATCTCCTTTCCAGCTGGTTGGCTCTCGGTCTATCCTGATGGTTATTCCTTCCCAGGTAGGGGGTGGACTTTGGATTTCCCATTGCTGAGTGTCATGTGGTTGATCTCTCCATTCCTCCAGCGTCTTAAGGTACCGCTGAATGGCAGCACAACCATCTGGTGTATCAGCCTCTTTCTCCCAGTTTTGTATCATCTGCAAACTTCCTGAAAGCACGCTCTGTCTGATGTTCATCCTGGTCCTCAATAAAGATGTTAGAGTATTGGCCTCAGTATAGACCCTTGGGGTCCACTAATGGTCACTGCTCCAGCTGGACTTTGTGCCACTGATCACAACTAATTGAGCTGGGCAGTTTTCCAATTTTCAGTCTGCCTCACTGTCCACTTACCTAGCCCATACTTCATCAGTTTGTCTATGAGGATGTTGTGGGAGACAGTGTAGAAAGCCTTGCTGAATGAGTTAAAGGTACGTAATATCAGCTGTCATCCACCAAGCCAATCATTTCATCATAGAAGAGTATCAGTTTGGTGAGGCGTGATTTCCCCTTTTTAAGTCCATGCTGACTATTCTCAGTTTACTTCTTATCCTTCATTTGCTTGGAAATGTTTCCAGGAGGATTTGCTTCATCTTCCCAGGAACTGAGGTGAGGCTGACCAGCCTGTGTCTTGAGACTTTATGCTAAGAACAAACTGCAAATTTTATCCTGTGATTAGATTTTTTTTTTTTTAATTTAATAATTTCTGTTACTAAAACTTCAGTGTCTCTCTTCACTGCTTTGACTTTGCCAGGAGGCTTTGGAAAGCCTTCAGAAGAAATTGTCCCCTTCTCTTTCTCTAGTAATAGCCATTTATACTGGTTTCACAGAGAACCTCTGACTCTTATGATTCCCAAATGTGATCTACAGTGCAGACTCCCAGTTAGTTTTCCAAAGCTCAGCACTAAATCGACAGTCATTATTTCCAGGAAAATAAAGAGTGGTTCAGATTTGCCAGATTTTCTTGAGTTTGCCTGAAACTCTAGATAACCAAAAAATGAAAAAAAAAAAAAGATTTAGCAGAGCAAGCAATTGTGTTCATAGTATAGGAAACAATTTTTTTTATTTTAGTTTTTGGCTTTTTTTTTTTTTTTTAGAGAGTGGTGGGCACAGGGCATGGTTGCCACCGTTGTTTCATTCTTCAGTTCTCTCTGCTAGCTTGAAGGGTGGGGAAAAATCATCTAGTCTGTTTTCTTCCCTGCCGTAGCAGTGTTTTGCCTGGGAGAAGACAATTGAGGCTGCATCTTGAAAGAAGTGACAAAGATGTAGTTGTTCTGCTTCCTTCCCTCCTTTTTTCTTGGTTCTTTTCTCAGTAGGAATGTTGCATCTCTGGTTTCTTTTATTATTTATTTATTTAAAGTCAATGATGGTTCAGTTTTCCCTTCCCTACTAAGAGTTGTCCTGATAGAAAAATATATCAAAAGGGGGAATTTTCACTCCCTGGGGTCTTTCTGTGTTTTTATTCCTGTTGCTTTCCTTTTATTATGGCTTTTGTTTCTGTTATTAACAATACTTGCAAGACCGATTAAGTACTTTATAAATCCTGTGTCAGCAGGAATACTCATTGTGGCTTGAAAGTCCTTCTTTGTAGCTCATTTCTAGTGCTTTCAAAAAACATACATGATATTTTAATAGTAGACAGCATGATCATAGTTATGAGCCCTTTTTGTAAATTATTTTTTCCTTCACTTAGCTGTATTGGCTTAGTCAATATTTTGGAGTTTTGGGTGGTTTTTTGGGGTGCTTTGGGTTTTTTGTTTTGTTTTTTTTAACAAGTCTAAAGGACAAACATTAAGTACTTGTTTTAAGGACTTAACCTAAATTTAAATCTAGGCCATGAAATTTCACATTTTATATAAAACTAAAATGTGTATTTCTTACTTTTGTCTACAGATATAATATATTTGGTGTGCAGAAATGTTCTCAAATTTTGACTTTTTATAATCAGCGTGCTGTCATTAAAATGAATTTAAGTGAACTAAAAACATCTGTTTTAACAGCTAATAGCGTTCCTGAAATGAAGTTCTGTCCTCATTCCACCCTCAATCCCGCCACCTCAAATATGATTGGTTTTAAAAAGTCAGGTACAGCTCTCTTTAGTATTCCTTGATATGAGACAGGGTAAATTTCATAAACTCTTGTAAAGTAGATAGATTTTATTTTTTCCCCCCTCCCTTCAACTGCCTCTTGTTATAGTGTGCTGGGAATAGTTTACAATTCTTTTTTATTATTTTTAATTTCATTAATTTGTATTATTCGACTTTGTAAATCCTAGAATTATTCACATCAGCCAGGAAGCAGAGGCTGTGTTCTAAATAGGAGGCCCAGCAACAATCAAAAAAAATCTTTCGTACTTTCCACCTTCTTTATCTGAACCTTGTCTCCTCTCTCTCCCCGTTGTCATTGACGGTTGCTATCATACGCCCATCTCTGCATCTTTGGGAAGGCTACTGCAAGCGTGCTCTGCTCTGGGGTCTTCTGCTCTTCTTGCATTGCTTATTCTTCTCTCTTCTGCCTCTGCATACTTCCATGTTAACAGCATTCAATTATGCTAACCAGCCTAGAGGGTTTTTATGCATATGTTCCTGAAATGGTGTTTCTGAAAAACCTAACTTGATGGCTGGGTTGGAGTAAGGAGCAGAAACTGTTTTGTTAGTGAGGTTTGCAACAATCTCATTTTAAAGCAAGTTGTATTAAGAAATTCTTGAGCAAAGACGAAAACTGCAAGCGGTTAAGCCAATTGTTTAGCCATATGTATTAAGATTTTTGTTTAAACTTTATTTATTTTTTCCTCCTCTGCTTCAGAAAAGGGTCGTTGTTGCTAACTGATTGTTTACTGCCAATGTAATGATATGTGCAGGATCTGGGGAATTTAAGTCTGAGTCATCTGAATAGTTAGAATTTTGGTTTTCAGCTTAATAGTAAATATCTAATACTTATAACTGAATACAAAGGTAGAAAATATAATTTACATTCTATAAAGGCTCAAAAGGAAGGAGAAGTAGAAGAACTGAAGTTTGGGGTTTTTTCAGTAGCCTTTTATGGGTTTTTTTTAAAGAATTTTGGTGACCTCTCTGTTACTGATAAGTCTGTGCCTTTTGATGTTTTTTTGAGCTCTTGTATTTTGAAACACTCCAGCTAGAATAATGCTCATTATTCACCTGCAAATATGATTCTCTTCATACCACAATATGCCATGTTGACTGTGAGGAAACAGAGGAGGTAGCTTGGTTGTTTCAGTCAGCACTCAAACCCATATACTTCTAAAATTTTTATTTTCACACTCTTGTTATGCATGCATGCTTTCCCGTCTAGGTGTCTCATATTGTCTTTCTTTACTGAAAGAGTGGTCAGGCCTTGGAACAGGCTGCCCAGGGAAGTGGTGGAGTCACCATACCTGGAAGTATTTAAAAGACGTGTAGATGTGGCGCTTAGGGACATGGTTTAGTGGGTATGGTGGTGTTGGGTTGACGGTTGGACTCAATGATCTTGGAGGTCGTTTCCAACCTTAATGATTCTATGATTCTATAATTCTATTCAGATGTCATTTTAAGCACTTCATAAAGATGTTTTTAAAAAAAATGATTGACAGTACCTGAAGCTCTGCAGTCCTTTGGAACTTGCTGCCTACATTCAAAAGACATTTTTTTATATTTTTTTAAAATACTGATAAGGTGTTTTGGAACTCAAAAAGACCAGTTTTTAGCAACTCAATATCTTAGTTCACCTTTCGTTTTTTAACTCAGTCCAAAATTTCCATCTTTTGGTTCTGGACAAAAAAATAATGTGTTCATGCTGAGTTTTTGAAATAATTACTTTTTTCATGTTGAGAAATAACTTTTTTTTTTAACCATAGTTGAACTAAGGTAAAATTCAGGAGAGAAGAAAACTGAATTCTACTTGTAGGTGTCAGATTTTTGGTTAACTGAATCTTGGTTTTATTTAGAGATGGCAGATAATGGGTATTTATTAATAGATCACACAAGTATTTGAAATAATTATAAGGAATTGTGTTGAGAAAAGCCTTATATATGTAAAGTATATATCTGATACTTTACTTAAATAAATAAACCTGCACATGGCAAGCCTTGTGGCCTTGCATCTTTCTGATTATTTCTAACTTCTGCGTTCTGTAGTGTGATTTTTGTTTTCTTTTTCTAATGGGAAATTCTTACAGGTTTTTTTAATGTACTCTGGAGGCAGCAGCTATAAAAATGGAAATTCATTATGACTCTCCATGCCTTTAAGCAAGAGATGGATCACATAGCAGGAGCTATCAATTTAACCAGTGGCAAAGATGGAGTTGCAGGGTTTTTTTCCCTTCTACTGACCTTACTGGGGGTTCATAGATTAAGTGCATCATGTTCTGCTTGTTGAATAAGCTGGCGTCTTTGGGTTCAACCCATCAGGATGGAAGGAGAGGAGAGGAGGAGCTCTGCTATTCCCAGCCAGCTCTGCTTGTGGCAGCTCTGTGCTCAGTGACTGTGACTGATGGAAAGGCTCAATTAAGTTGTCAGAAGGAATAAAGAAGGAATAAAGATAATGACTTCTATTTAGTTTGCATTCAGAGTTACCCGCTTCTAGCATCTTTGTCTGGTTTTCATGTTAGGATATAATGTCAGCTTCATGTAGAGCTGGTTTTATTTGTTTACAGTATGTACTTTCAAAAGTGGAAGATGAGCAGGAGAGCGCTTTTATATGTGAAATGGTAGATATTGGTGGTTGTCCTCTGCAGAGTTGTCAGACCTATTCCTTGGTATATGTCAATCCAACTCTCTTAACGGACTCCATTTCCAGTGATATTAATGTGTTACTTTCAAATTGCTGCTAAATAATATCTTTGAAAAGCAGCACTTTACTACTCCTTCCCACATGTGCTGGATGAGTATCTTAATTTACACTAAATTGTAAGACCAACCTGCCAGATTTGGTCTTGCTGTGATATTTTTTTTTTTTTCCCTACAAACTAAAATGAAGTGTTTCCTGTATCTTTGGGATGCTGATTAATAGCCAAAGAGATTGATGGGGTGATTTGTAAACCACGTTTTGTGCCTTGCTAAGTTTATGCACAGATAAACTTGTGGCTTTGGCGGATCACGGCCTAGACAAGTACACTCTTCGCTGGGTAAAAAACTGGCTGGACGGCCGAGCCCAGAGAGTTGTGGTCAACGGAGTTAAATCCAGCTGGCGGCCGGTCACGAGCGGTGTTCCCCAGGGCTCAGTGCTGGGGCCGGTCTTGTTCAATATCTTTATCAATGATCTGGACGAGGGGATCGAGTGCTCCCTCAGTAAGTTTGCAGATGACACCAAGTTGGGCGGGAGTGTTGATCTGCTGGAGGGTAGGGAGGCTCTGCAGAGGGACCTGGGCAGGCTGGATCGATGGGCTGAGGCCAACTGTATGAGGTTCAACAAGGCCAAGTCCCGGGTCCTGCACTTGGGCCACAACAACCCCAGGCAACGCTACAGGCTTGGGGAAGAGTGGCTGGAAAGCTGCCCAGAGGAAAAGGACCTGGGGGTGCTGGTTGACAGCCGGCTGAACATGAGCCGGCAGTGTGCCCAGGTGGCCAACAAGGCCAACGGCATCCTGGCCTGTATCAGAAATAGTGTGGCCAGCAGGAGCAGGGAGGTGATCGTGCCCCTGTACTCGGCACTGGTGAGGCCGCACCTCGAATCCTGTGTTCAGTTTTGGGCCCCTCACTACAAGAAGGACATGGAGGTGCTGGAGCGTGTCCAGAGGAGGGCAACGAAGCTGGTGAAGGGCCTGGAGCACAAGTCTTATGAGGAGCGGCTGAGGGAACTGGGACTGTTTAGTCTGGAGAAGAGGAGGCTGAGGGGAGACCTCATCGCGCTCTACAACTACCTGAAAGGAGGTTGTAGCGAGGTGGGTGTTGGTCTCTTCTCCCAAGTAACTAGCGATAGGACGAGAGGAAATGGCCTCAAGTTGTACCAAGGGAGGTTTAGGCTGGACATTAGGAGAAATTTCTTTACTGAAAGAGTGGTCAGGCCTTGGAACAGGCTGCCCAGGGAAGTGGTTGAGTGACCATCCCTGGAGGTATTTAAAAGACGTGTAGATGAGGCCCTTAGGGACATGGTGTAGTGGGCATGGTGGTGTTGGGTTGACGGTTGGACACGATGATCTTAGAGGTCTTTTCCAACCTGTATGATTCTATGATTCTAGATGAACATAGTGGTTGCGTTACTGTGGCTTAATATGATCATGATCTAAGCTGTGATTGTGCATGATTTTAGCCCATTGTAGATGGGAATTGAAATGCATTAACTTAATTCACATTAGGAAAATGGCAGTGTGGATGTGTTCCCGTGTTACATTTCACGCTATCATTTAAAAGCTCCAGTCTGCTACCCATTTCTGTCAGTACATGCAGTCCTAGCAAGTACACCTATCACTTACAAAAGTAGCCAGGCATCTCCATGATCTAGCAAATAGTGGCCATAGGCCAAGAAGGGTTCCAGCAACAAAACTTTATAAGTAAACATTGCCTTTGTCATCATGCATGATAAAATTTACTTGTATCTACTGTCTGCTGTCTGTTTAAGTCTGACTGTGTAATGGTGGCACTGCATGAAGTTTGGTGTGGAATTTTAAATACATAAAACAAATGTATCTGCATCCATATCTACTAGTAGACAAGTACAGATGCATGTACTTTCGCTCTCCTACCCTGTTTGGGTGGGCCATAAAAAAAGTTTCTTTTTGTTTGTATTTGTTGGACCTGAAAATTAAAATATGAATCTTGGAAATATTTTCTCCACTCAGAAGCAAGAGACAGATACTTGAGAGACAGATGCTATTAGAATGTGATCAAAGCAAACAAAATTAGGAATGCTGGATTCCTGTCACCGCTCCCTCGATACCATTCTGCTTGGGAAATTACCTGGTATAAAGCCAGGAGAAGCTGTTCCTATGCTATTCCAATTTGATCGATCTTATCTGGTGCGTGATTCCTCAGGGATTATAATAGCATGTCATAATTCAAAACACTTTAAGCTTCTTTGTTGCATTGGAAGAATGATGGCATCACGATAGTAACTTGTCTCAAAACATTTTACTCTCTCTTTCATGAGATTGTACTTTACTTCACAAAAAAAAAAAAAAGAAAAGAAAAAAAACACCTACAAAAAATGGTAGGAGTGTGTGTATTTATATTCTGTATACATCTGTCTTTTTTCTGGGCAGATCATGCACACATGAAAATCTCTGGGTGAAACTGGGGACTGTTATGCTACAGAGATGCCCACCTGAGGAAAAGGAGAACACAGGAAACGAAATTTTGAAAATCTGCCGTTCTTTGTATGAGACGAAGCACATGCTCCCTGTCGAGGTAAGTTTTAACTTTGGGTGTCATGAATATGAGTCTTGTTTTGGGATCCCAACTACAAGAAAGATGTTGCCATATTGGATCAAGTCCGGTGGAGAGCTAACAAGATGATTAGGGGGTTGGAGCACAATACATGCAGAGAGGCTGAGAGAATGGGGTTCATTCTGTCTTAAAAAAAGATGGCTGAGGGAGATCATATTGCTGTCTTTTAAATATGTGGATGAGGAAACATGTGGCCAGATGGAGTCAGTCTCTTCTCAGAGATGCTCAGTGATAGACAAGAGGCAATAGAGACAAGTTACATCATCAAAAACTCTCATTACATACAAGGAAAATGTTTTCCACCATTAAAGTGGTGAAACGTTAGAATAGGTGGGTGCCTAGAAGAGACATGGAGTCTCCGTCCTTGGAGATATTCTGAACTTGACTGGATCACATCATGGGCAATTTGATCTTGTTTGACTTGCTTTGAGTGGGGGCTAGTTGGACTAGCTGACCTTTAGAGGTCTCTTCCAGTGTAAATTATTCTTTGAAGTATTTATAGAAGGGCTTTAATAGTGCATCAGTGTGGCAAAAGCTGTTAATGAAATAATCAGTAATTTTCTCACTAATGGACTGTCGTGGTTTAACCTGGCAGGCAGCCAAATACCACGCAGCCGCTCACTCACTCCCCCCACCCCCAGCGGGACGGGGAGAGAATCGGAAGGGTAAGAGTGAGAAAAACTCGTGGGTTGAGATAAAGACAGTTTAATAGAACAGGGAAAAAAAAGGGAAAATGGTAATGATAAAATATACAAAATGAGTGATGCACAATGCAATTGCTCACCACCCGCGCTGACCGATAACCAAGTAGCGATCGGTACTTCCTGGATCACGCCTACCCTTCATATACTGAGCATGACGTCACATGGTATGGAATACCCCATTAGCCAGCTGGTCTGGCTGTCCTGATTATGTTCCCTCCCATCTTGTGTACCTAGCTCAGTCAGTAGGCACGGGAGCTGTCCTTGGACTAGGAGGGCACTTAGCAACAACTGAAAACATCAGTGTGTTATCAACATTCTCCTCGTACTAAATCCAAAACACAGCACTAAGAAGAAATTTAACCCTATCCCAGCCGAAACCAGGACAGTATCCACCCCTTATTCCATACCATTTACGTCGTGCTTAGGTCTCACATCTTTTTTAATACATTTCAATTAACCACCACTATCTTTCTTTATCTATACACACATATATATATATATATATGCACGCACAGATATCATTCCCTCGGTCTATGGACTATCCCTCTAAAATGTCCATTGAGTTCATTTAGTCCATGACTTTGGGCTCCATCTGTTATAACAGTCTTTCAGGGCCGAAGAGATGGTGTGCGGTGTTGGGCCGTTGCATCCTGAAGCCAGTTCTCATTTCGGTACTGCTGCGCTCGTCCAGTTCTATCATCGTTGCACTTCGCTCGGTTTCATTGGAGTTAGTTCATTCTTCACTAATCTGGGTGATTTTCACTGCTATACCACTGCTATATCATAGAAATAATGACATACAATATCATGTAACAGTTGACATCAAAATTCAGTTCATTGGCTATTTTCACCCAAAATCAAATCCCCTTGAGGTACACACCGGACCTCCCCATCCTTTCGCATCACCCACCAAGTGTACCCAGGTCCTTGAGCAAAAGCAATCCCACGGATGGGTTTTCCCTTGCCAGAGGCAGGAGTAACCCAGACTGTCTTCCCCAGCATATTTCTCATATGCACGACAGGGACTTTATCTCCATCTACAGTACGTAAGAGTCTTGATTGGGCAGGGCCAGCTCGATTGGCAGATCCCCTGGTATTGACTAACCAGGTGGCCTTTGCTAAATGTGTGTCCCAATGTTTGAATGTCCCACCACCCATTGCTCTCAGCGTAGTTTTTAGCAGTCCATTGTATCGTTCGATTTTCCCGGAGGCTGGTGCATGGTAGGGGATGTGATAGACCCACTCAATGCCATGCTCTTTGGCCCAGGTGTCTATGAGGGCGTTTCGGAAGTGAGTCCCGTTGTCTGACTCAATTCTTTCTGGGGTGCCATGTCGCCATAGCACTTGCTTTTCAAGGCCCAGGATGGTGTTCCGGGCAGTGGCATGGGGCACAGGATATGTTTCCAGCCAGCCGGTGGTTGCTTCCACCATGGTGAGCACATAGCACTTACCGTGTCGGGTTTGTGGGAGCGTGATATAATCAATCTGCCAGGCCTCCCCATATTTATATTTCAACCATCGTCCTCCATACCAAAGAGGCTTTACTCGCTTGGCTTGTTTGATTGCAGCGCACGTTTCACATTCGTGGATAACCTGTGCAATAGCGTCCATGGTTAAGTCCACCCCTCGATCACGAGCCCATCTATATGTTGCATCTCTTCCTTGATGGCCTGACGTGTCATGGGCCCACCGAGCTATAAATAATTCACCCTTATGTTGCCAGTCCAAATCCACCTGAGCCACTTCAATCTTAGCAGCCTGGTCCACCTGCTGGTTATTTTGATGTTCCTCAGTAGCCCGACTCTTGGGTACGTGAGCATCTACGTGACGTACTTTTACAGTCAGGTTCTCTACCCGGGCAGCAATATCTTGCCACAACGCGGCAGCCCAGATGGGTTTACCTCTGCGCTGCCAGTTGTTCTGCTTCCACTGCTGCAACCACCCCCACAGGGCATTTGCCACCATCCATGAGTCAGTATAGAGATAAAGTACTGGCCATTTTTCTCGTTCAGCAATGTCCAAGGCCAGCTGGATGGCTTTCACCTCTGCAAACTGGCTTGATTCACCTTCTCCTTCAGCAGTTTCTGCAACTTGGCGTATAGGACTCCATACAGCAGCTTTCCATCTCCGATGCTTTCCCACAAGGCGACAGGACCCATCAGTGAACAGGGCATATTGCTTCTCGCTTTCTGGTAGTTTATTATACAGTGGGGTTTCTTCAGCACGTGTCACCTCCTCCTCTGGGGATATTCCAAAATCTTTGCCTTCTGGCCAGTTCGTGATCACCTCCAAGATTCCTGGGCGACTGGGGTTTCCTGTTCGGGCCTGTTGTGTGATCAGTGCGACCCACTTACTCCATGTAGCATCGGTTGCATGATGTGTAGAGGGGACGCTCCCCTTGAACATCCAGCCCAGCACCGGCAGTCGGGGTGCCAGGAGGAGCTGTGCTTCAGTGCCAACCACTTCCGAAGCAGCTTGAACCCCTTCATATGCTGCCAATATCTCCTTCTCAGTTGGAGTGTAGCGGGCCTCGGGTCCTCTGTATCCCCAACTCCAGAACCCTAAGGGTCGACCTCGAGTCTCCCCTGGTGCTTTCTGCCAGAGGCTCCAGGTAGGACCATTCTCCCCGGCTGCGATGTAGAGCACATTCTTTACATCTTGTCCTGCCCGGACTGGCCCAAGGGCTACTGCATGAACTATCTCCTGTTTAATTTGTTCAAAGGCTTGTTGTTGCTCAGGGCCCCATTTGAAGTCGTTCTTCTTCCTGGTCACTTGATAGAGAGGGCTTACGATCTGACTGTAATTTGGAATATGCATTCTCCAAAAACCCACAACGCCTAAGAAAGCTCGCGTTTCCTTTTTGTTAGTTGGTGGAGACATGGCTGTTATTTTATTGATCACATCTGTTGGGATCTGACGACGTCCATCTTGCCATTTTATTCCTAAAAACTGGATCTCCTGTGCAGGTCCCTTGACCTTACTTTGTTTTATGGCAAAACCAGATTTCAGAAGGATTTGAATTATTTTCTTCCCTTTCTCAAAAACTTCTTCTGCTGTGTTGCCCCATACGATGATGTCGTCAATGTACTGCAGGTGTTCTGGAGCCTCACCCTGTTCCAGTGCGGTGTGGATCAGTCCATGGCAAATGGTAGGGCTGTGTTTCCACCCCTGGGGCAGTCGGTTCCAGGTGTACTGGACGCCCCTCCAAGTGAAAGCAAACTGTAGCCTGCACTCTGCCGCCAAAGGGATGGAGAAGAACGCATTAGCGATGTCAATGGTGGCGTACCACTTGGCTGCCTTTGACTCCAGTTCGTATTGAAGTTCCAGCATGTCCGGCACGGCAGCACTCAGTGGCGGCGTGACTTCGTTCAGGCCACGGTAGTCTACTGTTAGTCTCCACTCTCCATTAGACTTTCGCACTGGCCATATGGGACTGTTGAAGGGTGAGCGAGTCTTGCTGATCACTCCTTGGCTCTCCAGTCGACGAATCAGCTCATGGATGGGGATCAGGGAGTCTCGGTTGGTGCGGTATTGCCGCCGGTGCACTGTTGTGGTAGCGATTGGTACCTGTTGTTCTTCAACCCTCAGCAACCCCACAACAGAAGGATCCTGTGAGAGACCGGGCAAGGTGGACAGCTGTTTAATTTCCTCCGTCTCCAGGGCAGCTATACCAAAAGCCCACCGGTACCCTTTTGGGTCCTTGAAATACCCTCTCCTGAGGTAGTCTATGCCAAGGATGCACGGAGCCTCTGGGCCAGTCACAATGGGGTGCTTCTGCCACTCATTCCCGGTCAGGCTCACTTCGGCCTCCAATACAGTTAACTCTTGGGATCCCCCTGTCACTCCAGAAATACAAATGGGTTCTGCCCCTTTATAGCCTGATGGCATCAGGGTACACTGTGCACCAGTGTCTACGAGAGCCTTAAACTCCTGTGGATCTGATGTGCCAGGCCATCGAATCCACACAGTCCAGTAAACCCGGTTGTCCCTTTCCTCCACCTGGCTGGAGGCAGGGCCCCTCTAGTTCTGGTCATAGTATCCATCTCTCACTTCTTGCAAACGTGAGTCAAGAATTTCTTCATTGCAATTACAATCCAAAGTAAGATCAGCCCTTCTACTTTTTCTGGGGAACTGTTCACTGGAAACTGGACCGTCGTGAGACAGGTTTTTCCTGACAACTGGAGCAGCATTTTTCCTGGGAGAACCCCCTTGTGTGATTGTTTTTCCTTGCAACTCACGTACACGTGCCTCTAGGATGAAGGTAGGTTTTCCATCCCACTGCCTCATGTCCTCTCCGTGGTCACGCAGATAAAACCACAGGGTGCCCCGTGGTGTGTACTTTCGATATCCTCTCTCTTGAGGAGAAAAACACGGACTCCTAATGGCTGAGATACTGGTCCGTACAGGTGGAGAATAAGACATATCCTCTTTGAGTTGCTGGACCTTCCGGGACAGTTTCTCCACAGCCGAGACAAGGGAGGAGGAGATAGTTTCTTCAAAATCCCGAAGTCTGCTAACCACCTCATCCACCGTTGGTGCTTCTTCCTCTTTCCAGCACAGTACTGCCAACGAACTGGCATACGATGCTGGTGCGCTCCGTACCAACTTCCGCCACATGGGTCGGGTGCACTGGACGTCATCTGGATCTTTGGGTGTTCGGGGGTCATCCAGGTCACTATAAACCACCTCCAGCACGCCTAGTTCTCTCAGGTACTGGATACCTCTCTCCATAGTGGTCCATTTGCCTAGGCGATATATAACATCTTCCTTGAAGGGATACCTTTCCTTTACGCCTGACAGCAGTCGCCTCCAGAGGCTGAGGACCTGTGTCCCTTTTCCAATTGCTTTGTCAATACCTGCTTCCCTAGCAAGGGATCCCAGCTGTTTGGCCTCTTTCCCCTCTAATTCCAGGCTACTGGCCCCATTATCCCAGCATCGGAGCAGCCAGGTAACAATATGCTCGCCTGGACAACGGCCAAAATCTTTCCGCATATCTCGCAACTCATTCAGGGATAAGGATCGGGTGGTTTCCGTCTCGTTTATGAGTTCTTCCTCTTCCTCCTCCCCTCCTCGTGATGGCCCTGGTTTTCCATCATCCTTTTCTACACGACCTGACTTCCGCTTCAAAGATTTCTTCTTCTGTACAGGGGTGACGGATACCAGCGACGGTTGGTCCTCTGGTTCAGCTGTAGTACCTGTCGCGAGGGTTTGGGTAGCTGCAGTGCCTGTCGCGGGGGTTGGAGTACTTGTAGTGACTCTTGCCGGGGTCTGAGTGGCTGCAGTGCCTGTTGCGGGGGTTGGAGTAACTGTAGTGACTGTTGCCGGGGTCTGAGTAGCCATAGTAGTTGTTGTGGGGGTTGAAGTAGCCACGGTGCCTGTCGCAGGGGTTTGAGTAGCCACAGTGGTTGTCGTGCGGGTTGAAGGAGCTACAGTGCCTGTCGTGGGGGTTTGAGTAGTCACCGTGTCTGTTGCTGGGGTTGATCTCTGGACAGTATTCCTGAATAGTTGTTTAACTCTAAACAAGGCCTGAACCACATTCAGAAGACATAGCAATATGATCATGCTTGTTTGAACATCCCAAGGATATTCAAAATTCTCAGGGAATATTGTAGACGTCTTCATGAAGAGGATAGAAGAAAAAGGAGTTTCTGAAGATATGGAGGGGAAGGTGAACAAGTGGGAGAAAGTGTCCCATCCTGTCTCCCCCCTAAATTCATCCTCTGAGGTGAAGACGTAAGAAGTGTAATTATTAATAGTTTCCAAAAGATAGCTCCCAAAGAACAGGAATGATGGCAGTGCTGAGTACAGGCTCGTGACCAATAATTTTATCATAACATAAAGCCAGGTCACACAGTATAGCAAAGCAATGACCTTAATCCATTTCCCAGAGATGACCAACCCCACATACAAACTGATAATCAGCAGTATAGACAGCCAGTAAGGTGCTATATACCACAACTGCAAGAACAGATCCAAAAACTCTGAGAGCAAATAAATCAACATTGTGAACATCGAGTACTAAACTGATATAATGAATGCTTATAACAAATTTGTTTTAACCCGTTCGGGTCAGATGTGTCGTTATCTCAACCCTTCGAGCCCCACGTTGGGCGCCAAAAAGGACTGTCGTGGTTTAACCTGGCAGGCAGCCAAATACCACGCAGCCGCTCACTCACTCCCCCCACCCCCAGCGGGACGGGGAGAGAATCGGAAGGGTAAGAGTGAGAAAAACTCGTGGGTTGAGATAAAGACAGTTTAATAGAACAGGGAAAAAAAAGGGAAAATAATAATGATAATGATAATGATAAAATATACAAAATGAGTGATGCACAATGCAATTGCTCACCACCCGCGCTGACCGATAACCAAGTAGCGATCGGTACTTCCTGGATCACGCCTACCCTTCATATACTGAGCATGACGTCACATGGTATGGAATACCCCATTAGCCAGCTGGGCTGGCTGTCCTGATTATGTTCCCTCCCATCTTGTGTACCTAGCTCAGTCAGTAGGCACGGGAGCTGTCCTTGGACTAGGAGGGTACTTAGCAACAACTGAAAACATCAGTGTGTTATCAACATTCTCCTCATACTAAATCCAAAACACAGCACTAGGGAGAAATTTAACCCTATCCCAGCCGAAACCAGGACATAAATGCATAAAGATTTAGTGAGGAATCCTTGAAAAATGTGTTGGTGATGAAAAAAATTCATATGCAAGTAATTGCTTTGTAATAATCATGGTGTTCTGTCTTAACTATGTATGTGTACTTCAATACAAGCATCTCTTAAGTATAAAATTATTGAAGTGTTTTGTATGTAAACATTGTATACTAATGAAGACAGATTTGAGAAATGCTTAATAAACTTCACAGAACTTTAGAGTAGTCATGTGCGTATTTTTAGCAGGCTGATTAATCCCTTATCATCATCTTCATGCAATCACAGTCTGTTATAGAAAACAGCTGATGTTAAGACTAGAAGCAGAATAGAAACAACACATTCTGCTTAAAATACAGATGGGTGGAGTGTGGTTTTTTTAAAATATTCAGACAGACTGATTTGAGTCAAGTTCAAAATCTATGTAAAACATGATTCCAGAAGGTGTCAGTAAGCTGAAATGATAAATACATACATTAATTCATCCATTCCGCCAAAAATTTTGGTGGAAGGCAGGTCTCCCTATATCTGGGACTGACATAAGTATATGTAGCTTTTCTTTACAAGGCATTGAATGGTGCATCATAGCTTGTAAACTCATGATCATACTCATGCACAGGAGTAGTCAAATTTTGTCAAAGTAGAATTTTCTAACGCGCCTCAGTGGACTAGGAAGACAAATCCCACCAAAGGTCACTGTCATACAGCAGTCAGTTCACCAAGAGTTTTGCTCAAGAATGGTCATGGTTTGCTCAATTCTCTTAATTGAGTAAACTTTTTCTTGAATTCCATAACAAGTCCTTATTTGTACACAGTTTTGGTATTGATTGCCAGCTTTGGTTGGAGGTGCCTGCCTTTTTTAATGGTACAGGATGTTGGAAGAGCCCTCTGTGTAGGTGTGAATTTACAGATACGGTATGAAGATATTCTGATCTTTAAACATAAAATATCTTTACCAATGTAAAATACCTTTTTTAAGACTAGAATGCTGTACAGCAACAGGAGTTGCACTAAAATGTGTAATTGTACAGTTACCTACAAACACAGGCTATATTGCTTTAAGTCTCTACTTGGGAAGAGGGGGAATGACATGAATAGATTTAAGTAACTTATTTGTATGCACGGCTATGGTACTTAAGTGCACAAATTAGAGAGTTGAGATCGCATGGCTGAATAAGATGAACATCTGATTACTGACAATTAACCTGTTTAGGTGACTTCATATTTCAATAAATACACTGATTAAGAAGACAGACCTAGAATGATGGAATTCTAGAAACTGAGATATCAATTTATCACCATGAGTAACATTCGCCATTCTAAAGTCCAAAGATTGTGATGGAAAAAACATTTAACTTCAAGTCATGATGGTCTAGAAGTTAGAAAAACTGTTTCCTCGGATGTTTCTATCTTCTTTTATTCCACCTCCTGCTGGTCTTTTTAGTTTTTTACAGCCAAGTTCTTTTTTAATGTCTTCTGGGGAGTTGCATAGCTTTAATCTTTGTATCTGTGTATGTGTGTGGGAGGGGTTATTTGCATCATTCAGTGGATAGATTTTTCCATTCCTCTTAGTTGAAATAAGCATTGTTTTATTTGCTTGAAATGCATATTTGTTTGGACTGTCTGACATCTCCTGCATTGCCTGATTAATCTCTTTAGAAAGGGGCAAATCCTTCTCCCCCCAGTAAGTGTTAAAAGTGTGACTCCTCTGAATATGTCATGTTTTTCTATCAACCTATGGGTCACGTGTCAGTTAACATAAACACCAGAGAATGCATCTAGTCTCTTATCTGTAATCACCCTGGGGTCCTGGTGGCCATAAGATGCTTATCTCCTAGAATAATATAGCAGCCGGTTGGTCTCCTTTTTTCTATTCCTGTAGCTAGTTTTTCCTGGTTTTTATATATGAGTTTACATTGTATGTTTTTCTTCATTCACAGTTGTCTCTGATCATTTTGTTCAGATAATTTTGAATTTAAATGCTGCCCTTTGGTCTGCGTTCAGCCTCTCCAGACACAATACTGTTTGTACTCATTATCCAGCCCTTCAAGCCATCCATGAAAATACTGAATAATACTGAAGCCAAAACAGACTCCTATGAAATCCATTTTATATGCCTCACTGGTGTTACCATTGATAGCTGCATAACTAGATAGAAGGCAAAAGTTATCTTACAAAAGTTTCAGCTAAATCCAGATTTTGGTTACTTCTCACAGATAATATCATACCCCCTCTAAAGCGCAGCCCCTCAGTGCAGGCAGGCAGACACTCAAATGCTTACGAGTGCTTATTGCAGAAAAGAAGAGCCACTTGTGTTGCTCTGAGAAGTGCTGTGAGTGGTGGCTTGCTGCTTAGGGTTGGATTTCCAATTGCTGTCCAGGGCAGCAGTGCCATCATTTGTGGCAGGTGTACAAGGAGGTGTTTGTACTATTTGGGCAGTCTGCTTGGCAAGTTGTCCAGTCCCTTCCTGTGGGAAGAGGGATGGAGGCAACTCCAAGGGTTTGCAAGTTGGACCACTCTATCCTACACCTTATTTCCCTGGTGCCTCTGACAGTGTTTCATGTCACATTTTCAAAGCGTTGCTAAACTTAAAATATGCCATAGTGATGGCCTTATTCTTAACTACAGAACCTGTTGCAGGGGCCGTTAGGAACATATTTCTGTAAAAGAACCAATTGAGTTTAATTTATACCATTTCAATTTTTAGCATAAGGCATGGTATTTTAACAGTAAGTAAAATTTATTGTTGGAATGTATACTTCTCCTTCAAGAGAGATGATGGATTTTGTAGGTAAGACTGGATATGTCTGCTAGACATGTTATAATCAGGCACAAAGTTAATCAAGTCATCTGAGTGTTACCTACCTGAAATCTAATGGCATTTGGCTTCAAGATCTGCTAATGTAAGATAAACAGAAGTTAATTGGATAGCTAAGTATGTGTTTTCTTACGTGGAGGCCTTTATGCCTCTGTGATGAACAAAGCAGATTGTGTTAGAACATGTCCCAGTGGAATGTGTAACCAGTACTAGAGTATAATTGTGAAGCATCTAAGAAGAAAACAAAATGCTGACATATCATCTGAGTTAAATGTTATTGCTTTGAAAATAGCAATGTTAATACCTGTATTACTGCATTTGCTTGCTGAGAGATAAAATTTTTCTTTTATTTTAAAGCGGCTTATTGAGACAGCAAACTGATTCAACATCTGCATCTTTTCTGTCTCTGCCCTGTTGCTTTAAAAATGTACGGTACCTAGTTACATTTTACAATTTGCTTAGTCTTCTTTCCTTCCTCTCACAATCCCAAAATATGATTTGAGGTTCTTTTAGAGAGCCTTTTTATAATATGAGTTATTTCTTATGACGCTTCTTCTCTGTTTACTTTTGGGAGGCTTTCAGACAGAAAAAGCAAGTATGGTAAAGTTACTGTTTTGTTCAGGTTATGTATCTTATGATTCAGAATTTATTCTTCTGAACATAAGCTGCATTTATTGCCATGGATACACCTTTTCAAGAAAAGGAGAGCTGTAATATGAATAACTTTGCATGCAGTAAGTTTGCTGGTATGGCAGCTCAAAAGAAATACAATGGAATATGAAATTATCAGAAGTTTAATAAGCATACAACTGATCAGACATAGCTTAACGTATTTATTTGATCTTCTTATTCCTTGATCCTATATCATATCCTTCACCAAAAACATCATCAGTAGCAATACAGAATACAAATTTAGAGGAACAAGTCTGGGTAAGGGAACAAGCCTTGCCTCCGTGACTCAGAGCTCAGTGTGATAGAATATGTCCTTCTAGACAGTGTTTCTTGAAGGTATAAATTTAGAAAAGACTGAGCAAAAGATGTAGAAAAATACATGATTTGCATTCTCTCAACTTAATATTTAGCTGATGAGCTCCTTTGACAATTGCTCTCTGAATGTTGACATGAAACAGAGAGCACCTCTCAGAGTTGGTTACTATTTTCAAGGTGATTATCATACAATACCCAGAACACTTAGTGTAAGTTGTCCTGGAATATGGGACATCTTTTAAGCAATTGCTCACCACCCGCGCTGACCGATAACCAAGTGGCGATCGCTACTTCCTCGGCCACGCCTACCATTCATATACTGAGCATGACATCACATGGTATGGAATACTCCGTTGGCCAGCTGGGCCAGCTGTCCCCGGCTATGCTCCCTCACAATGCTTCTTTTTTTTAAGATATTTCTCTGGCCAGTTTCTTCTTAGAGAAGATTTATGATGCTAAATTTATGCTATCTTATAAAATATGAGAAATTAGATAAATAAGGGAAAGTTAATTTGCTAAGCTTTAATTGTGTATGAAAATTTGTATAAAATTTGAAAAGATTTTTGCAACAGAGCTTTATAAGGTTGAACTCAGGTATGTATTGTTATTTTCTCTTTATTTTGTTCCATTTTTATGATTGCATAATTGAGTTACAGAAATGTCATGGGTGTCTGTTAAGTTTCTTCCTGTGCTTTGCAGTATTTCAGTAAGCAAAAATATATTAGTCCCACAGAGAGCTGTGATTGCTCTATTGATCTTTCAGTAGAACTCCAGGTTGCAATGGTGATTCAGTACCTGCCTTGTCTTAATATAACAAATGTTGCACTTATAACCCACTATTCCACATTTTTTTAAAATTTGTCCTTTCCAGTTTCTGAAGAGTTATTTCCAACAGGGAGTTCATTTGTTTCAAAAGTTGGTTTTCATTTTGCATTTGACATAGAATTTTCATAAATTTTAGTGTGAATGATGACGTTAGTATCTCCAGACATCTCACCAAATGGGTTTACTTTTATTTTCAGTGTACAAAAGAATTATGTTTGCTGCTGCTTAACCAGTCCCTCCTGCTGCCATCCCTGAAACTGCTGGTGGAAAGCAAAGATCAAGATCTTCATGCTGTGGCACTGGAGCAGATAACAGCTGTTGCTAAGGTATGAGCAGTTGAATTAACCACCTTTCAGAGTTTGAGGTAATAAATTAGCTCTTTTATCTTCATATAGTAACCAAAGACCATTGAGACCCTTATCGTTATTAAGATTTTCCACAGCTATTGTGTCCACACTGAGCAGTAACTCAGGGCTAGTAAGATCTTTTATGTATACTTGAGGTGATTAAAACTCATAGCACTTTCTTTAAATTATCTAGTATGTTGTTTTAAGTCAGAGTAGTGAGACAGAAACTATTCTGTTTATAAAGTAGATTGTGATCTCTGTGTTCATATTCTAGCACTTTTGGGTTTTTTTTAAGTGATAATAGTACATCAGAAGAGTTAGCTTATTTCTGACAAACTTGGCAGCCTGTTCATATACACGTGGAGAGTTGTTATATTACTGTTTTTGTTGTAGAAAGGTTAAAATGCAAGATGGTATGTTTGGGGACTTTCACGCAATTCAAAACAGGTTTTATTTGATACTGCAGCAAAGTTTCTGGAGAAAAAAAAACCCTAAATACTGTCTTTTTTTCTTTGGACAAGAACTGAAAGACATTACTGTATATTTTTCAATTGTTATATAAAGTTACACTACTCTTTTTTTTTTCCTGCATATTTGCTTTTTAGTTAAGAAGGAACACCTAAAATGGTGAAAGCTAGTCTCCTAGACAAAAGCATTATATTAGCTTTTATCTTTTTTTCTGAAAAACTGAGATGGCTTTAAAACTTCTTCAAGCTCTTAATTGAACTTGTGCGTGTACAACCTGACTTTCTTGGATGTTATGTTAGCTATGGTCTACGATCTAGCACTCTACGACAAAAGAGAAGGGAAGTATTGTCTCAGACCTTTACGTGAAAGGGAATGGCTTTCCTGTCTGGCTGAATTAACTGCATTGAACATTTCCAGAATTATCATGTTTACGTAGGAAAACCACATCTCTAATATTTCCAATTTCTGCACCATATCTTAGGGAGGCCTTGTTGTGTATTACAATATAAAATAATAATTGATGGTAAATTTCCTGTATGCTACTTGAAAATGAAACTGCCCATATGGAAACAGAAATGGAACTGTGTATCTTTTTAAAGTAAGCATCCGCAAAACACAAAAGCTTTGAAAATGTGATTTGTAGGAATTCAGATTGAAATTATAACTTTTTTCTGAGACGCACAAAGTAGGCAAACATTCCTCCATTTCTGCAGGAGCCTTCTAGGGCAGGCCGTCTGCTCTATTATATTAATTGCAACAAATTTTTCAGATTCCTTGGTTGCAACAAATGGTGCAATCCTATCCCCTACTTTCACACCATCCTCTGTTCGCTAGGAAAGGTGTTCTGCATCCTGCTCTACCCAAGATTCTCCCATAAGTCTCTCCTCCTCACGTGCTGTGTGTTTCCTTCTTATGCTGCACACTGTATTCCAGAAGCTTTCTCTTTTTGCATCTGTTGGATAGCTTGAGAAGGGATTTATCTCCTTCCCCTTCAGGACGACTCCAGAACACAGCGGTGAAGACCAGTCAGAGAAGCTATAGATCTGGAAGCATAGGTTTTATCTCAGATGTTGCTAATTTTCCTTCAAAAGGACTTAGTTACCAAAATGGATGAAACACCAGCTTTTTTAACCTGTTCTCTATGAACATGTAAAGTGGTTGCATGGAAGGTGGCAGGGCATATGATATGAATACACAGCTGCTTGTATCAAAATTCCAATGTCATAGTTAGCATCCAGTATGAATTTGGAGTATTTCCTAGTTGAGTTTAGCATTCTAAGCAAAGAACCCTTTTCCTCATACAAATAAACCACAAATTTTCTGAATTTTCCACAGAATGTAATTGTATAAATATTAACCACCAAAACAATAGTAGATTATCTTTGGTATATTGATAGTTTTCTTTTACCACCTGCAATTTTAGATTTTGTGTCTGCAAAGCAAGGTTTTTTTGTAACTGTTTTTAAACAAGATCTTATAGAAAAGCAATCGGGGATCTGATATATGCATGCACTTTCTCAACTATATGTGCTTGTTAACCTTTTAAAATTGACTTTTTTGTTAACAGATGAAAGCTGCTGTGTAAGTGACTAGCTCTGAAGCTTGCCAGCAGGAATTTGTGTCCGAGTACATTTTGTTTAACTATTTTTAAAGCACAATGCTGTGCAGCAGCACTTTCTGAATGGCTGCTAATTGCATTGCTGTCTTAACTGGCCTTTTCTTTCTAGTGTGCTACGGCTTTTAATTTTCCACACTCTAGGTTGATTACATCATATTTAAGTTTTAGGACCAGGAACCATATTATCTTCTTACTAATATAAAGCACTTTGTACGCTTCTGCATGCCTAAAATAATATTCTTTTTGGCCTTCTTATGCAGGAGGCAGCTTGATAAGCTGTTTCGAATTTTTCCTCCTAAGTTCAGTATTCATTTGAGCACGTAGTTCTGTAAGAGTGGTGCATAATCTAGAATTTTCAAAGCGTTTAGCTTTCGTCTAAAGTTTTGTCTTAAGTCAATGAAAATTTAACTATTGACTTCATTACATCAGGCACAGAGTTTATCCAGTACCTTGAATGTGACATTCCACTGCCAGTGTTAGAAAAGCAACTAGTACAGAAGAGTGCCATGCTAAATTTAAAAGCTGTCCTTATATCGTTTGGAAAGTATCTCTTACCCCTTGTTTTATATGCATCTCTTATGATTACATTAGTTGGTGTTATACTAAAAGTGCATATATTGCTTAGCTGTGTCAATGTTGTTTATTCAGTATAATTCTGTATGCGTACTTTTTGCTTTTTAAAAACAGTATATGGACTGTTAATGCTTTTTGTAAAATTCTTAATGAATTTTTCATAGGAAGCCCATTTCTGCTTACATTAAACAGGAAAAGGACAAATAACGTCTGGCAAAGGGAAATCATAGCTATTGATTCCCTGACATAATGCTAACACAGCTCACAAACATGGCTGTGAGAAAAATACAGCACTTACTTGCTGATACAATGTATTAGTTAGCCATTTGTTGTATGTTGCTGACAGCTTTATGGATGTTTACAGTTAAGGATGATGCTGAAGTGCTGATACTAGGAATTGTATAGCTTTTGCCTGTAATAAAACAACCCAGATTTTGTGTAAGTTTCTCAAGGCTTAACCTCAGCCGGCAGCTCAGCCCCACCCAGCCGCTCGCGCCCCCCCTGGTGGGATGGGGGAGAGAATCGGAAGAGTAAAAGTGAGAAAACTCATGGGTTGAGATAAAGACAGTTTAATAGGTAAAACAAAAGCTGCGTGCACAAGCAAAGCAAAACAAGGAATTCATTCACTACTTCCCATCGGCAGGCAGGTGTTCAGCCATCTCCAGGAAAGGAGGGCTCCATCACGCGTAACAGTGACTTGGGAAGACAAACGCCATCACTCTGAACGTCCCCCCCTTCCTTCTTCTTCCCTCAGCTTTATATGCAGAGCATGACATCATATGGTATGGAATATCCCTTTGGTCAGCTGGGGTCAGCTGTCCCAGCTGTGTCCCCTCCCATCTTCTTGTGCACCCCCAGCCTACTCACTGGTGGGATAGGGTGAGGAGCAGAAAAGGCCTTGACTCTGTGTAAGCACTGCTCAGCAGTAACGAAAACATCCCTGTGTTATCAACACTGTATTCAGCACAAATCCAAAACATAGCCCCATACCAGCTACTGTGAAGAAAATTAACTCTACCCAAGCCAAAACCAGCACAAACCTTTTTTGAAATTGCAGATCTCTCTTTTTATTGTGTATCTTTTTATAAAATGCCACTTACCATTTTTTTAATAACAGTAATAACTATTCTTCCTTTGTGTTGTGTGGTGTGTGAATAATTTTAAAAATCAGTTTACTTAAATAAGCTTATTATTGCCAATAGGGCTCAGAGTTTGCCCTTAAGAGTCAGATTGTTTTTGAGAATGGTTTCAGTGTTGTCTGTTCACTTGGTTATCTTTCAAAGATTAAGACTGATGTTTATACTTCTGACAGAGCAAGTAAATATTCTATTACCTGTTGGTAGTTATATTGTTTAAACAGCCAACAAATGGGAGTTCATATAATCAGTGCAAATACTTCTTCAACCAAGGCTTTAATAGAAACTAGAACTAGCAAATTTTTGTAGCTAATCTAAAATAATACCTTAGCTTACATACTTTACATACTATACTTTCAATGATGAAGTACTGAGACTACCTTTGCAACATGATCTGTTGAAAAATGTAATACGAAAAACCATAAAGAACGTGTGAAATAATGGAATTTCCAGTTGCCTTCAGTGTCTTATGCCATTTATGGCTACTCACTTAGTGTGGCTTACCTTTTAAAAGAAATCTTGTTAAATTGTGTGTATATAAGCTAACAGTGATTATGGTAAAATCTCTCTCTCTAGTTTAGTTTTCTAGGGTTTTTTAATATCTCTTCGGTTTTTTCTCCCCTTATTTATTTGTCCTATAGCTATAGACTCCATTCAAGATTAAAATGAAAAGCATTTTTACCTCCAGTGGTAGTGGAGAGTTAATACTCTAGGAAATAGCAGGTTCAGTTCTCTTCTGTTACATCAGCAGCAGCTCTTATCTTTCCTTTAGTATCCATATTTCATAATGTTTGGATTTTATAATGCATAAGTTATGGATGAAATATTGCTTATTGCTAATACCAGAACCTCTAGACACCTGCACAAACGACACTGACAGGGAATTGCCCAGACCCTGACTTGCCCTTTAGTTAGGCAAAAGATAGAGCCTGACCTGCTCTTGCTTATCTGAAATTCTCACTACAGGAGAGACTTCCCCCCCCCCGCCCCGGGTACACTGCATCATAGCAAGTACAGGTACAATGTCCATGTAGGCTGTATTAGCAACCAGAATAAATATTGGAAGCTGATGTAAGATGTGTCCTTGATCTTGGAGAGCAGATCCACAAAATTCTTACATTCATGGTTGTATGAATTTGTGGAGGCCTCAGTGATTTATCAGTAAAGCCTTCTAGATGTCTCGAGTTCCTTTTCTGAGTGCATCAGAAGGTGCCACCTGTGGCAAAGCTGATCTTCACCCACTTGTTTCACACACAAGCTTTCTTAAAACTTGCAGACTCCCTACCTCTGCTTGCCCAGGGGACCTGCTTTGGTAGAGCTGAGTGCTGCAAGTCTGAGCCCATTTGCAGTTCGCAAAGTTAGTGTGCTGATGGCAAAGCCTCAGGCGAGCATGCTTAACCCTTACTAATTATGCACTGACAGTACTGAGTTCAGCGTAAGACACAAACTGCCATTCTGATTCAGAAATACAGCAGTCAGCGTAGGGGTGAATACAGGTTGTACAACTGCTTCGTGTTCGGATCATTTGCCAAGGGCATTAGGGAAACAGCTTGAATCCTGTGTCCTCTCTAAGAGCAGCACTTAGTAGTCTGGGATAAGGCTCCTACCCATCCTGCTGATGTGCAGAAAGAGTTCAGGACTCGTGGAGACAGAGTGCAAGTGGGTCCTCACTTCTGTACCTGTTGAGGGGAACCTTACTGAGATGTGGTTTTCCACCTGTAGATGCAGACCGATTTATAAATTCTACATTAAAGAGACATTTGATAAAATGCAGCAGCACTTTTTGAAGCAGAGTGCTGTAGCACTGCTTCAGTGGAAATTATGAGTGCATCTGTTGCAATTCTATTTCTGTTCTTTCTCACTGGCTAGATGAATATGCATGTCTCTAGCAGGGAAAGGTATTGATTGTCACAGTGTAAAGGAGTGAGCTAGTCATCAGAGATACCACTTGAATGCCTACATCTTGAAAGTAGATTTCAGCCAATACCTAAATAGGTATGTAAGTCAAGAAAAAAAAGTCAGGATTTCCTCTCCTTAGCATAATTATCCCCATTAGTTCTTTTACTTGTACACGTGTGCATTGTGTGTGGGCACCACACTAAATCTGCACTGTCAAATCCTACTGCAGGAGAGATGGATATGAAAAAGTATTCTCCCATTTAAGCCTTCGAGAAGTAAAAGGTTTTACACTAATGAAAAATTTAGCACCCTCAACATGGAAGTCTAGGTAGGCATAATGGTTTTTCTCCATCTTACATACTCTGAGTTTGTCATTATTGTGGTTTATAGTGTATTCTCATGTACACACAATATGGAAAGTGGTTGTGTATTCATTTGTGCAGAAGATACCTGCACCACTAAGACTTGCGTAAACTACAGTCAGCTGCATCCCATATCACTGGAGCATTGTTTCTGGGATCAGTGATAAACTTTGCTGGAACCAGTGTTTTAAGACTTACTTAGGATCTTGGGATAGTAAAGGTTCTGCATATGCAGGCAGATCAGAAGCGACTCATTAATAAGCTCCTATCTCTGCTGTCTCCCCAGAAGCAGCAGCTTTTTAACACTGGGATGGTAAGGTTGCTTTTTAGTAATTATCTTAATCAGGTTTTACTCTCTTGTTTACAAGTCTTGTCAAAAGAGTGATTTTGAAAAAGAAAATACAATGCAATTTAGAGAGTCTGTATCTACTGTAGGCTAATATTTGGTATGCATGCTACACATATATACTTGCAGCCAATCTATGCTAACTTAAACAATATTTCAAATATGATTGAAATCATTGACAAACAAAAATAACCCTTATGGTTGTTTGAATTAATATTTTTTAAAAGGTAAAATTTTGAGGATCACAAGTCCGTCTGGAACATATCCTGGCTCCAACGGAGGGAAGAATTACAAGTCTAGCCAAGAGTAAGAATAGCGCAAATATATAGGCTCTTTTTCTGAGATACTGCTCTCCCAACGTCCAGTCATTTTCAGGTGTATGTATTTATGTACTGAGTAACTGCCAATGGTTTTCTTCCTCCATTTTGTCCCATTTCTCCTTAAACTTGGATGAGCTTTTACGTTCTGCAGTATCATTTGCCAAAGAGTTCAACAGTGTAAAAAACCAACTATTTCCTTTTATTAACTATTTCCTTTTATTTACTCTGAATCTGATCCTACTAGATTCATTTGATGCTTCATAATTCTTTTTTTATGACAGAACATGTTTAATCAATCCCCATATACTCTAATGATGTTGCTATCTGCTCTACACCCTCTAAGCTGCCTCTTTTATAGATTGAGGAGTCCTAGTTTTGCTGAGTCATTTCTTGTGCAGGCACCATATTATATTCTGTGGTGTATTTTTACTTTTAAATATACGCTGTCTGTGTTTACCTTTATATTGCTTTAGTAATTTTTTGCTTTAACGCTTGTTGTTCTAATTTAAAATCAATTTTAAATAGATGTAGTCTTAAGGTACATTTAAATTGATTTATTTTTTAAAAATCTTACAGCTTATAAGCAGTGATGCTTAAATAAATCTTAATTAGGATTTTGAAATACACATTAATTTATTAGAATAGAATAGACTATTTCAGTTGGAAGGGACCTACAACAATCGTCTAGTCCAACCGCCTGACCAATTCAGGGCTGACCAAGTTAAAGCATGTTGTTAAGGGCATTGTCCAAATGCCTCTTAAACACTGACAGGCTTGGGGCACTGACCACCTCTCTAGGAAGCCAGTTCCAGTGTTTGACCACCCTCTTGGTAAAGAAATGCTTCCTAATGTCCAGTCTAAATCTCCCCTGGCACAGCTTTGAACCATTCCCACACGTCCTATCACCAGGTACCAGGGAGAAGAGACCAGCACCTCCCTCTCCCCTTCCCCTCCTCAGGAAGCTGTAGAGAGCAAGGAGGTCGCCCCTCAGCCTCCTTTTTTCCAAACTAGACAAACTCAGAGTCCTTAGCCACTCTTCAGAGGACATGCCTTCCAGCCCTTTCACCAGCTTTGTTGCCCTCCTCTGGACCTTCACATCCTTCTTCAATTGTGGGGCCAGAACTGCACACATCACTCAAGGTGAGGCCGCACCAACACTGAATACAGCGGGATAATCACCTCTTTTGACCGGCTGGTTACTTGTGTTTGATGCACCTCAGGATGCAGGTTGCCCTCTTGGCTACCAGGGCACCCTGCTGGCTCCTATTGAGCCTGCTGTCCACCAGCACCCCCAGATCCCTTTCTGCAGAGCTGCTCTCCAGCCACTCCTCTCCCAATTTATACTCGTGCCCACCATTACTCCGTCCCACATGCAGGCTCTGCCATTTGGACTTGTTAAATTTCATCCCATTAATCATAGCCCAATGCTCCAACCTGTCTAGATCCTTCTGCAAGGCCTCTTGTCCCTCAAGAGAGTCAACAGCACCTCCCAGTTTGGTATCATCAGCAAACTTGCTAGTGGTGCATTCAAATCCTGCATCCAGATCATTGATAAATGTATTGAATAGGACTGGCCCTAGAATTGAGCCCTGAGGAACACTGCTGGTGACCGGTCGCCAGCCAGATGTAGCCCCATTATTGACAGTCTGCATAGACTGGTATGGAGTTTCTGTGTGTGCATTTGTTTTTATTTAACTAATGACTTGTTTCTTCATATGCAATTGATACCCAAAATGTTGGCATGATCTGGAGTTGCAAAACTGAAAAAAACAAATAGTTAATCTATCTTTCTCAGCTGCCCATTTTTATACAGATTTCTCATTAAACCTTGGCTTCTCTGTGTTCCTCCTACACCTGTCAGACTCTGCTTAGATTGAACGAAGAGTTGCAGAGTAGATAGTGACCTTAGCTGCATTCACAGGCTCTGGTTGCCATCTTGTGTCTCCATCCAGTTGCCTGGAGACAATTACATTACAAAGGTTTCCTCTTTCTGAACAGGTCTTCAGACAGCCTTGAAGTCAAAAAATGGGAAATGTTAATCAATTTAAACCTACTGGACTATTTGAGCTTAAGGATGAGCTGTCAGACACAACTCAGTTATGCATGAGTACAGACAGGTTGCTCTGCTTCTGTGTTGCATGGGGACATCTTCATCCCCGTAGTATAGCTCAGCTGCTTAATGGTTTTATGCTAGAAAAGATCTCTTACTCTCAGACTTGTCTCTCCCCAGTTTGTAGGTTTTTTGGCCTATGAAATCACACTAGTCTATAGGACTTTTCATTAACTGAATAATAGCCTAAAAAGCTGATTTAAATCAAACCTCCCATCTTCTGTTAATTTCATTACTGTAATTACCGTTTGCATTTTATGCACACAAAATCAAGCACTGAAGCTCTGTGTAAAGTTGCATCCTACATACAGGTCAAGAATAGAGCACACGGAGCTCAGAGGTGGGGCAGAATATCCCTCCAGCCTCCCATTTCAGAAGAGATGAGAGCTGTTTGGATAATGGCTTAGTATGTTGCGTGATACGCTACAAGATGCCAACATTAGGAATTTTATTTAATGATCAACCTGTCTTCAACAGGAAAACATGTCAGTAATTAACATGTGACAATTTAGAGGAATTATTAAATAAAGACTTAGAGTGGCCAACTTAAAGATTGGACATACCTATTGTTTTTAGAACTGTTTTGTAAACTGTTGCATTAGCTTTGTAATCCATAAGAGGTTTATGTAATTAATTGCGAAAATGCTGAAAGACTTGGAGGAAATAAAGTTTATTTTTAAGATTTCAATGGAAAGAAAAACACAAATATCTAAATGAAAAAATGGAAGAAATAGCATGAGGGTGAAACAGCAAACTGTGTTCCTGGTTAACATGATAAAGACATTCTGTTTTTCTGGAAAGCTTCTGAAGTTCCAAAGAAAGTGAAAATAGTCAATTGAAAGTAATGATCATGTGTTATTAATGGTAAATTGAAAGTGATAAGAAGAGGTGTAACAGCTTTTCATGCTACAATATTTCATGTTTTGTCTTTTTTGTTTTTTAATTATATATTATGTTATGTAGAGTGCATCTTTTCCAAAATAGAGCAACGAATTATTCTGTTTCTGTTGCTTATCATGTACATGCTTTCTGTCATCATGCTGACTTTTCAGCTCTTTCACAGAAGCAAAACTTATATTCATTAGTCTGAAACTATTTAGATACAATAAAGATCTATCTTCTAAAAGAATTTGTTGTTACTTCAAAAGAAGTTCTTTCTCCTGAAGCTAGTTGTAGATTTCTCATCCACTTAGATGCAAGGAGCTACCTGGTAGCTCCTCATGAACTCTGTGTGTTCCTCTACATGCAAATGTAATATTGATTCCTCCAAATAAGATGCCAAACCTCGGGAGTCTTGCAATTCCATGCATTCAAGAGAAAATTATGTACTTTTTCTGATTTATGCTTTGAGGATCGTGTTTCTGGTTTGACTACTGGTATAGGGAAACTGGAGAAAGTAGTCTCCCACAGTAGATGGTCCATGTTAAGTGGTGTGTATGATCTCTCACAGTGTATGTGTCTGAGTAGGTAAGATTTTTTTTTTTTACCAGTACATTTGGTTTTCTGGACTAATAGATCATACTTCTGTTCAATCTTTCTGGAAAAAAATAATAATTAAAAAAAACCCACAACTGCAAATTGACACTGTTACATGTTACTAAGAAATGGTTGTCGAAGCTTCATGGGACACAGAATTGGGTTATAAGCAAGAGGTGCCTGTTGCACGTTGTTAAGCATCAACAAGTAACAACAGAAGTGCACTATTGTTAAGCATCCTTATTCCTTAACTTTGTGCAGGTCAAATATTTATATTAATGTGATAGAGACTGTTAAAGACATACCTTTACCTATTCTGACATATGCAGAGTGTGTATTCCTATTGTTAATCCATATAGAATACTCATCTCGCTTTCAAGGTCACACTGTGCTGTTAGAAGAGTCATGACATAGTCTAGTTCATGGATGTGTCTGGTAATTAATTTTTAATTACTTTGGATTTTTCTTTCTTCGTAGGTTGATGATTCCAGTTGTGATGCTGAAATACTTTCCTTGCTCCTCAATGCCCAGCTAGTGGTGAAGTGCGTATCCACTGCCTTCTATCCTCGCCTTGTTGACCACTTACTGGCTAACCAGGGAGAAGGAGGCTGGGACGTAGAGGAAATAGCAAAACAGCTTAAAGAAGCAGGGTTCAATGCAGAGGCTGGGTCCCTCTTGATGTCTTATCGAGGGACTCATCCTGCACTCAGGACTTTTACTACTGCCCTCCAGGCTATTCAGCATTGGATCTAAAAATGTTGGATTTGTGTATTTGTCTGCCTTTTTGCTGAAGATCTTGCATAAAAGGGAGAAACTGTCGTTCTAGTGAAATAACGAAGTTAGTTATTACCTACGTGTCGTAGAAAATACAAACAGCACACCTACAATGAATTCCCAGATGCTTCTAATCGTTTAAAAAAATTACTGGTGCGGACCGTATCATTCTGTTATATGACTAACAAAGCATTGAATCTAATAATCCTTTTCAGATCAGAGAAAAGTAGATGATTACACTCTGTGACATATAAATGAAATGTTAGTAAGCTGGCAGGTTATATACAATTTGTCTTAATTTCTGTAAGTAATTTACTCTTGTCATAATGTAAAACTAATGTAAAAATATAATTATAAAGATATATGGAGAAAAAAAAATTCACAATGAGGAGTAATTTCTGAGAATTTCAAAACCTTAAAATTTGGTATTGTGCAATGTTGTTACCACAGCTTTTGTTTGCAGTAAGTAAAATATTTTGCATTTATTGTAGTCTCTTTTTTCCTCCTTTTAAAGAGATAAGAAAAATATTTTCTTTCTTCAGCCACTTTTTCTGAAATTCCTGTCTCTCTTCAATGATTTTTATTCATAAGGACAAGCTGAACTTCTCTGTGCTTGCAGACAGTTCTAGTCTTTGAGGTATTTTTCTCTGCAATTTGGGAAGCCCCATCTCAAATCCTAAACATTTATTGATACCTTTTGTGAATGCACTTTCAAAGTATTTTACTTATATTTTTCCTGAGTTCTGAAAAATTAAACAGGTGTGTTTATTTCCAAATGCCTTCTGTCTTACTAAGGCAAAGTATTTCTGATTGTTTTCTGAGGTTTTTTAACAAGGGGACTGTCTGTTTATTACACTGCATTACCAGAAGGTTTTGCTGTTTCTATGTGTTTATAGGAATTTGTTGTTAAAATTAATCTGTAAATCTTTTGCCTAATCTTGTGTTCAGATCTAATTTTGATTAAATAATGTGCAGAAACAGTACATATGATAGGATCATAGGATAATACAGGTCTGAAGCGATCTGTAGAGTAATGTAGTCCAACCTCCTCCTCAAGGCAGAGTTCCTTTAATGTTGGAGCAGGTTTCTCAGGGCCGTATTCACTTGGGTCTTGAAAACCTCCAAGGATGGATGTCCCATTGCTTGGCTGTCCCCATTTTGAAAAGCTTTTTATGTATATCCTCTTGTTTGAGCCTGTCTCGTTGCAGCTTCTGCCAGTTGTCTGTCATCCTCCCACCATGCATGCTGTGAAGAGCCTGGCTCCATCGTCTTGATAACTTTCTTGTGGGTATTGGGTCCCCCATAGCTTTCTCTCCTCAAAAGAAACAAAACTCAAAAGAACAAGAGGAAAAAAAAAATCTAGTGCAGTGACTGCAGTTCATAGGTGATTTAGCTGTACCATGCCTACAATACAGACACTGGTGATGGATTCCATTAATACTGGTAATATTCAGTCAAAATTTGGCAACAGAGGGATCCAGTTCAGGTGCAGTTGCTCGGTAATAACACTCTTATCTGAGCTTTCTGCTATTTGGGATAGCCAGCCCCTTCATTATGTAATATAGTAACAAGCTGACTGTTATTGAGACAGTAGTTTCTAAAATCCCTCTTTTTCCTAAATGTCAGCTTAAATCATAAAGAAGGAAGAAGAGTGGGTTAAGAGCTTGATGTAGCTATTTCTTTACAAATTTGTATTACTGAGTTGTTTCCTAGGCTTTAGGATTTAGAAATGGGTGATGACATTTGTGGAACCAAAGCTGACTCTTACTAGCATCATCTTTGTCTTGGGATCTGCTTTGTTTTATCAGCCTTTACTAGCTGTGAAAATTGTTCAGATGTTAGCCTTCCCACCTTACGTAGGATTCTTAACAAGAGTTTTAACAATGCTTTAATTCTTCAGATTGTTATTTTATTTTTTTGTACTTGTTGGTCCCAGCTATCCTTCAGTGTTTTAAGGAAGGTTATCTCATCCATGCATCTGATAAACATATCAAATTTATATCATTCAGGTATATTGCCTTAATTCTGTACTCTTATGCTAGCAGTCCCAAGAGCCCCAGACTAATAAAGCAAAGTATACTGCAATTGCAGACAAAAGAAAGGAAAAACTTAAGAAAGGTAATGTAACTGGAAATGAGTAGATGCAGGCAAACCACAAGGCATACCTCCAGCAAGAATTGGATTGTTCTGTAGAAGATATTTCTGTACTTCACGATGGAGCTTTTTGGTCTGTCTGCATGTTTTGTTCTTGGGTCAGTAAGTTCGGTGCTAGATTTTCTGACCATTCTCATTCAGGATCATGAAAAGTTTGCGTTGAGGGTCACTTTAGAGCTGAGCTGTAGATAAAGCTCTAGTGAGCATTACTGATCTTCTGTCCATTTTCTGTTTTGCTGGCATTACAAGTTCATGATAAATGTTTTCCTTGCAGCCAGGACTATTCCTGATTTATTCTTTATTCAAAATTTTATCTATAAGGAACAGTTTTAGTATATACATCCAAAATGATCAGCCTATATTAGTGTATGTTCCAAATAAAATAAAGTTTAAGGGGAAAAAAAAAAGTGAAAGAGGTGGCACATAACAAGGATATGTATATCCCAGTTGCCAGCCTTTTAGTATCTTCTATATGGTAGAATAACATTTGAGGCTCTGGAAGTGACCAAGATACATTATCAAATGTTACTGTGTTGGTTTTGGGATTTTTTTTGTTTGGTTTTCTTCTTTTTTTTTTTTTTTTTTTTTTTTTTAAGGTTAAGAAACTCACCTTGGCATTCTTAATAGCACTTAAAAAAACCAAATCACAAAAGAGCTGAACTGGCAACTTGATTTGCAGTTGGGATCTGTTCAGAATACAGCATGAGCTGATGTTTTTTTACTCAAAAGAAGTCCATGCTTTGGAGATGCTTGTGCTCTCAGAAGTAGGTGAATAAAGAGTTCAGTTGTGTCTCCAGGAGCAACACTTCCTAGTGCAATTAATCCTCTTCTACCTGAAAAACATTGATAGTATTTGCATCTTTGAGGAGCTTTTTGCTGCCTGTTAGATGTACCAAAGCAGCAAAATATATCACCTTTCTTTTGGATAAGTAGAACCAGAGATTAGGGAAGAAAGATCATCACTCACAATTTCTTTCTGTACTGGAAATAGTAAGTGGAGACAGTACGTCATTGCAACAGATGCAGGGCAGACACTTTGGTATTTATAAACAGAACAATGCAATTCAATGAGTGGAGAGGCTACATATGATTCGGATATTTTGCTTGTATGATGATTCTTTCTGTGATTTATTGTTTTTGGCATTCTGCACTGTGAAAAGACGCTTTGAGAGGATGGCCATAGAAAATGGATACCTTCATCGTATGGGTAAGAATTCCTACACGTGCAAAAACACAATCATTTTTCAAGTTTGTTTCATTTACCTCTACTTTCCCTTCAAAATGCAGCAAACTGGGCAAGTATTCTGTGCAAGACTTCACAAAACAGTATGCAAACAGTCACTGTGCCTCAGTTACCCACAAAACAGGGGGTGCTAGGTGAAACCATGGGCCATTTGCTCCCGAGAACGGTGGTGGGTTACCACCCAGCCAGCTCTTCCAAAGAGTGTTGCTTATGCAAGTTGCTTATGCAGAAGCACAGGATGACAGCGGACCCTGTAGGAACTGAAGATTTTACCGGCTTTCATCTGTCAGCAGCTGAGTACTGAACAAGAAAGCTCTAGCTGGAGAGCACATCAGGGGCAGGGCAACATCAAAACAGCCGCAGCAATTGAAGTAAGTGAAAAAGGGGGCCAAGGCAAGGATTTTACTAGGGTTACATTTCACGGCAAAACACACAGCAAGTAACATCTAACACCTTGCTGGTTTATCGTACTGATTGATTATAAGACTGAGAGAATCTGAAGGAAGGGAATGAACACAAAACTAGAAGCGTTCCACCTTCAAAATGGATTTATTATTGTAGCATTGCCCACCATGTCTGCCACATTTCCCACTTAAAAATTTCCAGGTTCCTAAATTCTGGTATTTTTAAAAAGAGTGCAAGAGAGTACACATTTTTAGTAAAGCCCGAGACTTGTCTCACTTCCAAGGTTGTATGACTTGATCTGTGTGCCCAACTTGTCATAAACATGTCTATCAGAAGAGCCACGTCCGTTATTTATGTGTTTTCATCTCTCATTTCTTTCAAATGATGTCCATCCTTCTTATATCAGAAAAAAACTGAAAAACTAAATCACTGTTCACCCTCTCTGTTTTTATGGACTTCTAATATACTCAGTTGTATCTTTTCCAGCCTGTTGAGTCCTAGTGTACTTAGTTATTTCTCTATATCCTTTGGTCATCCTCTTGATTTAGCTCTGTATCTTTTTCGGTATATTTTTTGAGACCTGGAAGGGAGGAGCAGAGCCATGCCTTGTATCAAATGTTGCAGACACACCAAAGGTTCATCTAGTGGCATAAAAATGTTTTTCAGTTTGATTGTTTAACTGTTACTGAGCACTTGAGGTAGTGTTTGCATAGGATTATTTGGTTTGACCCTGAGTTCTCCTTCCACATTGGTAGCAGTCATCTGAGATTACATTATTTTATATGTTTTTTACAGTTTATTTTAAGATTATTTTTCTCATGTACCTCATCGTAGCTGCAAATTGAAGTCCATTTACCAGCTGATCACCCAGACAGTACATTTCATGAAGACTTTCAACAGTTTTTCATCCAGCCCTCGTTCTTACTCAAAAGCTTGTCTTCATTAGCACTCTTTGACACCTCTGCTATTGGTCCCTTTTTGTAGACAGAGAAAATAGTAGACTTGAGTCTCTAGCAACTGCCTGCACTTGAAAACAGCTAGCTCATTTTGCTGAAGATGAGGCACATAAGTAAAAGCAGAAGAGTAGATAAAGGTCCTACAGATGGTCAGAAATGGACTCACTCTTTTAGCTTGGTTAAATCATCTGCTGACATGGTTCCATTCTCCAAAAGAGCTCAGGGCCTTAAACTTTGGTGTTTGTCCTCAGCGATGCTCTGTTGCACTAGGTGGAGATGGAGTACTGAGTTTGCAGAGTGAAGGAGCATCCCATCGTAGAGCAGGAACACTTTTAGCAACACAGGTACAGAGCCTTATCTTTCCTTAGTGCTTAGGAGAGTTGGTTTTTAACTCCAACTGGTATCTTCAGTAAGTAATTACAACAGCAAAGACTTCATAGAAAAAAAAATCCCTCTCTCAACCTCTCCGACTACTGTGACATTCAGAAACACAAAGATCTTATTTACTTTGATTTCTTCTTAGAGTGATAAATGTCATCTGTCATTTTTCTTCACTTGCTTTGGGATTGGCTAACAAAGGGGATGGCTCGGTGCTCGTGCTAATGACTAGACTATTTGAACAAAGTGGGGTATTTTATCGTGTTGACTGAACCTTTATAGGGTACACTAAGCTGTGCAAACAGAAGATAAAGTCTGAGGTTATATCCAGCTCAGTCATAGCTAGATCTGACAACCTGGCCAGCTTTCTACGTAAAAATACAGACTGTGCTTTCTGAAGCTGCTTGGGAGCGGATGGTGGAGACCCCAACAGCTTCCCTGTTGCACAGCCACGTCATTACCAAACCCCAGCTTCCTGTATCGCCTATCGATACCAGATACATGACAGTTAGTAAAAATTTTTTATGTATAATCAATTTATATGTGGTTGTTACTGATATAGCTGTAGAAGCTGAAATATCTGATTTAGTCACTGGTCAGCATGCCTAATTCCAGCGAAGCTGAGTATTAAACCGAGATTCATTCTTCTGAAGATAGGAAATGCTAAAAGGTTTCTTGATAGCAGTTGGTGCAAGTCAGGCTCTTTTCTCAAGGCACAAAGGTAATAAAATACTAGACCTGGTGCACTATTTATGAGGAAAAAGAGGGAAACAATTAGTTAGTAGTAATCTCTGAGGGAAATAAGACTTAATGATGAAAGTCAGTATATATAAACCTTAACATAAAAAAATGTGACTACCATTAAAACTGAATTGCCTACTTAACGTGTATTCCTCTCCCTCTGAAATCAGCATCTTCTGCCAAGCTGTGCTGACACCCTGTCACTGAATGTCCTCTTAGTCTGCCCTCCTAGGCTTCCCTTGCTTGCAAAGCACGGTAACAGGGAAACCAGCTTCATGCAGAGCTCTGATTTATAGTCCAATGTCCTTTGCAACCCAGATACAGAAAACTGCATGACGGCCTTTTTCTGCGAGAATCTTTATCTGTATAATGTGCGTGTAAAATATTTATTCTAATGAGCAAAGCAGATGTATGCTGTTTAAAAATAAAAAGTAATGCTTGAAAACAAATAAGCAGAAGGAGTTTAGTCTAAATGGGAGAACAATACAGAACACAAACTGCGAATGAAACCGGGGGGGGTGATTTTAATTAATCTGGTAGTACCATCTGCGCTGGTTCTGGCTATAGAGGAAAAAAGACACAACAGTATCTGAATGCAACTTTCAATAGCATGTCTGTGAAATATATAAAGGCAGTATCCCATATAATCTCAAAAAGGGAACGGTAGTGCAATTTAAGGTCCAGTCCTGGAAGTGTTTCTTTTGTGATCTCTTCCGTTCATTTATGCACTTAATGAATGTTTGTCGTAGTGCTTTAAATGTTACTTCTGATAAAGACATTGCAGAGAAAAGTGGAGCGAAAACTAGCCTAGACCATTTTGGACTTTGGAGCTATAAATGCTACAGCTGTTCTGTAACAGAAGTGTTCCTAAGATGTGATTTTTTCTGTCTTTGGCACTTTCATAAACTGATCAAAATTGTTGAATATAAGTGGATGAAAAACTAAAAGTGATTGTGAGATACGGCTTCCCATATGAAGTAAAGTCCAGTTTGAGATGGTTCAAGATTCAAGATATTTAAAGATTTAAGTTTTGGGTTGTTGTTAGCTTCATATCCAGGTATAATTTATATCTCTTGAATGACTTGATAGATCTCCAGAGGAAGGAAACTCCTAGGTAAATATTTAAGTGGTGTGGTTAGGGTTCTTTTTCTTGTTCATAATGATGAAAAAAAACTGGCATGACCACACCAAACAGCTCAGACCAAGTGTGGGATTTTCTAAAATATTTTAATTAACACATACAATTCAGGAGTTTGAGGGTCCTGGTCTGGAGAGGAATGAAAGTAGTATATCTTGCTCATGGAGATGAGCTATGGTAAATGAATGAAGGGGACCACAAGCCACCATTTGTAATTAGAGCTGTAGGTTTTTTAATTAGCTGTTGATTCCTTCAGATCATTTGCTTTTAAAGGGCAGTGTTTATTACGGTGGTAATCCCTGGAGGCCCCAGTAAAGACTCATACTGTGAAAGCACTGCACCTGTATGCACAAAATATTTACACTATGGGTTAAAGATGATGTGCTTAGAGAAAATAAGCAGCGAAGATATCGTGGTAACATGATCTTTACGTAGATTCTGCTCAACATCTGCTTGGCCTTACCAACATGAACTATACCAGGTTGAAAATGTCTTTTTCATTTTGTTCACCGAATTGGGTTTGTTTCTTTCATCCCTTCTCCTTCTTTATCTAATCATTCTTAGCTCAAACAAAAGTTTGGTCTTATGTGCCAATTAGCAGGGAAAAAATACTATAGGCTAGGAAGGATACACTGCTGCTGGTTAAATGTCAGCGCTCTGTTTATGCCCTGGATCTGGGCAATCTGACTCTTTCTTTCTTTCAAAGACAATGAAGGGATATCAGTGACAGCTTTAAGAGCATCTCTATTTAGAAATGAACAGGAAGTTATTTCAGAACTTCTTTTCTCAGTGACTTTCAGGAGGGGATGTGGAAAATAGGGTATTTCTTCAGATTTCAGTAAACATCAAGCAATATTTTAGGAGGGAAAACAGAGGAAAAGACTTGGTTTTGACTCATAAGATTAGTTTGCACAAGTCATAGTAAAGCCATAAGTCCTCTCTGAAGCCAGAAAGAGTAGTTCCTTCTTTTTGTTATTATTCCATAATCATATTTATGTATAAAATTGGCAGCATTGAAAAAAGAAAGGGTAAAGGAAGAATAACTTTTGCACTTAGCACTTTACTAGCTGCAGGAGCTTTTTGACACATTTACATCTAATTTCATGAAATGCCAATAAAGCACTTTTCAATTGCCCAGATGAGGCCTCTAAAAATAATTGGTATTTTTGATAACTTCTCTGTACTACAAGATCCTGCTTTAAACGTGGTGAGTTATTATTGACTTAAAAAGTTGTTTTTTCCACCCTGTAAGCTGAAAAGTCAGAGAAGCAAGGAAAGAGAGCGCAGGTGGTGCTTATGCCAATGTCTTAGTTTTGGCTTTATTGTGGAGTAACACCCCTGAAAACTGAAGGACTTACTTTCATGCACAGCAAAGTACAAGTAGCTGCAGCTCAGTCTGTTAAACCTCAGATCTGAAATGCGGGGAACACCTTCCAAAGTGTTTCCTTGTTCGCGCAGATGCTCACTGATCTCAATGTATCCAACACCTATTGGAAACGGCTCAAGGTCCTTAGGATAAACAACAGAGGAATAAAAGGGGGAGCAGAGTCACCTCTTTCTATTAAATTCCCTGCTATTGCTGTGACCGAAGACACTGGCAATGTTCGCATCCTTCTTGTTTGTTTTTCACAGCATTTTGTGGCATTTGAGATTTTTATCAAGGGTTTAATGCTGTTCTATGCTGCTGGGAGAGGCCTTTGACAGTACAGAGTAAATGTTCTTCCTGGCTTGCAATACCAGTCTGATCTATTGTCCTGTGGATGTAATCTGTCCCGAGAGAAAACCAGTTGGTACCAACAACTAACTTATTTGGGAAGATCTCCTTTCATTACCATGTTACTTACTACAGCTGCTAGTTTCAGCTTCTGGTTTTAATCACAGTTCAATAATTAAGGATTAAATCTGCAGGTGAACAGAAATCAGCAAGCTGGATTTTGTAATCCTAAAACACCTCTATGCTCCACCAAATTTCAAATCTACAAAGGCTTAACCACAGGCATATTCACAGGCAAAGCAGCATCATAATTGTGGAGAAAAGTGTGGTATAATTCCTGGCATCCCTAGGAAAATTTGAATAACACAACCTCCAGTGTTTACAGAGCTGCCACTGAAGATTACTGAGAAGTGTCGCACAACCGTGCGTGGGAGGTGGTGGTTGACAGCCAACATCACAAAGTCCTACCTTACTGATGAGATTGGCTTAACCCTAGGCCTGAGAGCTCTCCCCTCTATTAAAGAATAGTGTTTAGCATTGCTGTGGAAAACAACGTTTTGGGGGTGTTTGATGTCAAGAGTGTTAGCTTTCAGTTCTTGGAGCTGGCAGCTTTTCCAGCTCCTAAGAGCTGCAGATCAGTTTGCATTGCTTAATACATTTGTAACTTTGAGATGTTAACCTTACAGGGTGAAATTTCCCTTGCCTGTTCTTTGCAGTATGGTAAGCTATCAAAAGTGAACTGGGGGGCAGAGGAAGGAGGACTTTGTGGTTGCTTCTTCTCTTGCAGTCTGCCAAGATTTTTCCTTATTGGCCTGGAGAATTTTAACAGTTCTTACTGCTCCTATAGCCCCGGGGATATACAGTCAGAGCTTCTGACATTACCAAAAATTAAGCAATCTGAAGTGAGCCAAAGTCTTTGTATCAAAACTGTAACTGTAAGTTTATTAACATATTTTTAGTAGTCACTTTCGGAAACATCCTCTTAGGAGGGACTTTATGCTACAGCCTAGTGAAGAGGCTGTGTGGTTCCAAGACTGACTGAACCAACCAAGATCTGAATTGTGTTCTCTCTTTCCAGTGACTCTATAGGATGCCTTACTGATGCGACTTTTACTAAGACTACACTTATGTATGTAGCTTCCTATTTGTAGAGTTTATGAGTGAAAAGAAGGCGGTTGTCCAGACACTTTTGCTCCTTGGCCAGCCTGCTCCTCTCTTTTAGAGCAGCCACTAGGAAATGTGCCTTCAGCCAGATCCTAGATGCTCCCTCCAGAGATGCGCCAGAAAAAAGAACAGGCCCTTTGGCTCATCTTTTTACCTCTTTTTAAGAAGTTAGAGCATGAAGTGGAGAGCAGATGGATCAGAGAGAGGTAAGTTATTTTTGTGTAAATATTGCCTTTAATTTCTGAATGATCATGTGGTTACTTAATTTATATTGTCTATCCCAGTTGTTCTGCTTTGCCTTTTAACCATAGCATCAATGTAAACCATATGAGGGCTTCAAACATTATGGTCCTGAAAGAATGGAAGTAGCTCTTTTTAGAGCTATTCCAGCCATTTTTGATGGAAAATTAAATGGACAAATATAGTCTGGTTTTCCTGTTTGAGTTACTTCCAGACATGCTTATATTTTTACCCATGTTTCTTATTTTGAAAATTCCAGTGGCTGTTTTTACATAGGTCTTATTCTCCAGACTGCTTACCAAAACCTGTTACTTTTCTGAGCTTCTAGTATTTTTCATTAATCTATTCATTTGGCTAAAAGGATTTAAAAGCCCAATACATGCTATTGATTTGCTCCTGGATTACTTAGCTAAAGTTGTTTTAATTTTTTGCAAGAGGCAGACAAGATGGTGATAGAAGTGCATCAGAATCTGTGATATCTAAATGCCATAGACATCCCTGTGTATAGCAGAAAAAGTCTCCTTTACAGATGTTTAGAATAAAATGAAAAGAGCTTCAGACCCCAGTGCTGTGAATTCATGGCTTGCATCCTAAACCGTGTTTGTGAATCTTTTATGTCTCGGCCTGAGAGAATACTGTGAAATAATCTATCTGCCAATAATTAGATGATGTTACACAGATGCATTAGCTCTGTGCTTTGATTTGGCAATGATTTCCCTCTGGCCTGGAACTAATTCCATATGGTGCTTTTTCTTAACCTGTTCGAAGTGATAGGGCTTGTCCAACCTTCTGTATGTAGGTTTCCAATGAAAAGACGAGTTAAAGCTCATCTTTTAAAGGGTGCGCATAGTGTCTGCTGTTCCTGTGGATAGGTAGAGGTTAACAAAACACTGTCCTGACTTGTCCTTTTCCACCTAGACCTGGTGATTTCTATAAGTCTGAAGTCACAGGTCTGAATGGTCATAGGCAGAGAGCTGAGCCTCAGCAAGAGGGAGAGAGGCTTGGGTCCCGGAGCATGTAGCCCAGCAGTGCAGCACTGAAATACCCAATTTCCCTCTTTCACCTTGAGCCTGGAGCTGCGGTGGGAGGGGAGCCGAGGAGAGGCTGCCCAGGGAAGAGGTAGGCAGCAGACAGAGTTATTCCCGAGAAAGTTTTCATTTGGACCACCTGAAGATCCATGGCTGAGGCTCAGCCAGGCCCTTGAGTACGCTGGTGGTCAAGAGTAGGGTTAGGAGAGAGACAAAGCCTAGAGGTCTCCTTATAGTGGGGCTCCAGGGGGCTTTCAAAGGACATGTTGACAGCCGTGAGATTTCTCCCCTGAGATTTTTCAGCTGGGCCAATATCGGGGGTCCTTGGACAGAGGATCAGGCCATGCCTTAGGTTTAGATTTTTCTTTTGGGCTACTGATATGGCTTATTGGTTAATGTCCTTTCAAGCTTAGCCACACACTATTATGATTAGACAGCTTCCAACCTGGTTGGTTTCCCAAAATGCAGGCAGAAAGGGCACCCAGTGTCAGATTGTGCCCCATTATAAAATATTACCGAGTCCTGTACACTATGGAAGCCAAAATGGACATGTGTTTTGGGTTTTTTTTTTTTTGGGGGGGGTTGGGGGTTTTGTTTTGGTTTTGGGGGGGGGTGGTGTTTGTTTTTTTGTTGTTGTTGGGTTTTTTGTTTATTTGTTTGGGGTTTTTTTGGTTTGTTGTTTCTTTTTTTACTTACCAGTTCTCTTTTTGTAGGCATCTAATATAAAGGCTTATCCTTAACGGAATACATTTACATGGGAGAGATTCATTAAAAAACCTTGATACTGAACATACAAGTCCACATTGTAGTCCTGTCCCATTTCTGCAATGCAGAATGTGAAGTCTCTTGACCTGTGGGCAGGGAGTTCCCTGGGGTTTTGCCCTGCTTCAGATGTGTACATTTCCATTTCTGTAATCCTGTTGGCTATCCTACCTTCCCCCCCATATTCATCATCATTATCTTGCTAGAAACTCTGTAGCCCAATTTCCAGTGCAAAGCAGTTCCCTTTGTTTGGCCTCATTTGGTTTTTTTTGCAAAATGTTGGAAAAACCTTTTCCTATTTAATATCTTTTAAAAATTCTAGCTCAGTCTAAGTTTTGTCAAGTATCACTTTATCCTTATGCATCGTGAACTCTAAAATACATCTGTCTCTGCTGATTGAGCCTTTTCCTCATAGCTACACCTGGACTTTGAGATACTATTTTCTCTGACTTCAAATCCAAGTTTTCATGGATATTCTGGTATCTTATTTGACATAAGAGTGCAAAATGCTTAGTTGAGGTAATGAAATCTGCTATCTAGAATGCAAAACCTTGGAAAAACAATGCCCTTTTTAACTCGGGAGGAAGTGGCACGCTATATCTACTACCACTCTCCTGCTGTGCTATTTTCAGAGTTAACGTGGGAAGAACTCAACGTCTGATGCATTTAGCAAATAGTCGATTCTTGCCCTTAAAGTTCATTATTTTAAAAATATCTCTCACAGTCTCTTGTAAGTGAACAATTACAAATATACAATACAAATAAATTCCCCGCGGAGATCAATCCTTTTTCATCCCAGTTGCTACCCAAAGAGAAACCAGGTCAAACATCTTCAACACTGAGAAAGTCAACCCAGTGACAACAGACGGAAACTGGGCTCTGCATTGTTGGGTGTGTTTCAAGCAGAGGCCAAATTAGAAGCCGTGCTAGGTACTCTCCACAGATAATTAATCTTAGTACTTAACTGTCATCATGTTGAAAATCTTTGTTTTGTTTAATTTTCCTAAAAGTGTAATAGAAAAATATCCCTTTCTCAAATTAACTGTTAGCGTCTTGGAGAACACCTCAATGTTGCCTTCTTCATTATTATGACCTTTTATATTTTGAAAGGCTTTTTAAAAAAGCTTCTCTAGTTTAAACAAAACATAATTCTTTCTTTGGGTTTTCTACCTCTTTTTTTCCTCCTCTTACTTTTTAGAACACCTCTTTGGTTTCTCCTTGATTTGTCAATTTTATTTGAAATATTGTACCATAGTTATGACCTTGTCAATACTTTGCAGAATGGCATAGCTTCTGTTCATGACCTTCATGCAATGCTCTACATTCAGTCCAGAATGGCTTTTGCTCTGTACTCAGGTTCTCAACTCATTTTGTTTGTGGTTTACTGTAACCCCAGCTACATTTCTGCAGTGGTGTTGTGTAAACAGTTATTCTCATTTTTTGTATTTACAACTTTAATTCTTCTTTCTCAGGTGTACCATCTTTTTGGTTAAGTTTCATGGCATTTCTCTGATAAGAGGCTTTAACCATGTCCTTGAGAATCTTTAAGGCATTTGCAGCATCCACAAATTGTTTCTGCTCTATCAACCATATCACTACTCGAAATTCAGAATATAATTCATAATCTATGACAGATCTTCCATTTAATCTCCCACCTTTCCAGGATAAAAATAACTATTAATAACTATTCTATGAACATGATGTTTTCTTATTATTTTCAGGTTGTGCAGGCATTTAATACTAACTTAACCTAAATGATATATCCTTAATTTTCCTATGTAAATGTCAAATGCCAGAAGCTTTATTAAAGGCAAGATGCATATGTTAAACTTCTTCCCACTAGTCTGGTAGCCCTGTCAGGGAAGTAAATTTGATTAGTGTGACACCATGTATTTTAGACAATTCATTTTTATATTTCTTGTCATGTTAATATCATCTACTATCTAACAAAATAATTGTTTCATACTTTTTCCATCTTCTTTCAGATATTAGAGTTTGATCTTCAGTTCCTTAGTGATCAATGTATTTTTACTTCTTTTCGTTTAAAGGTAAGCACTTTTTTACTCTGGAATATCTCTTACCTTCCTCGACCTCTTGAAGATATCATTAATGATTTGGAGGTTGCTTTGGCTTGTTTCTTAATAAATAGTGTAAATTTTCATGAGGTTTAGCTGCCTTGACTGTATCTCACTTATCTTTAACAGAGTCTTTCATTGTTTTGGCTTGTTTTACTATTGCCAGCTACAAATGCTAATTGTGTTGAGTATCTAGTCACACTTAATTTTTCTTAGGAAAATTGGAGCAAAACGGCACTAATATTTCAGTTCTTCTCATCATCTGTTATTTACTTTCATTTGCCAAAGAATGCTATATTTGTTGGTGGTTTTTGTTTTATAAAATTAATTGTTTATTATGTCTCTCACTTGGTTTTGCTCCCCTCTTTCCTCTTCGCTACCACACCAATCTTCTTTTTGCCTCTGTCACGCATAGATATCCACAGCTCTGCATGTGAGTATCTCTGATTTTCTTTTTTCTTTTTTTTTGATCAGCTTTGTTGAAGCAAATCGCCATTTCTTTTGTTGCCTAATGGAATCTTCTTCCTGATAGGTAATATCTAATTCACAGTCCATCACTATGAATGGATACATTGGTTCATATTTCTCAGAACTCAATTTTACTTGCCATTATATCACCAGTTACTCAGTATTAGAAGATTCTCCTGCAGCTTTTCACATTCAGGATTTTAGTACTCCGAAAATTCCGCCGTGTTATGATGATCTTGCCTAGATATCAGGCAAGATAAATAAAGATCCTAGCAGAAGTTCCTAGACTCCAAAGATCAACCCCTATATTGAGATAACTGACCACTTACTCATGCCCTTTTTTTCTTTTTTTTTCTTTTCTTTTTTTTTTTTCTTTCCCTCCCCTTTCACTATCTAATTGATGAGACAATTTGCTTTATTGTAACTTTTTTTTTTTCCCCAGGAGTCTGAATTGATTACATCAGCCAAATCTCTGTGTCCATACGCTTTTTGACTCTTGCAAAGAACTTGAACAGATTTTTGAGGCATGGCCTCTCTTCACAGCATATTTGTGGCACCCAACAATAGACATCTACAGATATCTACATGTGAAGAAATCATCCTGTTCTTCCACAGAGAAAAATAAACAATCTTGGGGTGTAATTCAATTTAACAACATAAGTAAAACTCTGGTATTTATTCAGATACTGTAATCTTTCCCAATACTTGATATTTATCTGTATGTCTATTAACCATATTATTTTTAATAGTTTCAATTGTGCAATTTGTGTGATAGAAACACTAGCCTTACTGGTCTGTTGTTCCTTGAAACCTCAGTCTCCTCCCTCATTTCTTTCATGATGAGCAGTTACAAGGAACTTGTGTAGCTTTTCTGCTATGACTGTATCTTTTCTGAGTACTTCTTTTACACCTTGATACCTAGTAGCCCTAGAGACATTCTTGTCAGGCTTCCTCCTGGCTTTCTACTTCTTCTTTGAAAGAATAATTACTATTTATTTTTATGTCTTAAGCAACATTTTCCTCAACTTTTTTTTGCCTGCCTTGATTTTTCTTCCAGAGTTTGTTCTTTTCTACTTCCTCAGTTGGACATGACTCTGAACACCATCCTATTTCTAGCAGCTTCCCTAACCTTATGCTTCATCCCTGTCAGCTGTCTAGTCTTAGTTTTTGTTTGGGAAACAGCTGGTTATCTTTTCAGCCTTTAGGATGGTGTATTTAAACAATATTCTGTTGTGACTGCAAAATTGTAATCTTTTGGCTCTCATTTGTAATCTGAAAATAACAATCTTTCTTATTTTTATGTGGTGCTTCTTTTGAGATGAACCACTTCATAATGGATTTGGGGGATAAGAGGTTGTATTTTTTAATATGCTGATTAAGTGAATGCATGTGTGAAAACCAAGCATGCTGGCTAATATAGCTGTGGTTTTGGTGTGGCTTTTTTTTTTGTTGGTTTAGTTTTTGGTTTTTCTTTTTGTTGGTTTTTCTTTGTTTGTTTGGTTGGTTTTTTTTTAAGTTTTCTAATCTCTGTGTAGTTGTATGTGTATATACTTCATCCAGTTTCCCAAATTTTCAGATGCTTAAAGGGTACTCTCTTTGTTCAAGTTTGGTCAAAATATTTTCCTATTTGAGTTTTGCTGTTCTCTGTTCTATGCTTTATTTGAAGGTACACAGATTTTAATGACTTCATCTAATTTTTCAGCTTTGTGTTACGATTTCGCCTTCTCGCTGCTTATCCACTAAGGCGTATCCAATCAGGGGATGCTGTCATGGAGTTCCTGGTTTTTAGTCCTTCATGTATAACTTGTATTTTGCCTCCAGAACCTCTCTCTTACCATTCTCTAGGTCATTGGCATGTCAGTGTACCATAACGGTTGTGTGGTCCCTGGATTTCCTCTTAAGGTGCTTTATAAAACTCTTCCCCCCTACCCACCGCCACCCCCATCCCCCCCGTCAGAAAAGTCACCAGAGGATTCTTTCTAGTATCACAAACCTTGTCATCAGTGGTCTTGATAACTGAATCTTCCACCTCTCTGACCTACCTCTCCTTGCTCTGTCAAGGTAAATGTATTGCAGGGCAGTATGTGGCCATTGTGTGGAGAAACCATCACCACGTATGGGATTGCAAACGTCATGATCTTCTGAGACTTCTCCTCTTTTGCATGAGTATTGTGAGCCTGAGGTGAGATCACTCTACATCATCTCTGGACAACATTCTTCCTTTTACTCATAAACTCTACAAATAGGAAGCTGCGTGGATAAATATAGTCTTAATAAAAATGTCATTGATAATGCGTCCTAGAGAGTCACTCGAGAGAAAAAAACAATTGAAATCTGGGTTGGTTCAGTCAATCTTAGAGCTACACATCCCCCTCACTTGACCGTAGAGAAAATTTAGGGTGCCATTAGTCCTCAGACAGGCAAGATGAGCATGAGATACCTCGGTTCCACTGACATGAATGTGAATCAAGTGCTCAGCCTGTTTGGGAGCTGAGCAAATCCCACTAGCTACAATTTCAGGATTGTAAATACCTTTGAAAATCAAATCCATCAGACTTACGTTGTGCTGTACATAGATGAACTAGCTCTTATTCTGGGAAAGGCTGGTGCATGTGTTATACGAGTGGAGACTTGATGTTCAAATGATTTTTGGCACAAAAGAACTAGAACTATGTTAGGCAATCCAAGAGGTCCTCATTCCCACATCAATTTCTGAACTGTTCTTTTTCTTCTGTTGTTTCTCCTGAACTCAGTGACCTGTAATAGATTTTATTTCTGTTTCAGTGCCCTCTGGTGTTTGTATTTTTCTTTCATTTGCTTCTGTTTTCTTCTTCCTTTTTCTGCCATACTTATACACTGAGAGATCTTTCAGCTAAATCCCTTTGTCCCCTGCAATGTTCCTTCTGACAGATCACATTTAACAATACCATTCTGTCCTCCTTTCAAAAGTGTTTGCAATGCCCTTGGTTTGTGATATTTATTTCACTCTTTGTCTTCTTTTCCTTTCTTCCTTTTTTTTTTTTTATAAACTCTAAAAATCTGGGGTTTATTATTCCTTGGACCATGCACCTGCAGTGGTTTCCATGGCAACATGATTCTGCAGCCCCCAGCTGTTTCATTCCTGATTCTTATTAGCGATTTGCTGGATGCTAGTAAAAACGCTGTTGGTTTGGAAAGGGAACCTTGCAGCTGATATCACAAGCATTTGAAACTGCTTGTCTGGTTGCAAGTTCAGTCCCTTTGCCTGGGATGAGAACATAAGTCAGCTATGGCTATTTAGTAACCTCATCTCATTAGTTGTGTTTTCTTGTTATCTTTGCAATTACATGCTTAAGTTGATAGCTCATACTCAGTCCAATTATTTCTTATGATCTAAGCATATTCAGATTTCTCTGGTTCTTCCTCTGTCTTTCAGGAAACCTGAAAAATAACTGCATTCCTTTAAATAAAATGTTTAAACAACTTACTCTAGATAAGCAGAAGCTGGGCTGTCGAACGTCTTAAGTACCTTCACAAAATACCTCCATCATGTCCCTGAAAATAAAGTCCATATTACTTTGAGATGGGGTTTTGAGCAGAGATTGTCTTGAAATAATACAGTGATATTTCTGTCCACAAATCTGTCTTAGTTTTATACCCCTCATCACAGTGGAATCTGAATGTCTAATGAAGAGAAATGATCAGTGAGGATTTAAGGAGAAAATCAATCTTCTTTTAGTTAGGTCCTGCCTAGTTTGTACTGGTAAAACTCTAAAACCCATTGAATAATTGCCGGTAAAAGCTATGGTATTGTAATGACAATGGCTTTGATTTGGCTATGCTTATTTGTTTTATTATTCCCACAAAACTAAATGCAAAATAAATGCTGATGCTATGAAAAATATAAATAATCTATTCTGGTTTATTTGTAAGTAATTTTGTAATCTCATAAAATCATATATATAAAATTATGTGGCTAAACAAACATACAAATGCACACACAATTCGAAGTACCAGTAACATGAAAGGTAGGTTATAGCTAAAAGAGGAATATTTTTGCCCATCAAACAAAAAGGAAAAAAAAAACACACTGTAAAAACCCTGGTGTCAAACTTTGAAGAATCAAGTTATAAGAGAAAGCAACAGAGAGGAACAGTCTGGGAAACTGGGAATTTTAAGATGGCTTGGTAGAAGTTTTTTGAAATCTAGACAGATGCCAGATAAAGCTAGCTAGCTGAACCACATTTTTACCTTAGCATGAAATACTAATTAATTGAAATAGAAACTGTTCATTGAAAAGGGTTGTTTTGATGACTTTTTCAAATAATCTTTTAAAGCAGTTTAAAAATAAATATAAGCGTCAAAATGACTTTACAAAATGAATCATTTTGGTTACTTTTATGTCAACATTAAATTATAAGAATTATCCAAATGAGATATTATCAATGATACAGAAAACTTTATTACAATTATTGGTTTGGTTTGGTTAGAATTGGTTTCTGCTCAGCTCCACAAGATTATTTGACATAAGGCAGAACTCCAGTCTCCTGGTTTTGGATGTGTTTATGAATTTGTAGATTTTTTTTTTTTCTTATCATCTGTAAAATAGATGGATTTATTTTGTATTTTACCTGAAGAAATTATATTCTGTGTACTCTAAAAAAAAAGTGAGGGACTCTGAAAGATTAAATTCCATCATTCTTACTGTGAAGATAAGACTTAGTAAAGATTCTGGTATTTACACTATCCATCATTTACCAGCAGTCCTGGTTAACAGGGGAGGTCCCGGGTGACTGGAGGCTTGCCGATGTGATGCCCATCTACAAGAAGAGCCGGAAGGATGATCCAGGGAACTACAGGCCGGTCAGCCTGACCTCGGTGCCGGGGAAGATTATGGAGCGGTTCGTTTTGAGGGCGCCCACAAGCCATGTCCGGGACAACCAGGGGATCAGGCCCAGCCAGCACGGGTTCATGGAAGGCAGGTCCTGCTTGACCAACCTGATCTCCTTCTATGACCAGGTGACCCGCCTAGTGGATGAGGGAAAGGCAGTGGATGTGGTCTGCCTGGACTTCAGTAAAGCTATTGACACTGTCTCCCACAGCATTCTCCTAGAGAAGCTGGCAGCTCACGGCCTAGACAGGTACACTCTTTGCTGGGTAAAAAAATGGCTGGACGGCCGAGCCCAGAGAGTTGTGGTGAACAGAGTTAAATCCAGTTGGCGGCCGGTCACGAGCGGTGTTCCCCAGGGCTCAGTACTGGGGCCGGTCCTGTTCAATATCTTTATCAATGATCTGGACGAGGGGATCGAGTGCTCCCTCAGGAAGTTTGCAGATGACACCAAGTTGGGCGGGAGTGTTGATCTGCTGGAGGGTAGAGAGGCTCTGCAGAGGGACCTGGACAGGCTGGATCGATGGGCCGAGGCCAACTGTATGAGGTTCAACAAGGCCAAGTGCTGGGTCCTGCACTTCGGCCACAACAACCCCATGCAATGCTACAGGCTTGGGGAAGAGTGGCTGGAAAGCTGCCCAGAGGAAAAGGACCTGGGGGTGCTGGTTGACAGCCGGCTGAACATCAGCCGGCAGTGTGCCCAGGTGGCCAGGAAGGCCAATGGCATCCTGGCCTGTATTAGGAATAGTGTGGCCAGCAGGAGCAGGGAGGTGATCGTGCCCCTGTACTTGGCACTGGTGAGGCCACACCTCGAATCCTGTGTTCAGTTTTGGGCCCCTCACTCCAAGAAGGACATGGAGGTGCTGGAGCGTGTCCAGAGGAGGGCAACGAAGCTGGTGAAGGGCCTGGAGCACAAGTCTTATGAGGAGCGGCTGAGGGAACTGGGGCTGTTTAGTCTGGAGAAGAGGAGGCTGAGGGGAGACCTCATCGCGCTCTACAACTACCTGAAAGGAGGTTGTAGTGAGGTGGGTGTTGGTCTCTTCTGCCAAGTAACTAGCGATAGGATGAGAGGAAATGGCCTCAAGTTGTGCCAAGGGAGGTTTGGACATTAGGAGAAATTTCTTTACTGAAAGAGTGGTCAGGCCTTGGAACAGGCTGCCCAGGGAAGTGGTTGAGTCACCATCCCTGGAAGTATTTAAAAGACGTGTAGATGAGGCGCTTAGGGGCATGGTTTAGTGGGCATGGTGGTGTTGGGTTGACGGTTGGACTCGATGATCTTGGAGGAATTTTCCAACCTTAATGATTCAATGATTTATGATTTTCCAGTTTGCTTTTCTCCACCTGCTGGAATGATGATATGATTTTGAATTAAGGAATTTTCTCTTCCTGTTTTTAGTGAGGTTCTTAATGGTTTTTAACACAGTAAAGTGTTTTTTATTAGGTCAGAAAATCATTAAAAATTGTTCTCTAATATAGCCCATACATTTAATTTTATATTCATCATGCCTTGGGCTTTCAGTTAAAAAAACTCTTTGCATCCACTGACTGCGGCAGAGAGAAGCTCTGGCATTTCTGAACATTCAATGTGTAGTTAGTTGCTATTTATAGTAACGTATATTTCTGTATTCCTGCAAACACTGAAACAAAAGGCTGAAACTAGCTGAAATGTAGGTGGTGTTAACAGGTTCAGTATCACTCAATTTTTACAGATGCTGTAAAGGTGTGCAAGGGCAAATGTCTCTCCAGTTTCCAACTGAGAAATTTTCACTAAACGAACAGAAAAAATGTTACTGCTGTCTTCTAAGCCACAAACCAACCTGGGATCTGCAAGCCCAGCTTGATTCTCCTCTCATGTTGCCTGGTGACCTCTAAAAAGATTCAGCACTTCAAGTACACAATACTCTTTGTGTGTGTACCATTTTGGGTGTGTGTTTCCTGCCTCACAGACACAGTTTTGTAGTCACAGCCTCTTCAAGTGAATCCTCGGGTATATCTGTGTATCAGTGTAACCCAACAGAAAAAGAAGTGTTTTGAATAAGTCTTACTAAAAATATCCTATGAACTTTTTTTTGTGGAAAGGAGTTTAAAAACTGTCTACAAAATATGGCCAATATAGGAGTTTTCTAGGTTTTGGGTATGCAACCAAGATATATGAATGATTGGAAATCTTTATTCAGTGTTTTGTTTATGTACCTATATACACACTTACAATAGAATTAGAGGTCCATAGCACAATTTTTGACAAGTCACAGTTTTCTTGGCGTTCTGAGACTACTGCAAAAGCCTCCCAGTGATCTTGGGTGGGAGGTGTCTGCTGCAAAAGTGAGTGTCTCGGTAGGTGTAGTGTGTGGTTGTCATGGTTTAACCTTGCAGGCAGCCAAATACCACAGAGCTGCTTGCTCACTCCCCCCCTCCCCTGGTGGGATGGTGAGAGAATCGGAAGGGTAAGAGTGAGAAAACTCGTGGGTTGAGATAAAGACAGTTTAATAGAACAGAAAAGGGAAAATAATAATGATGATGATGATGATGATAGAATATACAAAATAAGTGATGCACAATGCTCACCACCCGCGCTGACCAATAACCAAGTAGTGATCGCTACTTCCTGGACACGCCTACCATTCATATACTGAGCATGACGTCACATGGTATGGAATACCCTGTTGACCAGCTGCGCCAGCTGTCCTGGCTGTGCTCCCTCTCAGCCCCTGCTTGGTAGCATGGAAGCTGACCTTGACAGGGTACTTAACAACAACTGAAAACATCAGTGCGTTATCAACATTCTTCTCATGCTAAATCCAAAACACAGCACTAGGAAGAAATTTAACTCTATCCCAGCCGAAACCAGGACAGTGGTTTTTCCTGAAGGCTGAACACAGGTCAGGATGGACGGCTGAAGCCAAGACTGCGAGTGTGAGCACAGCGTGGCTCAGAGGGCGCACGGAGCTCTGCAGCTAACGATGGGTGGCTGTTGCCCAAGGAGGAGTGATCACAGGCCAGAGGAGAGAAAGCGTGATTTTTAAGGCACAGGTACACCTTGCTGCATCTGTGTTTCCCAGGACTTCCTGGCTATTCCTGTGAACTCCATTTTGAGCGGAAGGTTGGAGCTGTGTGCTATTCTGACTGGATGGATCTATCTAGCTGCATTTGGAGTCAATATTTATTCACTGAAATTAATTTTGTTTTCAGAAAGATGTAGTGTGTGATTTGCTTCCCTTCTGGCAATAGGGCTGAACAGTGTCAGCTTGCATCCACTAGAACTTTCTCTGCTTCAACAACATCATCTTTTTTCTTTAAAGGATTGTCCAGTGGAGTGGAAACAAGACCTGGACAAGTAATTAATTAATTATTCTAAAATTAATTCTAATTCTTGCTTTACAAAGGAGAAGCTCTGCAAGTTTTAGTGTATTACCTCTATTTCTGCCCCAGTGCAGTACAGTATAGCTGGAGTGTATTGAAAACCATTTAGTTAACGTTACTCAACCTTTTTGAGGCCAAACTGAACCCCTTACTAACTGTGGAGAGTAGTGATTTGTGTATATATTTCTATGTGGAGTACGATGGTTTATTTATCGGAGCAACTCCACACAATGTGGTAAATACAGGATTCAAAAGTTCAGCACTTACAAGAAAAAAAGGGTATGTGTATTGAATATCCCCTTTTAAATCCTCAAAACCCATAAACGTTAGATTAGCAGATATTGCAGGGGGGAGGCATGTCTTTTTTTTTTTTTTTTTTTTTTGTCTGCCATCAGGTTGGAAGGAGTCACAGAAGACGGAGAAGACGGGTGTGGACCAACCATCCATAAACACCACCTTCTCCCCTGCTGCCCTCTGCAATGTCAGCCTGCTGTTGTGAATGAATTACCTCTTCCAGGGAGGAGCAATTAGAATTTTTGTGGCAAAGAAGTCACAGTTCAGCATTTGGCTTCTTACTGATGAATTTTTATTGTTAAATGGAAAGGAATCCTATTAACAGCGCTTGCAGAATTCAGGCCTTCTGCTGGAAATGAGAGAAATAATAGTTTTAAGCTGACAATGTAGGCTCTGAAATAATCACACTAGTGCTTTAAATGAACATACTTCTACAGATTTTTTTTTTTTTAAATATGTATGAGTGGAAGCATAGAAAAATGTGGCAAGAAGGACTTTGGTCCTGACATTATTAGAGATGAAAGCAGCTAAAAGAGGCCACTGGCATCTTCAGGGATCTTTGTGACTATTTGATGCCGCCACATCTGCCTGCACTCTGAACTCACCTGTACTACAAAGTTCTCTGTGGCTATTTTTTTTTTTTTTATAATTATGCTGCCATAAGTGCCACCTGCTGTGTGTACAGAGCATTGGACTCATCTGTCATGGGGGGAATGATGCTCTGCATGCAATGCGCACGCTTCACACAATATGAAGAGATTGTGTGGCCAATGTGCTGATGGGTCTTATCACAGGCAGGCTCTGACAGAACCATCAAACAAATTAAAGAAAACCCCTCACTGAGCATTATGGAATAGTTGTAGAACCATATATATGATGTGAGAGGAACAAAAGCAGTTACAAGTTAATTGGTTTAATTGGTTTGGTGAAATAGGAAGGAAATGCTGAGTAGCATGCTGAGAGGCAGGTAGCAATGTATGCACAGCTGGGGGTCAGGAGGCAGTGACTTCAGCTGGCCATAGCTATCTGTCACCTTGAAGTGACAGTCTCCAGCTTTTCTCTCCTGTCAGATGGGCACCTGTCCTAGTTTCGGCAGGGATAGGGTTAAATTTCTTCCTAGTGCTGTGTTTTGGATTTAGTATGAGGAGAATGTTGATAACACACTGATGTTTTCAGTTGTTGCTAAGTGCCCTCCTAGTCCAAGGACAGCTCCCGTGCCTACTGACTGAGCTAGGTACACAAGATGGGAGGGAACATAATCAGGACAGCCAGCCCAGCTGGCCAATGGGGTATTCCATACCATGTGACGTCATGCTCAGTATATGAAGGGTAGGCGTGATCCAGGAAGTACCGATCGCTACTTGGTTATCGGTCAGCGCGGGTGGTGAGCAATTGCATTGTGCATCACTCATTTTGTATATTCTATCATTATTTATTATCATTATTCTCCCTTTTCTGTTCTATTAAACTGTCTTTATCTCAACCCACGAGTTTTTCTCACTCTTACCCTTCCGATTCTCTCCCCGTCCCACTGGGGGGGCGGGGGGAGTGAGTGAGCGGCTGCGTGGTATTTGGCTGCCTGCCAGGTTAAACCACGACAGTCCTTTTTGGTGCCCAACGTGGGGCACGAAGGGTTGAGATAACGATAGATCTGATCAAAGTGTGTTAAGGCAAAATTGTTATAAGCATCCATTATATTGATTGGTCACAATGTTGATGTATTGGCTGTCAAAGTTGTGGGGCTGGCTTTCAATGTTGGGTCATGTAATACCTTGCTTGCAGTATGTGTTCCCTTTTGTGCTGTTTATCATCAGTCGGAACTGGGCCAAGATTATCATTTTGTTGCTGTTTTATGAGGTGATAAAATCATTGGTCGTAAGTCTAATCTGGTATCTGTACTCGGCACTGCCGTCATTTCTGTACCTCGGGAACCACCTCTTAGAAATTATTGGTAATTGCACTTGTTCCTCCTCGGAGAATGAATTTAAGGGGGAGACGGGATGGGACACTCTCTCCCACTTGTTCATCTTCCCTTCCATATCGTCAGAAACTCCTTTTTCTTCTATCCTCTTCACAAAGATGTCCACAATATTCCCTGAGATTTTTGAATATCCTTGGGATGCTCAAACAAGCATGATCATATTGCTATGTCTCCTGAATGTGGTTCAGGCCTTGTTTAGGGTTAAACAGCTATTCAGGAATACTGTCCAGAGATCAACCCTCAGGAACAAGAAAAGAGGGAGGGCAAGCAGCGGTGCCTCATTGGGGCGGGCGGAGCGGCGAGTCTCGGGGGCGGCTACAGACACGGAGGCTACTCAAAACCCCACGACAGGCACTGCGGCTACTCCAACCCCCATGACAACCCCTGTGGCTACTCAAACCCCGGCAACAGTCACCGTAGCTTCTCCAACCCCTGCGACAAGCACTGCAGCCACTCAAGCTCCGGCAACAGGCACTACAATTACTCCAACCCCCATGACAAGCACTGCAGCTACCCAAACCCCAGCAACAGGCACTACAGCTGAACCAGAGGACCAACCCTTGCTGGTATCCGTTGCCCCTGTACAGAAGAGGAAATCTTGGAAGTGGAGATCAGGTCGTTTAGAAAGGGATGATGAAAGAGCAGGGGCATCACGAGGAGAGGAGGAGGAAGAGGAAGAACTCATAAACGAGACGGAAACCACCCGATCCCTATCCCTGAGTGAGCTGCGAGATATGCGGAAAGATTTCAGCCGTCGTCCAGGCGAGCATATTGTTACCTGGCTGCTCCGATGCTGGGATAATGGGGCCAGTAGCCTGGAATTAGAGGGGAAGGAGGCCAAACAGCTGGGATGCCTTGCTAGGGAAGCGGGTATTGACAAAGCAATCGGAAAAGGGACACAGGTCCTCAGCCTCTGGAGGCGACTGCTGTCAGGCGTAAAGGAAAGGTATCCCTTCAAGGAAGATGTTATATATAGCCTAGGCAAATGGACCACTATGGAGAGAGGTATCCAGTACCTGAGAGAACTAGGCGTGCTGGAGGTGGTTTATAGTGACCTGGACGACACCCGAACACCCAAAGATCCAGATGACGTCCAGTGCACCCGACCCATGTGGCGGAAGTTGGTACGGAGTGCACCAGCATCGTATGCCAGTTCGTTGGCAGTACTGTGCTGGAAAGAGGAAGAAGCACTAACGGTGGATGAGGTGGTTAACAGACTTTGGGATTTTGAAGAAACTATTTCCTCCTCCCCCCTTGTCTCGGCTGTAGAGAAACTATCCCGAGAGGTCCAGCAACTCAAAGACGATAGGTCCTATTCTCCACCTGTACGGACCAGTATCTCAGCCATTAGGAGTCAGCGTTTTTCTCCTCAAGAGAGAGGATATCGAAAGTACACACCACGGGGCACCCTGTGGTTTTACCTGCATGACCACGGAGAGGACATGAGGCAGTGGGATGGAAAACCTACCTTGACCCTAGAGGCACGTGTACGTGAGTTGCAAGGAAAAACAATCACACAAGGGGGTTCTCTCAGGAAAAATGCTGCTCCAGTTGTCAGGAAAACCCTGTCTCACGACGGTCCAGTTTCCAGTGAACAGTTCCCCAGACAGAGTAGAAGGGCTGATCTTCCTTTGGACTGTAATGAAGGAATTCTTGACTCACGTTTGCAAGAAGTGAGAGATGGATACTATGACCAGAACTAGAGGGGCCCTGCCTCCGGCCAGGTGGAGGAAAGGGACAACCGGGTTTACTGGACTGTGTGGATTCGATGGCCTGGCACATCAGAGCCACAGGAGTATAAGGCTCTCGTAGACACCGGTGCACAGTGTAGCCTGATGCCATCAGGCTATAAAGGGGCAGAACCCATTTGTATTTCTGGAGTGACAGGGGGATCCCAGGAGTTAACTGTATTGGAGGCCGAAGTGAGCCTGACCGGGAACGAGTGGCAGAAGCACCCCATTGTGACTGGCCCAGAGGCTCCATGCATCCTTGGCATAGACTACCTCAGGAGAGGGTATTTTAAGGACCCAAAAGGGTATCGGTGGGCTTTTGGTATAGCTGCCCTGGAGACGGAGGAAATTAAACAGCTGTCCACCTTGCCTGGTCTCTCAGAGGACCCTTCTGTTGTGGGATTGTTGAGGGTTGAAGAACAACAAGTACCAATCGCTACCACAACAGTGCATCGGCGACAATACCGCACCAACCGAGATTCCCTGATCCCTATCCATGAGCTGATTCGTCGACTGGAGAGCCAAGGAGTGATCAGCAAGACTCGCTCACCCTTCAACAGTCCCATATGGCCAGTGCGAAAGTCTAATGGAGAGTGGAGACTAACAGTAGACTACCGTGGCCTGAACGAAGTCACGCCGCCACTGAGTGCTGCCGTGCCGGACATGCTAGAACTTCAATACGAACTGGAGTCAAAGGCAGCCAAGTGGTACGCCACAATTGACATTGCTAATGCCTTCTTCTCCATCCCTTTGGCAGCAGAGTGCAGGCCACAGTTTGCTTTCACTTGGAGGGGCGTCCAGTACACCTGGAACCTACTGCCCCAGGGGTGGAAACACAGCCCTACCATTTGCCATGGACTAATTCACACTGCACTGGAACAGGGTGAGGCTCCAGAACACCTGCAATACATTGATGACATCATCGTGTGGGGCAACACAGCAGAAGAAGTTTTTGAGAAAGGTGAGAGAATAATTCAAATCCTTCTGAAAGCCGGTTTTGCCATAAAACAAAGTAAGGTCAAGGGACCTGCACAGGAGATCCGGTTTTTAGGAATAAAATGGCAAGACGGACGTCGTCAGATTCCAATGGATGTGATCAACAAAATAACAGCCATGTCCCCACCAACTAGCAAAAGGGAAACACAAGCTTTCTTAGGCGTTGTGGGCTTTTGGAGAATGCATATTCCAGATTACAGCCTGATTGTAAGCCCTCTCTATCAAGTGACCAGGAAGAAGAACGACTTTAGATGGGGCCCTGAGCAACAACAAGCCTTTGAACAAATTAAACAGGAGATAGTTCATGCAGTAGCCCTTGGGCCAGTCCGGGCAGGACAAGATGTGAAGAATGTGCTCTACACCGCAGCCGGGGAGAATGGTCCTACCTGGAGCCTCTGGCAGAAAGCACCAGGGGAGACTCGAGGTCGACCCTTAGGGTTCTGGAGTCAGGGATACAGAGGACCCGAGGCCCACTATACTCCAACTGAGAAGGAGATATTGGCAGCATATGAAGGGGTTCGAGCTGCTTCGGAAGTGGTTGGCACTGAAGCACAGCTCCTCCTGGCACCCCGACTGCCGGTGCTGGGCTGGATGTTCAAAGGGAGCGTCCCCTCTACACATCATGCAACCGATGCTACGTGGAGTAAGTGGATCACGCTGATCACACAACGGGCCCGAATAGGAAACCCCAGTCGCCCAGGAATCTTGGAGGTGATCACGAACTGGCCAGAAGGCAAAGATTTTGGAATATCCCCAGAGGAGGAGGTGACACGTGCTGAAGAAGCCCCACTGTATAATAAACTACCAGAAAACGAGAAGCAATATGCCCTGTTCACTGATGGGTCCTGTCGCCTTGTGGGAAAGCATCGGAGGTGGAAAGCTGCTGTATGGAGTCCTATACGCCAAGTTGCAGAAACTGCTGAAGGAGAAGGTGAATCGAGCCAGTTTGCAGAGGTGAAAGCCATCCAGCTGGCCTTGAACATTGCTGAACAAGAAAAATGGCCAGTACTTTATCTCTATACTGACTCATGGATGGTGGCAAATGCCCTGTGGGGATGGTTGCAGCAGTGGAAGCAGAACAACTGGCAGCGCAGAGGTAAACCCATCTGGGCTGCCGCATTGTGGCAAGATATTGCTGCCCGGGTAGAGAACCTGGTTGTAAAAGTACGTCACGTAGATGCTCACGTACCCAAGAGTCGGGCCACTGAAGAACATCAAAACAACCAGCAGGTGGACCAGGCTGCTAAGATTGAAGTGGCCCAGGTGGATCTGGACTGGCAACATAAGGGTGAATTATTTATAGCTCGGTGGGCCCATGATGCCTCAGGCCATCAAGGAAGAGATGCAACATATAGATGGGCTCGTGATCGAGGGGTGGACTTAACCATGGACGCTATTGCACAGGTTATCCATGAATGTGAAACGTGCGCTGCAATCAAACAAGCCAAGAGAGTAAAGCCTCTTTGGTATGGAGGACGATGGTTGAAATACAAATATGGGGAGGCCTGGCAGATTGATTATATCACACTCCCACGAACCGGGCACGGCAAACGCTATGTGCTCACCATGGTGGAAGCAACCACCGGCTGGCTGGAGACATACCCTGTGCCCCATGCCACCGCCCGGAACACCATCCTGGGCCTTGAAAAGCAAGTCCTGTGGCGACATGGCACCCCAGAAAGAATTGAGTCAGACAACGGGACTCACTTCCGAAACACTCTCATAGACACCTGGGCCAAAGAGCACGGCATTGAGTGGGTCTATCACATCCCCTACCACGCACCAGCCTCCGGGAAAATCGAACGATACAACGGGCTGCTAAAGACAACACTGAGGGCAATGGGTGGTGGGACATTCAAGCATTGGGATACACATTTAGCAAAAGCCACCTGGTTAGTCAACACTAGGGGGTCTGTTAATCGAGCTGGCCCTGCCCAATCAAGACTTTTACGTACTGTAGATGGAGATAAAGTCTCTGTCGTGCACAAAAGAAATATGCTGGGAAAGACAGTCTGAGTTACTCCTGCCTCTGGCAAGGGAAAACCCATCCATGGGATTGCTTTTGCTCAAGGACCTGGGTGCACTTGGTGGGTGATGCGAAAGGATGGGCAAGTCCGGTGTGTACCTCAAGGGGATTTGATTTTGGGTGAAAATAGCCAATGAACTGAATTTTATGATGTCAATTGTTATATGATATTGTATATCATTATTTCTATGGTTGCTATCAATGGTGTAGCAGTGAAAAATCACCCAGATTAATGAAGAATGAACTAACTCCGATGAAACCGAGCAAAGTGCAACGATGATAGAACTGAACGAGTGCAGCAGTACCGAAATGAGAACTGGCTTCAGGATGCAACAGCCCAACACCACACACCATCCTTCTGGCCCTGAAAGACTGTTATGACAGATGGAGCCCAAAGTTGTGGACTAAAAGAACTCAATGGACATTTATATATATTTATGTATATATATGTATGTATATGTATTATATGTATATATGTATGTATATGTATTATATATGTATATATATAAAAAGATAGTGGTGATTAATTGAAAGGTATTGAAAAATGTGAGACCTAAGCATAACGTAAATGGTATGGAATAAGGGGTGGATACTGTCCTAGTTTCGGCAGGGATAGGGTTAAATTTCTTCCTAGTGCTGTGTTTTGGATTTAGTATGAGAAGAATGTTGATAACACACTGATGTTTTCAGTTGTTGCTAAGTGCCCTCCTAGTCCAAGGACAGCTCCCGTGCCTACTGACTGAGCTAGGTACACAAGATGGGAGGGAACATAATCAGGACAGCCAGCCCAGCTGGCCAATGGGGTATTCCATACCATGTGACGTCATGCTCAGTATATGAAGGGTAGGCGTGATCCAGGAAGTACCGATCGCTACTTGGTTATCGGTCAGCGCGGGTGGTGAGCAATTGCATTGTGCATCACTCATTTTGTATATTCTATCATTATTTATTATCATTATTCTCCCTTTTCTGTTCTATTAAACTGTCTTTATCTCAACCCACGAGTTTTTCTCACTCTTACCCTTCCGATTCTCTCCCCGTCCCACTGGGGGGGCGGGGGGAGTGAGTGAGCGGCTGCGTGGTATTTGGCTGCCTGCCAGGTTAAACCACGACAGCACCTCAGCACAACAGCTAGTTTGGTTTTGCACCTCTTTGATGGTAAGCACTTTCAAAAACCTCCAGCAGGGGTGCAAATATTAATGAAGAGGATAGTGGTGCAGTGAACGTCCATGCTCACAGAGGCTGTATGGTAAAAACAAGAGGTTTGCATGACTTACCTATGGGAGCACAGAAAGCGCTCTCTGAAACCTCTCCCCAGCCTTGGTTATAATACAAGTCCGTTCACATTCATGAAAACTCTTCAGACTTGCTGAGATAACTCATCTAGGAGTGCTGCATTAAGCAGGAGCTACTTATCTTGATTTCAGACTTGGATGAGGATTAGATTTATAAAAGTATGTGCTGTCTTGACAGGAGTGCTTTTAAAACGAGAGCTTTTAATATCTGAGACTAGAGCCTGCCTGTCCCCGAGCACAGGCCTATGTCCCATGCAGGGGAATAACCTGTCTCGGCTCTTCTGAATACAGAGCTAGCAGCCACATTTCTCATCAGATTGCTGTGGCCGTGATTTACATGAATTTGGACAGGTTGTTAGGGAAGTCAAGAATAGTAGTGAGAAACGTGTTCAGTTTAACAAACTAGTTAGAAGTGCTGATGCTTCTGGAAAGAAAGTTCCTTTTTATTGTCCGTTGCACACCTAGTGAGATTCAGGGTAACAGCTACCCTTGTGAAAGAGAAGCTGAAATAAAAGATGATTTTATTACCTGAGGAAACAGCCTTACTTCAGTCTTACCTTTCCATAGTGGCATATAAACCTTCTGTATGTCTTGGCACCAGAAACATATAACGATGAGTAGTTTTTGTTGTTGTGTTTTTTGGAGAGACCATCTGTGCAACGCAATGTAGATGTGCAGGAATGCTTACGTTTTGGAAAATGGAGTTGAACTTTACAAACAGTTGGGTTTAATCTACACATGGCAATTACTTTTGCTGTCAGCAGTTTAAATTTACCAGTTCAGAAAGATTTAAGAGAATCAGATTTCTTCTTTTAAGACGAAGTGTAAGCTACATGTAAATGAGGCTGTGCTGCCCAAAAGCTCCCCTTCAGTTCTATCACGAAAGACAGGCTTGCAGGGACTTCTTATTAATTACCAGACTGTGGCTGTGGTGGGAGGTCCCAGTGGAGCCTGAAGGTCCATTATACTGGCTTTATGCACAAATACGTCATCTGCTGCTGTCTGTGCCATGAGGAAATAATTCAAGGTAGGCAGGATGGACAGAGAAGAGAAGTCAGTCCCAAGGATTCTTTTGCAGGAGGAAAAAAATTGCAATTGGAGATGTGCACTGCACATGTACCATTTACTCCTTATTTGTATTTACTAGCAATAGCACTCAGTGTGCTTGGCTGATAAATGAAGTCAGAAGGAGCAGGGTGGGACAACACCCTCAACACACTCAGGGTGGGAATGGGCCCATTTAAAGTGTTACAAGCTTCAGTCTGGATCTGGATAAGATCTCGGCCTCAAGACTTAAAATGGATTTAATTGCCACTGAGCACATTGCTCTTCAATAAAAGGTCAGCATTACTTTACCACACGTGGTATATGAGATAGTAAATTTTGCACTGTTCATATTTTGAATGCACAATACATGCATAATAATAAAAAAACCGAAACCTCTGGCACCATTCCAAACTACTGTTGAGTCTGCCTAAAAAAGCATCACTGATATTTCTGTAAAGTTGACCCAGCACAGACATATCTAAGTAAAGATTCTCTTAGAAGAGTAAGAAGAGAAAGTCTGTTCCCTATAAAAAGAACCCAGTGGAAAACTATGCAGCAAGAATCTGATTTACTGTTGTATTGCACATTTGTCTTAAGTGTAATGCAAGTGAAATTGTGCAAGGGGCCTTTGTAAGCTCAAGTTGCCATCTGTAGTAAGAAAAAAACCTCATTACATGACTTCAGGGATCTTGCAAAAGGAATATCCAAGGGATCCCCTTGTGATCCATTCTTTCTCACAAATCAAAGAAGGTGAAGAAAAGAAAATCCTGGAGCCAAGCCAGCAGTTATGTGAATGATTTAAAACTAAAAGTCTTGTTTCTGAAAAAAAGCAGTGCCTTGGTCTAGTGCTTCAGCCAAAAATGGTTGTAAAATTGGAATTGTTCATCTTCCCTTGAGGGCACTAACACTGTCAGCCAGCAGCTATCTGGGACAGCCACAAGTGTCTTAAAATAGCAGCATGAAAGGAAACAAAGTAAGTGTTAGACAAACTCAGTCTTCCATGAATAAGTTGAACAAAGAATCATTTGGCTGGAAGTTCCCGTTTCCAGGGCTAAGGGGTTGATTACACAGGATAAAGTCAAGCAAGGCAGCAGTGTTTTCTTCTACATAGTTAGAATATATATTTGCTATGGATATAACAAACCTGAAATATAATTAGAAGTCTTCCATTTTTCAAGTTTCTAGTAACATGTTTTGTCACATGAAATGTTCAATTTTTCACTAGATGAAGTGTTTCCAGTTTTCTTCAGGCACTTCTAAGACCAACAATTGAAATGAAGCATTTGATTTGCAAAACAGAGCTTCTCCCCAACTTTCATCCAGTACTGAAGTGGTGACAGTACTCTGACGGGTGGAGTCACCTGGTGGAATCCACGCCTTCCTCCTTCTAGGCTGTGAAAAATGTTTTACCACAGCCTATTTTGAATAATATTTTTAAAAGAAGGTTTAGAGGCAGGTCATCTCCATCTTCAGTTGTTTGTTTGGAGGCATTTTTCAGTAAATCAAGTGCTGCATTTCTATTTCCAGACAAAAGTATTTGAAAACATTGTCTCAAATTTTAAAAGTCTTTTGAGAATTTGACTTGTATATCTCAGGAAACATGATACTTGCTGAATCAACTTTCTAGTGCTGTTGTGCACATCTGTGTGCTGGCATCTAAATGTACGTATCTTAATCTTGAACTGAATCATGATTCTAGCTTGCATATATAAATCTCTATGTATAGAGCAATGTTTGGTTGTCATAACCTAGAGCTAAACCCCACCTATAAGGTCACACTAAAAGTTGATGTTCTTAGAAAGGAGCGCTGATGAAGGGACAGTAGTTCATTGGCATATTAGCAGGACCTTGCAGTGCAATGTGCTGTAGTGGAAAAGGCTAACTTGATCCTTGGGTGCTGGATAAGGATAGTAGCGAGTGGGATAAGAAGGTAATTTTTGTCTGGCATTGCTGAGTCAATGGGTTTGTCACTTAGGTCTTCACAAATACAATAAAATTTGGGAGAACATGGTACTGACTCATAACTGTAAAAATGTCTTTTGGTGAGAGAGTTAAGCAGCTGAAGACTCTGTAAAAGAAGACTATGAGGTGATTTGGTTGTTGCGGATAGGACTCTTCTAAATAGAGAAGAGGGAGTGCTGAAGAAGTTTTATTTTTGCAGAGAAGGGTAGAAATATCAATATTTCAAAGGGTTTGGCTTAGTCACGCAGATTTCGTTTTTAACAGTAGATATAATTAACCACTTGAACAAATATTTAGAAAAAGGTGTTTTCTTTAACTATTTAATATTTTTATTGGTCTTCTCTCAGATGACAAACCTTTAGTAAAACTCAGATACAAGTTTCTGCAGTAAATGCAAGGAGTAACCGGTAACATCTTGTCAGACGAGCTGATCTCCAAAATTCTTTCCTCTAGATCCTAAACCTAATTTAATGTCATCTTAGACTCAGTGCCTTTCTGCGCATACATGTAGATCTAGGCACATAGATGACATTCTACACTACCAGGCTCTGTTACTCATATGTAAAGTCAGGTAAGTGTTCATTGTTCAAGCACAATCTCTCTCCTACCTTAATTTACGTGGACAGTTTTCAAAGCTACTTTTTGAATTATTTTGTCTACTTGCTATGATTTTCACCTGAAATAAAAAAAGTCATGCTTTCAGATTATATTACCTGTACTCATGTGATTTATTTACACACTTATTTCCACTTAGAGATTTCACTGCTCACCAAAACCAGGCTGTGTTATTGGAGTTTTATAACTGAGAGAGATCCAGAATAAAAGATTTACTTTGGGATGTGAGCTAAGACACAAAAAAAGACTGTTACCACCATAACTTCAAGAAATGCATTTGTTAATATTTAGTAGAAATAGCCCTTTTTTTTGATACAGCAGCAATCCTGTAGTGTCAAACTAATGCCGTTATGTCTGGCCATGGAGACCCCCCATATTGGAGGGCTATTTAGAAAAGACTTTTCTGTCCCTTGAGGCTGAATTCTATTTTGTTCTTCAGAACTGTGACCCTGCAGTCGCCCAGTAAGACTATCCTGGAGGAAAAACCTCTGACTGTAACGGGAGAGCAGTTGTAAACACCGTAAGTCATCCCTGAGAAAGTAGGTAGGGGCGAATAATGAAAGCCCTGGCTCCTTTCCTTTCGTATACTTGAGGTCCAGACACATTGTGTAACGTGTCTTGTAAGTCACAAAAAGCAATCATTGATCCAGAGGTTAAGTAGATGAGAGAAAGGAGAAGAGAGATGTAATTGCAAGGAGAGATTAAATGATTCACCTGCTCTGAAACCTGACAGAGGAGCGGTGCTGCCTTTCCTCTGCTCCCAAGACCTCTGCAGGGGCAGGGGCACAGGGCTTAGAAGCACTATCCTGGCATCTGTATGGGAGTGAGAAGATATGAGCGGTTTGATTTGCATGTCTGGTTTATAATATTTGGGTGTATTTCTGTTAAAGATAGCTGTGTTGTAAAGGTGAGGGAGCTGTAATAGTTATAAACACGTTGGAAAAAGCTTTTAAAACCCAGCTAGTTTGCTTAAACATGCCTGCCTAGGCAGGAGCCTTGGAGGGAAGAGTACACAGGCAAGAAAGATAAAGATTGTTCCAGAACGAAGAGGAGTCTATCTAGAAAGCTGCTTTTTGTGGCATTTACTGTGTGAATTTACTTGTAGGTAATTTCATGCTTTATAAAAAAATTAAAACTGTTGCTGGGCTTCTGTGAGAGGAGGCACAGCAGACTGAAACTGAGATGGCTGCAGAGCAAGCTGGCTGACAGAGCACAGCAGCAGACATGTCTGCATCAGGGTCTGAACCCTCGAACGCTTCTCCTGGTTCCTCCCTCTTACCAAGCATCAGCATTACCATTATTTAGGCTGGGATAGCTTTCATAGGGACATTCTTTTTAGGGTAACAAACTGAGTTGAGGAAATCCACATTGTTGTGTCAGTAAACATTACCAGGAATAAGAGGTGGACTTGATCTGAAGTGGGCAATAGCGTGTGATTAATTATCTTTGCTCTTGAGTTATTTTGGATTTCGAGTTTGCTGTGGTGTTGTGTTGACATTTTCTCTCCTTTGCCTTTCCTAAGTATTTAATTTTGTGGATTAAGTTGCCTCTCGCTGTATGCCAGCATGGAGGCTGACCATCTGGAAAGCAACTTTGCAGAAAAAGACCCGGGGGTCCTGATGGGCACCAAGTTGAACATGAGCCAGCAATGTGCCTTGCAGCAAAGGCGGCAAATGGTATCCTGGGCTGCATTAGGAGGAGTGCTGCCAGTAGGCTGAGGGAGGTAACCCTTCCCCTCTACTCAGCACTGGTGAGGCCACACCTGAAGCACTGTGTCCAGTTATGGGCTCCCCAGTACAAGAGAGACAAGGATATACTGGAGAGAGTCCAATGAAGGGCAACAAAGAGAAAGCTCAGGGGGATCTTTTCCATGTGTATAAATACCCGAAGTAAGAGTGAAAAGAAGATGGCGCCAGGGTCTTTTCAGTAGTGCAAGAGCCAACAGGCACAAACTGAAACACAGGAGGGTCCACCTGAACATCAGGAAATACTTATTCACTGTGAGGGTGACCAAGCACTGGCACAGGTTGCCCAGGGAGGTGATGGAGTCTCCATCCTTGGATATATTCAAAAGCCATCTGGACATGGTCCTGGGCAACTGGCTTTAGGTGAGCCTCCTTGAGCAGGGGGGTTGGGCAAGATGACCTCTAGAGGTCCCTTCAAACCTCAACCTCTAGAGGTCCCTTCCATTCTGTGATTCGGTGATGAGACCTAGGTACGTACAATCATTTTCTGTCCTCTTGCTGACACCTTTCATCCATTGTATAGCTGCCAAGGGCAATACCATCATAGTCATATCTGCAAGCACATGCGTTCTTACCCAGGTGCAGATAGACATTGAATTGGCCAGCTCATACTCCAGGCTGGCCAGACTCCCTTTCAGATTGGGTGTGCAAGCACTTTGATAATTTCTGCATGGTGCAGTTCCTTCGGTAACATGTCAGACTCTTAGTGGGCCATTTTAACCTGATTGTGGTGCTATGCCCTGCTACCTGAAGCAGATCTAGGAAATGGTTGGAGTTCAGGCAGAGGAAGGATATAGACCTACCAGAATAGATAAGCCTTTGATATTCTTGGTCTGTGTTTTAACCTCTAATGGTAACTAGTTGTGTGATGGAACTTTGTTACTTGTGTGTGCAATTCGTTCATTTCTGAGGTGAGAAATGTCTTCACATTGCCTTCAAAATTAATGTTATGCTTTTAAAAACCTTAGAAGCGTTAAAGAAAAATAAGAAAGAAAAACATGAGGATTCTGCTTTTGGAAGCTTATTCTGTGGCTGGAAGGAAATTGTATTATACATTGCATATGTGCTTAACCAAATCTGTATGAGCCTCCTGAAAACTAAGTAAAATGTCCTTTTTCTGTATGAAAAGCACTTCAGTAAAGCCAGTTAGTGTGACTATTATGATTTTATTTGGATTCAAGCAAAATCTTTTCATGCTAAAGAAATTATTTTTGGCAGTATTTGAAAAATGACAGAGGAGATGGTGTTTAAAATGCAGCATCAGAGGAGATGAGAGTTTGGAAGGAAGAGCAGTTGGTGTCCTCCTCCTCTTTGTTGTCTAGTGCTGTGTTCCATATAATTAATAACAATAATATTGGCTCCCTGGTAAAATGACTATATTCAATTTTGTGGATCAATAATAAACAATATAGTATATATCAAATGTGTGATAGCATATCTGTGTAGGCATTATTTAGACTCAAGCAAATTAAATTCAAGGTCTTGGTTCTAGCAAGTTGCTTGGTAAATTGAAGCTGTTAAAAAGCATCTTTTCAAATACTTCAAGAACTGTGGATGAGAAGTACTGCAAGATCTAACTATTTTTATTGTAATTATTTATGTTTCATCTTTAAACTTTTGCTTAGGAAAGACTTCAAAAAATATTTATTATATACTGTAGCCAATTAATTCCACTTTGCTGTTAATTTCTGTTTGTTTGCAAATGAGTATTCAATAATTTCTGTTAATAATTATTACTCTACAAATTTCTGAAAAAAAGCTGTTTTTAAGGATTCTGCAGGCAGTGGTGAGCTTTTTTATTCTTAATATGACATAAATATTTTTAATCTTACTAGATACTTTATTTTCTCTTTTCTTTTTTTTTGAAACAAAATTGCTTTCTCAAATGTTCTCTTCCTACAAACTTGCCCTTGCTACAGATATTAGGTAGGTTAGCATATCAAATCAATACCAATGATGCAGGGATATAAAAAATTAAGCCAATAATTTGTTTCTCTTTTTAACTGGAGCCAGTATTCAAAGAGGGTGTTATAATTGCAGTTTCCCTTTACCTGGTTGCCTAAACTCAATTTTGATCTCTTAAGCGCACAGTCTTAATACTGTTGTGAGCTTTTATTTTCAGAGCATGTTCCACTGGAACGTCCCGGGGAGGTTTTGTACTTTTTTTAGGATGAAATGGGTTCCACTTCATCTGTGAAATGCAGCAGAGCTAGATCCTCATAGCTGAATCAGCTGAAGAAGAAAAGGTTGAAATCTTAAACCTCTAGTACCGTCATAAATGACTAAAATAAAGGAAAATTGCCAGCAAAACTAGAAAATATAGCGTGTGGGTGTTTTCCCAAAATGTTAACTAGCAGGAATCTGAAATATTTCACACTGAGCATTTCAGAAGTAAACAATTTATACTGCAAATAAAGGCATCATTCTATGACAACAGGACTTGTACAAAATGAAACCTGTGTTGTACTAGGTAATCTTGCATTAAAATAGTTCATTATCACTTATACATACACATCATTAAAGATTTCAATACGAAGGAATCAATGTGATGGCAGAAAAGTAGCTATCTTCTTGTGTCATGTATCCATTGCAATGCTTATTTCTATTTTGATTCTGTTCTTGTTGTAGTAAGAGTAATATCAAAGAATAAAACAAAACTTGCTGATAAAGTGAGGATATGTTAAAGAACCATAGACAATGGAAGCTATGGCCTAGGCTTACCTGCTTCAGAGCTAAATTTGATAGGTTTATTTCTGAGTTTAATCTTAAATGGAAGGATATAAAACAAATAAAATTGGACAGATGATTACTACAAGAGAAGTCTGCAACTACTGTAAAAGCACACTCCAGAGCAATGTTGTTGAACTTCCCCAGATGGTTGAACCTGTTCTCCCTCTGTCAGTGACATAGACAGTGGGATCAAGTGCATCCCCAGCAAGTTTGCAGGCGACACCAAGCTGAGTGGTGCGGTTGACACGCCAGAGGAACGGGATGCCATCCAGAGGGACCTGGACAAGCTCAAGAAGTGGGGCCGTGAACCTCACGAGGTTCAACAAGGCCAAGTGCGAAGTCCCACACCTGGCTTGGGGCAACCCCCAGTATCAATACAGGCTGGGGGATGAAGAGATTGAGAGCAGCCCTGCCGAGAAGGACTTGGGGGTACTGGTGGATGAAAAGCTGGCTGTGAGCTGACACTGTATGCTCATTGACCTCAGAAGGCCAACTGTATCCTGGGCTGCATCAAAAGAAGCGTGGCCAGCAGGTCGAGGGAGGTGATTCTGCCCCTCTACTCTGCTCTGGTGAGACCCCACCTGGAGTCCTGTGTCCAGCTCTGGAGTCCTCAGCACAAGAAAGACATGGACCTGTTGGAGCGGGTCCAGAGGAGGGCCACGAAAATGATCAGGGGGATGGAACACCTCTCCTGCGAGGAAAGGCTGAGAGAGTTGGGGTTGTTCAGCCTGGAGAAGAGAAGGCTCTGCGGAGACCTTATTGCAGCCTTTCAGTACTTAAAGGGGGCTTATAAGAAAGATGGGGACAAACTTTTTAGCATGGCCTGTTGCGATCGACAAGGGAGAATGGTTTTAAACTAAAAGAGGGTAGATTTAGACTAGATATAAGGAAGAAATGTTTTACAATGAGGGTGGTGAAACACTGGCACAGGTTGCCCAGAGCGGTGGTAGATGCCCCATCCCTGGAAACATTCAAGGTCAGGTTGGACAGGACTCTGAGCAACCTGTTATAGTTGAAGATGTCCCTGCCCACGGCAGGGGGTTTGGATTAGATAACCTTTAAAGGTCCCTTCCAAACCAAACTATTCTATGATAATACATCACCATTTCCCTGGAAGAGGAGCAGGGAAGCCATGACCTTGGGGCTGGGTAAAATCTATGGCTGCTAATTCATGCACCTTCCCAAGCACAGAATCATAGAATCATAGAATCATACAGGTTGGAAAAGACCTCTAAGATCATCGTGTCCAACCGTCAACCCAACACACCATGTCCACTAAACCATGTCCCTAAGGGCCTCATCTACACGTCTTTTAAATACTTCCAGGGGTGGTGACTCCACCACTTCCCTGGGAAGCCTGTTCCAAGGCCTGACCACTCTTTCAGTAAAGAAATTTTTCCTAATGTCCCGTCTAAACCTCCCTTGGCGCAACTTGAGGCCATTTCCTCTTGTCCTATCGCTAGTTACTTGGGAGAAGAGACCAACACCCACCTCACTACAACCTCCTTTCAGGTAGCTGTAGAGCGCGATGAGGTCTCCCCTCAACCTCCTCTTCTCCAGGCTAAACAGTCCCAGTTCCCTCAGCCGCCCCTCATAGGACTTGTGCTCCAGGCCCTTCACCAGCTTCGTTGCCCTCCTCTGGACATGCTCCAGCACCTCCATGTCCTTCTTGTAGTGAGGGGCCCAAAACTGAACACAGTATTCGAGGTGCAGCCTCACCAGTGCCGAGTACAGGGGCACGATCACCTCCCTGCTCCTGCTGGCCACACTATTTCTGATACAGGCCAGGATGCCGTTGGCCTTCTTGGCCACCTGGGCACACTGCCGGCTCATGTTCAGCCGGCTGTCGACCAGCACCCCCAGGTCCTTTTCCTCTGGGCAGCTTTCCAGCCACTCTTCCCCAAGCCTGTAGCGTTGCATGGGGTTGTTGTGGCCCAAGTGCAGGACCTGGCACTTGGCCTTGTTGAACCTCATACAGTTGGCCTCAGCCCATCGATCCAGCCTGTCCAGGTCCCTCTGCAGAGCCTTCCTGCCCTCCAGCAGATCAACACTCCCGCCCAGCTTGGTGTCGTCTGCAAACTTACTGAGGGAGCACTCGATCCCCTCGTCCAGATCATTGATAAAGATATTGAATAGGACCGGCCCCAGTACTGAGCCCTGGGGAACACCGCTCGTGACTGGCCGCCAACTGGATTTAACTCCTTTGACCACAACTCTCTGGGCTTGGCCGTCCAGCCAGTTTTTTACCCAGCGAAGAGTGTACCTGTCTAGGCCGTGAGCTGCCAGCTTCTCTAGGAGAATGCTGTGGGAGACAGTGTCAAAGGCTTTACTGAAGTCCAGGCAGACCACATCCACAGCCTTTCCCTCATCCACTAGGTGGGTCACCTGGTCATAGAAGGAGATCAGGTTGGTCAAGAAGGACCTGCCTTCCATGAACCCGTGCTGGCTGGGCCTGATCCCCTGGTTGTCCCGGACATGGCTCGTGAGCGCCCTCAAAACGAACCGCTCCATGATCTTCCCTGGCACCGAGGTCAGGCTGAAGCATGTAGGTGTTGGTTTTCTTTCTTAATGTCATTGTAGGGCAAAACTAATAATTCATGGCTGACAAAAGTGTTTGAGAATGAAAGTTCCTTATTCTTTTTTTTTTTTGTGGTTTGGTGGTCTCAGAGTATGCTTTTGTCTTCCCACACAAAACTGTGGATTGCGATTGTGTTAGTTGACCTGAACCCACCTGAAGATGACAACATAATGGAGACCGGTACGTTTAGCTGTGCTCAGCAGATGTGATGACAAATATATCCACTCATGTAACAGCCATGGACTGCAATGTGTGAGAAAACATGAATTTTGAAAACTGTGTGAGCAAAAAGCAGTTCTGCAATGCAAGCAAGCCCCATGCTTCCAGAGAGGTCCTGCAGAGTCCCAGCAAGCTGCACTCCTTCCTCACCTTTCCCAAGCCAAGAATGCAACTTTCTGCAACACGTCTTAGCTCTGCGTACCTCCTTCTCAGGGCTCCATATGTCACATGCTTGCTTCATTCAGGTATTGCTACTGGATGGCTTTGGTCCTGCTTTTACTGTGTTTTAAAGCATTGGTAATGTCAGAGCCAGGTGTATTTTTGAAATGTATGTTTATAAGAGCATATATTGGCAGTCTGAAGTCCCAGTATGTGCAAAATTAACCTTCTCCTGCTCTATTCAATCTGGCACCTCTTCAGTTTTCTTCCCAGCGTCCCTGGGGGAAGATGATCAGCCTTACCTCTTGCCCTGGAAGTCATGGTATGCATTTTCTTTAAGGCAGAGGGAGAAGGTATGAATTCCGGAGGGTTTTTATAATTTAGTAGGCTTCTAATAACCTCTGGCTGTGGGGAATGCTGTACACCTTGCATTTCTTGATAATAATGGCAGGCAGGCAACATAATTTTTAATCTAGGATACTCTGTATTACTTCTGAGATTGTTATTTCTCCTATGACAAGCTAGGATAATTGGAATGCTTCCTTATTCTCATGGTTATCATTATTTAGTAGCTATGGTCATTGCTTGTCATTTTATTTAAAAAAATCATTTTACTGTCTTAACTTCTATGTGATTGGGAAAGTTTGGGGCTTTAGGAGCAAGCTATTTCTTTTGTCAATGAGATGTGTGCACACACATGTAGGATATTTATCTTTGTTATTGCTTTGAGCAAAAAATGTTATTAAATTAAAAAAAAAAATCTGCTGAAGACAACTTAGAAATGTCACAGAGCAGTTGTATTTTTTCCTTTCTTTTGCCATAGACTTCCAGTTGCATCTGGTCCCAATATGCCATAACCAAATCACAAACACTACTTCAAAGGAGGTCACAAAGCCATTGCTAATACCAGCACAAAATATGGTTTTCAGTATGAACTCTGGTAGAAAGAGCTGAATATTTCCAGAATCTATGTTTTTTCACAATTATTCAGTTGTTCTTGTGAACCTCAGCTTGGTTGCTTCTCACTTCTAGCAGCATCAGGGAGAAGTGAACCAAACCAGTAAAGGTGACTCAGCTCACTGGAGAAAGGGAAGGGCTTCTAGCTTCCAGGCAGCGTGGTTTGAAATAGTGATGCCTGACTATGGCAATTCAGGGTCATTGCCATTTCTTAATCCTTTTCAAAGACTTAATTTCACATCATGGATCTTTTTATTTTGCAAAATCTGTTTTACTATTTAATACTATGTACCACCTACACCAGGCTGATGAAAGGGAATAGTTCTCTCCTTCCTGGGCTGGAGGCACAGCCCTGCCCAGCACCTGATGCAGCCTGAGGTCTCAATTGCTGCTGCATCAAGGTGGTAAGAGCTCCCTCAAAAAGCTGTTTAGAGTGCTACTTTGCAGATCGCTGCACCCGTACTCAAATCATAACTTTGTCCTCTCATGTTTGCATTGTAGAGATTTGTCTTCTGTGGGTAGAGGACAGAGAAACTCTGTCAAGGCCATTGAGATAGTTTTCTCTCTTGTGCATATAGGGATCTTTCATTCAATAGGTTATATTGGATAAGTTTGTTTAGTCTATAAACTCTGAGGCACAGTCTTTTTTTTTTTTTTCTGAATACACATCAGAAAAATATTTTCATCGTACACTAACAAGCTGGTTAGATCATGTGCCCTTTTGTTCTTCAGAAGCTTTCAGAGATCTTAACTAAACATGGAGCCTGTCAGACAAATTCTGAAAAAAACCCTGAAAATTAAAAACTTTAAATGGAAGATGCTGCTAAATTTTATGTTTAACAATCAACAGTAGACTTCATTAGTTTTGCAACTTTTAAAGACACTTTTGCTCTTGAATATTAAGGTAAACCAATTTGACTAAAAGAACAAAAAATACATACAACTTGGCTGAAAATAACCAGAAGTAAATTCAGAAAACAGAAAAGGAAAGAAATTGTTTCCAAAACCAAAACACTCCCCCACCAGCAGTGGAACATGACTCTATTTAGTATTGCTTTCTTTTTATTTACAAATTCAGTGAAGAATTTTATTCATGAAACTAGGATATCCGTGTTGAGTTCCCTTTTTGTGTTTGTGGTTTTTTTTGAACTGAAATAAAATAAAATGTCTGCTACTAAAAAAACCTTCAACAGTCAAAGAGTTTGGCTCAAGCAGAGTGCAGTTCCCACTCCCATGAGACTTTAAGGAATTAAGCCCAGTTTAATAGTATTCCTCTATATGGGCTATAGTGAAATAGGAAAGAAATTGAAAGTATGATATAGTCTAAGTTAATGTTGCTTCTAGAACATAATCTGCTATTTCTAGCCAGCATCTGCTTTATTTCTATTAGCGTACGTAGATCTCCTTCTGGTCACAAATATGTTGCTGGAGGTTGAATCTATTACAACAGTTGTGGCAACGACTGGGTGTAATTCACAAGTTAATATATATGAAATATGTCCTTCTTCTTCCCATCACAGAGGATATAAATCTTTTACATATTCTGCATGTACAGCCTGATTTGTTAGCTCAGATTGCTCATGTTCTCTCCTTTCAAAGACTCTTATGTCAGTGAAGCAGGCAATCATCCCATAAACAATGTCATTTACTAGTATTTAAGAGGATCTAATATTTTTTTTCTCTGCAAGACTTTTACTGCTTGCTGAGAAAAAATCCACCAGGCTGGTTTTTGCCAAGAGGATTAATATTTGCTTGAAAAATCAATATTAAACTGTAATGAAGTAATTCCTGCCCATGTTATGTACAGTGCACTTAATTTAGCTTTTTTTTCTGCTGCTCAAGCAGTTGAAAATGAACAGACATTTCTGAGTCTAATTTCAGAGAATTTGCGTGATACATATAGAAACATATGTATTGAATAATGAACAATACTCTCAAATTGTCTGTTTCATGTTTTAAGGACTGATCTTATAAACTACTAATTTTTACTTTTTCTGGTAAATTGGAAGCTATTTTCCCCATATTTGCTTTACATATTCTCCTAATTAAGGTAGAATAAAATGCATTTTGGACCTAAAATAAGCCATTTCTTTTTTGCAATCTGCATTTATAAATTGAATTAGTTCATTTCAATCAACTGCATTTAAAACGGAGCATTTTATATGCACTCTTAAGTAAGCAAATAAAACAATTGATCTTACCATGCTCCATAGGTTGGCTTCAACAACTAAATGCTCAAACTAGTGCAGCTGCAGTTCAGAGAGCTTTAGTTGTTCACATCGTTGTTGACTTGGTCTTTATCTGTTATGAAACCAGGCCTTCATGAAATTAACTGCATACTTTGGTAAGAGGTGTTGCATTTAACTTGGTTTGGACTCTTCAGAGTTTGTGTGTTCCATCTCAGACAGAAAGGCTGCTAAATCCCTATAGTCCTCAGGGGCTAAAGCCACCTCTGATAAAAGTAATCAAGTTTGGGGGCTCTGGTTTGGGTTTACTGCTGTTCCAGGAATGAAGATACTTCCATGCTCCAACGTCTCATATTAGTTATTGTCCTGCTTCTTCGCAGATGAAGTAAAAGTAGTCCTCAATCCATTTTAGAAGCTGGATGCTTAGAATTCACAACCTTGCAATATTCATTCAATCTTCCTTGCCCTGTCTCCAAGCAGAAGCAGATAAGAATAAAGACACGTTTATGGTCACTTCCCTAACCATCTCTCAGGTATAAAAGAATTATAACATAATTTAGCTTGGAGGATGCCTTCAGAGGTCATCTTGTTCAACACACTGCTCAAAGCAGAGCCATTCTCAAAACTGGGTCAGCTTGATTGGGGCCTTCTCCAGCTGAGTTATGAATATTTTCAGAAACATTGATTCCACAGCCTTTAGGGGAATCGTATCCTAGTGCTCAGCCACTCTCGTTGTGAAATTTAAGCTGTATATTAGAGGTGACTTAAGATATATTCTGATCTCTGATTTAGGGTTATTCAGGAATTTCAGAATCCAGACTAGGAGGAGCAGTAGCCTAGGATTAGGGTTTTTAAATGTTATGGGACTGTAAATTTACCTCAAAACTGGACTATGGCCTGTTCTAATACACATTTTGACTGCGTTTGTCAAAGCCGGTTTCTCAATTTGCAGTCCACTGATGTCTCCTGACTCCTTTTTTGCCACCTCCTCTGCTGAATTAAGTCTTCTTGCCTGGTCCTGTACCTTCTCCTCCAAAGAAAGAACACAGCAGAGAGTAAGCAATGGATATACCTTGCTGAAGAAAGTGCTCAGGCTGTCTGTGGTTGTGGTATATGGGAGATCAGTTCCCAGATTTATAATCAAATGAGGAGGTAAAGAGTGAAGAAGTGGACGGCTAACTAGCCAGAGAGTACATGGACTTGAAAACTGAAGTTATAAAAACTGAAGGTGGGAGAATGTGAGGAGAAGGAGAAAGCAAGCTGGGGAACAATGCCAGAAAGAAGATTAAATGAAGAAAAATAAGAGTGGTTTGTTCTTGTCACATAGAATCATAAAATAGATGTGTACTTGATTTCATAAGCATATGGTTTCACTTTTTGTAGCACGTTCTATAACAAATGAGAAGTGCTTTAAAATACAGTCAGGTGATTTTAAAGTATAAATACAAAGAGTGTAGTGTTGACATTCTTTAAATATGTGACTTTGAAATTGCGATTCTGTCAAATCTGGGAAATATAAATCTTCATGCAACATGGTATATTATAATCCCAATATTGTGACTAGAATGGGATATGTGCCTCCCTCCTCCTGCTGCAGTGTTACGTAAATGTGCTACTGAAGGCATAAGATTATACTATTTGACTTTCTCCCTGGCCAATCTCTGTTACAGTTTTTCACTAGATCTGTAGCACCACTCTTTGTAGCTCCTGTAAGGAATGTGGTTGGAGTTTGTACAGCCAAGCACCTCTGTGCAGCTCGGAAGAGAAACGAAAGGCAGACTTTGTCCATGATAATTTAGATTTAACAGTCAGCCAGTGATGCTAAGATAGAGAAAAATATTGGAAATAGTGTTACAAAATTAGGTTTATGATAATCCTGTAAAAATATACAGATGACAAAACTTTCCATACTCTGACTTTAAAAACCAGTGTTTTCCATAAACTCAATTTCATGTTTTATCTCTCAGTTATAGCAATGGAAAATGGAATGCGAGTAAATTGTGAAGCAAAGAGAACTAGAGAAAGATTTGGCTTTAAAATAGGACAATTCCAATTTTAAAGGAAACAATAGGAAAAAGAAAACAGTATTGGTATCTTTTTCCAGATGAAATACCATAACCTTGATTCTCTAAATATTTTTTTAAACTTTATTATGGATCATTAATTGTTTTGCCACATAATAGTTAAAAATAACTGCCTAAGCTGTTGAGAAATTATATATTTTTCAATATGAATTTGTTTTACTATTATACTTGTTAATTCTAGCAGAAACTTAGTGAATTTATCATTGGAAGTTAAGTGACCTCTTAGCAAAATCTTTACTGACTGTAAACAACATTTAAAGAAATTGAATTTTTGTTGTTTTTATCAGTGCTTGATATGTTAGAAACACTGTTCATTTATCTTTTTTGTGTAATGTAAAAGCAGGTATATGAATATATAAAACAGAACAACAGGTACTCATCAGTTCTTCTGTATGTATTTTTATTATCTTTTTATTATTTTGTACCTTTAATTTCACTATTTGCCGACAAAAATCTTATGTAGAAAGTAAGAAATTTCAGACACTAGGCTTTCCTTTGTTTTTAGGATGTATTTTTTCAGTCCAGAGCAATATACCGGGAGAGAAGAGATGACGAAGAGACGTATCTGAAATAAGAATGGCTGTAGCACATAGAAGTACATGATGTTTATTGATGGTGAAGATTCCAATAGTTATTTATAGTAAAATGTGTTAAATGGCAGCTGGATACTTAGGAAACAACTTTAAAAAATTTGTGTCACTTTGAGGGAGATGATAAACAGCTTCACCTCTGTCTGGTATTTTATTGTAAGTCTTTGCTTTGGTTTTGCCACCAGCTGATTCAGCAGTGAATAAAACTTAGATAGGCAAGTAAAGTTTCACTTACGCATGATGACATGCTAACTAGAACTAACAAAAGATTGTATTGTTGCAGCTCTGGGTTTTGGGTCTGACTTTTAGTGGCTGTCATGGTTTCAGCTGGGATGGAGTTAATTTTCTTCCTATTAACTGGTATAGTGCTGTGTTTTGGATGTAGTATGAGAATAATTTTGATAACACACTGATGTTTTAGTTGTTGCTAAGTAATGTTTATGCTAGTCAAGGACTTTTAATTTTCCTGTGCCCTGCCAAGTGCGCAGGGAGCTGGGAGGGAGCATGGCCGGGATGGCTGGCCCAGCTGGCCAATGGGCTATTCCATACCATATGACATCATGCTCAGCATATAAGGCTGGGTGAAGAAGAAGGAGGGGGGGACGTTCGGAGTGATGGCGTTTGTCTTCCCAAGTAACCGTTACGCATGATGGAGCCCTGCTTTCCTGGAGATGGCTGAACACCTGCCTGCCGATGGGAAGCAGTGAATGAATTCCTTGTTTTGCTTTGCTTGCGTGCGCGGCTTTTGCTTTACCTGTTAAACTGTCTTTATCTCAACCTGTGAGTTTTTTCACTTTTACCCTTCTGATTCTCTCCCCCATCCCACCAGGGGGGAGTGAGAGAGCAGTTGTGTGATGCTTAGTTGCTGGCTGGGGTTAAACCACGACAGTGGCATTGGTTCCTTGGCCATATTTTGTAAAATTTCCATTTAATAATAATTTATGTGTATTCTTCACTAGAAATTAAATGAAAGATCTTCATTTAAATTATAAATAAATTACATTATATAAATATAATTATAAATTATACCCTTTTTCCATTCCAACAATTTTTTTCCAAGCATTTCTATTAATAATTTTTAGCCAGATAATAATTTGCTGTCAAAAAATACAGTTATGTTTCTTAAGGAGAGAGCTATATCTTCTATTACATTATTAAACAAATCAGACTTAAAAAAAAAAATCACCAACACAGTCTTAAGTCTAAAAATCAATGAACATTTTGGGGCAGTTTTCTTCTGTGATTTACTGCATCCTTCTGCCTTACTGTACACTGATTTAGTTACAGTTACATACCAACATATCGACCCATAAGATTTGTCCTAGCCTCGCATATAGAGTTGTATTGGGTTCGCGTGGCAAGGTTTTGGTAGCAGGGGGGCTACAGGGGAGGCTTCTGTGAGAAGCTGCCAGAAGCTTCCCCTGTGCCCGACAGAGCCAATGCCAGGCGGCTCCAAGGTGAACCCGCCGCTGGCCAAGGCCAAGCCCATCAGCGACGGTGGTAGTGCCTCTGGGATAACGTATTTTAAAAAGGGAAAAAACTGCTGCACAACAGCAGCCGAAGAGAGGAGTGAGAATATGTGAGAGAAACAGCCCTGCAGACACCAAGGTCAGTGAGGAAGGAGGGGAGGAGGTGCTCCAGGTGCCGGAGCAGAGATTCCCCTGCAGCCCAGACCATGGTGAGGCAGGCTGTCCCCATGCAGCCCATGGAGGTCCACGGTGGAGCAGATACCCACCTGCAGCCCATGGAGGACCCCATGCGGAGGAGCTGGATGCCCAAAGGACTCTGTGACCCTGTGGAGAGCCTGTGCTGGAGCAGGCTCCTGGCAGGACCTGTGGACCTGTGGGGAGAGAAGCCCACGCTGGAGCAGGTTTGCTGGCAGGACTTGTGACCCCGTGGGGGACCCACACTGGAGCAGTCTGTTCCTGAAGGACTGCAACCCGTGGAAGGGACCCACGCTGGAGCAGTTCGTGAAGCAGTGCAGCCCCGTGGGAAGGACCCATGCTGGAGAAGTTCGTGAAGAACTGTCTCCCGTGGGAGCTGTCTCCTGTGGAGAACTGTCTCCCACGCTGGAGCAGGGGAAGAGTGTGAGGAGTCCTGCCCCTGAGGAGGAAGGAACGGCAGAGACAACCTGTGATGAACTGACCGCAACCCCCATTCCCCGTCCCCCTGAGCCCAGGAAGAAGGGAGGGGTGGGGGGAAGCTGTTTTAAGATTTAGTTTTATTTCTCATTATTCTGTTCTGATTTGATTGGCAATAAATTAAATTAATTTCCCCACGTTAAGTCTGTTTGGCCCGTGACGGTAATTGCTGAGTGATCTCCCTGTCCTTATCTCGACCCACAAGTCTTTTGTTATATTTTCTCTCCCCTGTCCAGCTGAGGAGGCTTTGGTGGGCACCTGGCATCCAGCCAAGGTCAACCTACCACAAGAATCTAAAATGTTTGCCAGAAAATTACAAACGTTATTAAACATTTCACTGTGCAAGTTAATAAAAGGGCCCTTCTGCAGTCCAGGACAAATTTCACGTGCAGCTTAAGGCCGTGTAATTCTCATCTTCCGCAACAGTGCACACACCACTGTGTTTGCATATCTCCTGTTTCCTTGTGGTCTTCCATCATGAAGCTTTGCTATCGCAGTTTAAACTACCTGTGCTCAGCTTCCAAGTTACTGTTGCCCAGGATGGGCTTTATTTAAACTTCCTTATTTTTTGTTTCTGAGGCAAATTGAGTATATTAGATCTCTGGTGTCAGCTGTGTAAAAAAATATACACATTTACACAAACACGTACTTCATGATGTCACCCTTAAAGCCCACAGGGTCTGTAAGAGGATGGCAAAGCGTGTTTCACTTTGAGAGTATCAATATTGGGTATTTCACCAGTCGGAACTGGGGAAGCCTCACCTCTCATGAGTACCTACAAAAGCCTCTGTAGACCAATGACCTGCTATTAGCTGGATTTGACCTTGACATAAAAGCCTATGTATCTAAAACTGAATCTCCAGATTCAACTGGTTCTTGACACTTCTGTTCTTTATCGCCTATGCTTTTCCTCTGCCGACAAAATGCTGGGGCCATTCTCGTGTCAGCAAGTCCTGGTCCTGCGCATGCGGCTCCTATACATTTTTGCAGAGCTCTCCATACCTCTGGCAATGGTTGCAGACTTTGTCATGCTGACTGCTCATCTGCAGGTGGCAGCAGGACAACTCCGTGTGCCCGGCAACTGCCAGGGCCCGGGGCCGGATCCTGCCGGCCTGGCTGTGGTGCAGGGCTCTTGCGTTTAGTGGGGCTTTCTCCTTCAAACGCCAATCCCTATCTTACTTTGCAATTATGAAAATTGTTTTAATACCTCGTTCGTGGGTAGAGGAGCTGTTATTTTGCTTTTTTAAGTAAGTGTTGTTAGTAGTTTCACAGTATCACTGCTATGGTAATATCTTGTATAGAATTCTATCTTTATAGAATACAGCAAATTGTCTTTCTACCCCTGAGAGTTCAGTGGCTCAGAAGAAAAACTTCATTCTCTCCATGCCTTCTGTGGTGGTATGAACATTTGAATTTCTTTGGATTTATCAGACTATGTCAGGAAAGAAACTTTCAAGGTAACACTCAACTGATTTAAGATTAAATACGGTTTCATAGATATTTTCTGAGTGTGAAGTAAACAGAAAGACAAAGTGCTCTTGAGGTAATGCATGTGGGATGTGATGATCTAACAGGAAAATTTTAGTGGATGCCCTACATCCACTAAATGCCCTACATGGATGATCTACCATACAAAGCACACGGCTCAATAGTCCTGACTTTCCCAAAGAGGCTCCTCTTTGGTCTAGTTCTAGGTTTGTTTACCTCTGTTGAGGAAATCAAGCCTTTTTGGTGTCCCAGGGAAGAAACTTGGAGGAATCCTACTATCGATCACGTTTTCTCACGTGTTTTCCTCTATGAACTAACAGCTCTAGCCAGACTGACAAATAGAATGATACAGGGGCTGTCTCTGGCCTGAGGCCAACTGGCACAACACAGATCATATCCCTCCAGCTGGATTCTCTTACACCCCCCAAAACAGGATGACTGCATAAAACATGTCTGTTGGGGCTCAGCTAACCCCCAAACTATGCCCAGGCACTGGTGGAGGCCTGCACTAATGTTACCACATGGAGCTCACTGAATGTCAAACAGTATGGACAATTGCATGCAGCGCTTGGGCCCGTGCCCTCAGCCTTTTATTTTCTGGAATAGATGTGGCTAATTTGGATGATCACACCCATCTCACCCCAAATAATCCCTTTTCATTTTAAGGTGTCATGTAATAAAAATTATATTGATCCAGTCCTAGATTAAGGATCAAATACATAAAATTTTTAGTAATAATGTATTTTCAGCATAATTTGCCTTCCTCCCTTTTATTTTATGAAAGAAAACCCCACTCCACAACCCTTCCCCCCCAGAAAAAACCCCAACCAACCTGTTACCAGCCAGTCTGCAGAAACAACAAATTTCTAGCATTGCTTAGTGGTTATCTTTGCCAATTAGTCCACTTCAGAGTGACTTCAGTTAACAGGTGCATTTAAGTTCAGTGTAACTGCCTTCTTCATACTCTGAAGGAAAAGGACAGCTACGTATGTTTCTGAATTAGCCTTTGAAAAAATAAACCTAGCTCTGTTGCCTAGCTGTCTGTGTGATTGACAGCCAGTCCTGCAGAGGCTGATGCAAAAAGAGTGCCTGTGATTAGGAATTGTATGTGTGTCTGAACAAAGAGATGGAAATCAGTGGAAGAAACACTAATTAGCTCTTATGAATGTTTTTGTTTTTAAATTACCTCTTGAGAAAAGAAAATATCTTTCCCTAGATTATAATTAAGCTAAAGAATAAACACATCTCATTTCAGATGTTAAGGAATTTGTAGAATTTCTCTCGATATTGCATATAGAGAAAGTTAATGTGGTGTGATAAGGAAATGTCAATCCTGTGTCTGTGCATGTGTGTATACACAAGGATTTGAGCAGTCACATTTTAAGAGTAACCAGCAGTTGTTTATACGATATAGCATGTAGATGATGTCATTTAGGTTTCCTCCAGTATGCTAGGCAGGGTATAAATATAAAATGTAATATGTGTCTATCCATATTTACAGCTGTAAAACATGACTAAAGAGGAAATAAAGAAAATAAACCTCCATGGTTTTAATGATATTTTCTACATGCCTACCCATCTTTGAGCTTAAATATTAATAAAGCCATTTTACATGAGTAAATTATTGAAGCCTTCAGACCTAGTCAGAACAAAGACATGTCAAAGCGAGGTTTTGATTTCAAGCTTTGTCAGTTTTGAATGTAACACTCAGGTTTTGTTCTGTGTCATTAGTCAATTTATCATAGATTCTCTGTCAGAAAATTCACCAGTGTTACTTATCTCCTGTAAAACAGATTTTGGTCCTCATTCCCTGGCTGAGGCTTGTTTAAAAGAGAAATTAGTGTACAGTGAGGTAGATTATGCAGTCGTGGTATCCCGCTAGTCTGCATTAACTCCCCATCAGGCTCTGCCTGGCTCTGTAGTAGTAAACCAAGCACGATCAGGGGACAGACCTTGAGCACTGGTGTGTGATCATATTGATAAACTGTTATCATGGTCCCTAGTATGTTTTTGGCCAGTGGCAATCAGAAATGTCCCAAACAATGTGTGGGCACGATTTAGAGTTTGCAGAGGTGGGGTGTGATTCCCATCGACAGTCTGTGTGTGCCCCCCTCATTTGGGTGGGAACAAGTTCACCTCTACCCTGCCATTCTCAGAGCATAAGAATGGAGACTAATTTTTTTTATTTCCTTGTGTACACGTACCTTCCCACTCCACGCTAAATGTGAGCTAGGTTCCTCCACTTTTAAAGTAAATGAATGTATTTCATAAAAAGACTTTTAGGCACCAGATGTGTTTGCAGGAAGTAGTAGTGCAGCGTAGCGACTCTGCTGTAAAAATCACATTCCTAATTGCTGCAAAAGAACTGTTAGGTGAAGACAAACCCTTAACAGGTAAAAGCCAAGACTCATTTTCTTAAATGTAAACAGGCTGTTTTATTAGCCAGTTAAAAAGAATAAGATGATTTACTTTTTAATTGGGATGTTTTGATAAGATCTAATCAGCAGTGATAATCCATAACCCTTCATCTTGTGGGCAGCACAAATTCTGTATTTCACTACTTAATCGTGAATTTTCTTTCTTTTTCTTTTTTCCTTTTTTTTTTAAACTCAGCAAAAAGTGGATTCCATGTCAGTTCCCCATGTTGATTATGCACGTACTTTTCTGCTGGGTTTCTCTTTCTGGGATAATCAGAGATCCTATTTCCCATGAACACAAATCTGAGTTTTCATTCCGCACATGATATCCTGCAAACATTTGTGAGCTGCTGGCTGATTTTCTAACCCTCTGTTTTACATTTCTGAATCTTGTACTCACTAACAAAATCTGCTGAATATCTTGTCTTGCTGTGGTAATTCACTGCTGTGTTATCCCCTGTCTTGCTGTGCTAACTCACTGCTGTGTTATCCCAGGGTTACCTCTGTCTGCAAAACTTTGTTCCTGGTATTTCCCACAGTCTATGTTATTAACTCACAGAAGGAACTGATTGAATTTAGTTTGAAGATTTTGAGCTGACAAGTCCTCAGGTGTCCACGTCTTTTCTTTCTCTCTCTGTGTTGCCTGACACTGAAGGTGAAAGCTAGGGCAAGAAAAAAAAATCTCTGCTAGGATGTGATATTTTTACTTTTTAGCCGTCTTCAAGTTTTGTGTCAGGAAGACATTTCCTATTAAACTACACTTGATGATTAAGGGAGAAAAACTAAGGACGATTCAGAAAAATATTAAACTATCCTGGTCCATGATAAGTATATACTAAAGATGGGATCATCTCACCTGACTTAAGATGTTTTATTGCAGGATTCACTCTCTCAGTTCTCTTTTTAGCTATTGAGAGCACAATGATCTGATTCAGACTTTTAGCAGGAAAAGAATTCCTGAGTCATAAAAATAATGTGAAAACTGCGGACAGGAGGAAGAAAAAATGCCAAAGAATTTTGTCTTCTGCAGAGCCTGCAACATGGACTTCTTTGATAGTGGGCAGTAGAGAATTCACGTGCGAGATAACCCTTTTAAGTATTCCCAATTTTGAGAAAAGATACAATCACAGCATCAGTCAACAACAGGCATGAATCCAGACAAACCAGGCTTCATCAACTCCTGTGATCATAGAACTAATTCTTTTATAGAGCAAAGTCTGTGATTCAGATAAACAGAAAATGAAATGTTGAAAATTAAACAACATGGTTTAAAATGTGCTTATTCAGTTCTGCTGTCAGGTTTGGAATAGAACAGGATACAATTTTATGAATGCAACATTTCATTTAACACAATTTTTTTTCCTGAGTTTTTCCTGTCTTCCATCATATTTTCTGCGTAGCCCAAATTGCAAGTGGAGAGTTCTGTACGAGCCACTGTGGTCCTGACATGCTCTTACGTACCTAACTGTCACAAAGTAGAAATTAAGCCCATCTGTCCTGGAAGGTAGTGATACAGAACTGGGGCATATACTGTTTTTTTTTTTTTTTCTTGAAGTGTAATTTCTCATATTGACCATAACAAAATAATTAGGACCTTGGAGAACTCTTTCATCTTAGGATTTGTAAAGCACTGGCTGAGGCAATTTCAGAAAAGTTCTCACTGATAATTTCTGAAAGATATATGAAATACCAGAAGGCTAAAAACAGGCAAATATGGTGTACATCTTTGAAGAGGTAGGAAAGGGAAAAGGAGAATTTTTATCCAGACACTTATTTTCAATTTCCTCAATAATTCTGGAAGGTAAGAGACCTCTCTACAAAAATAAATTGTAGCTATCATATATCTTAGCTTCAGAAAGGCTTTTGGCACTGTTTCACCCAGCTTACTTATAAACAAGCTATTGAGACATGTTCTTGAGAAAAGTAGTATAGCATGGGTGCAAAAGCGGTTGCAAAAATGTACAGAGAGAGTAGTTTTCACTGATTTTTTTTCAAAATGGAAATGTAAGACATCTGGATCTTGTGTTATTAAAAACTTTTATTAACCACTTGAATTATTGCTGTTTCAGACTGCTGAAACCAGGAGAGAATTAAATTATTTTGGAGGAAGGATTAGAATTCAGTAGGTCTTAACAGATTGGAGATATGATATGAAAATAATACAAAGCTCTTCAAGACAACACAAGGTATTGTAATTTCGCAGCAACAACCAACTACAGATATGGATCTGTAAAGTGATATGACTGCACTGTCTAGTACTGGAAAGTCTTTCACAGGAATGCTCTGTTTTCTTCTGGGCACTGAATGAACTTCAGGAAAGATACGGACCAACAGGAGATGGTTGGGACAACATGACATATAAAAAAATGATTGAGACTGTGAATGCTTACTGGACTTAAGAGATTACTGCCCAGAGTTACACAATTTTGCTGTAAAGAAGAAGAGGTGACCTTTCCTACAGGTTCAGGGCAGATAAGACAAGAAGTAATCTGTTTGAGTTGCAGCAGGAAAAATTCAGTTTACACATTTGGGAAAATATTTGAACTGTAAGCATAATGTAGTACTGGAATAAATCTCCTGGGAACAACGTTGTAGATTCCCTGCTACTGAGTATCTTTAATAAGAGAAAACGTCTGAGACCTGTCAGCTTAGAATAGTTTTTGAGGTCCATTTTTGCACCATTTTTACTAAAGCCTGTGAATTTGGTGGGTTGTGTTTTCTGCAGGAAGCATAACTTGAATATTTGCAGAATATGTGTGAATTGCATAGCTTCATTACTGACTGAACATAACTTTCGGCATTGGCCAAATTTCTCTCCATATTTGCCCATAGAAAAGAGAAGATAACAATAGCTGTGGGTATGCTCTTTCTTCAAAAATGTTTAATTTTTTTAATCTATTGTTTTGATAAGTAATATTGGAAAAAAATTTACAGAGTGGTTGTAAAATCCCATGTGATAGTTCCTACTTCGAATATGTTTTTTGGTCTAAACCAATGATTTATATTAGCTGAATAACAAGCTGAGTTTTGAAAATGCTCAAGGTAGCAGGTGGTTGACTTGTTACCAGTCTATTCCTTCACTTTAAATTCCATGGTCATTGCTTATATCCTGCTATCTTCCCTAATACCGTATGTTTTTATCAGCTCTTTGTAGGCTGGAAATAACCTATGGCTTAGAATTATCTTCAGAGAAAGTAAATGTTTCTGTTACTCAGTCTTTTTTTGACTTAAGAAAGTTTTTACTGCTTCACTAGCCCAGGGAGTAAATAAGATGAAATATGAAGAATGAAGGATGGAAGAAATACAGCTCAACATTAATAAAATAAATGATACGTGGCACACATTTGATGGGATAAGAAGGATTTCTCTGTTAAAAGAGTTAAAGCATGTTTTGTAGAACATTTCATATATGTTCATTTGCTCACAGAGGTTATTAGCCCTTTGTACTGATCCTCAGCATGGTTACAGACCTTTATTCGAGTATAGGTTACTGCTGTTATCTATTGCAACTGAGACTGTGAATAACAGACTGTTTTTCTGCCTGTTTGAATTAAATATATGTTACAACAGGATGGTTGAGGCTATTTTGTTAAGAAGAACTCGGATGTTTTTAGTATGTTTTCTTTTTTTATGGGTCCATAACGAAGAAAGATGCTAACTCACCTGTGGAAGAAGATTCTCAGTCCTGGTTCTCTTCTTCTGTTCTATGCCTTTACATATGCTTTACATGTCCATAAAGCTTTTGTAGATGGTGAACAAATTTTTTTTTCCTTTTTTTTTTTTTGCTGGCTATGGAAGATACAGCTGCTCAGCACCTCACCACAGGCAATACAATGAGGTCATTAAGTAAGGCAGACAACCTGATTTTCATAATGAAATTGAACCGTGTTTTGAAGTTTAATCTAATTTGAATCTTTAGAGCAGAAACAAGGAAAATTAATACTTACCTCTATTCATTTTTTATTTAACAATTTACATTAGGATTCTGTGCATTTTTATTTATATTTCCGATATATATTTTGGTGACTCTCTAGAACCTTTCAACTATTAAGTGATTATTTGAACTTTTGACATTTGTAAGGGAGAAAGCTCTCAAGCTTTAGTCTACACCTTTTGTCATATGTATTTTAATTGCTTTGCTTTCAATTACGCACCTTTAAAAATTGGTGTTTTCATCCTCAGTTGCATTTCCTAGGAAAGATTTAGCAGTCTAATGAAACAATAGTGAAGCAAAGAGAACATTTATAGGCCTGAAATACACCACTGCAAAAGCAGTAGTAACAAAAATTACTGCACTGGGACTTGCCAGAACAGCTGGCATGTGGCTGAGTTTGGAGGGGTCAAGGTAAAAACCAGGTAGGCCAGTCTGCCTTCTTGAATCTGTTCCTGAAGTTCATATGCAGCTCCAGCTCCTCTTCTGGAGGTTGTATGGGAGTGATGTTCTTCATCATAGCAGAAATTCCTTGAAATTGGATCGGGTTCTGCTAATTATACCTGGAACCAGAACCACATCCTCTCTTTAGGTTAATAACTTCCTTGCCGCAGACTGAAGATGTGTAAGTTGCAAAGTCAAATAGTCAAAAATTAGAAAAAGAACATATTTATTTGGCCATTTCCCACTTTCAAGTCAGAAGCTCTGTGCATATACAGTGTGTTCTTGACTCTAAACATACACTTCTGAGATTTTTTTTCCCCACAGAATGCCTGCTTCACTCAATAAAAAGAACAGAAAGGCAAAGGGAAAGAACAGAGATTGTACAGGTTAAGAGACATCTGACATCTGCTTTTTACTCACTTGTGAACCCAAACAATTGATTTTCATTAACATTAAGTATGTAAACAAACATATACTCATAAGCAAAAAAGTGGGTACAATAAGAAGTCTGTACAGGGGACATATTAACGTACAAGGGATTTATGGGTTACCTTTGAGAGCTGTTGTAGATTTCTCTGCGACTTCTTGTGTAGGTGTTCCCCAAAGTGAAATACATTTTTCTTTCCTGCTTCTTTGCTTATTTACCCTATTCCCACAACTGAAAACTGCAGAGTGCACCTGGGATACAGAAAGTCTTCACCGTACTCATGTCTTCTATTTCTTTGCCTTTAGGTTGTACGGCTCTGGGGCTTGATTTTTTTTCTGTCTTATGTATAGTGTAAAAGAACAGCATAAAGAAGGAAACTGGGGACTTCGTGTGAATCATACGATAAATATTTATGTGTCTAATAAACAATCTAGCTTTGGGTTTGACACACCTCACCCATAACTGTGTGAAAGAATGAAATCAAACACAGTAAGCTACGGATGGAAGAAGAGGATCTGTTTAAAAAGCACAAGTTTAGAAAGGTATGAGATGTGCTTTTGGATGAGAGAGGGAATTCCACTTGACGTTTCACACATTTTCTACATGGGTTACAAGTCCATTAGGGAATGAACTGAGACTTCAACCCTAGTCACATAAGTAATTGGATGTTTTTAATAAAGATTTTTAGTTGTTTTTGAGATGGTCTAGCTCTGAAACAGAGATTTCTGAGAGAAAGGGTTCATGTCCCATTAATCTGCTGGTATTATATCCATCTTGTAGCACAATGGGAGTTTCACTCAGTTTTTATAATCATTAATTTTTATGAGAGTAGTTGGTTAGTCTTGTTCTCTCTTTTTTTTTTTTTCTTTTTTCTTTCCCCCCCTTTTTTTTCCTAGGCTTGGTTTGGAAAATATAATGAGGTACAGCAGGGAGAGTTATTAATCTATTTAAGAGGAAATTAATTTGACATGAAGTGCCTTTGTTTAGAAGAGCACAACTGCATTGTCCTGCATGCTGTGGGCTTTCTGCTTTGAAAATTTATTCTTTTGACAAGATTTAATTAAAGTCAATTCCACATACACTTGAATGTTTTACAATTTCATAACAAACAGTATCATTACTAGTGGCTGCAATTTTTGTCATGTAACTGCCTTTATGATGTTATAAACAGGAGCCTATGACTTTCCATTATAAGCCAGAAGGAGGAGGAGGCAAAGATTTGATTATATGACAGAGAGAAAGGAAGCTTTATGTCTTGAAAGTGCCATCTTAGTACCTAACAAACTTTGGACAAGAAGTACAAGAAAATCAATTCACAAACCATTTGAATGAATATGAAATCAATACTTTCTTTGATGCTTTTATCTCTTTCAAAAGCAAAATATTCTTTTTTAATGCGTGTCAGCTGTTAAAGACATGTATCTTAAAATATCTGCATTTACCCAGTGACGTTCCTAAATAGCTGGTCTGTGTTGGTGAGGTTCACAGCAGAATATGACTTCATAGCAGAATTGAAACAATACTATATCCACACAGTAGCGAAGTAAAAGGTTACTGATTAAATTCAGGGCTAAATGAATAATTTGTAATGGATATTAATGAATCTTTCCCACAGGGTGGCTTCAGCTGTAACTTAACATATCTAGGAGCTATTGTTCTCAAATGTTATTGTTGGGCCCCTTTTTTATGTTGTTACCTGGGTCACCCTCCCAGCTGCCGCTGCTGCTCCTGAGCACCCAGCACTGCTCTTGTGCCGACATCCAGCCTCCTCCGGAGTGACATCCGCTGCTCCTGTTCCCTTGCAGAACTGACCTGGGCCTGAGCTCCAGCAAAGCTGGCACTGGCCTCAGTGCAGTACAATCCCCTTACAAATATAGCGGTCCAGCTTCCAATATTTCCCTGTATTTTCCCACAGATTAGGTTACTTTCTGCTCTCCCACCCAAACTTCGTCCATAACGCGTCCAGTCCAGGTTTGGAAAGGACCAACACTTTGCTTCAACCATTGCCTACATACGCCTCCTCTGCAGCCCTGTTTCCAGCAATTCCCCTAATTCCTGCAGCCTCTTGCAGTCTTGCCCCAAAACTGTTTTCCTCTAACTAATGAGCCTGGACTGCTTACACCAGAAAAGGAGAAGTAACTTTTCTGATGTCTTGTCATCTCACCATGGCAAAGGGTGGATGGAGGAGCTGGTGATGAATCACAGCTGCTTTTGTCCCTACTTTTGCTCTGGTGCCTGTTGACTTTAGGTAAATACTGGGCTCTTCCTGGGTCAGTCACAGGGTAGAGAACTTCCAGAATGATCAGGTGAGAGAGCGATGACATAGAAAAGAGCAGAGATGAGGTTGGATGGAGTTTTCCTGGGGTTTCTCACAGTTTGGAGAAAAATCACCTCCTACTTTGAGAACTTTGAAATATTCTTATGGAAAGATGGTCTATCTAAATGACAGCTGTCATAGTTTAAGAGAGTTAGAAGGACTATTTGAGGTACACAGAGCCCAGATTGGGGAGTGAATTTTTCAGGCATACTAAATTTCTTTTCCTATGTTTTAAAAAATAAGAGATCTGGGGTTTGACGTGAGCATTTGAGATAATTATCTGTGTAATGAACACACGAGGATGAACAAGGTGACTTATGACATGATGTCTACAGCCTGCAGTGGTCTGGTGTGTAACCAGGAGGTCTATGTCAGAATGAAAGCATCGCAGCGAGCTAAGGTCTGGAAAGAAAATGTTTTTTCATTTCAATTAGTGATGAAACAACTTCAAAATTTCTGGTTAGTGGAAGAGTCCCAATTTAAAGATAACTCCAATTTTTAAATGACTTCAATATTTATCAGAATGAAATATTATTGGCTTTGTTAAGTTATATGCATATAATATAAGGTGTTTCTGGTCTGTTGATACTTGTTCGTAACAAGTAACTTCATATTAAGTGTATCTACAGAGATTACAAAAACATCAAGAATATTTTTGTGGATGTCACAGTCTAACATTCCATTTCACATTTCTAAAACTCCAAAGCACTTGAGAAAATAAGACACGTTATTTTTCTTACTTTTATACCTGCAGAAAATAAGCCGCAGTAAATCCTACACAGATTTCACAAACTGTCAAGACAAGACTGGGATGAGAATCCAGCTTTCCACTCCAGTGATCTATACCTTGGACTATGGCTCCTTATTTTCAAAGACATGTAGACTGTACAAATAGGATGTAATTTTATATTCCTTGCAAATTCAATATTTGTACTGAAACAACTGGACGTAGAGGAAGAGGGGGGAAATGGAGGCTTGGAGTTAACAAGAATTGTGGGGTAAAATCTATTAATTGTATTTTGAGGTTCTTTCCTGGTTTAAAGGCTAAAACCTATAAAACATAACAAGTAGTTGTTAAAAAGAACAATTTGTAGCTATTCTATATAGTTTCAAATACAAATTCCTACTCACGCAAAAGCCAAACCATAACTCATTTGCTCAACATCAACTTAAATAAATTAATCAGGATGCAACAGAAGAAGTAACAACGAAATGATACTTACTCTACAGCTGAAGTGAAGGTATCCTTTCCCATTAGCATGATTATTGTCTTGAAGGACAACTTTCTCATCTGAGAAAAGGCTCACATGCCTAGAAAAACAGAGGCACTTCGGAGAATGATGCATCGGTCTTTCTAAGAGACTATCTGAATTGAAAGTGTAATCAAAATATTTTTGAATTATAGTTTTGTATCTTACATTGTCCATATTACAAAGCAAGAATTGCATATATAAAATTATATTTTAAGAAGTTGTAATTATCCATGTATTGGAGTATTTGAAGAACTTGTACCATTGCTTGACACTGAGAAACAAGAGAGTAGATTTGTCAAAACCATGACTAATATTGTAAGAACATGGATCTTTAAACTTCATAGCAGTGCAGCCAGAAGGAAAGCAAAGAATTGTAATACATTTACAGACTAAAACATCAAGTTGAACTGACTGATTTCCTTTGGCAAATGTGAGAATTACAAATCTCTGCCTTAAACTATACAAAGCTTTCTGTCTTTGTTCTTTGCCCAGCATTTCTGATACTGCTCATACCTAATTATAATGTGTATTTCCCTTTAATCGGTGATGTATAATTTATTTTTTCATGCTCATAAATGTGCTTTTCAGGTGTGTTTATTGAAATACATGCAAAACATCTTCCTATAAAACAAACTATTCAGGTTTTGATGATATAAATGTATATAGAATTCAAGCAAAAATAGTTATAGCTTTGTTAATAGTATTTTCAAGTTTTACTAGTGGGCCCCAAAAGCACAACAGAAAGCTTTTAAATCCTTAAATTTATCATATTAAAAAAATCCATAAAAGTAATATAAAATTCAAGAGATTTCTGCCCTATGTGCATTTAGAAATGCAAATCTGATTACTATAATGACAAAACCTATATTTTTTCTAATTTTCCTTGAGTATATTGGAGGGCTCTCACACCAAAGACAGAGTAAGAAGCCAACAATCTTACATAATAAATGGAAATATTGGTTAGGTACCAAACCCAGGGCATCATTAGAAGCTTTAGAGCTGAAAATGGTGTTGCTAAAGAAATTAATGTTAAATATTAATACAGTGAAATTAAAGACATATTTTATGTTTTCCTTTATTTTGTTATAAATATAAAAGCTACATCTATACCATTAAGCTGAAAAAGGCCAGGACATTGGCCCAGCATTGGCATGGGATTGCTCATACTGCTTAATCATTAGTGCATTCCTTGGCACATTTTTGGTTTTTGCTGATTAGCACTAACCCAAACAATGCCATTTTTGGGGTTAAGATAAGTCAGGGACCATTCCTAAAAGATAGTATGGATAAAGCCACCTTATTTTAGGAAGAAGGGAGTTGAGCTGTATAGAATTAACTAAACTGTACTGTTTGGTCTCAGGATGAACAAACAGACCATCACACATTTTATTTACTAGTGCAGATATAGTTGAGGTCCCTGCTCAGACCCCCAGACAACCATGAGCTCTTTAACGTACAAACCACACACGAGAGAATCACCGAATCACAGAATGGTAGAGGTTGGAAGGGACCTCCAAAGTCATCTTGCCCAATCCCCCTGCTCAAGCAGGGCCACCTAGAGCCATTTGCTCAGGACCGGTGTCTAGAAGGCTTTTGAATATACCCAAGGATGGAGACTCCACCCCCCCACCCTGGGCAACCTGTCCCAGTCCTCGGTCACCCTCACAGTGAAAAAGTGTTTCCTGATGTTCAGATAGACCCTCTTGTGTTTCAGTTTGTGTCCATTGCCTCTGGTCCTGTCACTGGGTACCACTGAGAAGACACTGGCTCCATCTTCTTTGCACTCTTGCTTCAGGTATTTATATACATTGATGAGATCCCCCTGAGCCTTCTCTTCTCCAGGCTGAACAAAGTTGCAGTGCTGTCAGGCTTCCTTTATAGGAGAGAAGCTCCAGTCCCTTAAACACCTTAGCATCCCTTCACTGGACTCTCTCCAGCGTGTTTATGTCTCTCTTGTATAGGGGAGCCCGTAACTGGACACAGTATTCCAGGTCTGGCATCACCAGCGCTGAGCAGAGGGGAGAGCATGCTGTCTTTCTCACTGAGAGCTCCAATCTCTACATAACAGTTTATACGCTCTCACAAAATCCTGGTCTTCTAATCCTGAAATGTCTTTATCTGCCCCTCTATTCTGAAGAACTATAAGGTAGGTTTTGACATTTATCTAATTCAGGATTCAGCCAAAAGATAGAAAGTTAGTATTTTCTGTGAGAGAGTCTGCTACTCGCCAGTTCTGGGCTCTGCCACTGTCACAACTGTTTCATCAGTGCAACACTGACATCTCACTTAGGCGCTGCTGCAGCTAACTTTCAGGTAGCTTCTCTCAGCACTGTAATCCACACCTGGATCGAACTGTTAGGTTTCCTGAACAACAGATGGGAACAAAATTTATGTTTCGGACTGGGTTCTACAAATAGTGGTAGACTGAGCAGGCAGCCTGCTGAGGATGAAGATGAAGCCCAAATCTTGCTCCTTTTTGCATTTAGACGCCTTGGTCATTGCTTCTTTCCACCTTCTTTCCAGTCATGAACTGCTGCCTGATGTCTTCTCTTTAAAAAATATTTCAGAGAATCAGTCTATGCTAAAAAAAGCAATTAAGAGTATGTATTTTTGGAAGGGGTGATGATACGGTTCTGCTCAGTTTTTAGTGTGTGCAAGGAGATGAAAGTCATTCCTAGTCTTTCTGAAGAAGCAGGGACAGCGTGACATGAGAAGCAGGGACGTTAGCCATGTGGATATTGCCAGTCTCCTGCTGGACCTTGAGGCAGCCCATTTAAAGCAGACTTGGCTCTGCACTGTCTTCACGGGAGCCATCTAAACGTTACATACCTATCTAAACTTGTCATCTGGACGTAACGGTCTGTGCAGAGAAAAAAAATCACCTCTGAAGAGCAATCATCTCCTCATTGACGAGGAAACATAGATGATTAGTTTAATTTAGACCTTAGTTAACAATCTTACCGAGTTCTCTGTTTCCCATAGGGGAAAGCACCAGATATATTTACAGTCCAATTTAGCCAAACACAGCACATATTTAAAGCAGGCCCTATTCAGACTCTTAAGCACATGCTTAAGTCACACAGTATAATGAAATCTGTAGTGGTGTATGAAGCTAAGCAAATGTTTAAAGATGCTTTTGAAGAGTAGCTCAGTCAGGAACCTTATAAGACTCAGCTCACTGCTTTTCTAGCCGTATATAGAAAAATGAGCTGAACAGACAAGATTTTGTCAGGAATCTTGCTGTATTTCATCTAACTTTACCCATTTAAGACATTACTTTATCTATCATTACACAATGTGCTGGGTTTCCAGTTTTCAAGGGCAGACTTTTTTTTTTATTTTATTTTTTGAAGGTTGGTTTCTTTCTGCAAGCCACATAATCAGTAATAACTGTTAACTACTATTCAAATTCATCTTCATACAAGTATTCAGACTTTAACAGTATGCTCTTTCACATTTGTTTTTTAAGGTGAAGTTGCTTCAAACAGTTTAAAATCAGAAACTCTTCTTTTTCTGACTGCTTTTTCATTGACCTATACTTTATCTGAAATGCAGTCATCTTGAACTTAGATGCTGGCAATCAATAAGGTAACCTTGTTCCTCCTAATTCTGCCCTTTCTTCACATTAGATGCTGCCAGCAATTATTTTATATATAGTTATACTATTATCCTCACAACTTATCTTCCTGCTTGCTTCTCAAGCAAATCAATTTACTAATATATTTCTATAAATACCAATTCAGAATTACTTAGCTCAAGACTCTGCTCATGAGCCAAATTTATTTAATGGAACAATCCTTTAATTTTCTTTTTATTATAATAATTTGGTCTATTTTTGGGCCACACAGTTTAAAGGAAACTATCATTTTTTTGGCTGCCAGGAATATTTCTGTTATCAGTAGAAACCTAATCAAACCTAAGAAAGTACTATACTTATTTGGCTTAGATGTCAGCCAAAGAAATGCTTTCTTGATTCCTGATCTCAGCCTGCCCTTCCCAGAAAATGCCAGAAATTCCAGAAGGTGTATTATGAGTCTTTGATAATTTTGTCCAAAAAAATTTGCTCGCACTTAACAATGTTTCTATTTTTAGCAGTCTTAAACAGACTTCTTAAATTTGAGCAGCAGATAGAAAAATATGGAAAACGTGTTGTTTTGTTTTGTTTGTTAAGAAAATGCATGCATCATTTAAGTGTGCAAGTCTTCAACATTTGGAAACCTTCAGTTTTCACAATTTACAAAAATCTCAAGGCGAAGATGATGTTATTACAGTAAGTCATTGCATTTCAAAGGCAACAACCGTGTAATATCCTGAAAGACTAGCAGGTGTCTGAACAAAAAAGCAGGATGGTGGTAGTGGTATGGACTGTTAATCTATGTCTATGACAAATGCAGCAAGCTTAGCCCATGAAGGAGGCACAACTGGATCCTCTGGCAGATGTTTCCTAAAAGCAAGTTATTGCAGACAGTGGGAAATGAAACTGCATTTACCTCTAATTTCACTTTCCGTGGCATTAGATTTTGTCAATATATAGATGCTCACAGAAAAAGGATAGTTATTAACCTAAAAATAGCTCTTAAAATGAACTTTTACTTTTGCATCTTTAGTAGGCTATAGTAAGCAGGTAGAGGCCAGGAATGCTGCTGGTAAAAACACAGAATAGTTTCTTAAAAAGGAGCAGAAAACTTTCTGGATTGTCCCCTGCTTTACTATATTGCATTACAATGCACAAGCATGAGGAATGAGAAAATAAGCTTTCATGAGAGGAAAGTAGGAAAAAGTAGATCTTTTTGTTTACAAACACATATGGTCCCCTTTCCATTGGAAAAAGTGTAAAGGACAACACAGTAACCAACTTATCTGACAAAGCTAAGAAAATGTTTAAGTTGAGAAAGAGCAGCCAGGGAGAAGGAGAGACAGAAGATAATTAAGATCTGAAGATGCAAACCAGAGTTTTCACTGTTTTACCATTTTTCTTATTTGTCAAATGATAACATCCCACTTCCAGAGCAGCCTGGTCTGTACCTGCTATTTTGCAAGGTTGTACTGAAGGCATCAGGAGAGAAAGGTATGTCCTACCACACTAACACCCAGCTGTAGTCACCTCTCTGGAATGGCAGTTGGAGGCCAGGCTGGGCAACATACCTTTTAAAATGAAAACTGATGAACATGCTGAGGCAACTCAATCTTGCTCAGGGGCTGACATGCACAGAATATTTAAGTTTCTTTTATAGTCATTGAGATGGTAACCTTCCCTCACTGTGTTACTGGTGTTTGGGTGCCTTTTACCATACCCCCAATCGCTTTGGAAGCAGAACATAGACAGGAGTACAAAGCAGTTATTTATTCGCTAACACGGGCAACACGTAGCTGGGACTCGTGGTGTACCAGACTGAGCAGGAGTCTGCTCTCTGCCCAAAGCACCTGGTGGGTTTTAGCTGGTTGGGCAGTCATCAGCCAGCTGGGGAGAAGTGGGTCTGCTTTGCTCCTTGGAACAGGCTCGTTGATGCTGCTGGGTTGCCTTCCTCTTCTACGCCTTTTTTATCCCCCCAGGAATTTATCCCTCTTCACATCAATATTTTTCCACTTGGATTCTAAAACAGCTTTTACCATCTCAGCAATTACCCTCTGTGTTTTCCCTTATCCTGTCTTGCAGAGTTGCAGTTCACATACTTTCTTGCATCTTTGCAACATTTTCTTCTTAGCGAGGCTGAGCCAATGCCGCGCAGCTCTACTGCACTGGTGCCAGCTCACAGCAGCTCCTCCCCTGGGCTGAGAGCCACCAGCTCATCCTCTAGTATATACCCACTTGCTGCTCAGCCAAGCGCTCTTTAGGCACCACTGACTGTATTGACTAGATATTCTTCAACTATAACGGGCGCTTAGATACTTTGGCCATATATAAATCCCCCAGGTATATATCCTGACCTTGAATAGAATCTCAGTTTGTCTATTTGGTCTCTTTCTATACAGTTCTTAACTGCAGCCCAGTCCCAGAGATCTGCCTATAGTCCCACATATGCTATTTCTTTCTGTTGCTCTTTGGGACAATGCTAAGATTATTTATGTAGAATCCATTGTCACCAGAATGCCAGTTTTACAAAGAGGATCATTATGCACCACTCATCTTCATTATGGAGTTTTATTGTTGGTGACTTTCCTAATAAAGGCTTTCTAGGAAAATGTTAACAAGTTTCCTCAATTGAAAAATGTGGATAACTTTTTCTTTGGCGAGAATAAGTCCTTTCTCCTTTCCAGTTTACTGTTAATTTCTTGTACCGCTTCAGTTTCCTTCCAGATGTTTCCAGATGTTTCTACCACGGTATTCTGAACATAGTATTTATACCTGTTCAGACACTGTAATTTGCAGCTTCTATACCTCCCTAATAGAACAAGTTGATATATTTTACCATTTTAATATGTTTAATTTTTGTATTTATTTTTAATTCAATGCTATAGTGATCAGAGAAGGTCCCTGATGACCCAAGAGGGAATGTTTGGGATGGTTGGGAATGGCCAGCATATCTTCACCATGGGCAAATTTGCCTGACTAATGTAATTGATTTCTGAAAAAGCGCTTTTGATGTGGTATCCCATGGCATCTTTAAAGCCAAATTTGTGAGATATGGTTTGGGTGTATGGACTGTAAGTGAGCAGAAGACTGGCTGGTGAGTACAGGAGAGGGCCTGGACAATAAAACTTCAGGTGCTAAGTACTCAGTCCCCACTTTGATGAGTCCCTGATGATCCAGGGACTGTATGCCTCTTAATGACAGGAGCAGAGTCAGCATTCCTGAAATGCACCTTCCAATTTTGTTTCATCTGAGAAGACTGTAGTTTGCCTGAACAATAGATATGAGCTAAAACAATATGTAGAGTTATATCATGCTAGACAGAAACTGGAGAATTTTTCTCCTAAGAAGGATTTTTTTCTGAAGACACCAAGACTTCATAGTTGCATGTGCCCTCAATCTGGTTCAAAAAAGCATATAACAATTCTAGTCTTGTTTCTCATCCATTAGTTCTTTCTCCCCAGAGTTTTGTTTGGGTTTTTTTTTGTTTGGTTGGTTTTTTTGTTTGTTTATTTTGGGTTTCTTTAACCTCAAGTTTTTGTGGCTGTAAGATTTTGGTTCTGTTCTTGGTTCGTTTTCCAAAGATATCACAAAATTGTTTAGCTACTAGGAGTCACATCACGAGCAACTGCTTACGTAGTTTGGTTGCTACTCCGCAACTTCCCTGGGGACATATTGTGGGACTGATATATTAGAAAAAATAGTAAGAATTGTTTAACATTGCAGCTCAGGACACAGGCATCTGTAAACCTCTTTCGTTTGTCATGAAACCTCTGAGGAAACAAAACAGTGGAAGCCACTGAGTAGAAGTAAGGTAGAAAGAACATTTATTTAATAGCACAGGTTGTATTTGGTCAGTTAGAAAACTAGTGCATGTGGCACTTAACTTTAAAACATTTTGAAACAGTGTGATATGCTGATAGATCACTATCCAGTTCTTCTGTAAAAAGATACTCACTAGGGATAAAAAGAGTACATTACACTTGTGATTTTTATTTTGTGAAATATTTGTCCCTTTCTTTACACCAAACAGTAATTTCTCTTAGAAATGCTCTGATGTTTTATTCTATACTTTGCTGATCAGCTGTTCGTATATTAGAAGCGTGCTTGAGTGCTTTAAATGTCTTCTTTTGGGGGGAGGTGGTGAGAAGCAGCAGATGAGGGAGGGGGCATAGTCTTTCCTGGAAAAATAAAAAATGTTAAAGAAAATTGTCTTTATTTCAAACAGTATTTGTGGGGTAAGATTAAACATAATCTGTAAATCTTTTCTCTGAATCTGAAGAAAAGTAACATTTGCTTGTAGTCTTCTTAGGGAAGATAAAGGAAATCCTGTATAAATAATCCAAGATATCACTATATGTGTAAAGATTCAATAATTGTGTTTTTTTTTAAAATCAGTCCATTAATTTATGTGCAAAAACTCTTCTTCAAATAAAGGCCAAGCAACCAGCCTCACCATTGTTCAGCAGGTGAACATTTTATCAGTACTTAAAATTTGAGAGGAAAGACAGAGGAGAAGTTACAGTTTTCAGGCAAGTATTAAATATGGCATCGGTGCTAATACAGAACCTTGTTATCTCCTTCTCTCACCATTAATATTTGACTAGGTTTTCCAGATACTTTCTTTCAGTCCTGGAAACAATTCATTACACAGAAGAATTCTTAACCTATTCATTTTCTTTAACAATGAGGAATATTGCCAATAATTAACTGAAAGTTCAAAGAAGTAATAAATGAAAGTTCAAGCAATTCCCCCTGTATCTTTTTTGATACCTATAAAAATCATGATTTATCAAAGGAGCAGGATTTTTTGTTTTAGAAGCCAGGCTGGTTGTTCCTGTTACATCGTGTTCATTTAGAAGTCTTTCTACTTTTAATGATTATTTTAATCAGTGCCCCTGACATTCAGTAAGATGTAATTCACAGATCAGCTATGTTCCCTCAGTTTTAAAACTGGTTCTCTTTAAGTTAAAATACTGGTTCTAGTTTTGATAGCTATAAGCTATCATGACCTTCAAAAGTGCTTTTTGGGGTTATATTTCTACTCTCTCTAAACTTTGAAAATTAGAGGGTTTTAGCTTGTTACCACTTTTGGGTTTACACAAAAGCTACAACAGTGGATTCCTGCTTGGATCTGAAACTCTCCCATTTGAGGGATGACAATTCTTTTTCATGGAAATGAGGTATTCTGAGAAAATATTATTAGGTGTACTGTTGTAATCAACACTGATGATGGTGATGATAGGAATGAAATTAATTAGTTTTTTTTTTATATACACACACACACACACACACACGTATAAATTTACATCCTCAGGATATTCCCTGGTGGGACCATTAAAAGATTAAAATATTGAATGAGTTACATATTTCTTCTCCTTATTGGCCAGGTTACTTCTCTGATCACTGAGATCACCAAAAAGTGAATGGAGGAGTTATTTATTACACAAACTGAGTAGCGTTGTGCAGGCAAAGTGGAATGTGAAAATAAAAGAAGTATAGGAATTTCTTTCTTGCAAATGAAATACAAAGGCACAAAAACTTGCTCAGTATCACAGGAAATGCTTTCTGGATATCTGAGAACAGAATCTTTCAGTCTGGTTCCTTGCCTACAAGACTATCAATGCCTGCACTTTCGAGGCTGTACTGTATGTTTCTTTGATAATCATTATAAGACTATCATAATGTCTTATTGGAAAATAAAGTACTGGGTGTCATGTTTTCTCACAAATAAACAAAACAATAGAATGGAAATTATCAGGATGAAATCTTTAGATTCATTTTAGATTCACATTTTTTCTTAAAATGTGCAATACTGTACCTTGAAGTTTATTGATTTATGTTCCATTGTGTAACATTAAGAGAGTTTGTATTATGGAAGAATCATTTTTTAATTTTATGAGGACTTTATTCCCAGTTGAAAACATATAAAATAGGATTATTTTTTCATAAAAATATAATATGAAAAAAACCCAGCATTGAAGAAGACTAACCAGTTTAATTGTCTGAGATTTTTATGAACAGTGATATATAGGTATTCTTTTGAGCAACTAATCATAAATGTTGAGCGGTTAATTCAGCTACAGCCTACAATTGTGGGAAGCAGGAGTTTGATAATGCCATAACTAGAAGAAAAGAAACAACAGCAGGAAACACCAATCAAGAAATCTCCTCTCAAATGTCCTTTTGAGAAGTTATTTAAAATAGAGACAAATTGTTTCCTGTATGACAAAACAATAGATTTAAAGAAAAGGACAAAAAAGCACAGATACATGAAATACAAGACAATGAAAATCAGTTGTCTTTTGGCAGCATCTGTTATGTAAAGTATGTCCATTCTCACCAGCGAATGTAGGGAACTAGGAATGTACCTCAACAACTGTTTGGAGCACCGCCCAACACTTAATGAAAATGGTGATCCGACATTGTCTAACACCATCCAGTACTATCATTCTCTGAGTTATTGAAACGCTAGCAGTCTCAGTTGGGATATATTTTGTGCAAATTTTGGCTTTGAGTCACTATAAGCAGCACCATCTCCTAAACAGAAGTGTAACCATCACTATTGAAGGATCGGGTTTCTAGTCCAGTGGTCTGGTAATAGTGAAAGACAAAAAATCTCAGCCACTGTATTTCCTGGTTTTTGATTTTTTTTTTTTTCTTCCCGTTATCCCACCATTCATGTTCCTCAGCCATTGTTATTGTGTTTTCTCAGTACAGTGGAGGTGAGATTGTGATTCAGGTGACTGACTCTACCTATTCTGTATCATAGGGATATCTTCACACTGTGCAGCGACGCCATTATTGTCCCATTACAATGTGTCATTTTTTTCTTCATATATTCTGCATCATTAGCTGAACCACTACTCTGTAAAAGTCTTTGGAATAGGTCTTCTGTGAGGTTTAGATGTACATTCTCTCAACAGCCTCCACTATGTTCAATTAATAGAAAAAATTAATTTCCTTTTCCCTCGGTACTGATGTATTTAATATGATTGGAAGTTGGAGCTGGAAGTTTAAGCTGGTCTTGTGTCTTTGCTTATTAACACATAACAAATCTCTGTAACTACAGCAATGCTTCTGGTGAATCATATGCCATCCCATCATCTTCATATATTGTCTCACTGTCTCCCTCCTGTGTTATAAGTGGTGTTGCACATAGTGGATCTACAGTGGTGATCTAGGCACAGCCCCTGTCCCACTGATGATAGTCAAGTTGGAAGAAAGTCCACTTTACTGTGCCTGTTGGATACTACAGTGGCCGGGTTAATAGAAATAAGATAAAATAAAGATTTGCTTTTTTCTCTTAGAATCAGGGAATCTGATTCCCAACGTAAATAAGGTATATGTTGTGTTAGCCACAATTTAGTATGTATTGCCTTCTAGCACCATAATCTTCAGGGGTATTACTCTTCTCAAAATTAAACATGTATTCAGAAACATTCTTGAACTTGGGTTCAAATCTTTGATCTTGCCAATATATTCCTGTAGAGATAAATGGATTTTGATTGAGATACTGAAATAGGATAAGCTTGTCTCTCTTTAAAAAAAATAAAATAAAAAATAGACACAGTACATTATTGCAGAACTAGATTTCTGTCCCTTAACCATTATTTCTGTGTTTTATCCAATCAGGTGTTTCATTTCAAAAGCATAAAAAGATGTGGTAGCTGGAACTCCAGTCCAAATATCTTGCCCTGGTCTGTTGTTGAATAACTTTATCACTAAATTTAAAAGATTATGCTAATACGATAGTTCATGTGTAATTGGCATCCTGGTACCACTTAAATAGGATGAGGAAAGGCACTTCCATTCAGAGTACTCTCTAGCTCACTGGTATAGACCCACTTCCCCTGGGAAATAGGAGACATAGATTTGAATTCCCTCATGCTGATGAAAGGATTACCCACAAAAATAAGTACCTCTCTATATTGTGTCTGAACAGTAATGGCAAGGTGCCATGCTTTTGGGGGATTTAGTGCTGTTTGTGTGATTTAGTATGCTCCCAATATGCTTGCCAGGCTAAGGCTCTCTACATTGTCTCTGGGTTACAGTGAAGTTTAGAAGAGAGGGGTGTGTGTAAAATGTTTGCCTGAGAATTATCAGAACAGTAGAGAGAATAGCAATTTTAAAGTCTCTCTCCTGTATTTTAATAAGCACAGCAAATGGGATATTTTTTTCCCATCTTGTCCTTATGTTTCTGTTTCTCATCCATTTCTTTTTCATCTGGACTGAAACCACAGTAAGGGTTGTAGTTCTAGCAGTGAACCATAGCTCCCAAGCTCAGTGATCTGAGAGATTTCTAAAAAAAAAACAAAAAAAAGAAACTTATTAAAATGAATCCAGAGATCTTTTTATGTTGAAAAGATGAGGGGTAGAGGGCTGAAGAAAGGGGCAAGGAAAGTGCTTTATATGGGTGTCCTGGGTTTGGCTGGGATAGAGTTAAATTTCTTCCTAGTGCTGTGTTTTGGATTTAATATGAGAAGAATGTTGATAACACAGTGATGTTTTTAGTTGTTGCTAAGTACCCTGCTAGTCAAGGACTTTTTTCAGCTTCCTGTGCACAAGAGGTTGGGAGGGAGCATAGCTGGGACAGCTGGCGCAGCTGGCCAACGGGGTATTCCGTACCATGTGACGTCATGCTCAGTATATGAATGGGAGGTGTGTCCAGGAAGTAGTGATTGCTGTGGTTTTTTGGGCATTGCTTGGCGAGTACACTCATTTTGTATATTCTATTATTATTATTATTATTATTATTATTATTATTATTATTATTATTATTATTTCCCCTTCCTTTTCTGTTCTATTAAACTGTCTTTATCTCAACCCACAAGTTTTCTCACTCTTGCCCTTCCGATTCTCTCCCCGTCCCACTGAGGGTGGGGGGGAGTGAGTGAGCGGCTGCGTAGTGTTTGGCTGCCTGCTGAGTTAAACCACAAAAATGGGACTGAAGAAAACCAACATCAAATATGGGTAACTTGGCAAATTTGGATTAAGTGTTAGTGCCAAGCATTGTGACTGTAAAGTTATTTTAGGAATTTCTGCATTTTCTACAGTAAGCAGTATGACAAATAAATGTATAAAGGAATTCATTCTGAGTGTTCCAACATTCTGTCAATGATAGTAAATAAAGAACTGCTCTGCATAAGACTGACAATATCTTTTACATTTACTAGGGACTGATTTAATGGTCTATAATTAAGTGTAAAATTGGAAAAGAGAAAAATGTAATGATAAGCAAAATTTCATAGCTAGGTTTCTGAGTTGCCAAATGCTTCAGAAGGCTGCAATTTCACAACAGGATTGGCTCCAGAAGTGGAAATTGGACATAAATATTTCCAGAGAGTGAAAATATAAATTTAAAAAAATTAATTAAGAAACACATTTTGTCCTAATATATTCTCTATTAATAATTATAAACTAATCACAGAGCTATCCTTTAGAAATCAACTTATTAAAAAATATTTAATGAATTAACTTCAATTGTAAATCTGTGTCTAAGAATATTTCAAACAGTTGGTCAATTTTGGTGCATTATTTCATGATAATTGCACATAAAATGCTCTGGGTGTGTTGGCTGCTGAACAAGAAACATTATGGTTATTACAAATCAGTTTTTTTCAAGTATTGTATAAATATTCTAGTACCCTAACACATCTATTGTCACTGACCAATAGTGCATTAACTTATTCTTTTTTTTTGTTATTGTTTTTGGCCAATGGTCTGTATTTTCCATTAGGGATCTTGTTATCATTAGATCCTATTTATCAAAGAAAGCTATAGGACAGAATGACTCTTCTTTTGTCCCCAAACTAGCTTTACCTAGGGGATATAATGGATACTATGGCAGCAAAAAAATCACTATTTTACACTCATACAATTGGCTTGGAGTCATATTTAAGTCTTTGGAATGGCTTTAGGGTAGATTTATAATAGTGCCAACACAGCACTACGAGTGTTTACATTAAGGTATTTTTGTTATAAGATGTAAGCACAGTGGAACCTTTAAGACAGGTAGCAAAATGAATAGTGATTCTGAAGATACACAAGTAAAGCAATCTGCTAGAGCCAATGATGGACTCGTTATGAAAACAAGCGCTCTTTCCTAAGAGAATTTGTGTCGATACCAGCTATATGACGTATTTGAAACTCCTGTTAAACAAAAGGGCTCTGGCACAGAAAAGTGCTGATTATAGGAGGTAGCGATTGACCCAACTCTGTACTATTTCTGTTTGATTAAAAGTCTGTTATTGATGGGACAGAGTGATGGCCTCACTTCACTGTTGGGCTGAATACCAGCTAGTTTTAGGAGCCAATCTTATTAACTAGCAGTTAAGTGCCATGTCTGAGATCAGAAGCATGTAAGAATGAAAACAGTACATGTGGCAAAGAGAGCAATTTGAGCAAGCCAATACATTATGAAAAGGAAGTCCAGAAAAGATGAAGAGTAGCAAAAGGTGAGCAAATTTATAAATTAAATTATTCTAGTTAGACAACTTTCTTCAAAGTTCTAGAAAAAATATTTCTATTTAAATGGGAGTACTTTACGCTTTTTTATGGAACATATTACGTTGTGGGTTTTTTTTTTTTAATAATTAAATGGATCAAAATGTCATTATGAAGGGAAGGAAGAGCAAAAATGAAGAAAGAGTGAACCAAAAGTAGAAATTCAAATAAGATTTTAAGTGAGATCTTTATGAAAATTCTGGATAATGCTGACAAAATTTTTCAGTGGAGGAGCTATTTTGGTAAACCCAATAACAACAAAAATGGTTTTACAAAAGAACTGAGCCTTCAAATACTTTTATTGCAACTGCCTTGGCACAGGACTTGGTACTTCAGTGTTAGAAATTGTATACTTTTTATATTTTTCTTCTGCTTATTTATTCTGGTTTTTGAGAGTGAGTTCTTTTTATTTATTTATTTAGATTATAGTGTTTACATTGTTTTAGGAACTAAAGGATATAACTAGGCTGGATGCTATTTCCAACACTATGAGTGGGAAGGAACTGTTGAGAAAGGTGATGAAGGTAAGAGTATTATTGATAGCTACAGAAGCGATAGGAGAATGTTAGGGTGTCTCAAGGAGTCTGCAGAGAGGTTTCCCTAAAGACCTTTCAGGAGATGAGACAAACTCCATGGGTTAGCCTCTTCTTTCCAATCACAGCATCCTTCACAGGCTCAGCCAACCATATGGGCACCACTTCGTTCAGATTGGGACTATACAATAAAGCTGAACAATACCCTAAATTTTAACCACAAATGCTCATTTTACCACAGTCACTTTAAGTCTGGCCTTAAAAATCCTTCCATTTTAAAACTTAAGAGGAAACTTACAGATAAACCTTCTATATATAAGTAAGCCTTACAATATATTTAAGAGAAGGTCAAACTGATGATGAAAACTAGCTGATGAACTACCTGTGGCTCACAAAACGGCTGATGTGAAAACTCGCTGCAAACACTGCCTTAATTTTTTTGTTTCAACACTTAGACTTCATGCACAGGTGTCGTGTATAAATCTCTATCATTCGGACACGTGCTCATATGTGTATCGTGATGGGCATTCATCTGATTGCACAGGGTAGTTCACTACACAGCACTCTGGTTATGGCTGTAATCTTGTTTTGGCTCATATCTTAGTGGACATGTGAAAGTGCCTGATTCCTGGGAAATGCTTCCAAAATATTCCACATCCTAATGCATCTATGAAATGCTTTATTTATTCATATTTGTGTGCGTGTGTATATATATCTATACATTAGATAGACAGACAGATAGATCCCATTTAAGTAGAAGCTCCTCTGTTCAGATATCTTCACTTACTTTCCTAAGTCTCCATATGCTGCATGAAAAAAAGTTTATTTAAAAATCTAGAGATTATACTGTGGAAAAATTATTGTGTACACAATAATGACTGTTTGAGTAGTTAGTCATAATAGCTTCTGCCTTACATTAGCTAATGTATATCTCTAAATTTAAAGTAGCAACTGTTATTATAATTATTATAATTGATGTTTTGTTTTATCAGTACAATTGGGCATACCATTCACTTGTAACAACACTGTGTTTAGCAAATATAAACTGAATTCTGCTTTAATATTTTATCTGAGAGGAGTCAACATCTCCTCTCTTTTAAACAGAGAAAAGAGAGCAGTTTTGGAGCTATTACATGAAGAAAAAATTCAATGCCAGGCACTGAAGTAAATTACACAGTCGGACTAGTATGACAAGCTTACGATAAAAACTGTTTGCAAAGTCTACAGGCAAACATCTGGCTATGTTTTTGTCCTTCAGGTATGATATATTTTGCTAAGAACAGCACCATCAAAAATCCCATAAGAGCAAATTGGCCTGGGAGAAAATTAGAAGGTAAGAGAAAAACATCTTTCTTTATTCATCTTATCTTGACTTTTTCTGCCACTAGGTTTGCTTGCAGTGAAATATTTCAGAAGTGAATTTTGCTTAAATAATTTTGTTCTGTGTAGTTTTTTAATATTTTCTACTAAAAGGAAAATGTACTAGTACTTTCCAATAATTGTTGTCGGTTAATGTTCAATGTACTAGGACTGTGGATAGTTTAAAACCCCCAAATTTATATCAGATAACAGATATATTTCTTACTTTCAAAAGGGAATGGGTGTAGGCTAAAGGCTAGAGACTGCCAGTTATTTCAGACAGTTTAATGGAGATCATACTAGCATCTAAAATCCATTTTACCCCTCCCTTCAGTGCACTATGTATTTCTGCTGTATTTACCTTCCATGTAAAATAAGATGACACATGCCATTAATTGAACTTCATGGTCAGGAAAATACTTTCACCGTTTTTTCTAGGAATGAAAATCAGTAACACTAGCGCATCCATTTTAGCATGTACAAATAAAAATATGTCCATCTGCTACTTGCATTGTACTGTATATGGTAGGTAGGTAGAAGAACATATTCAGCCCATAAACTGTTCAGGGAGAGTTTGTACAAACTGTAAATGTACATTAGGTACCCATTTCCTTTGAAAGTAAGTTTTTATTTTACTTAAATACTCAAACATTTATTTTTATTGCATTAATGATGAAGATACTTAAAGATGTGTGCATGTTCTTAAATTTGGTTGCATATCTGAGTTACTTCTTGACTTTAAATATAAGAGAGAGTAATATCAAAGTTCATTTAAGAATCAGGCTTTCTGATCAGACTATAATGTGCTTTTTTTTTATAGACTGCATTCACTTACGTTCAGAGTAGAAATCAAAATGATCAATTTTCTTCATGTATAACACCAAAGATACTGTTATCATTATTGCTTTAATACAGTAAATTAAAGACTGGGACATAAAGTATGAACAGGATAAGGCTATGTTAAATGGCATAAAACTGCCCAGATATCTTGACTTCCTTCACAGATTTCTAGCAGTAACAGCCCTTTCTTCCTCCATTCACACAAAGCCTACCTGTCCCACCATAGTCCCTCCAGCGTGTCCATGCTTTGGGTGTCTCTCTCTTCTCTGCTATATAATCATGTTTCCAGCAAGCCTCAACCAACCAATTCTAATGCCTCCCTGGTCTAATGTAAGTCCATGTCACATCCAAATTTACTGTGTACTGTGTCTTTTACACAGGCTGGACACTTGCTCTTTGCTCTGCCTATTATTTCTAAAACAGTTTTGCCCAGCTCTGCATTTCCTCCATGGGGAGGTTGTTTATAGCTGTGGGGGTCTCTTTTGTGAGCCTGGTCCCATTTTATCATCCCATGCCTGTAGTCTGCTACAGTGCACCGTGTCCTGACTTTTCAAGTCACTTACTGTCATACCAATAGAGCTCCTATAGCTATAACAAAAGCCCGGTTCAGGGCACGAAACTCTGAACTGGGTAATGCACAAAACAGACAAAACATTTGAAACCGTAGTCCCTAAGCTCCAGGAAGCATCTACAGAGCATGTAGATGTCAAGGTCAAATTCAGACATCCCATTCTAGATCTAAGCGTAATAGCTGAAGTTTTTGCCCTGGGACATTGTTTGCTGTCTAGAGATGACTGGCCCTTCCATCTGCTGATGGAAGGACTGTTTAACCTCTCCAAATTTGCCGCGCTGTCTGCTTATGCTTACCTGGCTGATGTGCGAAATAGAAGAGGCTGTACTCACACTGCCATTTCCACCAGGATAGTAACGCACTAAAGTGGTAACATATAGCTGGGGGAGGACGCCATCTTTGATGAATACTGTTTGCAAAGTGAATGTTGCAAGATTTCCAAGAAAGTCTTATTTTGATCCAAAATTTGGTCAATTTTTTTGTAGTTAAAAATAGATGTTTTGGAAATCAGGTTCAATCCACTCACAAATATTCAGTTCTCCAATTCACATCAGAGGTACTAACATATCTTTAAAAACAAGTAGTTCTCCTTCATTACCCAGTCTAATTGTTCTAAATGAAATGTAGAACATGTCTGCTTGAGGCGGACATCCAGAATGAAGGCTTTCACCCTCAGTGATTGTCAGCAGTGATAGCAAAGGAGATCAGCAACTGGAAACATCGATTTACAATTGGAAATGAGGGTTAACCAGCTATAGCTTTGATAGCTTTGATAATTAGGTAGCGCTAGAACAGGTATTGGATATGTTTGTCCTCTAGAGATCTGTTTTAAATTCAATATTTACCTTTCTATGCTTAGATTTAAACACAAAAGATTAAATAAGTAATAAGCAATCACAAAAGTTGAAATAATAATGTCTTCTGTAGAGGTTAATGAGAGAAATATAAAACCTGGAATGTTTAGGTTGATTATCAGGAAAATGTTTTCTGACAGTGAAATATATTATGCTTTGGGATTGTCCCAGAAGGCAAACAGCTGAGACCTAACTTCTTGGGTCATACTACTAAGTAGATGGAGGTCAAGAAAATACATTCTGTGAAACAGCCCTGTAAAGCACAAATAAGAGGTGATGATAGGAGAATCCTGTTCATCTGTAAATGCTGTGATTCTGTGATCCACTTTTATTTATTTAGTGTTTCATGGAGAAGTTCCTGCATTATCAAGGCAGGATGAGAGACACTAACACAAAAGAGAAAAAGAGCAATGGCAAGAAAAACTTTTCATGTTACTAATTAATCATGGTGTGAGTTTTCTTCCGATGGCACCTTCTTTCCAACTGCTGACATATGGTGCTCTTATAACCAGCTGATTTGCAGTATCACATCCATACATCTGCACGTCATATAGGTATTTTTCTTTTGTAAGCTGGTGGCCAGGATTCTGTGAGGGGGTGTTTAAGATAAAGGTCACCCAGAGGTACCACACAAGTTTAGGCGAGGAAAGGCAGAGGAGAGCAAGTGTTCATTTAATCCTCTCTTTTCCTATTCAGTCCATTATTTGCACGTTTTATGGGCAGATGTGCAATCTGGGAAGTTTTCCAAATTCATTTTTCAGAACATTAGGTGCTCTCAACATTAGGCGCACTAAGCAAATCCCTCTTTGTAACAATTTTGCCACCAGCACTTAAGATGAGCTGCTTTCAGGATGAAAATAGATGGCCGAGAACTTGGGCCAAACCAAGCAATTTGGGGATAAAATTACTTTGAAAACTTTTTTAGCTGGTTTTCACACACTCACTCTGTTCTCTTTAGAGTTCTTCAAGCCTTTGAGCACTTATATAAACAGTCTTCTTACATAAAGTGTTTCTGAAAAAAAAGAAAAAAAAAAGTAGTACATGACAAGAGGCTGAGAAATGTTTCCAGAATAATTCTATGTATAGGACAATGAATCACCTACCCCAAGTTATTGATCTGATCAAAGAGTTTCTAAATATCCAGACTTGTCGCTACTTAAGCTTATTATTTTTCTATTTCTTTGGGGTTCTTTCTGCAGTTTTTCATGCCTTAGAAGAGTGATTTTTTTTTCCCCTAAAAAGGGGGACAGAACCTTGGAAGACTAAGAAGTAGTATTGAAGTGGACTGCTGTCTTTCATTCAGCAACCTCAATTTCTGTTTTTCCTTCCTACTGCTTTAATGAGACTCCTTAGTGGAGTTTAGGATTCTTGCTGCAGAGTCCTTGAGTTTGGAGCGGACTCCCCTCTATCTGCAGTAGCTCAGGTGTGCTGACATTCAATACAGTTCAACGGTTTTCCTGTGCTTTTAACTAATAGGTTGGAGAGGTTGGAATTGCATGTTGCCTGATTGTTCTGTTTTGTCTTATTTATTGTTACATATATCTACAGAGGAGAAATACTGAAGACACTACTAGTTACACAGTTAACTTTTTTACTGGTTTTATTTTATATTTGAAAAGAATTGTAAAAGGTAGGGCTCAGAACGAAAGTAAGAGAAGGAAAGACAGACTGATGAGCTTGCAGTTAAAGGTTAACCCTGCTCCTGAGTGGTTCAGAGTGTGGGCATGCTCAGGTGAAGGACAGATTGTATATGCTGTTGTCCTTTATAGATTAGCAGAACATTGACTTACTTGATTTCTGCAGTACTGGTTGTACGCATCTTTTGCTCTGAATACAATTGATCTTCTACATCCTTTTAATGAAAGTGGGAAAGTTAACTTTAAAAACTGAACCATGTACCTCAACAATTTCATAAAGTTGATGAATTCCTAAGTTTCTGAAGGGGCATATGGAGACTCTAAATCATCATAAGCATAAATCATCATCATCATAATTCACACTTCCAATGATGGGACATCCACAACTTCTCTGGGAAACCTGTTCCAGTGTCTCACCACCCACACTGTAAAATTTTTTTCCTTATGTCCAATGTAATTCTACCCTCTTTCAGTTTAAAACCATTGCCCTTTGTCCTGTTTCAACAGGCCCTGCTAAAAAGTTTGTCCCCATCTTTCTTATAAGCCCCCTTTAAGTACTGAAAGGCCACAATAAGGTCTCCCCGGAGCCTTCTCTTCTCCAGGCTGAACAGCCCCAACTCTCTCAGCCTTTCCTCATAGGGGAGGTGCTCCAGCCTCTGATCATTTCCATGGCCCTCATCTGGACCCACTCCAACAGGTCCATGTCTTTCTTGTACTGGGGACCCCAGAACTGGATGCAGTAGAGGGGGAGAATCAGCTCCCTTGATCTCCTGACCATGTTTCTTTTTATGCAACGAAAATGAGTAAGCATTTTACTAAATTTACAGTCTTTTTTTGCTGTTGTTTCTGTGTAATGACCAATGTAATGAATTGCTGTAGCATTTATGGTACAAGTTACAGCACCATATCAAGTGACAGTTAAATAAGAAAATGGCCTATAAACATACCTACAGAAGGACAGGTGTTTCCATTAAACAGCCTTCCATTTTTTGAGAACCCTACCAGTCTAGCAAAGAAGCTAAGTGTCCACACATCAAAAACCTCAGTAACGCCCAGAAGATGTTGATTTAACCATGCGCTTTCAAGTTAAGCACATGAATAAACATCGTTTAAATTGGAGCTGTGTTCAGCAAAGAGCAAAGGGAACAACGGTATTATATTCAAATATTTCTCCATAATAAATTTTAGCCCATATTGGCTTCTTAATACTGACCACTGTATAGCATAATTAAGAGAGGATTCAACAGAGGTCTCAACAGTAATGAAAAAGGTTCCCTGTGTTTTATAAATGGATCACATTAATTAATTGTGCTCACAGCATCTCTAATAATTCCCAGAGCAGAAACAACACATCCATTCTAATAACTCTAAGGGGGATTCTATGTTTACACTACTGCATATACAAAAAAGCTATGTAGATCTCTAAGGTTCTTAATTAAACAGTGACTTTGCTGCTTGTGTCAGAGAATGGCTGGTGCCTCATGGACACGAGCAGCTATGAGAAAGTCTTCTAACTATGCAACTGCCTTTGGTCATCATGCCACTGGGCAAGAAAAAGGGAAAGGGAGGCGGGGAACTGAGTTGGGGGGGACTCCAGCCCAAAACTATAGAATGAATTCCCCTAGGAACCAAGGGTAGCCTCAAACCTCATTGCTTACTGCTTCCAGTGTGTGGCACATTTTTTTGACCTTATCATTTCTAATACGCCAGTACACGAATATGCACATAGGTGTTATTGAAAAAAGCAAACAAGAAACAGACCAAATGAAAACATTATGCATCCATTCTTTTCCCCCTGGGAAGATGGTATGAGGAGAAGCAAGCCAAATCTTAGACGCATTGCTTTCATGCAGTAGTAAAAGGCAGAGCTGAAGCTGCTCCACTTTGCATAAAAAATGTAAGTGATGGATGTGGATGTACCTGGTAACGTAGATTATCTATGGTCCCTAACACAGCTGAAACTAGCATTCAGTGTATTTAATGTCACAACACTGTGTGCAGTTCACACGTAAATATGGAACTGAAGTCCCAAATGCTGTGCTTACTTCTTATGTACTTTTCCATGAAGTTATCAGCCCCAATAGATGTCCATTTTTCCTATAATAGTCAGAGAGAGAATGGATCATGGCAGATGTGTATTTTCAGTACCCAGCTTTGAGGAGAGCTACCCTAACCACCCAGAAGGGAACAATGTGGGAAGAGTTTGGTGTGATGCCTAAACAGTGGCCTAACTCAGAACAGTTACTATTTTCTCTTCCTTTCTCTCGGTGTCTGAAACATTACTTTGCTCGTAATGTTAATCAGCTAATTCTCATTTGTTAAAAAAAAAAGAAAGAAGAAAAAAAAAAGAGAGAGAGAACTGCTGCTTCACTACTTCAAAATAGTCTAAATAGGCTAAATGATTCAAATGTGGAAATGTGACTTCAAATTCCTTATTCAATTTACACCCTCAGGAGGTTATTCCTCTGACTGCTAACCTATTTGACTGCAGCTGGCAACTTTGGGTAGGTTTCACTTTGTTTAGATTTAGACATTTAACATCTAGCCAAAAAATTTAAGGAAATTTTGTTATGTTCTTTCTCTCTAAAGGACCTGAAGAGTGACTTCAAGTGACTCGTTTCAAAGGCAGGTAAGACAGGAAGACAAATAAGCTTTTCTACTGTTAGGGTGATCAAACCCTGGCACAGGTTGCCCAGAGAGGCTGTGGAGTCTCCGTTCTTGAAGATATTCAAAACCCAACTGGGATGCTACTTTGCATTTGATTTTTCTCTAGAGTGTATTCACTTTAATTTTAGATTCCTGACATAGATGAGCTGAATCTCAGTTGATATCAGCTGTACCTGAAAGCCAGACAAGCATGCTGAGAGATAGCTAGAGGTGGAGGAAAATAGGCAGGTATATGGTGAATTGAAGAACACAGAACAAGTCTGTCTTAGACAGCAAATTAAATTAAAGCCTTCTGAGATCCAAGCCAGAGCACTCTAACTGCAGAACTACACTTCCCACATGTATCATGTCAACACATGACTTTCGATTAGAAGCCTTAATGTGAACATTATATACATGAATAAAATATATGCACTTGTGAAAAGTCATGAGGCAAGACATACAGCAAAATAACTCGCAGTTTTTTCAGTACTGAAACACAACAATTACACACTCATGATCATGACAGATACATCACACTGAAATATTTTCTCTTCTTTCTCCCTTGTTATTCTGATTAGATAAGATTTAATAACTAATATACCTTTTCCATACCTGACAGTTCTTATTACTTTCTTCTACAAGGCAATTAATGCAGATAGAAATCAGAACAAAAATAAAAATCTGGTGTTTAAAAACAAAGGAGAAAAATAATGCTGCTAATTAAATATTATGTGTAATGTTTATTTTCATGTAGCAAGGTATAATTCCTTCAAGAGTAAGGAGTAAAAATGATTACCAAAATTTGTGTTTACACTTTTAAGGATGTCCAAGAATAGATTTAGTAGAAATTCTCACATGATTATATTTTTAAGGCATTTCTTTCTTTAATGACATACAAAACATTTTTATTTTACTTTCTTGAATTATGTTAAGTGTAAATAAATTTGGGAAGTGGCCTTTGACTACATTTCTGGCTTAATGCAACTATAACGTATGATTTGAAAGGATCAGAGAAACCTAAATGAGAATAGCATATTGCTCCATCTGAACCATGAAAGAAAATAGCCTGAATGAGAACAGACATGTTGAGCAGATAAAGCTAGATATACTTTGATATTGAAGCAGTCTGAAAAGGCCAGATAATTTGTTTAGTTATTTGAAATCTCTGTTTAAAATTTAAATTCGTGTAGGAGAATTTTTTTGTTCTTTTGTTGCAGTGGAACTTTCCACTTTTACACAGAAAATCCACAGTTTTCAAATTTTTTTTGGAGTCTTAAAACCTGTTGTCAAGTGAAGTTGTCTAATATTCCTAAAGGCTTCCCATTTTTGTTATGAACACAAAAAATCTAACCATACTTGCCTCATTTTCCTGCAAGGCTCATCTTCCATGAAACTGATAAATGCTGCAGTTGGTTAGCATCTCTGAAAAGCAGGACAGTTTTTCAGTGATTGACTTTCTTTACAGAAAGGCTACAGAAAAAGTTACAGCTGGCAACTGTCATGTGGAGTCTCACCTCTTTGGCTCGGTTCTTGATTCTGCCACTGTCGGTGTGGCTTGTGGCATCTCACTTGGCCCTTTCTGGGCCCTAAAATAGTTAGTCAGTCTCTTAAGAATTTTGTGTGGCTTCCCTAATTAAGATGAAAGGAAATGAAGAATACTACAATGTTGCAGAGGTCTATTATCATCATAATAAAACAGACAAATATTGCTTCAGGGATTCTGTACTCCCTGCTCCTCTTTTTCTAGGAAAGCCTGCACAAACCACACCAAACTCTGATGATCTGTTGCTGCATAGCTGGCCGTGCATGCCGAAAAATATCTTGTCAGTGGCTGCGTTCAATGTATGATTGTTGACCTTTACTGAATCCCTTCACTAATCTTTGATATTTATGCTTTTATTTTTAATAGATAGTACAATTTTGCTGCCTTTTATAGCAATAAACTGTACCCTTTCAGGCATGCTAACAAGTCCAAGAGAATTAAAGTGATTTTATTGCTTACAGTCCTACAATTCTCAGTACCCTGAGCAGCCAAAGAGGGTGAAAAGGAACTGAAAGTATCTGCTGTTACTTTTGGAGCATCTTTCCAAATCTTGCAGATGAAGTTTTTGGATTTCTACTAAGGACCCTTTAAGTGGGAGAGAGATGCCTATTGGCTTTAAAAATGGCAGCTGCATTTAAGCAATATGTTCGAGATGTGAATTTTATTTATATGTCTCAGATTAATGCTAGTAGACACACGGAGTCTTCTGTTAGTGAGAAGTTTGTTATTTTTAACCTCAGAGAAAGCTCGTGGGTTTATTCATGTTTTGATTGGAATCGGTTATCTTGACAGCAGGTTTGTGGAGAGATGTTACAGGAAAAACATGAAGAAAAATTCATGGCTTTCATTCAGAGTTACGGGGTAGATCCTGATTAGCCACAAGGGCCTGAGACCAGTCCAGTGGATCATCCTGGTGTGCAAGGAATGAAGATAAACAGTGCTGCAGTTGCAAAGCACAGTACTGGCCCAGTTCTCACAGTTTCATTTCAAGAAGCAGATGAGATGAGTCATTGCTGTGAATAGAAATAATCGATATCACCACATGCACGCCCACATGTATAGGATTTAAACTGTCATTTAATTTGCTCATGTTTAAGGCTCATGTACTTGCTCAGTAATGGTAAAAACTTCTGAGGGTTGGGGCAGAGGAATAAATTCCATCTAATATCATTTTGCCTGCTTTTTATTAACCTGATTGTTCTTTCCATCCCATTTTATAATTTCAGAGAGATTATAATTAATTACCTTAGGAAAAGAGATCCTGCATAGCACACATCAATTCACTATTATTTAGGTTGTTTATCGAGATTTAGAATATTTGTATCTCTCTTTTCTTTTAAACTTAATGAACCTGAATAATTACAGGGAATCTGTACACATATATGACACAGTTCCAACATCAGAAATGTTTTTAATGAGACAACATGCACTATTATCCAAAAGGGTGCTTTCTTGAAACATCTTTTTCTTTTAACAATAGAAAACTTGATTAATCACAACTGCCCTTTTGTGGCACAGTGCAAGCTGGCATTGGATATCCAGTATCCTCTAATATTCCTTATTCCATCTGGCAACAAAGTGAGCCTGAAGAAAAAAAAAAAGAGTACAGTTATTTATTCAGTCTCTGGTTATGTGTTTTAGTCAATAATACAGTACACACTGGTCCTGGGATCCTCAATGATGTAAGGAGTAATTCACTGCACACAGATACTAGAGAGGCCACTGAATCTTGGACTGATTATGTCGTTTTTCTCCACGACAAACAGGGCAAGTCCCATTTCCTATCTATCAGCAGTTTGTAAAACCCCAATTCTTACATGAAGATAAAAAGCCACAAATTTCACACCAATGGAATGTGCTAATAGTGATAGGACGAGTGATCTTCCTGTTTGTGCCTTTCCCAGGGCAAGCACCGTTTTGAAGGTCTTGCTGAGGGGCAGTGCTGGGGTTAGCTTACACACAAGGTTTCCTTAGCAGTTCCCATTTTGTGGCACTTGTTATGTTTCTGATTGCTGAATGGCAGCTGAAGTACAGCTCAGCTTCTAATCATAGAATAGAATCATAGAATCATAGAATCATTAAGGTTGGAAAAGACCTCTAAGATCATTGAGTCCAAGCGTCAACCCAACATCACCATGCCCACTAAACCATGTCCCTAAGGGCCTCATCTACACGTCTTTTAAATACTTCCAGGGATGGTGACTCAACCACTTCCCTGGGCAGCCTGTTCCAAGGCCTGACCACTCTTTCAGTAAAGAAATTTTTCCTAATGTCCAGTCTAAACCTCCTTTGGTGCAACTTGAGGCCATTTCCTCTCGTCCTAAAAAATATTTTTTCGTCTGAAAAAATACAGTTTGATCTGGCTGACGTAGAGATCATCAGGTTAAAAAAATTGCTTGCAGTGGAAGATGAAGAATTTTCCAGTCACACAATGACAGAATGGTTGAGGTTGGAATGGGCTTCTGGGGATGATCTTGCCCAACCTTCTTGCTCAAGCAGGGCCACCTAAAGCTAGTTGCTCAGGTGGCTTTTGAATATCTCCAAGGAGAGAGATTCCACCACCTCTCTGGGCAACCTGTGCCAATGCTCAGTCACCCTTCCAGTGGAAAAGTTTTTGCTGATGTTCAGATGGCAACTCCAGTGTTTCAGTTTGTGCCCAGTCCTATCTGTATGCGTTTGTCTAGTACCCATGTCAGGTTTTCTGAGCTGAGAAAAAAGACAGACACTTGGTCCTTTCAGTTACAGTTTTGGGAGGAGCAGAAGGACTCATGATAGTCTTGTGCATTGCGGTAACCTTCACTTTAAAATAGCCTGATTGCTAGACTAAGATCAACAGGAGTAAAAATAAACCTAAGGAGCTTAAAATAACATGTCAGACCTCGTAATATTATGTATTTAAAAAATTGCAGCTTTCAAAATATGTATAGGTTAAACTGATTAATCTTAATTGATCCCTCTCACATTTGTTCTCTGCAGTGCAACTCAGGGACTTCAGTGTACATAGACGTGTCTATACTAAGAATCCCACATGTCAATAACAGTCCTGCTATTGAATCAAAGAGATCTGTAAAATCTAACCTCTGTAATGTTGCTGTTGCACTGTGATCAGTATCTGATTAAAGACAGCAAGATGTAGCTAACCACTTAGAGTCAGTCCTTTAGATTCTATGGCAGACCTACGTTTCAAATATAAGTGTTGTTCTGACTCTATTTGGTTGGGAAAAAGAGTTAATTACATGCAGTACACTGATGCTAGAGCACTGCTCCAAAAAGCACAGGGCACAACTTCACAGCATGATGTTCATTCTTTGGTCAGACTTAGCATTCATTAAAGCCTCATTTTAAAAGTGCTGTGTGGATTCAGTTTGTAAATGATGTTAATGAAGCCTGACTGCCTTAGGTTGGCTTCTTTGGCCTGGGTAAAATACCTACATACTTTTCCTGTGCTCTGTGATATGTTTGACTGATGACAGTGAATATGATTTGCATAGTACAAGTTCATAGACAGAGAGATTTTGGGGTGGGTAGGATAACTCCCCATTAACTTTAATGACAGCTACTCACGAATAAGACCAAAAGATTTCCTTCTCCCAATTCTTCAACTGGAAGATTTTCCTTTTGGGATAAAGTCTCCAGGGAAAAGGCACAAGTAACAAACACTTGTCAAAGACATGGAAAGAATTTTATATTAATTAAGAAAGAATACCTTACAGAAATTTCCTTCTGGAGATATAAAAGGACCTGCAAGCCAAAGCATTATCAATGTTTAAAAAAATAGTCTTTCAAAAGATCTAAATTATTTATGTTTTTCGAAGTGCCTAGCCTTTTTAACACTTTTTTATGCCCAAAGGAGTACAAAAAAAGAAAAATCCGTCTGAGGCAATTAGATATGGGGCATCTGCCTCCAATTCAAACGGTGATTGTTTCCCAATTCCCTGGTGTCTTTGAGTGTATTCTGAGGAAATACTGCTGTTTGCTTGCTGGGTAGACACATCCTCTCACCATTCATGCTTGGATCTTACCAGAGGGGACAATGGAGTAGGTGTCGCCAGGTACAGCTGTTTGTTATCGTGGTTAGACAGGAAGTTTGCCCCCTTCCGATAAATAAGGAATATAATTGTCTTGTGACAGATGCACTGAAAAACCACAGTGCGTGGCAGAAACTGAAGCATGGTGGAGCATTTTTATGACACTCAAGACTTACTTTCCTTACTCCCATAACAGCCTGCTTCTCCGTGGATGAAGCTGGAGGATATCCTCTTCATGTGCTGTGCTGAGCCATCCCTCAGTGACCTGGTGAAATTGGGAGACAGCTTAATATAACACAGAGAGCACCAGTTCAGTAACACAATGCATGTTTTCCACAAATTTCAACCAGAGTGATGCCAATCAGCTCTCTGCAGAGTTCTTTAAATGCTGTAGGTCTATTAAAAATCCCTTTTTCCTATCTTATGGCTGCACTTACACAACCCCCCATAGGTTTTGTAAACTCAAAAAAAGAAAAAAAGAAGCTTTGACAGTTACAGTGTTAGAAAGCCTCCCCACCTGTTGCTCATCCTCAGAAAACTGTAGTCTACACAGTCAAATGGTAGGAAGATTATAACATACTTTATTACTCTCTTGAGTAGCATAACTTTACTGAAATATTCTGCTGCCAGGCATCTTTCACAAATATCCATCTGAATAAAAGCTAGAGCATTTATTCTCTCTTCTTGTTTTACATTATATTAATATCTATAGTAAAATAGAACTTTGCCTGCAAGAAATAATACAAATATAACAGAAAATAATGAGTGAAATCTTACCTTACTTAAAGCAACTTTTTTCATACACAGTCCAGGCTAAAAAAAAAAAAAGTGTTCAAGGAAATAAAATTTACATCAACTTCTGCAAGAAAGATATTAAAAGTATATGGGTTGGCTGTTTAAATTTTCTTGTCTGTATTTAAATTATATCAGCCTTATTTTTTTTATTTTTTCTTATTTTTTTTATTTTTTTGGGGAAAAAAAAAGCATAACTCCACTAATTCCCTGGTTTCGGACTTCAGGAGGGTCTCCATATAAATGTTTTGAAGTAATTCTGCATTAATTATATAAATGATAACAAGTTCTCACCTATAGTACATACCTGTTGGTAATCTTGTATCAAAAAATCCTGTAGTCATTAGTAAAGGAATAGTTTCAGCACCGTAGAAACAGGTTTAGTTTATGTGATGTGAATAAAATATTACTAGCTCGGGTTATTTTTAAAAGCATGCAATTTTATTACTTCTGTTAAAACTCTTAAAAAAGACAAAACCAGATATATTTTTCAACTGCCACACTTTTGGTCTTTGTTTTCAATGTGATGGAAAAAAGCCCATGATATTAACTTTGCCTCCAGTCTTAAAAAAATCCTGCCACATAAAACTATAACCTTGAGGTTGAAGTAGTTTTATGCTAATAGATTATACATAATAGACACTAGTACAGCTTCTGCAGATTAGCAGCTGTACAGTCCAAACTTTTCACGAATACTTCCATAAATTAGGGTTTTTTTCCTACTTTATGTATAAGTGTTGCTAAATCACACAGGAAGATCAATTTCCCTTTATTTGCATACCACAGTTCAATTAATTTTCTTAAAAAAAAAATAATATTTAGTTATTGAACAATAACATCTTTATTAAAATTTAGCTAAAATTTTACACTTATGATTTAAATCATTGCCAATCAATCTGTTAGCTTATTGTAACTTCCAATCTAACTGCAAACTGTCATAAATTATTTAAAAAAGAATTTAGTCATGGTTTGATTTAATAATAAAATAATTTAATGAAGCATTATGTTTCTAGATGCAGAACAATTTTCAGCCGATTAGGATGTTATAAGTATATCCTTTAATGTTTATCGTCATGACTGATTGACAAGCCTTACGTCATGCACAGTTCTACTCCTTTTAACAGTAGTCTCTAAAATTTTAGGAATGAAGAAAAGAGTGTGACTGTTGAAGAACTATAAAAAATACATTATTCAGAAAAAAAATCAAATTAAAATATTTAAATAAGCACAGAATAAAATAATCTGGAGAGCTTCAGTCAGATGGCTGCAAATGTGAGGACAGCATAGCTATTTTACTTTTCTCTGGAACAAGGGAATATTTATTCTGTCACATCCATTACAATAATTTACATCCATTAGCATGAGACACTTAAAAAATTCAGACACAGCTGTCCATAGAATAATGCCCTTAGGAATACTTTTTAGGGATTAATATCCCCAAACTTTATTGTTTGCATGTCATGGTGGGAATGAAATGTTCTGGATATAAATAAAAATAATGTTTATCACAAATTAATCACAGCTACACTAATCAGGCCCTGGGAATAACAATTCAGGCTTCTGAGTGTTGTTGTTTAATGTCTCATGAGAGTAAAATTTAAAAGACAACTTGAAACTTAGGAACATCCATTTTGAAGACTGCAGACCACTTGGAGAGAAACCAGAGAACAATATGAATATTCAGACGTCTAGGAGACATGACCTATTACAGCTGTGTTACCTAGAGAAGACAGGCATGAATGAGTAATGGTAATGGACTTCAAGTGCAGAAAAGTTGGCTGCAGACAGAAAGCGGATGAAGTGGTCTTCATAATTACCAAGCATAGTACAAAAAATAATGAGATCATATTTCAACAAGGGAGAATTAGTTTAAAGATTAAAAAATCTTTCTAGTTGCAGGAATAGGTAAGCAGTGGAACAGACTGCTGGGGCAGATTGTAGGGTCCTCATCACTGGAAGATGTTATGAACAGCCTAAGAAAACATTCGTTGCTACTTAGGTTACTACAGGTAATCTTCCAAGGGAGAAGGGAGGGAACTGATGTCATGCTGCTTGTTTTTCCTTGGTTCTGTGATGTAGTTCAGATATATATCAAGAGGCCAGATGGCTTTCAGAGCATTATCATCTAGCAGACTGCAGCAGGAACAGGAAAGCAGCATATCCTGCATGAAACGCCGATAGCAGTGTCCTCCACCCTTCCATCCTGTGTATAATTTACCATGAACAGGAAAATAGCAAAGACGACTCTTGGATTCTTCAAATTCTCAAGGACTGTCTCAGAACACACCTCTGTGTTGTAAACCTATTTAAAGAGAGTAGTTTCTGGCAACAGTTGATGGCTGAAGAGGTTACACAGTAAAGGGTCTATATAGAAGAAGAAGATAGAGTTCCTGTTTTTTTCCTCTACAATTGGTACACATAACCAGCTTGTCACTTTTCTCATACAAGACAAACCATCTCTCAGACTGAAAAAAAAACCCTCATATAAAACTTGTCCCTATGGATTTTTAGCAAAGAGGGGGCAAGGGGCGGGAATATCCTGAGGATGTTTGTATTGAATTGATCAAGTTTGACTTTGTTGACTTTTCATACTAAATAGTAATCTATTTAATTTGGGTTGGGTAAAGAAATTTTATTTCTTCATTCAGCTAATAAATATAACTTGACTGTAGGCACCGGGCACAACCCATTCAAAGTAACAATAACTATAAGAAATTAACAGATTTCTAAATATGGAGTCTTGTTCTCCATTAATTTGTGATAAATCTTGCAGTCTACACCCATAGATAATCTCCTCAAACCTGCTCCTTCATGGAAGGATTTATGAACCTAGTAATATGATTTGAAAATCAGCTGTGTCAATTACCCAAGCTATATACACCTCTCAAGAGATCCGGATGTGAGCCTTTATGACTACTGGGTATCTCCAATAACAGAAAATGTATGTTGCCTTGTCTCCGGCAATCTACGAAATGGTTGTTGGTTTTTTAACCGCCAGTTTAATGGTGACATTTGCTCTTCACTGCAAGTTAAGAAAAACATTTGGAGTCCTTTTGTTGTAACTTGATACAGATGAAGTTTTCAGTTCTATAATTAGTGATAACCATATACCACCTTACGTGGAGATAAACTAACTCCGAGGTCCTCTTTTACAATACATTTCTGAAAAGCAGCAGGTTTTATTGGATAGAGAAAGAATATTATTATAAACCCCCACCATACGAGATAGGAGGTTCTTTGGAAAGAAAATGACTCTAGTAGTAATCTGTGTGCAAGAGAGTAGGGTACTGATCGATACTACATCCAGCATACTCCACAATCAATATACTGAAGTAAAAAAGAAGTAGGAAAGAGAAAAAGAGACAAAAAAGTTGGATTACAACCAAGCTTTATTATATTGGCTGCAGAACAGAGAAATGAAGCAGGTATTAAAAAAAAAAGCCTGGTTGCTTCTCTCATCTCTTCAGGTAAAACATGACTTCACAGCTAATGTTTATAAATTACATACAGCGTGATGCAAAGTGTACAAAAGTTTCTGAAGCATGACCATTCTTGCATGCACAGGAGCACTGAAGTCTTTCAATATGTGAGAAATGCTCTATAGGTCTGACATAAATGAAAGACAGAGGCTTGCAGTGTCCTATTCAGAGTCTTGGTTAAAACCTACTTTTTGGTGAAAAGGCTTTGGTGATTTGCCAAAAAAAAGCGAAGTTTTCCATGGGAACATGCCAGTTTCCTTGAAACTTTCTCTGTGGATCTGCACTTCTCAGTGGCAGCATGAAGCTGGAGGAAAAGGAGCATGGCAGAAGAACAGGCAGCCTTGCCCTGACGAATCTGGTATGAGATTTACATTTCCAGCCTGGATCACAGAGATAAGAGAATTAGATGTATGCCTTCCAGCTTCCTCAATCACTGAGCTATTTATCCACCTGGAAAGAGGATTTTTTTCTGCACTATTTTGTTTTGCTTTTAAAAAGATATGTTTGTCTTAGTTTTTTGCCCCAGTTAGGCAGTGATACAGGCTGAAGGTTTGCAAGTATTTGGATGCCTATTTGGATGCCTATTCAACATCATTCTTATAACCAAGCCTTTTTATGCCAGAATCATGTTTCTGGGATAAAATTAAAACAGAATCAGGGCATGATACCAGTTGCTAAGAGCATACGTATTCAAATATGCATGCATGCAGGCACACACTCTTGAGTAAATTGAATTGCTCTCCACAGTTGGAAACAGATAAATATATTCTTCTGGTTTTTAAATTCTTTCCAGGATTTGTGGGGAAGGATAAAAAACAAGGCCTTTGGGAGAAGGATAATTACAGAGTTCAAAGCTAAATAAATAGATGTTAACAACATCTTTTTATTCTCAGGCTCAGTCTCTTTCTAGAGGCTGTATTTATGGGGCCCAAGGTATCTCTTTTCTTTAGTATGGATTGGTTTGCGTTTACTGCCTGAAGGAATCAGTAGCTATTGGACACTACTTACCATTTGTTATGAATTCAGAAAACTGAAAAAAATTAGCTCAAAGCTTGATTTATTTTATCCTGGACTACGTAGTCTAAAGAAATACATTGTTACAAATACATGATCTGAACAAGACTTCAGAAATTATTAAAATTAGACTTTTATGGGAAAACTTAGGTCACCTTAATTGAGGTTTTAAATACATAAATTTTAGTGATTCAGATGGCCTGTTCTCAAGTTGCAACACTTCTGAAGGCACCTGAAAAGAGAGAAAGAGCTAACATATTGTGAATCTCAAGTTCCACCTGTGACCGAGCAGAGCTAGGAGTGTTTATTGCATAGTGCTGACTTTGCCAGTTAATGACAGATAGGATGTCTGAACACAGGTAAATACTGCAGTCAAAAGGTGAGTAAGTGGCAAAACCCAAATGAGCACCCAACATTTTGAATCTCAGGTGGAAGGAAGGGATTATTGTGAAGCATTGAGTCGGACATGGCCTGGTGCCCACATATGGGCTGAATCTAGGATGCTCCTCAATTGGTGTCCATCGCTTATTCCCACATACAGGTGAGAGGGAGCGTTTTCAGAGACACCTAACTCCCTCCATTGACCATGCATGGACCTCAAATGTGTATGATCTAATTTGTACTTTGAGTGACAGGTACCTCATTTTTAATCAGGTTTAGAAGAAATTTGGGATACTTCAGAGAAATTTGAGTGTTTCTCTTGCTTTCTTATTAGATATCAGTAAGTTGCTGATTTTCAAAAAAAGATGAATGTTGCATCACCATTCCCTTTCTCCCCACCATAGTAGCATTATCTAAGTTTTTGGTGTTTTTAAATTTTGAGCCACTTATTGATATGAACTCAATATGAACTTCAAGTCACCAGCTTTCTGAAGTCTTGGCTTGACTCAGTGTAACACATTTTTCCTTCAAGCCACTAAGTAAGTACATTTTAAATAGTGCTTAAATGCCAATGATGAGATTGACACAATGGTCTGATCGTGCCAAATAGCAATTTTTGATAGAGATTTGTGAGTCCTTCACTATGACTTTGCTTCGGTAAAGAGGCAAGAGCTGGAAATTATAGTTACCTGAACACAGGGTAAATAAAGCACCGGAGTCAGAAAAGGTTTTGCATACCTAAAGCAGGATTCAGGCATCAACATACCGTTTCACCTGCGGCCTTACCTGGAAAAAGACTGTTTTAGAAATTTACCTTTTTTACCCAACTCATTTCAACATATTCCTCTAAACATACCTAGAACTGTGCAAAATTTTATGTGCCCCACCAGTTACAGCTTAGTTTCCTGTAGCTGTCTCCCGTTTGATTTGTCCTGTGCATATTAGATAACTACTTTCACATTTCAGCCCTAGCCACAGGGAGGATGGAGAACAATAATTTGGATTTCTCTGTTTTTAATCAGTTGCCCATTTTCAGGCAGTGGTTATCACTGAGGCCTCCAGGCATCTCTTAGGTTTGACTAAAATTAGCTAGTAGGTTCAAAAATTACTATGGTTGGCTAGGAAAAAAGGCTGACAGAGGAGAAGGCAGGCAGACAGACAGACCACCACACCTGCAAAAGGACATGGCAGCCACACAGTCCTTGTCAGCAGCCAACTAGAAGAATGAGTTATAACCAAGAAGGTTCAATCTGATTTAATTCAATTAAACAGATTAATGACAGGTTCACAGTCTCTGTTCAGACAAATGAAAGTCATAGCTATGGATACGGTCATGGGTTTTTTTTGCTGCTGTTTTTTTTTTGTTTGCTTTTTTTTTTTTGGCTTTGAAAATGAGCACTAAGAATTCCTAATCATCCAGTTAAACATTCAGTGCCATGAAATGTACTAATAATGTGCCTGTGGGGAAAAAAGAAATCTATGAAAGAAAGAAATTTTTATGATCGTGCCATTTCTGTTCACATTAGTGTGCACGTAGGTACTGCAGGAGGAATTCTAATGAAAAAGATGGCCAACTTCTTTCAAAATTAAACAAATGGGTCCTGAAAGTTGAACTATGGTAGGAGTATGGATCACCATCTTAGGGTATGCACGTAATGAAAGAAATCCTTCAGCAAATAGTCTTACAATATGTTATTGATAAACATATGAACATTGATAAACATATGAACTACAATAACAGGTTACATGCTTTTGTTTCTATTTTATTATACTGTTAATGAAATGACAATAATCTTTTTGCACAGCTCTAGTTCAATTAAGTAACTATTTTTTTTCTATTTCCTCCTTAACAAAGATTTGAACTAGAAAATAGTCAAAACCAATCCTAGCATTAATTTAGACCTTAGTTATCAGTCTCACGATCTCAAAATGATCTCAAGAATGATAGCTCACATTTCAGTCATTCTCAGTAGCAATTGGGTGGGATTAACATCCTTGAAAATTGAGTTGTTTTCCAAGGATCTCAGCAGAAGTTATATACCCAATTTTGCATACCATACTTCAAAAAATATGCAAAGTGAAAAGAGTGAAAAGACTACAAAGGCAAAAATGACAATTGTGACTTTATAAATGTGACTGCATGAGAAAGCAGTGAAGGACTTGGACTTGCTTAGTCTAGGAAAGAGAAGAGAAAGATGTAATAAGTATCTTGTGTAAAAAGCTGTGCTCCTTGTCTGTTGCAAAAAGCAATGAAGAAAGTTTGATTTGCTTCAGAGAAGATTCGGTCTGAATACTGTGAAACAGCTTTCTCATTACACAGGTAGTGAAACACTACAGCAGAGCAAGGAGACTATGAATCCCTTCACTGGAAAGTCTTACTGTTAGGTGAACACTAGTCTGTCTAGGTGAGGAAATGATCCAGCTATATTCAATCCTGCTTCAGTGTAGATAACTGGGGCACATTATCTCCTGCAGTCCCTCCCAGGTCTTAATTTTTATACTCTTGTGTATGATTCTTTATTCTCTATGAATTTTGCACTACATTCTCTTTGAACTTCAAAATATTATTTTACTCTTATTTCAAAAATAGTGTGTGTGAGAAGAGAAATTCTTTTCTTAGGAAAGTTTCAGCTGTACAGAAATAAATACTCTACTTGATTCTCTGTTGTTTAATTTGACAGTTAAATTGCAATGTTAGCAGAACAAAATTGGTGATGAGAAAATTAACTTTACAGTTTTCAAACTCTTCTTCCATAGTTGCAGAATGAACAACAACAGACTTTCCCCCTCATCCCCAGCTCACTGGAGATGCAAGAAAAATAGAGCACTGCAGCAAGAAGAAAAAATCTTTATAAGTATTCCTAATCTTTCCCCTCTACTGCTTCTCAAGAGGCCAGCTGAGTTAGAATAGTCTTAGGTATGCTCAAAAGTGAGATTTGGGGAATATCCAACAATTAACATGTCCCACAGACTGTAAGAGAAAGTATCAAAATGATCTCAAGAACGATAAAAGAGCCACGAGTCGTTGCTGAAAAGCAGGTGGCCTAAATTCTTAAGATTTGGCTTGAAATTTGTTTGACCTGGAGCCATTTAAGAAGTTGAATCACACCAGCAGCCTCAAGTTATGACATGTGAGCCTGATGCAGTTTCCTATGCACATTCTTGAGGCTAAATATGAATATTTTGGTGGTTGTATGTCCTGGTTTAGGCAGGGATAGAGTTAATTTTCTTTCCAGTAGCTAGTATAGTGCTGTGTTTTGGATTTAGTATGAGAATAGTGTTGATAACACACTGACGTTTTAGTTGTTGCTAAGTACCCTGCTAGTCAAGGACTCTTCAGAGGCTGGGAGGGAGCACAGCCAGGACTGCTGGCCCAGCTGGCCAATGGGTATTCCATACCATATGACGTCATGCTCAGCATATAAAGCTGGGGGAAGAAGAAGGAAAGGGGGCATGTTTGGAGTGATGGTGTTTGTCTTCCCAAGTAACCGTTACGCGTGATGGAGCCCTGCTTTCCTGGAGGTGGCTGAACACCTGCCTGCCGATGGGAAGTAGTGAATGAATTCCTTGTTTTGCTTTGCTTGCGTGCGCAGCTTTTGCTTTCCCTGTTAAACTGTCTTTATCTCAACTCACAAGTTTTCTCACTTTTACCCTTCTGATTCTCTCCCCCATCCCACTGGGGAGAGTTAGCGAGTGGCTGTGTGGGGCTTAGTTGCTGGCTGGGGTTAAACCACAACATTGTACATGAACAATAAAGGGTAAATGAGGTTAATGGACTAGGGTGAATTTAAATGAAAAATGTACTCAATTGCAACACTTTTTATCATTTCAGAACATTGTGAAGAGGCTTTACTATGAAAGAAAAACAGATAACCACATGACTTACAGAGTATTGCTGCTGTTATTTTTGTTATGGTTGTTGTTGTTATTATTATTGTTATTATTATTATTATTATGTTAAAAGGTCTTATATCACCCACCACTGTTTCTTAAGCTATTTTCCTATTTCATTATCCCCTTTCTTTGTATTTGAGCCCTCTGGTTACAAATAGATTCTGCTATCTTTTATGTGGGTGTAAATTTAAATTGCCACTGGAATCATTGTTTCAAAGCTTGATCTACTAAATTTTGTAAGGGAATCAATTAACTTGTGGGGAGTTGCTGCTGCACCTACAAATGGACGAGGCCTGTTACTTCTCCAAAGAAATTCAGCGTGTCATAGAATGAGGTCTTTGTACGTGCACAAAATGTGACCTATTAATGTTTGGGTTTTGGGGTTTTTTTAAGACAAAAAATAGTGTGTGTATTTGACATATTATTAAAACCACAATTTGATTTTTATTTGTGCAGCTGGGACAGCTATGATAGGATGACCTTCAAGAAACTGATTTATCCTACAGGTAGCGAGTATATTTTATTTCTATTAAACTGAACCTATATCACAGATTATTACCTGCTGTGAAGTATTTCCTCGTGAGTGACTACCTATGAGTTTTGGCCTCTGATTTCTATTCAGCAGCCCCAGTGGTTACAAGATAAATATTTTCAGACAGGAAGATCAGCAGACTTCAGATTTAAGCTCTGGAAACGGTAACTTCTTTTCCTGTGTTTTCTCCTTTTTACACTTCTTAAATCAAATCTAGAAATGTGTTGGTAAAACTTTTGGGAGGGTCTTAATACAGCACAAATACGTAGCTAAAGCTGAGACAGGTATTGACATTTACTGCTTTTTGTTGTTGTTTGGACTGATAAACTGTGCACTCACAACTTTGTTTACTCATTCCATTTATAGATGGAATAAAGTATGTGATAGAAAACTTTTATCTACATAACAGAATAAAAAATAGTAAGTCTGAGTTGCTGAATCCCTATTCTTAGTGGTCTGTTAGCTATACAAAATCCTTTAGGTTTTCAGACTTTTTATCTCATCTGAAGGGCTTGTGATTAAGAAATAACACACTTGGTTGTTAACTGTTACATGCTTGATATGGAAATCATTGTGATCTTTGGTATTCAAAGATGCCCTTTTTTAGGAGCAATTTTCAATATATAACAGCAGTATAAAAGGAAGCAGAACAAAAGCATATTTGCATTTGAGTGTAACTTTCTAAATAAAATATTTAAATAGTTGAATGCATTCATTATCCTCTATTCAAGTGCCATCCATCCTTAACAGTTGATGTTGTGAACGTTTCATGTTTTTGTTTGATCACCAAAGATTTGTGTAATCATCTCACCAATCTTGACATCTAAAACATAGATTTAGTCTAACACACCTGACACATTTGACTCTACCTTTCTAGTCTGTGGAAGGAGATGAACACAGCCTCCATCTAACACTGTGGAGGGATAGATACAAATCAAGTTTATAATTCTGGCATAGGTACTTGATGTATGTTGGATGAAATGACCCTTGGAAGTGTCTGTCTGTCCTAGATGATGACTTGAAAGAGGAGAGATAACTCCCAGTTTAGATAAATCTGACTCATGTTGCTAAACATTGTTTTATGTGTTCTTTATAAGTCTTCTGTCTCCTTCACACATTCCTTAAATAGCTTTTGTGTATAAACTCTTGGCAAAATATTGACTCTAAGATTTCAAGTCAATTACTCTCAATCTTAAAAGTTCATTTGCTTTCTCATTTTGTCCCTGCCTTGAAATTAGACAGGTTTCTCAAAAGCCTTGCATAAGCAAACAACTTCCACCTCCTTTTCTAGAATGAAAGGCGTCTATTATACAGAGAGAAAGACACAGCTATTAACTTGTCTTCTCTCTTTCCTCCAAACTCTCAGACAATTGGGAGTAAAACTCTCTTCAGCAAATAATTTAGAATTATATTATGCCTTCTCACGAAAGTCAGGCAGGGATAAGTAAAATGACATTCCAATAAATTGAAAATGCCTTCATGTATAATCAAAAGAAGAGCTTTTAAGTGGTGAAATAAAGAAAGTGGAAGGTTGGTATGCAATTGAGAGGATTCTTGGAGATTAGATACACTGCACATCAGAAATCTGCAATGTTCTAACACCAGCCTTTTTAGGCCTGTGCTGAATATAACATCTCCACAGATGCCTATTATTATGTCTAATCCCAGCTGATTTCACCTACAAATCATATTTCAACACAATATGATTTGATCATATTTCACAGTTATATTGGCCTCATTTTGCCAATATGTCTATAAATTCACAGGAGTAAAGCAAATTCGATGCTTAGGCTAGAATGTTTCATTTTACTTAGTCCAAATTTAATCAATTTAAAATACTTCATATTATATCTAAGAGGAGAACTCTTTGCTGCCTGAGTTCAGGTAATATTAATTGCATATTACGCAAAAACAAATGACCTAAACTTGTCAACTCAGCAAAAATGTCTTCAAAAGGACTTGCATAAGCCCTTGTAACAGAAAATTCTACTCCAAGTTGCATTTACTTCATAGGTTTTGCTGCTTCCTTCAGGAATGTTCACCTTGTAATATTTGTTTTTCAGCTCTGTTTATTTTTGCCAGATAAGGGAATTTCAGCCATCAAGCTTATCAATGGACTGTTCAGTCACTGAACGAAACACTAAACATCCCAGAAATTGTCCCAGAAAACATTCCAAGAGAAAAAAAAAATGGATTTCATGGGGTGTGTAGAAGGTTGACATTCCTTTGTCTCCACTTCACATCATCCAAATGTTTACACTTTCCATGCTCCTTTAAGTGGTATCCCTTCTACCATCGCAAAAGCACAGTGGCGACTGGGAGAGAAGCTCAATGGCTATGGCTATACCAGTACAGTAAATGATGCCACTGATTCAAGGCTCAACACTGGCGCTTGACCATCTATATTGTTAAATTGTTATGATGACTTGCTCTTGGCTTTTGTCAGTCACATTTTGGGTGTGGTTTTGAAGTCAGACTGGATGAGGGTACATTGCCAACAGCAGTTTGCATGTAGTCACCCTCTTTTGGAAGCTAAGAGACCTTAACAATACATACGCAATCATTGCTCAGTGCCTGAGAACCTATCTTGGCACTATCTAGTTTACTAGTATAGATGTAGATAACACCCACCAGAGGGAGTAAGTCAGATTGATACAGATGTGCTATATTGAACTATACAATCTCTCAAGAGCCATGAGAATCTCTCCTTTGTGTGTGGGGAGTTTAATTCCCATGAGATGTTTGAAAGCTTGGGAAACTTTTTCCTCACCACGCAAATGACCAAATCGATGTGGAAACAGACATTCTCAATTATTGTGATATTGAATATTGTTATGCTATAATGTCAACCCTTTTTCACTATCCCTTTCCAAATGACACTCTTGGTGTTGTCCCTGACTTGACATAGGTCACCCATAGCCACAATAGCTCAGGGGCGTCCCTGCCCTGCATGTGTTGCCCATGGGTTGCTGTCCCTCAGGGGTGTCCCTGTCCTCGCATGGGTCACCCATGGCTGTTGTCTCTGAGGGGTGTCCCTGCTCTTCCTTGGAGCCTCTTCTTCCAAGAGCACATCTCCAACCATACCTCCAACAATGTCCCCATCCATATGGGGATGATCTCCTCCAGTTCCTCCTCCCTTGTCTCCTCACATGTGTCTTACCCTGGCAGCTACCACTCAGCAGAGGCACCACATGCTCGTCTCTTTGGTTTAAGTTTTGGTGGGTGTTGGGTTGTCTTCATTCATTTCAGAGCTGTCTGGATCTGGTTGTGGCCGGCACAGGGTAGTTCATGGCCTTGTCCCACACAGGGCATCCTGCAGCTCCTGCTACCAAATCCTGCCACCTATGCCTGATATATATGAGGAAGCTTTTTCCTACTCCCATTCAGTTCCCAAAATTTCAGAAAATATTAAAGGTGCTCTACTCAGAAATAAGCTCCACGTTAAAGCTAGCTTTTAGAGCACTATACCGTAAGTAAAGCTATACTGTTATGTATAAAGCTTTTGCAGGTGACAGAGAGCCTCATGTGCACTCAGAGTGCAAAAATGAAACTGATTTGGGGAAATCAGTTAAAGTGTCCTCTAATGTTGAGGACAGGCTAAGGTCTCCATTCCCAGTGAATCACACACACACATGCACACACACACACACGCACTACAATTTTCATAAATTCAGAGTCTTTTTTGACAGAAAATAAAATAGGGGCACAGGAATGTACTATCATACATATTTGGTTATAAGGTATCCTAAAAATAGTTGCTGGTATAACAGGATTTCTACTATGAGCAAAGAATCATATCTTTAGTCAGTCCTTATTCACTTAGAAACTCTCAATTTCATTAAACAGGGACTACATCCCAGTAATTCCTCTGACAAAGGCATCCCCTGGAATCTGGAAGATTATTCAGTGTCAATTTAAGGAAATTTACAGCAGGGATGACTGACTAAAGATAGATGTCTCTGAGAGCATTAGGAAAAGCAAAAGGAAGAGTGTGAGAGAGTGTGGGTGGGAGAGCAAGCGCTTCACTTTCTCATATGAGTAAAGTGAGGACACTTATACCTGTCCTTAAGTATTGTGGTGAGTGGAGTCAAGGTCCCTGGTGTCGGGTTTGGACCTGTGTGCTTTCCTTCCTTTCTTCTTTTCTTTCTCTCTCTCTTGTTCACTCCCCTTTTGCTATGTGCAGACCTCATATTTATTTGAAAAATTTACATCGATTCTTCCAGAGTCTTTTTAGACTTACACATGTTAACAAAACAGGGCTCTTAGGTTAAAAAACTCCGGAGCACTGCCAGCAGTGAATAACAGATTGCTGTTAATCTTGGGCTGAGTTGGGGATAGTAGATGGCTGCTTCTGGTACCCAAAGGGAGTTTCCAGAGAGCCATTACCTTAGAATTCTTACCCAGGGCAGGATGAGCAAGAGCTACCAGATCTTCCTGTCTCTCTCCCTAGGTACAGGGGATGCATTGCCATCCCACGCCTGTCAGAGGCACTGCAGTCCTGAGCTTGAAAGTGTCCAACTGATTCAGAAGCCTTTGAGATTAACTGCTGATCAAGCCCATTTACTCATCTTCATTGCTAACAGCTCCTGCCCAACTCACCCTTAGGCATGGTTGGGCCAACTTTACTCTTTAACCCTTACAGCTTTGGATCTGACCGCCTGCTTCAGCCAGCATGTCTGTGAATCTGTGGATTGCCTGGGTGCAAACTGGGAGCTCTTTGTTACAGGGTACAAAACCTTTATGTAAATAAATATATGCCGCCTTCTTCTTTCCTCCCTGATTATACTAAGGCCTAGCAAAAATTATCATTTAGCCTCGTATTTCTTGAGAACAAGGTTTGGTTTCTCTTTTTTTTTTTCCTTTTTTTCTTTTTCTTTTTTTCCTCCTGCTAGTACTAGATTATTAGTTTAGAAAATCCCAATATCCTACATCTGGCATGAAGCTTCTTACTATTACACTGTAATACTTCGAGGTTTATGAAGCATCAGCTTCATCAGCATCAGCTGTTTCTTCGTGGTCCCTCAGATCAGCCCAGGGTGGTGGAAATCCTCGTAGGTCGGTATACAAGAAATTGCCAAAGATATGTGCTGCTCTCCATTTGCTGCATACCGACTTTCAGTCTGTGCCTTAGGAAAATGACCTTCACTGTCCCCTTTTTGCTCAGGTGAGGCACTTAAATTTTAGATGCTTAAATTAGTTACTTTAGAATTCAGTCTGAATAGTTATACAAGAATTTTTCAGTCAGAACCTGTGTCATTTAAGTTGTCCATTAATTTCTTATATTCTAAATATTTAGGAATGTCTTAGTGGTTATTTCTGTATATGGACCCTAAAGAAGCTTTGATGGGATATGTTTTGCACTTATTTTTCTTTTTATGGGAATGTTCAAAGGTGAAAGTCAGGTTTTGTGGAATTTAAATAACTTCTAAGTTTAAGTACTGCTGGTTTGAATCAAGATGTACGACTCTGCTTACTGTTCTATCTGTATGTACTTACAACAGCCAATTTCAAAAGACAGTTGCTATTTCAGTCTCCAGGTTTTAAATATTTTATTCTACTTTCATTTCTGGCAAGTCAAGTGGAATCCCAAAGAATGACTGTACCTTGGTCAAGAAAATTTCTTAGGTTTTCTTTTTCTTAGTTGTTGTTAAGAGCATAAAGCACTGTCCAGAGAGTAAAAAAAATTCAGATGCCCTGGATTTCATTTCTAACTTTGATTTGGTACACTTTTGAAAGCATGTATTCTGACCTGAATAACATGGGTCATAGAATTTAACAAGCGAGTGAGGTATTAAATCCGTTGCTACTTCTTCTGGGCTTGCTGCCTTTTATGATTCTGTACTTCTATCAGCACAGAATGCCCAGCTCCAACACTATGATTGAGCATATCATTTAAAGATACATTTATTCTTTCTTTAAAGATTTCAAAACTATTTTATCAAGATGACACATACTGGATTTTTATAAAAATTTCAGTAGTAGCCCTAAGTCCTATTTAACAAAACTAGGTAGTGAAGCAAAGAAGTCCCTCTAAGTCTCTTTTTGTTGTTGATAACAATAAAAAACAGAATTAGAAATAAATTGTCAGCTGAGCAGAATTTTTCAGCAGTTTTCCATCACCTGCGTTCATATCTCCCTGGCCTTTCAACCTAAATTTAGCTTGTTTATTCCCAGGGTAGATTACATGCACCTTATTTTAAATGAGGCCATTCAGATGAATGATATTACATTTTAATATCACAATAGATTCAAAAAATAAATGCTCGTGAAAGAAAAGGCAATTCATCCTGAAAAAGCATGGTACTCTCTGTAGTATACCTCCTCTCATCAATCATTAGCAAACAAATGCTCATATGCTTTGTTATGATTCTATCATGTCTGTGTTCCTAATTATTTATACAACCTAGATCTGGCTCTCCTTCAGATAGCTGAAATGTGGAAAGCATAACTCTTTGCTGGGAATTACACATTGTTACCTCCTCTGACAGTCAGCAGGGATTCTTAATGATAAATTTTGAAACAGATATTTTACTGTTGGTTAAAGAAAAAAAGGCAGAAGCTATGAGATTTGAATCTGAACTTTGATTATACTCAGCTAATTACATGTGGGGTTGAGTTTTCAAAATCACACAGAGCGTATATTTTTAAAGATATTTTAGCTATCTATTTTTGGCACTGTATTATCTAATTGATGTGGGGGACTAACTGTTTTAGCATACATTTTAATACGCAAAGACAATGAATCCAGCTTCCTGTGATTCCAGGATCTGTGAAAACTATTTGGCACTGAATGATACAAACTACATATACCATTAAGGACTTTGAAGAGTTGTATGTCTGCAAGAGCCCCACTTATCTGTGGCTGGCTCAGTTTGAAGTGCTGTATTTTGATGGATTTCTGCTATCTTGCTGTGGTAGAGAATTGTTACCAACATATACTAAGTTTCTAAACATATCAGCAAATTAAAACTCACCCTATAATTATTGTCTTTGTTCCTGTATGTTTTCCACTTATGACCAATTAGAAATGAATAATACTTCATTCATATGGTTCATATCTATAAGAAAACTGGCAGTAAAATGATCATTTAAAAATAATAAAGCAAAGACTTTATTTGGAAAGTTGTAAAAATTTCTGCTTCTCTCTTACACATGTAGGTGCATTCACGGGGACACTTTCTCTGTCCTGTATACACATAAAGTTATGACAGATAAGCTAATGCTCTTCTGCATGGACACTCTTGATGTTTTTTGGGTCTTTTTGCAGTACCTCTTTCAATGCCTTAAGATTTGTTTGCAAGATTTTTTTCCTGTGATATCTTCTGATTTTAGGATCATCGAGTTCAGAGAAGAGATGTGAACCATATTCAAATGGTGTTTGGAGTCTCATTTCTTTTTCTCCCATTAAAATTCAACATAGAACAATTTTCCGTTGTACCATGCTGTCACTTATATAGTCAGTTAAGTCAGTGTGAACACTGACTTTTCATGTAGTATCTGTTGCTGATGCTTTACTTCTGTAACATATCAAAAGGATCTTCTTTAGCAGACTCATTATCCTCAGGATTTTTTAATGTGCATGCAGTTTGCATCTACCATTACAAAGGCATTCAAGCTGAAAAAGTGATTCCAGACTCAATGATATACAGCAAAAAACCCCAACACTTCTTTGATTGCCTAGATTGAAAACTCTGGACAATGCTATTTATGGAGCATACTTTATTCTCTTGACGAATAAATGAATTAGGGCTTCATTAAAAAATCATTCTTATGAATCATATTTATCTGTAATGTCATGCTTGCTCTCTGAAAGTCTGTGAAAATTAGTGGATATGGCATGTAAAGGCAACAAACAGTAGTACTTATTTTATCATCAAACCATACTTAATCATAGCTCATAACAAATAGAATTTTAGTGTTCTATCACTTGTTAGCTGTTTTTTTTCCTGAGTGGTGAGAAATGTTAGCTTTTCAAAAATTATTTTTTAATCCTACCTATATTATTTCTGTGACTTCACATTTAAAAATAAATCTGTTGTCTCCATTGCTCATGACTGTAAGGTATTATTAACAGACTGTTTTGATGACGATCTGTTGTGGTTTAACCCAGCAGGCAGCTAAACACCACACAGCTGTTCGCTCACTCCCCCGCAGTGGGATGGGGAGAAAATAAAATAAAAAAAAAGGTAAAACTTGTGGGTTGAGATAAAGACAATTTAATAGGACAGAAAAGAAAGGGAAAATAATAATAATAATGGTAAAAGAATATACAAAACAAGTAATGCACAATGCAATTACTCACCACCTACCGACTGATGCTCAGCTGGTTCCCAAGCAGCAGATCCCCGGCCAACTTTTCCCCTAGTTTATATGCTGAGCATGACATCATATGGTATGGAATATCCCGTTGGTCAGCTGAGGTCAGCTGTCCCAGCTGTGTCCCCTCCCAACTCCTTGTACACCCCCAGCCTACTTGCTGGTGGGGTGGGGTGAGGAGCAGAAAAGGCCTTGACTCTGTGTAAGCCCTGCTCAGCAATAATGAAAACATCCCTGTATTATCAACATTATTCTCATCCTAAATCCAAAGCACAGCACTATACCAGCTACTAGAAAGAAAATTTACTCTATTCCAGCTGAAACCAGGACATGATCCCTGAGAAATAAATTGGGTTTTGGCCATGTCATAAGTGCAGGTGCTCACAACATCACATTGCCATTACAATTAACAACCATTCTGGCATATGTAAAAGAAAGGTTCTGAAATATTACAATAACAAGTAATGCATAGTCTAAACTAGAGCTGCATGGGCTGAACTACATGCAGACTGAACTACATTTTAGGTCCCAAAATAAATCGCTCCATTATTAGAATGAGTCATCTTGGTGAATCAAAGTGGAGAACTATATTTTTACAACTCTAACGTTGTATTTTGTTCTGTAATAATTAAAAAGTTCTTTCTCCATTCTTGTTAATTTTTAGCACTTTACATGAATTTCAAGCTCATTTAACACAGACTAAAAACTCATGACTCTTGATAACAGCCATTTTATTCTCTAGTTAATAGAAGAATGGCTCCTCCTCCAACCCTACTCTGAAATGGCCTGAAGCACCGCTATAACGACATGCATTTTTCTGCTCAGATGATACATATAATATGAAGCATCTGTGAAAAGCTCTTTTCTGGCTAGAAAGGTTCTGGTTTTGAGTGCGTTGTGATTTTACCCTAAAAGCTATTTGTATTATTTCAGCTTTAACAATATCTATAGTCCTTTCTGAGGCAGGGTCTTTTCAGTGGTGTCCAGTGACAGGACCAGAGGCAATGGGCACAAACCGAAACACAGGAGGATTTGTCTGAACATCAGGAAACACTTTTTCACGGTGAGAGTGGCTAAGCACTGGCACAGGTTGCCCAGGGAGGTTGTGGAGTCTCCATCCTTGGAGATATTCAAAGGCCGTCTAGACATGGTCCTGTTCAAGGGGTTCTGGGTGGCCCTGCTTGAGCAGGGGTTTGGGCAAGATGACCTCTGGAGGTCCCTTCCAGCCTCAACCATTCTGTGATTCATAGGAATTAACGTGTCATGTAGTCTTCTAAGCAATAAGACATTTTATAAGCAATAATTTAATCCTAGCTTCTAATTTTTTTTCCTCTTTTTTTTTTCTCACATGCTTGCATTAATATTCATTATTCCTTACTAATTGGAAATTTGTAATTTGCTGAACATAATTCTCAGTTAATTTGGGATATGCCAACTAACTGGTTTACAACATATGATATTGTCCCTCTCAGATTTCAGTGTTCAAAGATGTATGTTATCTTATTTATTTATAAAAAATAAATAATATTTTACCTCCTCTAAAACCATTGAGACTATAGGATACCTGAGATTATCAAGACCACAGTAATGATTAATATTTTAAAACTAAGAAGTACTGCTTCTGTTATTAATTTGATTTTCTGTCATTTTCTCTCCTTTCTCATTTGTTTTCTAGAGTCACAATCTTGGACCAGGAAAGATCTGGGACAGATAGTATCTCTATATTATGCCAATACTTCATTACACAGAGTCATAATCTTTATACTGTTTGGAAATTATCATCACAATTAGCAATTAATAATATAATAATTAATATTTGTTTTATACACTGAACTTATTTGTATTTTATTTAGAAGAAATCTCTCTAATTGTTTCAACTTCACAAAACTAGTTTTTCCTGACTTCATTTTTAACAACCATATATATAGCAGTGTTCGGTGTTTTCTCAACTGCTACTGGTGTAAGCATTTTTATCCATAATGCTCCAGATGCTCGGATGTGTCATAGTTGTGATCTTTATACTCTGGAGAAGACATTTAAATAGTTTTCTGCTACCTTTCTAGCCTGTGACCTGATTGTTGCAGCAGCTTCTGAGCAGTTCAAATTTCTGCCTACAGAAGTATCAGTGTTTCTGTCCAGTTTCCCACTGTACTTATTCTCCATCATGACTCTGAGTCCTACAGCAGAGCCAAGAATGGGTATGAATGTTAGGACAAACCCTCAGAGGTGATTAGTCCAGCGATCAGTACTACGTAATGGAAAGGATCTGAGGTTCTGGCCCATGGCTTAGAAATTTACATTCTTTGAACAACTGATTGGGGTGGTCCCCTCTTGATATCAGGGACCTTTACTTTTAAAAACTCATGCTGCAAAACTGGCTTGCATGGGGCCTCAGGCAGAAACAAACCCACATTCTTTGTGAATTAGGTTTAAACTATTAGCATACACTGGTAGTATCTAGGTAATCACTGCGAGGTAATGAAGTTTTTGTCCTAGGAGAACTTAAAAAAAAATCGTATTCCAACAGCACAGAGGAATAGTGTGGATCAATATATTTAGTTAAACTGTAAGTAGCCTAAGAGTTACTCAACATTTCTAAACAGTGAAAGAAACTACCAAGAAGCTGATTACAAAGTGACATTTATAGGTAGGAAAGTGAATTTTCATCCTACAGAATTGGTAAAGTTAGATCCAAATAACATTTAATAGGTTTTATACTGAGATTATTACCAGGGGATAATTTTGCAGTCATAATCCATGTTTGGATTGTTATGATTTTTGGTTTGTGGAGGTTTTTTTTTTGGGCAGGAGGGTGGTTGGATTTTTTTTTTGTTTGTAGGTTTTTCCTTTCTTTTCCTAAAAAGAAAGTGGTTTAACATATAATTTGCTGAGCACGAACATCTTCGATCCACAGAATAAAAACTGAGGGTAACTCAAACCTTCTGCATGTCAGGTCGCTCAGATCTGAAAGATTAAGAGAATGACAGCATTGCTGGAAAATTAATTTTTCTTTTATTAAGTGAATGCATTGCACTGTACATTGGAGTTTACATCCCTTCGGAATAGTGAAGAATTTACGGTGTGAGAATAATTTTCAGCAAGATCCTACTTGGTGGTACTAAATGTGTTTTACTGCTGGACTATTGTGGATTTAATGGGCCTTTCTATCTGTTGACAGGGGAATATTAATACCATAATGATAATGGGATCTACTAACCCATATCTTTTTGTTGGAGGGATTGAATATAAGATTTTGGTTTTTTTTCCAATTTTGCTGCATCGATGTTATACTTACAAGAAATTTAAACATCTGAGACCGAACAATTCAACCCTATAGTACTTATAGACTATTTCCTTGGAAAAAATTGGGATTTCCTAGAAATTTTCATTATTGCAAAGATTAGAGATTATAATTTCTTAAGTATCTACTAATTCTACCTAAAGATATGGTAGTGGGAAAATAGGTTCCTTTTACAGTTAATGACTAATTACTTGCTTTACCCACTTTGACAGTTTGAGAGACTTGTAGGTATAGGACAAGAGTTCTTTTCTGATTCATTGTCTACTTAGACCACTTCATACAGCCATTTCTGAATGAATTAATCAAATACAGTGCATAAAGGACATAGCAGATGGATTAACTAAGCAAGCTTTAATAATAATTGAAATTAAATGAATAGCATTATGTCATTTAGACTATTTAGTCTGTATGAAATATTTCCCAGTGACGAAGACTGCTAACTTGAGAGTATTATATATTCAGCATAAATTAAAAATTGGCAATAAAGTTTTATTGACAAAATAAATTTCAATTATCAAGTACTAAATATCTGCCCCTAACCAGAGAAGGGTAAGGTTGTTAGAGATGAATTTTGAGGTTTATATGAGGCTGTTATGTTTATTGTGCATCATTTATCTTGTTTACAAGGCAGTTCATACAAAGGTAGCTAAAAGAAAAGGTTGGTCACACAACAGTCTATCTGAAATGAACATATCCAATTATTACAGAAATGACCCAGCTTCCATATTTTTCTGTTTCCTTTCTCTTTAACATTCCTCATTAGGGCTTATTTTCTTCTAGTGGATCTCCCTTGAGTTACAGAATAGTCAATATCTCATGGGAAGAATATCTGATTATTATTTTTCTACCTCTTGTGGAAAACTTACAAAGTTGAGATGCTGTGAAAAGGTGGTTTTGATAAGGCATATGTGACTTTTCTCCTTTCGTACTTCACCTTCCTTCCCAAGCATATTTTTTGTCTAATCCAGATTTACCAGTCAGAACCTACCCAGCAAAAAGGAGAAAGAGTCCCATCTACAGTTGCAACTCTCAAATATAGGCCCCCAAAACTTACAAGTAGCCATCATGTTTGCTCTCATTACTAAACCAGGGAGAACCCTTCTTTCCAGATGATAAGTAAAGGAAGCAGAAGGTTCCAGAGGGCCTTCAAAATGAATGAAAACAAGCAAACAAGCTACAAGACTTTTTTTTTTTTTTTTAACCCACTGACAGGATGAGGAACAAAAGGCTAGGACTCAGTACACAACACCGAGTTGAAGAGAATCAAACAGGTAGTTCTAAGGGAAATGGAGGGCTCAACCTCAGTTCTCAGATCATCTCTGGCAGGCTTTAGTACCTACAAGTGCATGATGCTTTGGGGGATCATAGGAAAATGCTAGGTTAAGGATCAGGGTGTCAGGATAAAGAGACTGTTTTTCCCTTTCCTCAGAAGGTATGCAGCCCTATTCCCAGCTACAACCTTGTAATGCTAAGTAACTTCCTGCTGCAGTTTGTTGTAGGGCTGCACAAACTCTAAGCCACTAGACTGATGTCAGGACTACGTTCTTCTAGAGAAGCTGTTACTCATCTGTGAATCCCTCAGTGCAACTCACTGACTGAATCTTACAGAGCTCTTACAGCTCTGGAGGTTACTATTGCTCATGCTTGAGTTTATAGACTCCCAGGAGCCCAGCTGGTTCAGGTGGTCATACTGAGTTTCCCTATGTAGTTTCCCATGGAAATATTTCTTTATTGTAAGTATAAATTTTGTTCCCTGGTGTAGAAGCATCATCTAATATTTTTTTAAATTTATTACAGGTTTTTTTTTATGGAAGTTGCGTATAAAATTCCAAGAAAGCCAGATTTACTCTTCAATATAAGCTTAAATCAAGGATAGCTTACTTGGCCAAAATAAAATGAATGGGTGAAAAGTGTGTCAGCTAATTTTCCACAGATGTAAATTTGATAAATAATTTCCATATTTTAATATATAGGCAAAAATCTAAGGAACTTCCTGAAAAAAAAAATTAAGACTGATTTATAAATAACTACCATTCTCATCCTCATGAGATGGAAATTTAGGAAATCTTAGTCTGAGTTTCTGTTTTGTGTAATTCCTTGTGAGAATTACATAGTTCCAGTTTACTTAGACAAGTCACTTGGGCCGGATTCGTTCTACATATCTTTAGGCAGCCAACTGAAACTTCTCTCTCCATGGAAGGAGAAAAGAATGCAAAAGCTCTATGGTGGTGCCTTTCATCTTCAGTAAGTAATGAAAGACCCAGGGTACTCAGAGAAAGCAAGTTCAGTTAACACAGTACTCACCTTGAGTACTCACCTTGAGTACTGTGTGCAGTTCTGGGCCCCACAATTGAAGAAGGTTGTGAAGGTACTCATATGCATCCAGAGGTCAACAAAGCTGGTGAAAGGGCTGGAAGGAATGTCCTGTGAGGAGCAGCTAAGGACTTTGGGCTTGTCTAGTTTGGAGAAAAGGAGGCTGAGGGGTGACCTCCTTGCTCTCTACAGCTTCCTGAGGAGGGGAAGGGGAGAGGGAGGTGCTGGTCTCTTCTCCCTGGGATCCAGTGATAGGATGTATGGGAATGGCTCAAAGCTGCACCAGAGGAGGTTCAGACTTGACGTTAGGAAGCATTTCTTTACCGAGAGGGTAGGCAAACACTTGAACAGGCTTCCTAGAGAGCTGGTGGATGCCCGAAGCCTGTCAGAGTTTAAGAGGCATTTCGACAATGCCCTTAATAACATGCTTTAACTTCTGGTCAGCCCTGAATTGGTCAGGCAGTTAGACTAGACTAGTTCCCTTCCAACTGAAATATTCTATTCTATTTTATTCTATTCTATTAACTTGCATCTGAAATTTAAATATCTAAAGTAGGATTAATTTCACCAGTGAAATGATGAAATAACTACTGGTTCAGGATGAATCATCCTTTAGAAGTCTGTCTCTCTCCACCAACTACAAAAAAAGGAAACAAAACCAAAAAGCATAACTGTCCTGGTTTTGGCTGGGGTAGAGTTAATTTTCTTTCTAGTAATTGGTATAGTGCTACGTTTTGGATTTCGTATGAGAATAATGTTGATAACACACTGATGTTTTAGTTGTTGCTAAGTAGTCTACTAGTCAAGGACTTTATAGCTTCCCATGCTCTGCCAGGTGCACAAAAAGCTGGGAGGGAGCACAGTCAGGACAGCTGACCCAATTGACCAATGAGGTATTCCATACCATATGACGTCATGCTCAGTATATAAAGCTGGGGGAAGAAGAAGGAAGGGGAGGACACTCAGAATGATTGCGTTTGTCTTCCCAAGTAACCGTTAGGTGTGATGGAGCCCTGTTTTCCTGGAGATGGCTGAACACCTGCCTACCAATGGGAAACAGTGAATTAATTCCTTGTTTTGCTTTACTTGCGTGCACGGCTTTTGCTTTCCCTATTAAACTGTCTTTATCTCAACTGATTGTCGTGGTTTAACCTGGCAGGCAGCCAAATACCACGCAGCTGCTCACTCACTCCCCCCGCCCCCCCAGCGGGACGGGGAGAGAATCGGAAGGGTAAGAGTGAGAAAAACTCGTGGGTTGAGATAAAGACAGTTTAATAGAACAGAAAAGAGAGAATAATGATAATAAATAATGATAGAATATACAAAATGAGTGATGCACAATGCAATTGCTCACCACCCGCGCTGACCGATAACCAAGTAGCGATCGGTACTTCCTGGATCACGCCTACCCTTCATATACTGAGCATGACGTCACATGGTATGGAATACCCCATTGGCCAGCTGGGCTGGCTGTCCTGATTATGTTCCCTCCCATCTTGTGTACCTAGCTCAGTCAGTAGGCACGGGAGCTGTCCTTGGACTAGGAGGGCACTTAGCAACAACTGAAAACATCAGTGTGTTATCAACATTCTCCTCGTACTAAATCCAAAACACAGCACTAGGAAGAAATTTAACCCTATCCCAGCCGAAACCAGGACAGTATCCACCCCTTATTCCATATCATTTACGTTATGCTTAGGTCTCACATTTTTCGATACCTTTCAATTAATCATCACTATCTTTTTTATATATATACATATATAATACATATACATACATATATACATATAATACATATACATACATATATACACATAAATATATATATAAATGTCCATTGAGTTCTTTTAGTCCACAACTTTGGGCTCCATCTGTCACAACAGTCTTTCAGGGCCAGAAGGATGGTGTGTGGTGTTGGGCTGTTGCATCCTGAAGCCAGTTCTCATTTCGGTACTGCTGCACTCGTTCAGTTCTATCATCGTTGCACTTTGCTCGGTTTCATCGGAGTTAGTTCGTTCTTCATTAATCTGGGTGATTTTCACTGCTATACCATTGATAGCAACCATAGAAATAATGATATACAATATCATATAACAATTGACATTATAAAATTCAGTTCATTGGCTATTTTCACCCAAAATCAAATCCCCTTGAGGTACACACCGGACTTGCCCATCCTTTCGCATCACCCACCAAGTGCACCCAGGTCCTTGAGCAAAAGCAATCCCACGGATGGGTTTTCCCTTGTCAGAGGCAGGAGTAACCCAGACTGTCTTCCCCAGCATATTTCTTATGTGCACGACAGGGACTTTATCTCCATCTACAGTACGTAAAAGTCTTGATTGGGCAGGGCCAGCTCGAGTGACAGACCCCCTAGTGTTGACTAACCAGGTGGCCTTTGCTAAATGTGTGTCCCAATGCTTGAATGTCCCACCGCCCATTGCCCTCAGTGTTGTCTTTAGCAGCCCGTTGTATCGTTCGATTTTCCCGGAGGCTGGTGCATGGTAGGGGATGTGATAGACCCACTCAATGCCATGCTCTTTGGCCCAGGTGTCTATGAGGGTGTTTCGGAAATGAGTCCCGTTGTCTGACTCAATTCTTTCTGGGGTGCCATGTCGCCATAGGACTTGCTTTTCAAGGCCCAGGATGGTGTTCCGGGCAGTGGCATGGGGCACAGGGTATGTTTCTAGCCAGCCGGTGGTTGCTTCCACCATGGTGAGCACATAGCGCTTGCCGTGGCGGGTTTGTGGGAGTGTGATATAATCAATCTGCCAGGCCTCCCCATATTTGTATTTCAACCATCGTCCCCCATACCAAAGAGGCTTTACTCGCTTGGCTTGTTTGATTGTAGCGCACGTTTCACATTCATGGATAACCTGTGCAATAGCGTCCATGGTTAAGTCCACCCCTCGATCACGAGCCCATCTGTATGTTGCATCTCTTCCTTGATGGCCTGAGGCATCATGGGCCCACCGAGCTATAAATAATTCACCCTTATGTTGCCAGTCCAGATCCACCTGAGCCACTTCAATCTTAGCAGCCTGATCCACCTGCTGGTTGTTTTGATGTTCTTCACTGGCCCGACTCTTGGGTACGTGAGCATCTACGTGACGTACTTTTACAACCAGGTTCTCTACTCGGGCAGCAATATCTTGCCACAATGCGGCAGCCCAGATGGGTTTACCTCTGCGCTGCCAGTTGTTCTGCTTCCACTGCTGCAACCAACCCCACAGGGCATTTGCCACCATCCATGAGTCAGTATAGAGATAAAGTACTGGCCATTTTTCTCGTTCAGCAATGTCCAAGGCCAGCTGGATGGCTTTCACCTCTGCAAACTGGCTCGATTCACCTTCTCCTTCAGCAGTTTCTGCAACTTGGCGTATAGGACTCCATACAGCAGCTTTCCATCTCCGATGTTTTCCCACAAGGCGACAGGACCCATCAGTGAACAGGGCATATTGCTTCTCGTTTTCTGGTAGTTTATTATACAGTGGGGCTTCTTCAGCACGTGTCACCTCCTCCTCTGTGGTTATGCCAAAGTCTTTGCCTTCTGGCCAGTTCGTGATCACCTCCAAGATTCCTGGGCGACTAGGGTTTCCTATTCGGGCCCGTTGTGTGATCAGTGCGACCCACTTACTCCACGTAGCATCGGTTGCATGATGCGTGGAGGGGACCCTCCCTTTGAACATCCAGCCCAGCACCGGCAGTCGGGGTGCCAGGAGGAGCTGTGCTTCAGTGCCAACCACTTCTGAAGCAGCTCGAATCCCTTCATACGCTGCCAATATCTCCTTCTCAGTTGGAGTGTAGCGGGCCTCGGATCCTCTGTATCCCCGACTCCAGAACCCTAAGGGTCGACCTCGAGTCTCCCCTGGTGCTTTCTGCCAGAGGCTCCAGGTAGGGCCATTCTCCCCGGCTGCGGTGTAGAGCACATTCTTCACATCTTGTTCTGCCCGGACTGGCCCAAGCGCTACTGCATGAACTATCTCCTGTTTAATTTGTTCAAAGGCTTGTTGTTGCTCAGGGCCCCATCTGAAGTCGTTCTTCTTCCTGGTCACTTGATAGAGGGGGCTTACGATCTGACTGTAATTTGGAATATGCATTCTCCAAAAACCCACAACGCCTAAGAAAGCTTGTGTTTCCCTTTTGCTAGTTGGTGGGGACATGGCTGTTATTTTGTTGATCACATCCATTGGGATCTGACGACGTCCATCTTGCCATTTTATTCCTAAAAACTGGATCTCCTGTGCAGGTCCCTTGACCTTACTTTGTTTTATGGCAAAACCGGCTTTCAGAAGGATTTGAATTATTCTCTCCCCTTTCTCAAAAACTTCTTCTGCTGTGTTGCCCCACACGATGATGTCGTCAATGTATTGCAGGTGTTCTGGAGCCTCACCCTGTTCCAGTGCGGTGTGGATCAGTCCATGGCAAATGGTAGGGCTGTGTTTCCACCCCTGGGGCAGTCGGTTCCAGGTGTACTGGACACCCCTCCAAGTGAAAGCAAACTGTGGCCTGCACTCTGCTGCCAAAGGGATGGAGAAGAAGGCATTAGCAATGTCAATGGTGGCGTACCACTTGGCTGCCTTCGACTCCAGTTCGTATTGAAGTTCTAGCATGTCCGGCACGGCAGCACTCAGTGGCGGCGTGACTTCGTTCAGGCCACGGTAGTCTACTGTTAGTCTCCACTCTCCATTAGACTTTCGCACTGGCCATATGGGACTGTTGAAGGGTGAGCGAGTCTTGCTGATCACTCCTTGGCTCTCCAGTCGACGAATCAGCTCATGGATGGGGATCAGGGAATCTCGGTTAGTGCGGTATTGTCGCCGATGCACTGTTGTGGTAGCGATTGGTACCTGTTGTTCTTCAACCCTCAACAATCCCACAACAGAAGGGTCCTCTGAGAGACCGGGCAAGGTGGACAGCTGTTTAATTTCCTCCGTCTCCAGGGCAGCTATACCAAAAGCCCACCGATACCCTTTTGGGTCCTTAAAATACCCTTTCCTGAGGTAGTCTATGCCAAGGATGCACGGAGCCTCTGGGCCAGTCACAATGGGGTGCTTCTGCCACTCATTCCCGGTTAGGCTCACTTCGGCCTCCAACACAGTTAACTCTTGGGATCCCCCTGTCACCCCAGAAATACAGATGGGTTCTGCCCCTTTATAGTTTGATGGCATTAGGGTGCACTGTGCACCAGTGTCTACGAGAGCCTTATACTCCTGTGGCTCTGATGTGCCAGGCCATCGAATCCACACAGTCCAGTAAACCCAGTTGTCCCTTTCCTCCACCTGGCTGGAGGCAGGGCCCCTCTAGTTCTGGTCATAGTATCCACTTCTCACTTCTTGCAAACGTGAGTCAAGAATTCCTTCATTACAGTCCAAAGTAAGATCAGCCCTTCTACTCTGTCTGGGGAACTGTTCACTGGAAACTGGACCGTCGTGAGACAGGGTTTTCCTGACAACTGGAGCAGCATTTTTCCTGGGAGAACCCCCTTGTGTGATTGTTTTTCCTTGCAACTCACGTACACGTGCCTCTAGGATGAAGGTAGGTTTTCCATCCCACTGCCTCATGTCCTCTCCGTGGTCACGCAGGTAAAACCACAGGGTGCCCCGTGGTGTGTACTTTCGATATCCTCTCTCTTGAGGAGTAAAACGCTGACTCCTAATGGCTGAGATACTGGTCCGTACAGGTGGAGAATAGGACCTATTGTCTTTGAGTTGCTGGACCTCTCGGGACAGCTTCTCTACAGCCGAGACAAGGGAGGAGGAGATAGTTTCTTCAAAATCCCGAAGTCTGCTAACCACCTCATCCACCGTTGGTGCTTCTTCCTCTTTCCAGCACAGTACTGCCAACGAACTGGCATACGATGCTGGTGCGCTCCGTACCAACTTCCGCCACATGGGTCGCGTGCACTGGACGTCATCTGGATCTTTGGGCGTTTGGTCGTCGTTCAGGTCACTATAAACCACCTCCAGCACGCCTAATTCTCTCAGGTACTGGATACCTCTCTCCATAGTGGTCCATTTGCCTAGGCGATATATAACATCTTCCTTGAAGGGATACCTTTCCTTCACGCCTGACAGCAATCGCCTCCAGAGGCTGAGGACCTGTGTCCCTTTTCCAATTGCTTTGTCAATGCCTCCTTCCCTAGCAAGGGATCCCAGCTGTTTGGCCTCTTTCCCCTCCAATTCCAGGCTACTGGCCCCATTATCCCAGCATCGGAGCAGCCAGGTAACAATATGCTCGCCTGGACGACGGCTGAAATCTTTCCGCATATCTCGCAGCTCACTCAGGGATAGGGATCGGGTGGTTTCCGTCTCGTTTATGAGTTCTTCCTCTTCCTCCTCCCCTCCTCGTGATGGCCCTGGTCTTTCATCATCCCTTTCTAAACGACCTGATCTCCGCTTCCAAGATTTCCTCTTCTGTACAGGGGCAACGGATACCAGCAAGGGTTGGTCCTCTGGTTCAGCTGTAGTGCCTGTTGCTGGGGTTTGGGTAGCTGCAGTGCTTGTCATGGGGGTTGGAGTAATTGTAGTGCCTGTTGCCGGAGCTTGAGTGGCTGCAGTGCCGGTCGCAGGGGTTAGAGAAGTTACGGTGACTGTTGCCGGGGTTTGAGTAGCCACAGGGGTTGTCATGGGGGTTGGAGTAGCCGCAGTGCCTGTCGTGGGGTTTTGAGTAGCCACCGTGTCTGTAGCCGCCCCCGAGACTCGCCGCTCCGCCCGCCCTGATGAGGCACTGCTGCTTGCCCTCCCTCTTTTCTTGTTCCTGAGGGTTGATCTCTGGACAGTATTCCTGAATAGTTGTTTAACCCTAAACAAGGCCTGAACCACATTCAGGAGACATAGCAATATGAACATGCTTGTTTGAGCATCCCAAGGATATTCAAAATTCTCAGGGAATATTGTGGACATCTTTGTGAAGAGGATAGAAGAAAAAGGAGTTTCTGACGATATGGAAGGGAAGATGAACAAGTGGGAGAGAGTGTCCCATCCCGTCTCCCCCTTAAATTCATTCTCCGAGGAGAAACAAGTGCAATTACCAATAATTTCTAAGAGGTGGTTCCCGAGGTACAGAAATGACGGCAGTGCCGAGTACAGATACCAGATTAGACTTACGACCAATGATTTTATCACCTCATAAAACAGCAACAAAATGATAATCTTGGCCCAGTTCCGAATAATGATAAACAGCACAAAAGGGAACATATACTGCAAGCAAGGTATTACATGACCCAACATTGAGAGCCAGCCCCACAACTTTGACAGCCAATACATCAACATTGTGACCAATCAATATAATGGATGCTTATAACAATTTTGCCTTAACACACTTTGGTCAGATCTATCGTTATCTCAACCCTTCGAGCCCCACGTTGGGCGCCAAAAAGGACTGTCGTGGTTTAACCTGGCAGGCAGCCAAATACCACGCAGCCGCTCACTCACTCCCCCCGCCCCCCAATGGGACGGGGAGAGAATCGGAAGGGTAAGAGTGAGAAAAACTCGTGGGTTGAGATAAAGACAGTTTAATAGAACAGAAAAGAGAGAATAATGATAATAAATAATGATAGAATATACAAAATGAGTGATGCACAATGCAATTGCTCACCACCCGCGCTGACCGATAACCAAGTAGCGATCGGTACTTCCTGGATCACGCCTACCCTTCATATACTGAGCATGACGTCACATGGTATGGAATACCCCATTGGCCAGCTGGGCTGGCTGTCCTGATTATGTTCCCTCCCATCTTGTGTACCTAGCTCAGTCAGTAGGCACGGGAGCTGTCCTTGGACTAGGAGGGCACTTAGCAACAACTGAAAACATCAGTGTGTTATCAACATTCTCCTCGTACTAAATCCAAAACACAGCACTAGGAAGAAATTTAACCCTATCCCAGCCGAAACCAGGACACTGATGAGTTTTCTCACTTTTACTCTTCCGATTCTCTCCCCCATCCCACCAGGGGGGGAGTGAGCAAGCAGCTGTGTGGGGCTTAGTTGCCAGCTGGGGTTAAACCACAACAATAACTTAGAGTAAGTAACTAACTTTTAAATAAATAAAGATTGACAAGATGGAGCCCCTCTCTAGTAAACCAGCCTTAAATAAGTGCCTAAGCTATCTATGGATAGTCAGTGGAAAGAAATAAGGCTATGCCTCTGTCGTGGTTTAACCTGGCAGGCAGCCAAATACCACGCAGCCGCTCACTCACTCCCCCCGCCCCCCCAGTGGGACGGGGAGAGAATCGGAATGGTAAGAGAAAAACTCGTGGGTTGAGATAAAGACAGTTTAATAGAACAGAAAAGGGAAAATAATGATAATAAATAATGATAGAATATACAAAATGAGTGATGCACAATGCAATTGCTCACCACCCGCGCTGACCGATAACCAAGTAGTGATCGGCACTTCCTGGATCACGCCTACCGTTCATATACTGAGCATGACGTCACATGGTATGGAATGCCCCATTGGCCAGCTGGGCTGGCTGTCCTGATTATGTTCCCTCCCATCTTGTGTACCCAGCTCAGTCAGTAGGCACGGGAGCTATCCTTGGACTAGGAGGGCACTTAGCAACAACTGAAAACATCAGTGTGTTATCAACATTCTCCTCATACTAAATCCAAAACACAGCACTAGGAAGAAATTTAACCCTATCCCAGCTGAAACCGGGACAGCCTCCAAAGAAAGATTTTCTCTCTCCAGCTACTGATAATAATAAGAGATGATGCACTTATTTTATTGTGTGCATAAATGGAGTCTCAAGTCACATGTTTCTATAGGTAGACTAGATCCTTGCTTGGGAATCTCTTGTTAAGTGTTGGCATAATTGTGTTTTAGGTAGTGTGATGGGACTAGTATTAGCAGGTTTCTTCAAATCTGTGAAATTTATCAGAGCCAGGAAGGAGGGAAAACTGCTTGGAGTGTTATATGTGAGAAAAAGTTCCTGATATAGAGCCATTGGGGTGAATTTCATCTCACTTAAACTCATATGTCTTCAGTGCAAATATCTCAACCTAGAGGTCTTTGTAGTCAATAGAGAAAAATAAGCCCTAGAATGCTAATTTTTACACAGATGAAGTTAAAAGAGGTGACTGTCATCCCTACACTTCACCTTTATGGTCGGTGGAGAAAGGGAGACACCCTAAGGAGATACACCCTATCTTAAAATATGTGTCTAAAATAATGGTATCTAATTACCTTTTCTAGGTGGTCGTCTCTTGCTCTTTTCATTGACTACATATGTAATCCAGAGAATTTTTTTAGAGGTAAACTTTCAGACTCCTAGAGTTAAGAGAGATGTGTCCCACTGACTTAACCAGTCAACATGTATTGCACTGCAATAACTGATACTAGTCTCCACAGGGCACAGAACTCACTTATTCATAAAGTGCTGATTGCCACCAAGACTACTGTTTCTGGAACAATGCCTTTCTTGCATCCTTCTATCAGTTACCTATCTGTTTATCAGTCTGTTTATCAGGCATCCCAGTAGATCCAGGGCTTGGACTTTTCCTTATAAATTGAACAAAACCAATACTTCCTCCAGAAAAATCAATAAAACCATTTTGAACATCTGGCAAATTTACACTTTAAATGAATACAATATTCAAGAAAATACCTTGTTGAAAAAAGGAAAACTAACTCTTTTAGTCTTTCAGTTCAGCTTCTTTCAACTCTATCTCTGTTAGCAGCACTTTGTCTGTGGATGAAATGATAATTCATGAGCCATCCTTTTCAGACATTGTTGTCTTATTGATTTCACCAACTGTGCTGCCAAACATTTAAAATCTCTGTAAAGTGGAAATATAAAACAGTCATTAAATATCACTCCTCTTATCTCTGAGTATTCTACATTAAAATACAGTTTTGCAGTGATCTGTACATGGAATTGACATACCATACTATAATACTGTATGTAGCCATTTATCTGACCCCAAAATGACGTTTGTGAAAGGCTTTAATATGATAAAGTGGTAAATATGACAAAGCAGTGAGCTTTCTGAGGCCAGTAAATTGTTAGGAATAGCATTTTAAAGAACTCTGCCCAGAAGATGTATCACTTGTTACTTCCTGGAGTTAGTGGTCTGATATCACAGATAAACTGGGTTATAATCTGTTCTTATGACTCAAAAGAAATATCTAAGAAAATACGAATAAATCACGACCACTGTCAGGTCATTTGCCAGAGCATTCCTTGAGAGCTTAGTTTAAAACTACCTCAGGGCCTTTTCTGGTACACTGCAAAGGGCTATCCCTTTTTGAGCACACAGTTCTAGTTCTTGTCTTTATGACACTGTTTTGATTCCTAACTATAGCTGGGTAACAACAATGCCCTGAGTCCTCCTAGAAGGAATTGCTTGCTCTATTAAAAGAATTCTTAAAGTAACTGGCAGATTTCAACCAGCCACTTGCTAAGTTACTTCATTTGACTACTTAATTGTACATTAAAATAAAAACCTCTCTTGTACATACTTTGTGGCTAATCTGCATCCATGAGCTTCTTAATACTTTTAGAAGTGCGTGACAGAGAAATAATAGTTACTTTGAACAGCTTTGGGGATCTAGTCCTCAGTTCTGCCATCTTTGACAGCCATAAGCAATTCTTCCCAACAAACAGAGCCTATTTATAAATAACCAGACTATACCATGCCAATACAGAAAAGCATAGATTATTACATAGATATATACATAGATATAAAGCATAGATGATTACAGATTTAGGGCTAATATGTCAAAAAGGTTTGTAAAGCCAAGACAGTGGATTGTTTGATTACCGACTTTAGTGGAGCAGGAGTGCACCAAGCACTTATTCCTTACACAGAGTTAAATCACCTCAGTTTCTTTGGAAAAGAAAGAACTGAGGATAATCGGCACTTTATACCAAGAGGTTTGCAGGACTCTGTGTAAGCACCACAGTTCAGAGAAACATCTCAGTCCAAGATAACACTTAAACACCTGTATCAACTCAGGCACTGATACTAATGGGGCATAAGCTTCTGTTTAATGCTTTGCTAAATACAGATGTCTAAGTATAAATGGCTAAAGGCAAGTTCCATGATAGGTAGGGCTTCGTGGCTGAACAGCTCAGTTCAGCTGTCAAACTGGTTTCCAAACACCTTACTGCACAGTGGAAGTCAGGGGTGAAAACTCTTTCAGTTTTATTTGGTGGAGAAATTTGGTGTCTATCATCAGACCAACAGCATGGATTAAGCAGTTGTATTTAAAATACAGTTGCTGTTGATGTTGCTGACCAGAAAGAGTGGATGGGAAGGATTAAGAGGGGACAGAGTGAAGGAAAAAAGGAGAGGAGCTGAAACATGCGAGGGGGTATTCAGTCTGGGCACATAACCAAAATCTAGGCACCAAATTGTGTAACTGCAGTTGTGACTGTCACTTACAGGTATGCCCCTACCATTACTGTTTTCCTGCTTACACCCTGTAGGGTATAGTTTACCATAATTTCAAGTAAAGTTTATTGTTCTCTATACTAACACTATAAAAACAATTAGCTTACCAAAATAAGTAATTATTCCCCCCCCCCAAAGTCATTTTTATCCAGACTAATATTGATTAATCCATGCTACTTCTAAAGCTCTTCTTTAAAAATAAAATCTCCTTCCTTGGCTACAGTTTGCAATTCCTTTTTACTTTTATTTCTGTCTTTTCTAAAGAGTGGAAAAATGTGAGCATATAGCTCCAGTCATGATTGCCCTTCCACAATTTTTTTATTATTCTTTCTTATCAAATTTCGTATTCCCTTAGTTTAAGTTACTATCTTTCACTGTCTGTAGCTGTTCTGTCTTCTCCTCTGTAGCCAATATTATGAGCCAAATTGAAAACTGATGCACATCAGTCACCTGTCTAGTAGATCATACCTACATTATTTTAAATCATGACTCCATTCTACTTGTTTTGTTGTCTTTTGCACTTTTTAGTGAATAACCCTTTACTATTTGTTTTGATTTATTTTATAAGAGCTGAATTAGGTCGAGTTTTGGCACCTATTTTATTTTATTTTATAGAAAGAAATTATTTTTCCTGTTGAATCCCCAGTTCTTTAACTTCTTGGTTTTCTGTTTATTCCCTGTATTTGTTCTGAAATATTGGACACACAGTATGAAGTCCTTTCATGCAGTATTTCCCCTTGTAATTTTAGAAGTTCCACAGCACCTTAAAGGAAGTTCCAAACTTTCACTGTGTTCTTGTCCTTTATTTTTCAGTTACACTGAATTTAATAAATAGCTCAAAGTCATCCCTCTTGAAATGGAGTGCCTTAATTACAGACTATTTAATTTAAATTTGTGATTGCTGCTTCCAAGGTTATTTTTCCTAACTAGCTCTTCTGAAATTTCTTTCCTTGTAACCAAAGCCAAGTCTAAGATAACATTAACTCCTAGAATGTTAGGATGCAATTTATCTTAATTGTAGCAGACATCTGAAATATCTACTTTACAATGCGATGGATTGTGTTCTAAAAATGCCTGTTACTCAACACTGGCTGTCAAAGGAGTGTGGAATAACTAGCCTAGATGTTGGCAATTTATGGTGTCATTTAGCCAAATGAGTCCTTCTCTTACTGCTTATCCCAAAATCCAGGGAACATTGCTGTCATCAGAAAGAATTCCAATCGGAACCCATCGGTTCTCCTTTGTATTTTGCCTGTACAGCCTCACCTAATACAAGATCTAACAGCATCCTTTCTCATAAAGCACATAAAAAGGAATTCAGTATATAGTAATAGGCTTTCAAGTGTGATATGCACACAGTGCATCCTACTGAATATCTCTAAGAGCCAACAAAGCCCATGCTTAACTGCTGAGAGCGACAGGCATTCTAAGAGGCTTCTAAGGCAAAGGGATTAGGACCTTCTCAGACTGTGTGCACAACAGAGAATGCTGATGTCTGTGGAAAGTGATGGTGGGCAGTGTCACAGAGAATGTTTGATTTGTATCATAAATGTGTCATGAGCAGTTTTGTCCAAAGAACTGCAGGCCTTTCTGTCTATTCTTTATGCAGGGTTCTTCAACAGCCATTTTCTGTCCAAAGACACCCCTTCCTCCCTGTTCCCTTGAGAACCGTTTCAAATCCCACTCTGTCTGCTTCCTCCAGATTTGCAAAGACAAATTAAATTTGATAGAAGAGATAAGATGCTGCTACAGAAAAATAACTAATAGTTTATACTTTGGGTTGTGTAGGGCTAAGTATGTTTGGATTTATTTCCCACTTTGCAGACTCTACCAAAGAAGGTGTCTTTGGGTCAGGAAGGTAGAAGCATTGTGAAAAACATGCCTGTGTTCTACATGCAACAGAAATGCCAGAATAACTACATGAAGAAAACGGTGTCTGCATCTGCAGCTGTAAAAGCTCTGGAGGAAAGAATCTGTCATAGCCATGTTGAGGTAAGTGATGTTTTAAGGGGATGAATGCATAGAAGTTTCCAAGCATTTTTGTCATCTTGTGAGACAAAGTTCTGTTTATGCTATTTTTTGTGTGCTTCACTCGTAGACATCTATGGGCAACTCTGCACCGAAGGACAGGGTTCCCAGGTTGCTGTTAAATGAGCCTGAAATAGGAAGTCATTAGCTTGGGTGCAGAACTGTTATTTTTAATTCAAACTGTTTTTCAGACCCAAGACACTGTCCATACAGTGCTCATCATTCTGTCTTAAACAGATCTTCTCTCATGGTCCCCCGCACAGTATACACATACCATGTTAAAATAGAGTAGGTAGCCATTTATCTGACCCCAAAATGACATGCGTGATCTCATTCATACACTCTATAGGGAGACTGGGATCCAAGAGATATCAGGGTATCTATGACTAGACGACTTTCTATTTTAGTTCTTTGAATTGGATTGAATTCAATCCAATGATAAGGGGATTGGAAAAGGAGGAGTAGAAGGAAGTAATTCTTGTGGAGAGTCATGGATAGAAATAAGTGGCCTTGATGAGGACATGTAAGTACTCAGCAGATGCGAAATTGAGGTGAAGACTTTGTACCCTAAAAAGATGGGGAAGGATGAGAATAATTAAGAAGGGAGGAGAGGCAAAAAAGAGAGGCCTCCACGTCTGGGCTTCTGCAGAAAGACCTTGTTGAGACCTTCCAGCCCTATTCCTTTTCAAATTTACTCATCCAGTCAAACATCTTAGTCTGCAGACTGTCCCATTCCTTGACCTTATACATTTAATGCCACTGAATGTTAAACAAATAAAGCCCTTCTCAAAAGCTCTTTCAATTGAATTCATATGTCCCCTACATCCTGACATCCCACTTACCCTTTGTAGCTCAGTGCCGTTGACCTTGAGGTCTTTTCACTCCCTTGACCCCAAATCAACATTGGTACAGTTGCAAAACGCTTTTTTGAGGAATCTCTAGGTTAGGCATAATGGCAAGACAGTTGTGAGGTTTTTGCTGTCTGAATCACATCTAAAATATTCTACAAATAAATAACAACTCCTCAGTCTCTCAAACAACTCAATCGCCTCCTCCTTTTTTTTCCAGATAAAAGATTGAGAAGAAAATATTTAAAAGAAAAACATACCCTTTTTCTGCTTATAGAAACTGTATACCTCAAGAAGCTTTAAAAAAGAATTTTTTTTAACATCCAAGAAGTAACTAGAGGCACTCATTATTCTGGCTTTAAATGAGAGATTCATATTGCTCTCTGGTTTTCTTAGCTCTATCACAATGGATGAAAACCCTATTTCCAAGCTGACTTTTGGTATTAGAAGCCTTACACTTAGAAAAATCAACTTAGTTTAAAATTCGAAGTAGGTTTTAAATAAGGTCCTTCAAATAAGTGTTAAAAACAGGTGTTTTCAAATGAATGCAAAATCAATCAAAATATACAGACATCTGAATTTTCCATTTTGGCAACATTGAATCTAAAGGCAAAACCTGAAAGACTTGTTCCTACACAGTGCACCGTATTCTACTCTAAAAGTTATGTACAAAACCAACCACGTTAGTCTAATTATAGATCTTTTCAGATTCTCATCTTCATTTTTCATTCATGGTGACTGTGTAAGAAACTGTTAACAACATATATTGAGATGAAAATAATTATTATAGTATCCTGTCATAGAATGGACAAGTCATTTTCACAAGAATGTCATATATAGCTACAGTGAAATATTTAGATCCAAATTAATTTCCAACTTGTATTTCAGGAAGCCTTAGTGAAGTACATATTTTTTAAGGTATTAGAAACATAGAATATATTTTTCATTATTTACCATCCTCTTGTATGTTTCTTTCTTGAATAAATTAATATACAAAGTGAAAAGAAAAGATTATATACAATTTTAAATGTAATGTTACATTCGCTAAGCATTAGTTAAGTATGCACATGCTTTATCGATTAGTCTTAAAGCAGGAAACCCTAGCTGGTTGGCATGTTCTGTAGTGAAGCATGTTGTTCACATATTAAACATTACAGAGTTTTCAGGATATTCTGTTATTTTGATTTGATTTTGTTAAATATGTAGAAAATTTGCTTTTTCTGGAATGTTTTCTGGTGTAATAGTGGCTTAAGTTTCTGCTCTCTCCATTTCTGTCCCTTCCTTGTCCAGTTGCTGAGTGCCTCCGTGTATCATCACATCACTTCTGTCAATACTTCTGTCAGTTGCCTTTGGGGTCAGGGGGCAACCAGTTAAGAGAAAGACTGCAACTGGCCTAAAGGTCTATTCAGCAGGGAAATCCACAATGAATCCTCCTGGCAGAACTAAGAGGTGACATAGGGTGGAAGACTACACACAGCGGCAGTGCTATTATAGAAATGTCTATGAACATATGAGACATGCCTGCCAATAATTAAGGGCTTAGGCCTTGCTTCTGAACACTGATGTGTAGTGCTATTCAAATATCCTGTCTGGCCACAGGCTGAATTTTGTATCTACCACTCCCAGGCAGCCTGGATGCCATAGGAGGTCTCAAATAGTAAGATACACCAACGAATGGGCACAGAACCTAAGACCTATTGTGAGAACATAAAATTTTAGGATTAGGATTCAGTTCAAGAGTACGAAATTAAATGTACATCCGCAGCATAGGTCTCCACGTACATGGTAGCTGTCTAAGCTCCCGTTTGCCAATGGAGGGCTAGTCAACACAATTAGTAGAGCTGGACACCAATGTAGTTCTCCCTAAGGTAGGCTCCTAGAGTTCACTTCATTTGCCTAAACATAGGTATCCAATGGATATAGATGCCTTAGGGTATCTATTCTGGCTGAAGTCAGCTGAATCACTCTGTACATGTATTGACTTTCTCTCCATTAACTGTCCTAGAGTTTATACACCTAGTACCCATGAAGATACCTCAATTCAGAAGTTTTGATCTCAGTCCTATTGTAGACATATTTAAGAATATTTAAGAAACCTACATAATACATTGATCTATGGAGTGAAGCCATCCTTAGTAATTCTCCAACTCCACACCACAACTCTCTACCTCTGACATTATGCTGAGACAACTGCTTACAAGTCAGTATTAGAAGCAGATGACAGCAATGGCCTGGATTAAAAATGGTCCTTTGTTTCAGAGGGCTACTTTTAATCTAGATTGTTTCAGTCTTCTGGTTCACCAGCACAGCCAGACAAACTGCTGTGTTAGCACAACTGAAGAGGTGGTAAATCACATCAGTGGTACAGGAATGATAAGACAGGGAAGTGAAGAGGGTTGAAATTTCTCAAAGTTGTTTTGCTGCTGAAGTCAGAATAACTATTCCTTCAGAAAGTGGAGGCTTTGTGTAAAAAAAAGTGTTCCCACTTTAGTAAGCACATTCCAGGATACTTAGAAAAATGAAATCCTTGAAGAGAAAAGTAAGTGCTGATGAAATGTTAACAATAGATTTCGTTCAGATTTCACTTGTGCAGAACAGTTTTTTAGTACAATTGTATGCTGCAGATTTTACATTGATATGACAGCTGCTATTCAGAGACCTACACATGCTCGAAGGCTGATAGTACTCTCTTGGGGAGGGGGGTAGGAAAGGAGTCTTTTAGATGAGATCACAAATGACTAAGTCAGTTTGATAGTCTGAAGCTGCTCTCGAAAGAGGGAGTTACCACTTCCTTTACTCCAGTCTCACTTTCCTTTTATTTATTCTGCGGTTCATTTGAGCTCACAGTGGAATTATTTTTTTTTTCTTTTATTCCTCTTGGGTTTCATAAGTGATTTTACATCACAGAAGGTGCTGAGAAGCATGAGAGGAGTTTGAGGAATTATACCATGGGGATCACAGAGAAAGGGGACAATGGAAAAATAAACCTTATCTTTTGGTGGTAGAGGACTGTCAATTTTACTTATCACACCCACAGCACTTGTGCAAGGCAGAGGCTGAGAATATGCAGCCAAGGCAAGAAGAAAGGTAGAAGAGCACATGCATAAACTGAAGTTTCCTGATCATTTCAGGCCAGTATAATTGCAGGTCACTGCTGATGGGATGGTACTTTTCTTGCTCTTAACTGCAGCTGCACATTCACACCTTTAATATTGGTACTATATAGAGTACACCTGAACTGAAACTGAGAAAGGGATTCACCTGGAAAGGTATAATGTATTTTCCTAAAATATATTTTCATATGAAGGAGTTCACTGAACTGACTCATTGCATGGCTATATAAGCATAATGCTGGCACTTGGGCAGTGGTTAGCATATGTACTTGGTGGCAGAACATCAGACTGGACTGGTATTTCTCATTCAGGAACACCAAGTTCCCAAGTGGGAAAAATTATTTAAGTTGTAAGTCCACTCTCATCATCTTGGCTTTTTACCTGTCTAACAACACTTTGGGTCTGCTTCTCTACTTACTTTACGCACTTCATAACATTTGCTGTCTGCCGTGATTTCCTTGTTTGGCCACTCAAAGCATGAGGCCCTACGACCATACTTTACAAGAAGGTACCAAGCCCTATGATTGCCCACAGCTGCTGCAAACATAGACATTCTTTCTCTGTTAGCCTTCATCTATTCCTGCTCGCTGTATCTGTTGCTCTTCCTCAAGTACTGAAGGAGATCTGTCACACAAGGTAGAGCTGGGTAAGCCTTTACTTCAGGGAGGCAGAGGGAGGGAATTGTGCCCTCCTGGAGCAACCAGTAGGATGGGGAGACAGTACCTACTCACAACTTTCCTGTGTTTCACTAAGGCAGATGATGGCTATATAAATGCCAATTTCAATAAATTCTACTGGTGAAACAACAACTGATTTCCACTGGAATAGATAGAAATTTAGCCACAGTTAGTTTGTTATAATTAAATGCTTTTCCTTTGCCAAGAGTGAGAATGTGTACCTTGATAAAATAGCAGCTAATTCTATTAAGACTAAATGTAAAGTAAAAGCTGAATCCATTAAGACTACGCGTGAATATATACCTTTAACTCCAAGAAGAGGAAGAGAAAACAGAAAATCCTCTCTAAATACTAATCAACATGTTCTGTTGACTTCAGTAAAAACTGGATGGAGATCCAAATGATTCTGTTCAAGCATTCAAAGGAAAACTCTATTCTTAAATAATTTCTGGTAATCTGAATTAAGAGAAATATCTAAAGGAAGAATTCTAGTTGTGTGAATTTTAGACTGTAACTCTAGAATAGTGTCGAGAAGTTGTTGAAGATGGCAAGATAGACATCAACGATCCTTTTCTCAAAATTTATCTTACTTATTTCATGTGGTTTAAAGTCAATATATGACCTGAATGTATGCATTAAAAATAATTTTCTTTTGTTTTGAAATTGTTACTTAGGAAATATTCTGAAAACAACACGCAGATAAAACTAATATTCTCATCTGATTAAAGTTATGTAGGAAGAATCCATATATTTGTGTCAACATTAATAGCTTTGAGGGCAAAAAGTGCCCTCTGTCTAAAAGATATAAAAAAGAGAGATAAGATGGGAAGGTTGCTAAGAGATGAATAAGCTACATCACTCTGTTATTCATTGAAATCCTGCATTCACCGCTACAACAAAAAGGCTTCTTTTGCCACATTAATCTCTCAACTACAATATTCGTTACTTAAATTATGAACTAATGGCCTGCATAATTTCATTCATTAAAAAAGCCCATTTCCTATTACAGATTATGACACTGAAGAGGAACAATTGTCAAAGCTCCAACACTGTAGACTTGGTTTGAAGTTCAGAGTTCTGAAGAATAATGAAGCTGAGGGCAATACCTTAGACTTGTCTTTACCACAGTGGCCTGACTTCTCAGTCAGAAAACCAAGGGGTAGCAAGCCAAAAATTTAAAAGTATCTTTTATTCTGTGTTTAAAGGAAGAAGGCATTATAGCCCATAATAGAAATGTACTTAACCAGGAAAAAGATAATTAAATATGTTATTTAAATCCTCAGTATTTGAAGTGAACTATCTACTTTTACTCTAGATCTGTGTGCATTAAGCTAATGGTAAACTTAACACAGTACATGTATTAAAAGGGTATTGAAGAAGGATAAATCTTCCTGCTTGACCATTGATTTCTTCATCTCGTTATGAAGATTAAAATATATTATTTTTATCAAATCTATTACTTTGAAGATATATACTTTGAGAGTTTATATTACTTGAAGAGATATACTTTGAGAGTTTATATAAACCCAGAAAGCCACTGAAGTCTGCTAGAAAGGCAGAGTTGTGGAGGATGCTTCCTTTGAAAAGGTGCAGGTGGAAGGAGCAAGATCTTTGTTAATCCTTAGTTTAGGATTACCCCACAGTCAAACCTCATAGTCCTTGAAGGGTTCTGCTGTTCCAGTGTGTAAGTTGTGTTGTAACAAAATATTGTACCTGATGATACAGACATATGGTATGTTGCTGAGATACAGAGCCTGATGATGTGCTCACTTTAAGGAAGAAATATGGATGGTTTCCCAGCTCTGTCTGGTTTAGGGTCTTGGCATTCATTACTGGTGTGGTTTGTAGAGAATGCATGGTGATATTTCATTCCTTTAAAGAAGGAATCCTTTTTGAGGACTTTGAGTAGGAAAGCTTTCTTCCTTTTAGCAGCAACATAAATCAGAAGAATGCATATAGCTAGTTTCTTTGTATTTGGACAATCCCTGGTCATGACCTGATTTGCTTTGCTCCCGATCCTTAATCTATATATTTCCTTTTATTTTACAAAGAAGGAGCTTGTTCACGTTACTACTACCCCCTCCACCTCTGGCCATTTTTACAATGGTAAGGTAAGTCTTTCAGTAACTCTACAGATTCCAGCTGAACTGGGATTGTGCCTCTGTTCCTTTTACTGTTGCTATTAGTAGTTATGCAGAAGTCTCAGTTTCTACTTCACTTTCCGGATCCTAGTGTGATATTTTACTGGAAGACATATTTCTTTCCAGTGATGTCACTTCAATACAGAAAGTTCTAATTCCATACTGCCTTTTCTGAAAGAATTCCTCACAAATGTTACCTTTTTGCCCTAAAAATATGGTATTTTGTATATTTTACTTCATGTGAGAATTAACTTACATAGTATCTGCACCATTCTGAGCTGGAAAAGGGTCAGTGAGTGTATTAAATGTATCTCTACACCTAAGTGTTACTAATAGTCTCAAATTTCTGTCTTAACTTTGGTATTTCTTTATCAGATTTTTTTTTTAGTTTTATATGCATCAGATCAGTTCTAATTTCTGTTACTGATTTGCTTAACCCAAAAGGCCTGTTTCTCAGCTTTCACTTATGCAAATTTTCAACCAGTGATAGCATGTTTTAAGATATTGCTCTCCAGCATGGCCTGAATCTGTTTCCTATTCAACAGGGTTTCTTAACAATCTTTTCATTATCTTAAAGGCATTTTACATCAATCTATTCAACTTGAAGTTTTCTGGATTTGCATAGGTTTGGCCAAACTGTGGACCTTTCTCAAACACCACAGTGGGTTCCGTATGTGGTGATCATAGAATTATATTCACTGTAGCGTGTTGGTTCTCTAATACTGAGACAATGTGAATAATAATTGTGATTTAATAAGAAATCACTGCTGGTATATCAAAATGTATTTCTATTGGTGACCATGACTTCCACATATAATAGACATAGGATTATGTAATTTTTAGTTTTCTCAGTTTTGTGGTCCTTTTTAACCAATATAGTACATTTTGAAAGTCCTTCTACATTTTTCTGTATCAATATGTCTACTAAGTCTTATCTGAAGTGTGTCATTACCTTTGGTCCCACTATCCTCTAACTCCTAAGTGGTATACCATCAGTTACAGACAGTTCTGTTTCAGCTCTGTGGATAACACAGACATGATTATTTGCCAGTTTATTCCCAAGCTGCCTCCAAGCAATAGCTGTTAATGATTTTTTTCAATGTTTCTCCCGTGTGAAACTGTACCTCTTAAAAACAAAATGGAACATATTTTCAAGTTCACTCTTCTTTCGTGATGGTTAAAGAGACAGTCTACAATCCACATTGTTCTTCTAGCACAACATTTACAATTATCCTTGAACGGTGTTTCTCTCTACTGCGTCTTGAATGAACTTTGCACAGTTTTCCTCTTCCCTGCAGATTTGGTACCATAGATGACAGGGATATGCTGGTGAATAATTTGTTCTCTGAATGAATTTGGTGTCTGAATACCAAGTATAGGAGTTATTACTGCACTTTAATAAAATGAGAGGACTATAGTCGAAAGAGTGAAATGGCCAAGCTGCTTAGCTCTTAAAGCCCTACTTCTTTGTGTAGGCATATATGATTTTCGTAGTCTTTTTCTCTAAACTTTTCTGGTGTTTAGGAAATTTTGTCAGTTCAAACAGATCACTCTCTTCCAAAGTCTGCGTTTGGTTTACTGTTAGTTCTTTTACCTTTTTTTGATGGTTCCTAGGCACACAGACAAGCCTCACAGATTTGTTGCTCACAGTGAGAGAAATCCCATGCTCTGATCTTTCAGGATCACAAACAGAAGAGAGGTCATAGCTCAGCACTGTGAGTGAATGAAATGCCTATGTGTGAGGGAAAAAATGTGATATACCAGTTGTCTGAAGTTCACTCCCTTTATGCAAGACTTGACAAATCTCTGTAGTTGTGCTCTGCAGCATTTTGATGCTCCAGCTAGGAAATCAACAGTGGCTGTCATTTTGAGAGGGGCGGGGGTGGAAACTTGGACATTTGCAATTAGTTGCAGGTTCCTAGGGCTATGGCAGAGCTGACTCTGAGAGTCCAGGATTATGTTTGTTGTTTATATGCTTTAGTGTCCAGAAGACATGACAATTAAAGTGTTTTATTTCTTAGAGGTTCTGTAACTAATTTTGTACTGTTCCCTTTTATTGTCTTGTTTGTGGTATTAATGAAATTGCTAATGCAGACTTACTGTAGTAAGTGTTTTATGCTAAGTACTAACATAAACACAAATTTACCTGAGTGATATGGTGTAATTATTTTCTTTGGTTATCTACAGGCTAATGTGTAAAGTAAATGGGAAACTATTACTTCCTGCTTTGATGGAAAACATTTTAATTATTGAAAAAGTTTAAAATTAGGAACTGCATGTCATATTTTTAATCACTCCACCCTTGTAACTCACTCACCTTACAAACGGACCTCTTAGCAGGATGCTGTGTACCAATACGTTCTACAGGGACTTTGTGAAATGCAGGCTGAATCTGGCTGTTTCTGCAAAGTATTAGCAGTTGAAAGCTGCATCAGCAAATATAGCTTTATTATTTATCAGTTTTCTACTTTACGATTTCTATTACTGTAGTGGCTATTTAACAGCTAGGTCTAATAGTTTTTTTTCCTTTTCCTTTCTTTGCTTCTGAAAATTCACCCTTCTTCTGTTGCCATTCAAGTGACATAACAGAAACTTAAAAAAGGAGGTGGTAGTAGAGCACTTTAAAAGCTGTCATATTTTAGATTGTCAAATCTCTTCTGGCAGCTCATTCCACAGCTGAGCAAACTTGAGCATGAACACTTTATCTTTCCTATTTTGTTCATGATTAAAAAGGTGCTTAAACTTTATGCATAACTTTGAACCGTGTCAGTAGTCCAATCGACTTTTGGGGACAGCAGACATGCCTCAGATTATATATGTTTAAATTCCCTCTCTGAATTGGAGCTTTGGTTCAATGTTTGGGCATCTGTTACACCCCAAAGACAAAAAATTCTCTTATCATGTCATAGGAGGTTGAGAGTGTGGTTGCTGGGAAACCTGGCTTTTCCAAACACAAGTGGTTGAAAACCAGGCTGAAGTCTTCAGGTGGTAATAGAAGAAGATTAAAGGGAGCAATGTTGTTATGGTTCATTGTGCTGAGAAGGGTGATAATGTGCTCCACACTTGCTAAAGACTTTTCTCAAGGTCCATCATTAGCTTCAGGCACAATGCGCTGCACAAAATCATTGCTGAGTGACAGCAGTTTTAACAGTATGACCTGACTTCTGCTTTTGTTGATGGAGAATGAAGTGTCTGCATGTCACAGCTAGTCCGTAAGGGAAGATGAGCCAGGAGACAAGAGCTGTGGCGAGGCAGGCAGGGCAGGATCCTCACGGTCACAGTGAGGGCACAGTCCCACAGCACCTGAACAAGAAAAGCAGGGTGGATCTGGTGAGAGTAACCAGGATCATCCAGATCATTAGGCGCATCCACAGTGACAAGACATGTCTGAGATCAAGCCAGTAAGTCAAGGCAGCGGGTTGAGGTCCAGTCCAGATCAGTGAGGTACACAGCCAGGTATGGCCATGACAGCAGAAGCAAAAGCAAGTGCAGCTCCTGCTGAGGGGGACAAGCCCTTGCTTGTCAGAACATTTTCTCACACAGCTCTTTCTACACAGCTCTCTGATTCAAGGCTGCACCATTGAGGCTGACCCTGAGCCCAGGCAGTCAAACCCTTGGGTGCTCAGGGCATAGAGAACTGTAATGGAAAAGATACTTAATGAGTATTCTAGTTAGATCTCTGTTTGTTCTTCCTGGTATTTGGATAGTGTAATTTTAGTCTTGTTTGAATTCATATGCATAGTCTGTAAGCTTTTATTTCTAGGATGAGATTCAGGTTGCCTGTTAAGACAGTCAATAGTCACTTTGACAGGACAATTTATACCTACGAAAGAGGTAGGCTTTTTGTTCAGTTGATAGTGAGAAATATGCTTTCCAAAGGTGATTTAGAAAGCTAGCATGCTGTACAGAAATATTGCTGTAGCCAGCCATTACCTTTGATGCTGGAATCTGTCAGAGATCCGGCTCCACTCTGAATAACACTGCAAATTAAATGCTGCAATTCACTCAAGAGCCAAAGAGTAAAGGTCTCTTCTGGGAATAGGTATCAAATTAGTTTGATGCCTTTTTCTATGACTGGTGCTGGTGGTGTTATCTACCTTTTTGCACCTAGCCTGGTTGTTGGAGAGCTAGCCTAGGGGAACAGAGTTGCAGGCTGTCCTCACCTGGGAAATGCATCCAGGGAGAGACCAATCCCTGAGCTTTTATTTCTCGGGACCATGTTAGAAGTATAGGGTCTTTTACTATCCTGCCTTTTACTATAGCTCTTCCTACTGAGTCTGTACTACCTTGCAACAAAGCATGCAAGTCATGAAGGTGAAGGAGAACAAATAAAAAGAGCATGATTCTAGCCTAGAGCTCAGGGCACTTGGCTGAGAGCCTGGATCCTGGCTTTGCAGTCACTATTCCCTTGCAGTGTATTTACATTGAACAGTTACTGAACAAAACAAAAAATACATCAGCAAAGAGTTTTACAGGGATGACTCAAAATCACAGAAGCCCTCTGCCAGTAATTAATGGCATCAGCAAGGATGGTTCAGCAAATGAACCCTCCTGAAAGAGGGTTCAGCAAAAGAGCCTTTTTTTGAAGTGAATAAAACTGCAGTTTGAGCCCCCTCTTCTGCTCCTTCCTCAAACTCATAGCCATTCTCTTCCTTTTACCTCAGAATATAGACATAAGGAGTGTTTAGTTAAAAGTGGTTCTTACCTATTTGCAAGTCTTCAGAAGTCCTTGGAGATACAGAACAACAAGTACGTGCTATTTGAAGGGAAAAGAAAAGCAGCCAAAGGGGAAAGGGAGTCAATACCTTCAATAACATGAACAAAACTCACTCAGGTTTTTGTTGAATGTTTTCATCATAGCAGTTCTATCAATTACCCACCTTGATAAAAACAAGATTTATTAGATACAGAAGAGTCCTCACCTATCTAAAATCTCATTCCCAGATCACTCAGTGTTTATGTCTGCATTGCTAAAGGCATTCATTCCTGTCCTCAGAAATTATCCCTAGATAATTTCTTTGTATCCCCAGATACAAAGTGTCTTGCACTCACATTGCTCAGAACCAGCCTCTTCTAGGCAGAAAAGCCATGCCTACTCAGCACAGCAGACAGGTGACTATGCTTGCTATTTTGGGCTTGATGTGATAGTGGTTTTCAGGAAGAAAAAAAAACCAAAAAGAAAAAGAGAAAAAGGTTTCTCCAGTTCAGAGGAGTGAAATAACATGAGGCTGTGTCACAATTCTTCAAAGTAGTACTTTTATACCACTTGATGTTGAATTCCCTGGAAAGGCATGACAAGTTTTTGGGGGTAAAGGTTGTTGCGTGTTGTGTTGATGACAATGTAGAATGAGAATGTGCGTATCTTCTGCTCTGCTCTTCTGCTCTTTAAGCAGTGGTGCATAGAGTAAGCTATCTACAGTATTGTGGTTTCATCTGAGAGCAAATTAATATATTAGCAGTGTGAATATTCCAGGGACCAGGATCCAAGGGAGAACTGGGGATTTAAATAACTTGATGATATAGATATACACTGCCTAAGCACAACCAGCTAGGTCATGGCATGCTATCAGTTCTGTCAGCTATTGTCTTGGTTATGGTTCACAAAGTCACTCTTATGAGGTCACCAGAAAGTGGAGTTTGAACTATGCATTCAGCCTGTTCTAGGCTTGCAAAGTTACTTCAAAGGAGACAGAAGCTTGAGGTGGGAAGCCCAAAGTAAATATAAAACTGTGATGAAGCTCCTCCTTCCTAGGAGGAAGTTCTCTTCAGGAGAACTCTCTGTGTCTTCTCAATTTCTGTTATATCTCAACTCCACATCCACAGAAAAACTTTTAGTACTTAATCCTGGGTCTATTTTGCATACTTGAAATTCTCCATGAATATAATTATATTAACAATTATGATATAAGCAAGATCAAGGAACAAGATTGCATGTGGAATTTGGACATAAAACATCATAATTTGTGAAATTGGATCTTGTGAGAACTGACTTTTTCTTAGTATTTCTAATAGATACTGAACTGGGAATGGCCAATGCAAGTCTTTTAGCTTGCATTATATGCTGGTTGAAATACGCCAACTTCAGATACTGAAAAAATAAATATTTAATAATATCCTTCTGGAAGATTTATATTTGTAAATATTAAACATGAGCAATATATTTAAATTACATATTTCTTTTCTTTGAAAACTAATACAGCATTTAAATAATAACGTCATTCCAAACTGTCTTGAGTAAATAAATAACCTGGAGGTTTAAATTGGATTTTGTATCTTCTTTCGTTTGGCTGTAATTTATGTATTTTATTATTTCTATTTATGTCTCTTAAGGCTTTTTAAGATGCCTATCCAAATAGTAGACCTTTCTGAGTACAGAACACTAAAATCCTTGTAGTTTCAGTGTTACATATTCTCAGAGCTAGTCATTTGGAAGCACTGTATCTCATAATATGTTATGCTTTTAAGTTTCATAGATTTGTTGTTTCTTTTGTTTCTCAGGGCTAATTTTGCATGACAGGAAGTGCTAGAATAAGTGGCCAAAAACCAGCTTCATATGGCAAGAAAAGGGTTCCTGCAAACCGTTATGAACCATTCTGCCACGTTAGCTCTGTTTTCCCCCTGTTGAGCCTACCTCAGTCACAGATGTTATGTTATCTTTCTGCTTTTCACAAATTATAATAAAAAACAAGGAGCTAAACTGTTGACTTATACTACTGCCAGTAGCACTGTGACATTACTTCCACAGCAGGAGGTAGTGATTACAAAGGGCTCCTGATGTTCCTCAGTGCTTTCAACAAAGGCAGACTACAATTATATTTTATTGCGGAAAGGGATAGCTTAAATATTATGGTTCATTGTCATGTTTCATCATCAACTTTTGTAAACAATGGGGCTACATATTCTTTAACTGACCTAAACATCAGAAAGGTTTTGCTAGGAGTAAATTAAATGTTTTGGAATAAGAAAGACACAGAACTCATACTGAATTTAAGGAATTACATCTTTCTTATTTTCAAGAAAAAAGAGAAAAGATGTGATTTTAAAAATCTGTTTTTAATATTAAGATTTTCACTTCTGGGATATAAGTATGATCCTGACCATGTGAATCTGGAAAAATAAACCTTTATTCCAAAAATACAGTATATGCATTCAGATTGCAGCTACAGCTGCAGCTGCAATTGTTTCTTAAAAGGTGGAGACTTGTAACTCCAAAGGGGTTCGATGAGGCAGTAGTCACTCTTTGTTATGGATATTATTCAGAACTCTTTCTATGAAGTATTAGATCCATTTCCCATTTTATCTTTGCTACAGGTTCACTGTGTTAAGGTCACACCTACATTGTAACTGTTAATGAAATATATCTAAATGACTATCTAGGTCTATGAAATCCTCAATTTCAGCATAGCTAGACTATAAAAAAAAATAGATGCAAAACTATTCTGAAAAGACAAGAAAGCATCGAACAATTAAGATCCAGTTTTGCTTCCACAAGTTTATGAACTTTCCACGTAAGCACCAGTTTTAAGTTTCAAGCAGAACAAGGTAGCATTTTCATAGTCCTTAGAAATGGGAAGGTATCTCACTCAAGGAAAACATATTTCTAAGTACAGACTGTTGCAAGGCCCTTGAATTACCTAATAACTGGTGGAAGTTAACTAAAGATTAAAAAAATTCGGCTGTTTTTCATTGAATTCATCTTTGTTTTTGTTATCTCCATACAGGATTAGTTGGCTTGATTTGCATGGATTTTCTTGTGTTCCTTTTGTATATGTGTAGTCAAAATCAGAGGGGAATTATTTTTTTTGTCTGGGAAAGTTGAAAGCAGATTGTTTAATAATGCCAAGAAATATTGAACTGGCATTTGGTGCACTAGAAGCTATGCATTTGCCAGTGTTGAAGCAGTATCACTGACAAATCTTGTTTTAAGTGTGTCAATAGTCAGCAGTTACTGGTATTCTAGTAGCAGCACAAAAAAAAAGTTAATATAAAGTGTGTTTCCCTAATTTTTGTTTGTATTATTTTAAATTTTGCGTTATAAGTCCCTGAAGATTCAAAGGCACAGAAGCTGATGAAAGATTGTTGTATGTATTTTGCTAAAGATTTGAGTTTCTTCTGTTGTCAGCGTACTCTTGTAAAACAAAGTTCTGAATCTGTTATAGGTATAGGAAGGGGGTGTTCCTAGGTAGGTGCAGCTATGGGGACCTATGGCTTTTAAATGTGCCAGAGATTTTTTACTTGCTACTGAAGTTCCTATCATGGACAAGTGCTATGATCTGCTTGTGATCAATTTAGTGTCTCTAAAGTCACGCTCTGGAACTCTTTGTCCAGACCCTGTGCTCCCCACCCCACCATGTCTTTGCCTGGAACCTATCAGTATTTTTATATGTAAAACAGAGGATTCATCTAAACAAATATGGTCAACAAAAACATTCAATTCAAATATTCATCTAATTCTCAATCAGAAATTTAAAATATAGTAAATGAATTGTGAATAAATGTGCCACTTTCCACTGACTGTAAAAGGAATCTAGACAATCAGTTCAAATTTAGACTTTTGTACAGTTAACAATGAAATTTAGTTCAATCTAATCAAAAGTGGCACTACACGATTTTAAAACTTGTCTTTTTTTAGATGAACAGCAACTCAGAAGAAGACAAACAATGAATCCATCATGCAGAACAGTTCATATTTATTCCACAGTATATTTTATCTTGAATTTTGACTCAGAAATGCAACGCTGCTTATAGATACTTAGTTCCCACAGCACGTCAGAAACCAGACACTGTACTTTATGCTCCAGAGTTACTGATATTCACAGTGAAATGATGAACATTATGAGCCTTTAGGTGTTACAGCAATGGGACAGTGAATATGTGGGTAGATAGACTCTTTTTCATCTCTTCTGTTACAAGTGTACCCCATGACATTTGCAGCTTTCACATATCTTAAATACTAGAACAGGTAAAACAATCAAAAGACTTTTTTATTATTAACTAGGAAAGAAACATTTCATATATCAATGCCAATCTCAGAACTTGTACTGTTCGTTCCATGCAAACCATAACAGCACATCAAGAAGGTTTATATTCCCAAATTGAAAGGTGATCTGTTAATTAGTATCAGCTGAGCTGGGTGACTATCTCTCATTTAATTTAGCCAAGGGCTATTGGTTCCTAATAAGAAGGGTGATTCTAGGTGCTCTAAACAAAACTGATTAGTGGTTGTGGTCTGGAACAAACACTTTATGTTATGGTAACTGAGATGAGTCTTAAACGGAAAGGTTATGATTCAGAAGTGCCTCATCCACGCAATTCTGGATCTGAAGTGACAACGTTATGAGATTCATCTAGAGAAGCATTGTTGTTTTTTCACATTTTTTGTCATAGAAAGTGAACTTGTGAACATGGTATACTAATTATCCTTGGGCTATTCTGGGTTATCCTGACCAGCTAGAAGCAGTTTAGCTCTCAGTTTAAACTTCATATCACAGTAAAGGAAAGTAACAAATTCCATTTGGGCTACTTTAATTATTTCTACCTCTTATTTTGGTGCCTTCTATTGTCTCATCTGTGACTACCGTGTTCACATCCTTTCTGTCATTCTTAAGTGTCCAATATATTGACATACTAATCCAGAGTCATCAGAAAAGCTGACAATTTCTTTGTACATGAGTGAACTGTACTTTGATGCTATAATGTTAAGTGGATATGATCAGATCCTCTTTGTGAATGGACTGCAGGTTTCTTCAGCATTTTTTTAAATACCAATCTCCCTGTTAAGCCACAGGACATGGAGTATCGTGGGGGTAGTGTTAAGATCTACATGAATCTTCCATCTTTCAAGTACTCAAAATAAAAAATGTTGCCAATAATGATTTTCTTAAGAGGGAAAATATGGTAATTAAAAATTTCATAAGCTGTGACAACTTTCATGCAGTTGACGAAATATTTCAAGCTTCTCTAATTCAAACAAGACAGTCATTTCAGAAAATTAGTCCAGAAATTTTTTTAATGATGTGCCCTTCTTCACTTGAGGGTACAAAATTTATCTTCATACTCAGTGGCTTGGACCTATATGAAAAAAAAAGAAAAAAGCTTTATTCACTTAGGATTTAGCATAATGGTGGGTATAACTGGCTTAAACACTTTGTTCTGTTTGATATTATCTGCTCGAGGGTAGGAAGGCTCTGCAGAGGGACCTGGACAGGCTGGATTGATGGGCCGAGGCCAACTGTATGAGGTTCAACAAGGCCAAGTGCCAGGTCCTGCACTTCGGCCACAACAACCCCATGCAATGCTACAGGCTTGGGGAAGAGTGGCTGGAAAGCTACCCAGAGGAAAAGGACCTGGGGGTGCTGGTTGACAGCCGGCTGAACATGAGCCGGCAGTGTGCCCAGGTGGCCAAGAAGGCCAACAGCATCCTGGCCTGTATTAGGAATAGTGTGGCCAGCAGGAGCAGGGAGGTGATCGTGCCCCTGTACTCGGCACTGGTGAGGCCGCACCTCGAATCCTGTGTTCAGTTTTGGGCCCCTCACTACAAGAAGGACATGGAGGTGCTGGAGCGTGTCCAGAGGAGGACAACAAAGCTGGTGAAGGGCCTGGTGCACAAGCCTTATGAGGAGCGGCTGAGGGAACTGGGACTGTTTAGTCTGGGGAAGAGAAGGCTGAGGGGAGACCTCGTCGCGCTCTACAACTACCTGAAAGGAGGTTGTAGCGAGGTGGGTGTTGGTCTCTTCTCCCAAGTAACTAGCGATAGGAGGAGAGGAAATGACCTCAAGTTGCGCCAAGGGAGGTTTAGACGGGACATTAGGAGAAATTTCTTTACTGAAAGAGTGGTCAGGCCTTGGAACAGGCTGCCCAGGGAAGTGGTTGAGTCACCATCCCTGGAGGTATTTAAAAGACGTGTAGATGAGGCACTTAGGGACATGGTGTAGAGGGCATGGTGGTGTTGGGTTGACGGTTGGACACACTGATCTTGGAGGTCTTTTCCAACCTGTATGATTCTATGATTGTATAGCCTGCCTGCATGCTCTTGAGCTACTCATTTAAGCCCAGATCATCATAAATGCATTTAGCTGTATAAACTCTGGCACCTAAATCCTATATGAAGTTTCATTTTTAATCTCTTTTATCTTATTTACTTGCTTCTTAAATAGTAATGGAAACACTTCCTCATCGCACAAGTGCTGCATTGGAACATACTGTGAAGCTCTGGGTTGTTGTTGCGGAGGGTGAACAGATACTGTGAATTGATAATGGAATGCAAGAGTTGTAACCAGGCAATTGATAGATGTATTCTGGCCTAAGAGAGAACTTCTGTGTTCCTAAGGCAGAAATTGCCAATTTGTCTAAGTCCAGTAGGCAGTGATCCATTTAAAAAACAAAATCCCTTTACAACTAGCAACCTCCTGAGAAGACTTAGAAAAGAGCTTGGACTAAATACCTTATCAGTGGCCTTTCCAGGGAAGCTGGGATACCTTGATAAAATCTTTTACTGCTCCAGCTTGCTCAAATCCTATAAACGTACAAATGGGACTTCCACTTCCAAGGCTGTCAATCTGCTGTCTTTCTGAGCACTAAAATATCATAAAAAGAAGCAGGTGTTGCTGAGCAAGAGAAATAAAAGAAATTGAATGGTGAGCTTTGTTAGAGCAGTTAAAACCCTACAAACTGCATTCACAGAAGGCAAAAAGGAATGAAGAAAATAAGCCAGAGACCAGAATAAAGCAATAATTGTAAAGTGAAATGAGAACATTAAATTCAGAAGGTGATAATAGTTTTTAGCTTTAAAAAAATAGAAAATGAATAGAAATAAATGTGTAATCAGCACAGAGGGAAAAAAGGAAATCAGACTCTGTAGAAGTATGATCAGCAAGTTTTTAGGAGCTTAATTAGGCATAATAATACTTGGCATTATACAGTGGGTGTTGCTTTTAAATGTTCTAAGATGTTCTAATCTGTCAGCAAGTTATATCTCCTGTATCTTTTTTTTTTTTTTTCTTGTGGTGGTAATTACAGACTTACACAGAGTTAATTAGAAATTGAAGTTGATTTTTTTGAATTTTAGGGGATTAATTTCCTTAAAAATGTCATAACTCCTGTTACACCTGGAAATGGACACTGAAGAGCAGAAATACTGTTCTGATTTTAGTGAAGCAAACTAATCTGTTATTTAGGTATATGCTTGCTGTTTTAAACATTAGTTCATAGTGCTTCTACCTTGAAAAGGAACTGCAAAGGAGATCTGCAAGAGTTTCTGACATTGATTAATTCCATTCTGAAAACAATTAATCAGGACATACATCATCCGTTTTTATTTCCACAGCAGAGGGAGAAAAAGCAGTAAGATATAGTGTGTCCATGTAAAACCAGTGAAAAAGTTAAAAACTGTCAAGTGGGTGATCATGAGGAATGGGAGCCAAATTTAGTGCAGCATGCATTGCGTGTATGAACATCAAAAGGAAGTCTGGCCAAATAAGAAAACTTGGCCATGTGAAATATATATGTTATTAAAATATAGCTGAAAGACATAAATCAATGGTACATTGTTATCTAGCTGTAAACTATTCCTAAGAGAAAGGATGTGGGTAATAAAGATGGACATGTGGAACCAAACCTTCAGGAGAGCATAGGAAATGTGTTAGATTTGTGCTGTTGACCTCATAATCAGAGCAAATGGAGAATATTGTGTTGCGAGACGTTTAAAAGAGTTAAAACTAACAGAGCTGTAATAATGAATGATTTCAATGGTACACACACAAATTGATCAAATATCACAATAGATGTTAGGAGAAGTAATTTCCTAATGATTTTAAACAATTACCTTTTAGAACAATTATTTCTCATGTATAGAAGTTAAGAAATTCCCCTCAGCCTATTCTCTTGCAATTCACAGAAAATAATGGAAAAAGAAACTAAGGTGAAGGCTTTAACAAATACTGACCATAAGAGATTTAGAAAAAAACATTCTATTTGGAACAAAAGAAAGATAACAGAATGCAATCAAATGACATTCATCTTCAGAAGATATGATTAAAACCCAGCCCTTAACATACTCCTCTATAAAAACCAAACACACAAAAACCACCTGGTCTCTTAGACTCTAAATGTTTCATGATAATGTGTTGTCTGTGAAAACTTCTGTATTCTGAGTTGTTGCCTCCAACAACAACTGTTCAGCTCCCAGATACTGTAGCCCCTACTATAGCTGTAGTAAGAGGACTGACTCTGTAGGTAGTTGCTCCCTCATGCAACCTGATTTTTCGGGCAATTGATTACCTTGTGGACTGGGCAGCTGAAGAAGAACAAAACCCCATTTCATTCTCCAAATACGGAAATTTCCATAATTTGTCTTTCATTGAAGAATTTAAACTCTTCTATTTTTTGTCTCAATTCAGGATATCAATGCTTTCCAAATACATAATAGAGGAAAATTTCACTCTTTGGCAAGCACTAGTTAAAATCCCAGTATATGGAGGCTTCCTAAGCCCATCATTAAAAAGTCATGGAGACATGGAAGCCACTAGATAAGACAGAATAGAAAATTGATGTAAAAAGCCCCAAACATTTGAAAGTAAAATATGAATTGAAAATTTGGGGTTGTGAAGGAATCTGATCTGCAAACAGTCAAAAAGCATAATTTCAGGCTCATCTTATCTGTGATGAGCTCGACTGGGGTAGGGATTGGAATGGAAATTACTTTGCAGAAACTTGTTTTCATTTCCTAAAACTCACCTTTCCTGAAATCTGGTCCAGTCTCAGAAATGATTCATAACATTATATCCTTCTTAAACATGAATTAGGAATAACCTCAAGGGGTCAGTATACTTATTTCTATACCATATTTAGAAGCTGTGTAACAGCATGTCTGGTACAGTTTTTCTACAATTCCCTCTTGTCTTTATGACAATTGATACCAGGATCCTTCTAGGAAAGTCCATCTGGATATGTTAAATGCTTAAAAAGCCAGATGGCATATGAGATAGAGTGACGCTATGCCTTAATATGACCAAATTGCAGCATGAATTAAGATTTCTCTCCAAAATTATATTGAGTCTTTCATAGAATCATAGAATCATTTAGGTTGGAAAGGACCTTTAAGATCATCGAGTCCAATCGTAAACCTAACGCTGTCAAGTCCACCACTAAACCGTGTCCCTGAGCACCACATCTACACATCTTTTAAATACCTCCAGGGATGGTGACTCAACCACTTCCCTGGGCAGCCTGTTCCAATGCTTGACAACACTTTCAGTAAAGAAATTTTTCCTAATGTCCAGTTTAAACCTCCCCTGATGCAACTTGAGGCCATTTCCTCTTGTCCTATCGCTTGCTACTTGGCAGAAGAGACCAACACCCACCTTGCTACAACCTCCTTTTAGGTAGCTGTAGAGCGCAATGAGGTCTCCCCTCAGCCTCCTCTTCTCCAGGCTAAACAATCCCAGTTCCCTCAGCCGCTCCTCATAAGGCTTGTGCTCCAGGCCCTTCACCAGCTTTGTTGCCCTCCTCTGGACACGCTCCAGCACCTCCATGTCCTTCTTGTAGTGAGGGGCCCAAAACTGAACACAGTAGTCGAGGTGCAGCCTCACCAGTGCCGAGTACAGGGGCACGATCACTTCCCTACTCCTGCTGACCACGCTATTACTGATACAAGCCAGGATGCCGTTGGCCTTCTTGGCCACCTGGGCACACTGCCGGCTGATGTTCAGCCGGCTGTCAACCAGCACCCCCAGGTCGTTTTCTACCGGGCGGCTTCCCAGCCACTCTTCCCCAAGCCTGTAGCGTTGCATGGGGTTGTTGTGACCCAACAGGACCTGGTACTTAGTCTTGTTGAAACTCATACAGTGTGGAATCTCACTTTGCCTTAGTGTGAACATGCTTACAGTAAGTAGGACACAAAATAAGTTTTCACGTGAGAAAAGGTCCAAGACAGTACTTAAATTGCACAGTAGACAGTCAGTATCAATGCATAACTGCTAGGTTCAACAGTTCAGTGCTTTTTTCATGTCTCCTCTCAGCCCTAACACAATGCCATACTCAATGCTGAGCATTCAATTCTCTTCCACCAGAGATTCCCCTGTATGCCAGGTGGCACAGGCAAGATATATGCCAGTACATAGAATACACATCTCAAAGTGCTCAGAGATAAAGTACTGCCTCAGAGGAAGCAGTAGCTGAACTCTGAAAGCTGTAGTAGCAAAACTGGAAGATCTCTGAGCAGCAGCAGCAGCAAGTTTGATCAAAGATACCTTCAAGGTATCACTAACCATTTCCACCTCTGGGATAGCAGCCCCAGTTTTACAGAGGGGAAGGAATGTCTTATGACATCAACTTGATTTGGATAAGCTCATGATTGTTGGTCATGATTCATGTGGGTACTAGTCATGGAGGGAAGGAAAGGAGATCAATTCTGTTGGAAGAACTGAGGCAAATGAAGTAGTGTCCTGGCAGTGATCTCTGAAATGTGCTCAGGACCATACATAAGACCACCATATAACATGGATAAATGTCAAATTATTGAGTCTAAATTTTTAAGTGTCTCAAATGAACTCTTAATGGAACAACTCAAAGTAGCCCACAAAGGCAGGCTTGCTTTTGAGCAGTATGTATGCTTTGGTTACAAATGTGGCTATTACTAAAGCGCTATATATACGTGGCCATAATGTACCTACATTCCAGAAAGAGGAACAGACGTTACTCACCCACTTGTGGTAATGCTTAATTTTAAGAAGAGCAGCTGCCTAAAATAGAAAATCACGTAAAACATCAGTTAGAAGGAACAGCTAGAAGGGTAATATATTTGCATGTCACATGTAGACTGTTGTGTCACAATGATACCATATTGGTATTTTTAAACGGATTGAGAATCAGTAAAAGTAATAGTAAATGGAACTTAAAAAAAGAAGAAAATACCCCAAACAAACCCACAGTTAAATGGTTAGCTAAATCCTGGAAAGAACAACAACAAAAAAAAAATCCTTGCCATGATCTAACACTAAGGCAAAAGAGATTTTTAAAGCTAAAAAGTATCCTTAAGAAAGCTGAAGTTGTATTCAATAAGGAAAATATAAAAAATTAAAAAATTTAAATCTAGCAGATTAAATGCAATAAAAACCTTAGCAAGGCAGTCAAAACAGACATGTAGAAAACCATACAGAAGGCATAAAACTAATAAAAAAAAAGATTTTTCAAACACATTGGGATTAGGGAAAACCAGAGAGTTTTTAGAGCCAAAAAAGATCAATGCATAGAAAGTGTGTTTTGAAAAGATAAAGCCTTGGCAGAAAAACTAATTTTTACACCTGTGTTCAGTGGGGAGGAGAGGGGGAAGAATATATGATGGAGCTTTTTTTCATGCAAAGTGAATTTGGAGATTTGTCTAAGGTGGAAATTTCAGTAAAAGACGCTATACTACAAATGAAAATAATAAACAGTAACAGCTTGAAAAATCCAAAGAGCTGTAGTGGAACTAAAGAATGAACTAGATGAATCTAGATGAATGCATACTAGATCATGGTATGCAAACTCTTGCTTAAATTTACCTCAGTACCAGCGATTTAGAAGGTGGCAAGTATGATGCCAATTTCCAAAAATGTTGTCAGAGAGAATTCAAACTACTGTAGACAGGGAAATCTGTATCAGATGAATTAGCCAGAACAGTGTTATGGGGCACATGGATAAAGGAAAAGAGTTAATACCAATTTTATAATGGGAAGTCATCTATTATGAATCTATTGGACTTCTTTGAATGAATGAATAAGCATAATTAAACGATATGCAGGTTATATACTCAGGTTTCTAAAAGGCATAACCATTACCAAAGTCTTTTAATAAGGCTGATGTAAGAAAAGAAAGATGGTCTTTCCATAGATAACATTTATAAGATAGGAAACAAACTGTGGGAATATTCGGCCTCTACTGTGAAGGGAAGGTACTTACAGCATTTTATGGGGATCTATGGTGTGTTGACAGTATTAGCTGCTGGTAATCAATTATTCTGATTGTCAAGTTGTTTAGAAACACAGAAGCTGACAGTGAAGAACTGGAGAAGGACCTCTCGATGCTGAGTGACTGAGTGTCAGATAAATGGGTCAGAGAGTGAGGCATGGGGAAGCAATCTATCTTTACACAGAGATGAGCTTTGAACTGACCATCCATTTCCAGCTACTATGATAGAGGAATGAGATTCTAATTTTGTAATAGTAAAATGCCAGCCCAGTAACTCAAAAATATTAAAAATTATTAAGAGAACAAAACAAAGAAGAAACCCAAAATATAATGCACTAGTGGTGTACACCCTGAATGGTACGTGCTGTTTGGGTCCTCTATGTCTAAAAGGTAGAACCGGAAAGTGTACAGAGAAGGTTATCAAAGTGATCAAAGGCACAGTATGAATCTTCCTTATGAAGGGTCCTATGGAAGAAAAGAGAAGACTGGTTCAGGAAGGATGTACTGCAGAAATCTATAGAATTGTGAGTGTCATGGAGAAAGTGAATAGGGAACAGTTCTTATCTCATCAGAAACAAACAAAAGAAGGAATTCCTTTGCACAATATGTAGTCAAGATGATATGCTTGCCAGAGGATATTTTGGATGGTAAAAGCTAACTAAGGTTCAAAGAAGAGGAAAACACGGAATGATAGGTTATAAAAGTTGAAATCAGGTTTTGGGAAGTTCATGAGCTGTTAACTGCTAGAGACAGGTTCCCTTTCATCGGCCTTGTCTCAGTGGAGGCTAGGCTAAAGGGGCCTTTGGTTTTTTTTCTACAAACTTTCTTATGCTCTTATATGTCCTACAGATGGTTGATACAGTTTCCTGGATGCTCTGAGTCAAGCCCAAAGAACTCTTTCCTTACCTGTAAGATTGAAACTGTGGTATATCAATGGTTGCACTCCACTGGGTAAAGGGGAGTAGAGGATATTATCTCTGTATAATAGCACCATCTAATTTAATGATTTGTGTTCTTTGAGTTCTAGTTGTTCCAATATGAAACGTTAAGTAAGGTTGTGGATGCAGGTTTACCTTCAGACTCAGCCTGCTATATTTTAGTTGTGCCACGTGCTGTACGTAGCAAACTTACTGACATGCACATGACTTATTCATGTTTACTCTTCTCAATTTACATATTTCTCAGCTTGACCTAGAGATTAAGACTAAAATCAGGGGAATCTTAAATGAGAGCTGCTTCCGAGAATAGATTTGAAGCATAGCTGGAGAGGGTCCATATAGCCAAGAAAAAACTTGAATTGTCCAGATCACATATATGTAGAGAAATACTTCTCCGTAAATAGTTTTATTTTATCTTAAAAAATAATTAATTAAAACCTATGCAGTAAAGAGTTGTCTGATAGGAACCGTTTCCAAGACTTTTGTAATTCAGGCATGACTTAATTATGTTTAAGTAAGTTGCTTTAAAAAAAAAAAAGAAGAAAATGAGAGTCTGTTTTTTCTTCTGTTGATTTGAAAATGTACAAAGAAGAAAAGCAACAAAATACTTTGTGTAAGGATCTGAAATACTGGATAATGTATTGTAATGTGTCAACTTGGCAGAAGGGTACTACTGAAAATGGTTTCTGTGAACCTCAAGAAATAGCTCAGCATCATAGACACAACCTATTGTCATAGTATTATATTTGAGTTTTGAGACAGGAAAAAATAGTCGCAATCTATCCTTCCTGTTAATGGAATTATACTGTTGCAATTATTTCTCTTAAAAGAAAGGCATTCTTTTTTTAAGAACAGTTTCCAGATCTAGATGATTTTCCTAGAGGTTTTCCTTTACACACTTAAAATTTTGTAAAAATAGTATTGAAATGATATTTTTAAACCATTTTATGGTTTAAAGCCAAGTACAGCATTTCAGAAGACAACGAATTTTCAAAACGATATTTTGTTCAAGGTGCAAAGCATATGTTTCAGTGGACTGTTGAAAGATTCTGTAATATGTGGATTTCCATGTTTAACACTTAAAACCAAATTATGTTGAATAAACACTGAATCAATATCTCATCAACATGACAAAACGGTGATTCTAATCAGAAATTACAGTCTTGCAGGGCAACACAGAAAAGATCAATCTTAAAAAAGAAAAGTAATTAGTAATTCATGTTTAACTCTAAATGTTAGTTTCTTGTCCAATTAAGATCCATCTGCTCACAGCCTTTTTTGCACATATCAAACATGATGTTCAAACAAAAAAAAAATTCAAAAGTCTTCATGCAGAGAGGAAATAACATCCTCATTAATGAGAATTGTGCATCATTCCTATTATTCTGGCACAAAAATATAGTAACCTAATGAGTTATCTGTGCTTGTTGTAAGCTGACTTGAAGATTAATCTTTTTTAACTACTTGTTTAATGTTACAGTTAATAATTAGTTGCCTTGTAGTCCTATATCATCCATCACTTTGTTGAACTGAACCAATTCTTTTTTTAACTTATAAGAGGTTGTTTATCTTTGCTTAAGGTTACTTTGGATAAAAGATATCTGAAAGGTTATAGAGTGCTGATTCTGTGAGAGTTTATTCTGCATGCAAACCACAAATTGTTCTTTATCAGTTTCCATGTTTATTGCTTTCCACAATAAAAAAGAACTTTTTATTGCCATTTTCTTCAACATAAATGGCAACCACATGACTTTATATCATGTTGAGTCATAAATATTTTCATACATTCTTCAGTGGAAATGGGTCGTAGATGACTCTATCGTGCACTACAAATATTTTCTGAAATCTATAAAGATTAAATTCTAATTGCTTTGATTTTGGCAGAGAATTTCCCCAACTTTGGCTGTCTTAGAGACTAATAACAATTTAGAAACAAAACATTTAATACCACTGGTCTTTAAGAATTAAATTTTGCTACTGGTAGGACCTTGACTTGAAGAGGGCCATATGACTTTGGCTTTTCTGCCTAGAGCTGCATTCCAGTATTTGAGGTGTTGCTCATTTGTGAATTATCCTCCATGTTCATATTGTATAAATTATTTTTACATCAATGAAATTTCTCTCAAGAGCTGGTGACGAAATGTGTGATCAATAGACAATTTTTTTCCTAGGAAAGTAGAAATAATTATAGTAAAACTAAAAAGGTAAAATAATAAATAATAAATAAAGGAAAATAATAACAAAGGTTAGCCTTCATTTTCACCAAAATCAACAAATTAAAAGTTACAGTTCCCACTGTGATGATATCTCAATTCCCTAGTACATTTGTTGCATTCTGTTTTGCAGTACATGATATTAGCTTTAATGCTTTAATATATTTATACAAAGCAGCTGAGTTAAAATTGCTTGGGGGACTATAATTTTAAATATGTTGTCTTTTGTGTGCATAACACCACAGCCATAATGCTCCATTAATGTATTTTTCCCATTTAATTACGTAAAGAATTGATTATACACCTTCTGGTGTGCTGCATGCTGCACTATAGAATGATTAGCTGGATCTTCAGCTAGTGAGAAGGGTATAACTCAGGTGAAATCTTGAAGCTACAATCGTTTGCAGCAGCTGAGACTCTGTTCTGGTATGATTAGCATGGTGGGGATACAGCACACTAACGTCAAGGCATTGCAAGCTCTTTACTTGCTTTGCAATAGATTTTCCCTGAAATTGGAATGTTAATTCTACTCTCTTGGGAAAGAACAGCTGCCTGATCTTCTGCTCCGTTACATGGGTGTAAATCAGAAAGAACTCTCTGAAGTCACTGAAGTTATTCAAGTATGAAAAGCAGTGTGATACCCTCATCAGGCCTGAAAGATATTGCACAAGGTGACCTGAAATAAGCTTGTAGCGGGATAAAAGAAATGCCTATAATGTACTTTCACTTGGTTTATAAGTGAAGAATAACTTTAGACCAGCACTCTTTACATTCTCATCAGAGACTTTCTTGGTGTAGTAAGAGCTGACCAGGTGCATTATTTTTCTTCTTTGGAGGTAATGTGGAACAAAGACTGTTTTTAATAATAAATATTTATTGAACTATTTATTCTTTGGTTTAGTACCTTCTTTAACATACACCACTGTGGTGGTTTAATCCCAGCCAGCAGCTACGCCCCACACAGCCGCTTGCTCACTCCCCCCTGGTGGGATGAGGGAGAGAATCGGAAGAGTAAAAGTGAAAAAACTCGTGGGTTCAGATAAGGACAGTTTAATAGGGAAAGCAAAAGCCGCGCACGCAAGCAGAGCAAAACAAGGAATTCATTCCCTGCTTCCCATCGGCAGGCAGGTGATCAGCCATCTCCAGCAAAGCAGGGCTCCATCACGCGTAACGGTTACTTGGGAAGACAAACGCCATCACTCTGAACATTCCCCCTTCCTTCTTCTTCCCCTAGCTTTATATACTGAGCATGATGTCATATGGTATGGAATATCCCATTGGCCAGTTAGGTTAGCTATCCTGGCTATGCTCCCTCCCAACTTCTTGTGCACCTGGCTGAGCATGGGAAGCTGAAAAGTCCTTGACTATAGTAAACACTACTTAGCAACAACAAAAACATCTGTGTGTTATCAACATTATTCTTGTACTAAATTCAAAACACAGCACTACACCAGCTACTAGGAAGAAAACTAACTCTATCCCATCCAAAACTAGGACAACCACCTTCTTAATGTTAAAACGAATTAATGCCAACTGAAATAAAATGTATTTCAGAAATTTCAGGTATAGAATGTTGCTGTTTGATTTTCAAGATATTGCAGTACAAGGCAATTTTACAAAGTGGGAAGCATTGCTCCAGAAAGGCACTCTGATTTCTGCTTCGTTATTGCACATTGGTGGATCTTCACTGGCCTGGACCATAGCCAGAGGTGGTGAGAGGGGTTTGCCAATTGTGGGAAATTTGACTAGCCAAATTTGTCATCATCACTGCTGCTCTAGGAAAGGAAGCTATTAATTCACAGTAGTGAAATGAGCAGGTTGTGGGAATGGCTGTCAAGAGAGTGAAAGGGGCATGTGGTAACTAAACATCCAGCTGTAGCTGTGAACCTGAGCTGTTTCTCTTGTCTCAAATGATTTGTGCAGCAAAAGCAAAGCTGGTAGAAAGTGGGAATAATGATGTAGGTGTATCTCCATGAAGGGAAAAATGAAGATACTCTATGATTCCATAGCACCAATTCCTTTCTACAGTATGAAACTGCGATATAAGGAATAGGTGTGAACTTCATTCTGCTTGATCACCTTTCTGAGGGGTTATTAACACAGTCTAAAGAGCTATTATAAGCTAGTTTGACAATTTTATTTGCTGCTTAGCTTCCTGTGGCTGATGAAAGAGTTGAAATCACTTACTGTCATTAATTTCTCTATTTCCAAGAATATAAGAACAAAATCCAGCTATGGTGAATGCAGACATAACACTGGAAATGATTAAAGTGACTGTGCACATGGAGAGGCCCTGGGTTATGTGACATGCATGAAGCAGTAGATGACACTCACACCTTTTCCTCCAATTTCTGTGAGGAGTTGTATGAGATGAGGTCAATGCCTAGTGGAAAGAGTTTTTTGTTCTTACTTAACTGAAAATCCCATGCCTGTAATTAAGTCCACAAGGAACAAACCCAGTGTGAGTTAGTTACCTTATTCTGTGGTCTGACATATAACTTCCATCAGATTGATTCGACAAAGATAAAAAAAAAAGTTGACTTAATGCCATTATTTAGATACTGTACCTTGAGTGTGTAATATTTTACCCAACCCAGATTTTCCCCTTTACTTTAGAAAACTTTTTTTTTTTTGCTTAACAAATTACTAATACTTTCTAGAATGTAAAGCTTTATTAAATTTTCAGAAAGTTTCAAACATTATGCTCTGTATAGTTCTGATGAACCATAGTATCACACAAGTACTACTTTAATATAAACCATAAATGGTCATTTTCAGGTAAAGACAGAACATAACTCCATACTGCCATCAATGAGTAAGAAAACACCAGATTTTAAATTTTTCTTGCATAAAAGTTTTTACAATCTTTAATAAAGGACAGATTGATTCTTTCCCTCTTACATAATAATTCCTCGCTGTTATTGGGAGTCTGGCAAATGTTTTGTCCACAATAAAGTCAGGTAAAATATCTGGCGATATCAAAGGTAGTGTTTCATTTTACTCATACTGGAATCATATTTCCCACCAAGATTGCTCTTTTAGGTTAACAGCAGTCTACATCTGAATGCATCAGTGTGTGTTAATTGAAAGATAATTTGATTTATAAGGGCAAAAGTCTTGTGTAAAAATACAGAGATGTGTATTTTCCCCCCCTTGTTTTATGCATGGTGTAAATTTGATGGGATCATGTTCAGATCTAAAAATGCCCTTGAAAATATTGACACTGACAATTCCTACTTTGATTCCCACTTTGGTGAATCTCTATTGATAATCTGCACAGGTAATCAGCTACCATGTTTTGCATCTTTAAAAACCACAGAAAGTATAGTAAATATTGTCACCCACTTCTCTAAGAATGAGTATGTGAGAGTAGAAGTGATGTACCTTGGTCATGCAGCAAGGGCAGGTGAGTCAGGGAGCAAGGTCAGCAGCAACTGAGTGTCCATTCCATGATCACTCCAACATCTGTGATGGCAGAAAAACAGTTTCACCACCAGCATAAATTTTGGCTTGCAGGTACGGTGTGTCTTTCATTAATTCATATGCATGTTTCTGCTGCTCACAAAGACATGCTTCATCCGTCAGAACTGTCTTCTCTTTAGAGACATGTTAAAACCTACTGCCTTAAGTATCCCAGGGGAAATCTACACTCCTATATGCAAGGAAATCATAGCACTCCTCCTGCCTTTTCCTGATATATGCTCTGTCTCTGACCTTGGAGATGGGCAGCCTGGCAAAGGCATGTCCCACAGCATAGCCTTCACAGAAAGCACCTGGTTTTCATTGGTCACATGAGCCTCTGAAAGTTACCGTTACTGTAAAGCCCAATAGTTTCTATCTAAGCAAACTAAATCAATTCTAAGATGCTGTCAATAACTTAACTTTCACCTGCTTACAACTTGACAAGACTGGATGAGGGCGTTTTGCAACCTGGTGCTGCATGTTATTTCCAATGTTATTTTGCTGTAGTGATTTGAGATTAGGTGCATTCGTTTAAATTATCAATTTAGCAATTGTCAGTCACAAAGATAAATGTCAGTTTCTCATTAAAAAGGGTAATAAGACAAAAAAATTAGGAGAATGTTTCACTTAACTGAAACCTTTGACTATAATTTGGCCCCTTACATCTGAGATGGACTGAGAGAGACAAAATGATTTACCTCCTGGAATGGAGAAGTACAGCTGTCTCATACTTTATTATCAACAATGAATATAAATTTTATCTTATGGTATGAAAATAAGGGAGAACTAGGCTCTTTATAGACTGGCTTAATCGTGTGGCTATTGACAATGATCTTCGTAATTGCCTGGCTACTGAGTTATCTCATTGTGGACGTTCTTAATTAACAATGTAAACATGGGAAACAGGGAGGGACCAACCACTTAGGTGTTTTGAGTAAAGATTGAGCACCTTGTCCATAAAATAGAATTGATTAATGTTTTAACTCTTGAGCTACTTTTTTAAGAGAGAGAAAAAAAGTTTCATTTTAACAGACTGTTAAAAGATTGTCATTCACCTCGATCTTGTCAGACTCTCTACTCTGTAACCAAGTCATCAGAGCTGGAAATTATTCTGACCTAACTTCACCCACTTAAAAATCAGTTTGAACCATTCAGTTCAGCCCCTTCTGTTACCATGGAGGTACTTCCAAAAGCAGTATGTTCCCCACCTATCTTTTTGTTTGAAGTTTAAACTCTACTTTTTTTCTTTTTTTTCTTTTTTTCTTTTTCCCCTTAAACTCTACTGGCTTATCATTACTTTGGATAAAGGGCTTTATTAGTGAGTTAGTACACCTGTCCCCACAAACAACTGTGCAATTTCCAGTAAGAAAATAAAATCAAAATTACCAAGGTGGATTTTTTTTGTATTTCAAAGGAAAATAAGAGTAAGTTTATTATCATTTATTTTGAGAGTCTGTGAAGGTAGGAGCTATCTGACTCAAAGGATGTTGTTTTCTAAAAGTGACATTTTTTGTGTTATTATGAACACAGTAAAAACTTTCAACAAAACTGCACCATGTAGTCATAATCCAAGCTGGTACCTCTACAGAGCCTCGAGGGAACAGATGTGGGAAAGGGGAGGATCAGATAGGTTTAATTTATGGTAAACTATGTTTGAGAATAGTGCAAATAGCTTCATTTAGTTCTCTCTTCAGGATCATGTGATGAATCAGTGTGTGAGTGAGGAGTAGGTGATATATGTGACTTGTGGCTGCTTTATTATGTGAAGCTTGGGTTAGCAACTCTGTAGGGCTGGATATACAATTACTGAAATTCTTGGGTGATATTTTTGGGTGATATGAAATTCCTTATGTCTCCTGTTGTCCTGATGTTAGAAAAGCTAATCGAGGTTGTGGGTTGCCTGTGATACAATGATTATAAGATTATTACTTTCCTTATTTCTTATTCTCTCTTTATATTTTTTCTTTTTTCTTCTTTTCTTTTCACTGTGTACTGAATAGGAACAAAGGAGGCTTTTTTAGATTGTCACTTTTGTTTAAATTTTCCTCTCTTCCCCTCTGCACCCCCTCAGTGATTATAAAACCATTGCAGCAACTGAACTGAGGTGTAATGGTGCAGCAGAGAGGTACAAATATATTTTGAGTGATAAATGACTGCTGAAATGCCATTACAAACCAGCACTGCTGTTATGCTTACTTCATTACGTCTTGAATTTGTTGTGTGTGTTTTTTTTTTTTTATCTAATCACTCTCGGAATTCACCTACTTCAAAGGGGGGGACATGTTGCATATTAAAAGATGCCTTCTTTCATTTGTCTTCTCACCTTTCATGCTCCGAATCTTGTAAATTCATAAGCTGGAAAGGAGACAGGCTATGTGTTGTATTGCTGTCCTTGAGCAGTCAGTCATGATTTCTGCTAACGAAATCTGCACTGATGTTTACACCAGCAAATTGACTGTGCAGTTCTCAGTTTCATTAGATTAATTGGATGACATTTCATACCTGTTTAGGGCATTAGAAATCCCAGAACACTTTTTTGTTTGTTTGTTTCAAAATGAAATGATCTAATTTTACATCTATCTCCTTTCATTCCTTTTCTTCATTTCCCCCCTTTCGTTACTATCTCCTCTTCTTGTATTCATTACTAACTTCATATCCCCGTTTTGTCTAGTATCCATCCTTTCACAACAACACTTCAACAGTTTTAATCCATTTATTTATCTTCCTTGAAGTTAATTTGTGTGTCTAGTTTCAAATGGATTCCCTACAGTTTATATGTGGCACCTTTTAGATAGTTATTCATCCAGAAGGCCAGTTGTTAGTATTTGACTCTTTATTGCCCAGGACACCATACTTATCAAACAGTATACTTATCAAACATCCAACAACGGTCGATGCAAACCTCATGAGGCCCATAAAAACCTCATGAAGTTCAACACGGCCAAGTGCAAGGTCCTGCACCTGGGTCAGGGCAACCCCCCGATATCAATACAGGCTGGGGGATGAAGAGATTGAGAGCGGCCCTGCCGAGAAGGATTTGGGGGTACTAATGGATGAAAAGCTGGACATGAGCTGGCAATGTGCGCTCAGCCCAGAAAGCCAACCATATCCTGGGCTGCATCAAAAGAAGCGTGGCCAGCGGGTTGAGGGAGGTGATTCTGCCCCTCTACTCTGCTCTGGTGAGACCCCACCTGGAGTCCTGCGTCCAGCTCTGGAGCCCTCAGCACAGGAAAGACATGGACCTGTTGGACTGGGCCAGAGGAGGGCCATGAAAATGGTCAGAGGGCTGGAACACCCCTCCTATGAAGAAAGGCTGAGAGAGTTGGGGTTGTTCAGCCTGGAAAAGAAAAGGCTCTGGGAAGACCTTACTGAGGCCTTCCAGTACTTAAAGGGGGCTTATAAGAAAGATGGGAGAGACTTTTTACCAGGACCTGTAGTGAAAAGACAAGTGGCAATGGTTTTAAACTGAAAGAGGATAGATTTAGATTGGATATGAGGAAGAAATTTTTTACAATGAGAGCGGTGAGACACTAGAAGAGGTTCCCCAGAGAAGTTGTGGATGCCTCATTCCTGGAAACATTCAAGGTCAGGTTGGACAGGGCTTTGAGCAAGCTTTTCTGGTGAAAGATGCCCGTGACCATGGCAGACGCATTGGAACTAGATGACCTTTAAAGGTCTCTTCTGACCCAAACCTTTCTATGATTCTATGTAGGCAGCAAACTCAGAGCTACAGAAGAAAATACTTGAGGAATTTAGCACTATATTTTACATGTTTTAAATATATACCATTGTTTGGTATCAAGATATTTATTTTCTTTCCACTTGCTAATTTTTATTAATGATATTGTTGCAATCTTGATATACCTATCTTTCAATAGCTGCTTTCCCTTCGTACTGACTCAATCTCTCCCACTTTAGTGGTTTATATCATCGTTACTTCTTTTTTTCTTCTATGGTATAACACAGTGTTGTACTTTGCCAGCACAATCAGACAGAAATTCCAGCTTGCCTTTCAACTTTTATCCTGTTCCTCTCCTGTCAGCTCAACTGTCCAAGAGAATTATTCATAGAACACCAAAGTAAAAGGTGCAACTTGTCACATCTGTATGTTCTTAGTGCAACTATTATTGTGAATTATACAGTTGCATAATCATTAATTACTCTTCAAAAAATAATAAAGTTCATATAGTTGATCCGCTGTATCCAGGCAGAATCAATCACAGTTAAGCTTTTCCTATCAGATATTTGTTTAACCTACTTCAAAAAAAAAAAAGAAAAAAACCCCAAAACTTTTTAATGAAGATGTTGCTATCTACTACATTGGCAATTTACTCCTTGCACAGGTATCATTACCCCTGAAATGGCTGATCTAAATCCCTTTTATTGCAGTAAAGTTCATCATTTGGGATGAACTTTCATCATGGGAAATCAATGAAATGAACTACACATTTAGGTGCATTTAGCATGCATGGGTATTTGCATTGTTCTGAGCCCTTCTAAAATCCAGACAGAATCACACAGTATGTAACTTTCATCTGCAGGAAGATTTACAGTACTTTGTACATTTTATGAATAAAGGAACCAGTGATAGGATTGCCCTCAGTTTCTGATCCACAACTTACCGGATATTACTGTTAACTTATCATCTGAACTTGTCTAATTTTTTCCTGTCTTCAGACCTCTGATTACTGTTAACTGTACATTCCTAGACTGCACAAAATAGTTCTTCTCCATTCATGACACATGTTATAATTCTGGAAGTATCCAAAGTATACATATTTAGTCCCTTGATCTTAATTTTGGTTTCCTAAGCAAGGTTGTTGATATTCTCTAAGAACTTCTTCAGCTAACAGTAGGTGACAAAGTTCAACCTCCAAAAATATTTGCAAGTTATTTCAAAAATGTTCTACCATTCCAGATTAAGAATTTCAGAGGCTAAGGGCTACTGATCAGTTCAAAACATAGCTTGGAGGGTAATAGTACATAATTTCCAAAACTATCTAATATTCTCTTGCCCCAGCTGAAGTCTCTCTACCTCTCTAAAAAGGAAATATGTTTCAGTTTCCGTGGCTTACCACACTCCAGGTGTTGTTAATATGTCTTGGATATTATTTGTATGACGTAGCAACCAGAATATGAAAAATGTTTGGGAAACTAAATATTGTTATAGCTACCAAGGTAAAACATCTTGATGTCATTGTGGACCTCTTCTGCTTTTTACCTCCCCCTTCTGAAAAATGAGAGGCTCAAAAGCCCATTTCACATCCCCATGGGAACCATTCATTTCTGTTAGTCTAAGCTTTTGCTAAAAATTTAGTTCATAGTGTTACAGAGATGAAAGAGTAATTTTTTTTTCAAGTATTAGTTTTTGCCCAGAGGCTAAACAAACCCTGTGTGGATTTCAAAATGTTTCTCAGATCTGTGAGTTGACATTATTTTTAAAATCTTGTTTTTCTTTCTTTTGTTCTTTTCTTTCTTTCAAAATCTTCTACATTATAGGCAGAGTTATTAAGTCTATCTATTATTAAGGTTGACTGACATTTTCTATTATAGCACCTTGTTTTCAAAGGCCTGTAATTTTGACAAAGCATAACCATAGGGGCTAAAAATTTACTTGCCAAATGACTGCATAAGGTTGATTTCCTGCTTGCTTGCTTCAGCAAAATCAATTCTTCCATTTCCTAACAATATGACACAGAGAAATATTGTTTTCATATATTATAAAAATTATTGCAAACATTTTTAAAGAAGGTCTAGCACCTCCATTTGTAGAAAGAAGAAAGTGAAATTTATGGAATGAGTTGCTTTTCTGTGGGGAAAAAAAAAGATTTATCATTCTTATGAATATCTTCTAAGTGGGATCAACTCTACAGAACTTCATGAAAAAATGAGAAATCTCTTATTTTTTTGTGCTCATTAAATATATTTTTTTTAAAAAAAATTGTAGTTAAATTTGCAACTCTAATCCACCTAAACTGAACCACCCAGTCAGAGTAAAGAAAATGTTGGAGCAATGCACTGTGAGTTGGATGAACATTCAGCTAACATAAGTACCCCATGCCTTTGCTAACCTCTGCTTTAGAGGTCCAGGCATTAGATCACCTAACATTATGAGAGATTGTTTAAAAGGATGATTTATAGAATCATAGAATCATAGAATCATTAAGGTTGGAAAAGACCTTTAAGATCATCGAGTCCAACCATCAACCCAACACCACCATGCCCACCACACCATGTCCCTAAGTGCCTCATCTACACGTCTTTTAAATACTTCCAGGGATGGTGACTCAACCACTTCCCTGGGCAGCCTGTTCCAAGGCCTGACCACTCTTCCAGTAAAGAAATTTCTCCTAATGTCCAGTCTAAACCTCCCTTGGCTCAACTTGAGGTCATTTCCTCTCATCCTATCACTAGTTACTTGGGAGAAGAGACCAACATCCACCTCACTACAACCTCCTTTCAGGTAGTTGTAGAGCGCAATGAGGTCTCCCCTCAGCCTCCTCTTCTCCAGGCTAAACAATCCCAGTTCCCTCACCCGCTCCTCATAAGACTTGTGCACCAGGCCCTTCACCAGCTTTGTTGCCCTCCTCTGGACACGCTCCAGCACCTCCATGTCCTTCTTGTAGTGAGGGGCCCAAAACTGAACACAGGATTCGAGGTGCAGCCTCACCAGTGCCGAGTACAGGGGCATGATCACCTCCCTGCTCCTGCTGGCCACACTATTTCTGATACAGGCCAGGATGCCGTTGGCCTTCTTGGCCACCTGGGCACACTGCCGGCTCATGTTCAGCCGGCTGTCAACCAGCACCCTCAAGTCTTTTTCTGCCGGGCAGCTTTCCAGCCACTCTTCCCCAAGCCTGTAGCATTGCATGGGGTTGTTGTGGCCGAAGTGCAGGACCTGGCACTTGGCCTTGTTGAACCTCATACAGTTGGCCTCGGCCCATCGATCCAGCCTGTCCAGGTCCCTCTGCAGAGCCTTCCTACCCTCCAGCAGATCAACACTCCCACCCAACTTGGTGTCGTCTGCAAACTTACTGAGGGAGCATTCGATCATCCAGATCGTCGATAAAGATATTGAACAGGACCAGCCCCAGTACTGAGCCCTGGGGAACACCGCTCGTGACCGGCCGCCAACTGGATTTAACTCTGTTCACCACAACTCTCTGGGCTTGGCCGTCCAGCCAGCTTTTTACACACCGAAGAGTGTACCTATCCAGACCGTGAGCCACCAGCTTCTCTAGGAGAATGCTGTGGGAGACAGTGTCAAAGGCTTTACTGAAGTCCAGGTAGACCACATCTACAACCTTTCCCTCATCTACTAGGGTCACCTGGTCATAGGAGATCAGGTTGGTCAAGCAGGACCTGCCTTCCATGAACCTGTGCTGGCTGGGCCTTATCCCTTGGTTGTCCTCCACATGGCTTGTGAGTGCCCTCAAAACAAACCACTCTATAATCTTCCCCGGCACTGAGGTCAGGCTGACCGGCCTGTAGTTCCCCGGGTCCTCCTTCCAGCCCTTCTTGTAGATGGGCGTCACACTGGCAAGCCTCCAGTCGTCCGGGACCTCCCCTGTTAACCAGGACTGCTGGTAAATGTTGGAGAGTGGTTTGGCAAGCTCCTCCGCCAGCTCCCTCAGTACCCTCGGGTGGATCCCATCCGGCCCCATAGACTTGTAAGCATCTAGGTGGTGTAGCAGGTCATTTCTGAAAATCCAGATCACTAACTAAAACTCTAATAAAGAACCAGCTTTCTAAAAACAAAATTTACTTTTTTTCCCCTCTTTCTCCCCTCCCGTCAATGAAAGAGGGATTTTGCTGTTTGAGGACTCAGAGTTTCTCAGAGAAATGTAAAGGAAAAATCATGTACCTTCTGCTTCAGCTAATTTTTTTGGGAAAGGTCTGTGAAGCTCCCCCTGCTCAGTGAATACCATCCACCTTCCACAGTGGGTTCCTGTGTTTGCTCCCACCCACCTTACAAGGAGTTCTAGAGCTCCCTTTTCCTCCAGTGATCACAGATCAGGAAAGGAATCCAGCTCTAGGTTCTTGAAACTTGTTTTTTCTGTGCTCCTCTGAGGCTGGTTATGGAGAGAAAAGGAAGACAGAGCAGTGAAATGTGGTGAGCTTTGTCTCTGTCCTATGAATCTATGTTGATCTAGAACTGAATGGAGAATGAGCAATAATGGGGTTTAGTGCAGTTCACTGGCAGTAAGAGAACTTCACCCTGAGATGGGAGATCAAACTAAGTAGCTACATCCATACTTTTAAAATAAACAGTCTGAGCATAGGCTTAAACATTGTTTTATAATAGTCCTAGCTGATAAATTGGTAGCCCGTTCCCTAGTATGGGTTCTGCCTCAGTTAGCAAGCACTCCCTGGACTGTTCCCAGGCATGGGGAATTACCATTGGCCACAGAACTTCCCTGTGTGCAATATGGATGTAACCACCCTGTTTTAGTGACCGAGAGAGTTTAGCTATGTGGATACAAGATGCACTATGGTCATCTTGCCTAAGGACTAGAAAATGTTCCCCAGACAATATTATTTTCTAGTATAGATGTAACCTATATCACACTTACACAATGCCCTGATCAGAGAGAATTTGGAAATATTTAATTTTTAATAACATTTGAATGTGGCATAAGATTATAGCTTCCTACAATCTGAGAATACACGTGCCTAGGGTGTGTGCCAAGCTCTCAAGGCTGAGGCTAGGGTGGGACATTAAGAACAGCCAGGCTTATAAACCACTGACAAAGATGAGCACAGCCTTGGCTGTCATCATAGAAAATACCATATTCAACTACAAAACCAATTAGAAAATTCCTGCCCTCTTTTCCTGTGCCACATGTTCTGCCCTTATTCTTCAGTTTAGTGTCCTCTCCACTGTATAGAGCTGGCTGCTAATTCGTGTTGTAAACTGTTCCATTGAGCCAGTCTGGGTCAAATGTGAAAGTATTTAGTCTAGGGGATTATTTTCAACAGAGTTCCTTCTTTGCCACTCAGTTTTGGACAGATAGTGCTCAGCCTTGATTTTCAGTTGTGTTAAACTTCTCTATGTTTTGAGTTAAATGAGGTATTCCTTCTCAATGCAGCATGACTATAGGTTACTGAGAAGTGTCACGGCAGAGTGACTGCATCTCGGTGGCAGATATGATTTGTGATGTCCTTGGGTTTCTGAATGGTGAATATTAAATGTTAATAGGTGTTATCGATAAAGACAATGATGTGAATGTTCTCTTTTTCTAAAGAAATGGTGAATTAAACTAAGACATTAAATCAAAGATAAAACCACTTGAAGATCAGCAGAGATTCAATTTTGTAATTAGTAGATGGATATTATTTCCATGATTATGGTCTATTTTCTTCTCTATTTAAAGTTAGACTAAACTGACATGGAATTCAAGAAGTCCAAAGATACACACAGGGCACTTACAGGTATTTTAAAAGTTCTGCATCTTTGAAAAATAATTCAATACATGATACATTTGCACTGCACACTCTGACTGCATAACAAATATGGGACAGTTTACAGCTCTTTCTTGTGCAAATTACCTCAAATATATTACAGAGAAAGAACATGGGCTCGAGTCTTACCACAAACTAACAGAACAAGAAAGTGGCAATCATAAATATTGAAGTCAAGTGTTACTCTTCTAGTCTTCAAAGGTAGCTAACAAATGATAGATTAACCAGCCACCAGTGGAATATCCAATGTTGTTTTCAGGTGATGGAAAACCAAACAAAGCCCATGCTGCACTATCTTTTAACACTTCCTAAACACACTGTCTGTAGCACTTTGTTATATATAAGGAAATTTTCCAACCTGTGCTGGGCAAGAAATTTTTATGAGCAGCAGGAGAGGATCAGCTTGCTCCTAGAAAGACATCAGCACAACCTGGTGTGAACAGCAGGGGCCTAGAAATTCTTATTTACACAGCTCTGTCCATTCAACCCTTTTGACTAAATGGAGATTTGTTGTAAAAGCTTGTGTCACAGCCTCACCAAGCTCTCTGCTGTTTGTCAACTCATCCACGGAGCCAGAATAGAAGAATGCAAATATAATAATAATAATTATAAAACCTCTTAGAAATAAAACGTGGAATGGCTGTGCTATGTAGACACAGATTACTGAAAAGGTCAATGTAGTTCACTACTTTCCTCTGGTGCATTGAATATATTCTGTATCCTAAGAACCAACACAGAAAACTACTGTAGCTTGCTGCTCCTTAAATAGGTATCACAGTCTGAGAAACACAAATTATTCTGGCATTAGAATAATTTGGTTTTGTGATCCATAAGTTACCCCTTGACAGTTTTGCCAGCACTACATTTCAGCACTATGTTTTTTTTCTCTGTACACAGATGTATAATATGTAATGATGTTATTACAATTTCTATGTTCTTTAAAAATGTATTATTAAAAGACATTATTAGATAAATGGCTTGAACATAAGGCAATATGACATATCACTTTTTTTCAGCTGAAATAGGGTCCTAGTGCAATTAGCACCCCTCACGCTATTCTTATATATCATTCTAGTATATTTCCAATCAAGAAATTCTTAAAAAACCCAACCAGATCTTAAAATATATTTTTGGATAAGCCACTTTACTCATCAGCTCTATCCTCCCTACTTCATATAAGGAAGTTTAGGTAAATAGTTGCCTCATAAAATGTTGTGTGTAGGATAGTATTTTGGAAGAGACTTTTATATAACAGTAAGTAAATGCAAACTTATCTGCTGGCATTCACCAGATAGACACTCTGGCAGCTCTTCTGACACAATGTTTGGCAGTAACAGACAACACTACACTAAGTTCAACATTTACTCTGTTGAAGAAAGAGAACATAAGCTATAAATAAAATATCATGCTTTTTTTTTATTCTCTAGTTTTATAAATATCTTTCAAGGAATTTAATTTTTTTTTTCTTTCTCTTGTATGAGTTGTTGCTTCACTTACACTTCCTGCTTGAACTGGTGGACATCATAAAGTTAGCCCTGGACAAGCAACATGCACCTTTCAACTGGTCAAGAATGCTGCCTCACACAATGGACTCAGCTGTATGGGAGGAATAACATTAACCTGGCTTGCTCGCTTGTCTCAGATATGCCTCTGATGGGTGAGAGTTTCTCTTTTCAGGGAGCATTCACTAGTACTACCCTGCAAGAAAAAACTGCACTGAATGTGCGTGTCTAAAAAATCCAGAAGAGATTGTCTAGTTTTACACATCACTGCCAAATGCCTGGCCTGATGTTAACATATAGGAGATGGGAATACTCAGTGATCTCAGAGTCCATATAGAGAATTGTAAACCCCATTGGCAGAAAAACGAAAATGCTCATCAGACTGTTGGCTTCACTGTTGCCTCTGAGTGCTTGTTTAAGAGAGGGCCAGCAGGACTAGAAAACCAATGAGGTCTGCAGACATATTATTAATATCAGATTTTCAGAACAAAATGAAGGTGGTGTTTCCTTGTCATAGCCTTTCCACTCATGTTTTGAAAAAATGATACTGTAAGTTTTCTCAGTGTGACCTGAAAGACATTAAGGACATGTTAATTTTCATACATCATGCTTTTTATACACATTTTCCTCAATACTTGATATAGTATTGCAAAGTTCAATGTGAAATATAGTAATGCAAAAGGTATAAATCTTCAAGAACCAAAGGCAAATCATCCTTCTAATGGCAGGCAGTTTACTGTCTGTTTCCACCCTGAGGTGTGAAACTTCTTATTTCTTATTATAGATCCCATTCAATGTAGTATCAGATGACCACAATCAAACCTTTTGAAACAGAGTTATATAGTATTGCTGTGATACCTATGTTCAGCTTCAGGGTTGAAGAGGGTATTACTCTAGCAGAAGTAATGTGATAATATGACAAGAATACTCAAGAAAAAGAACTAATTGCTAAACACTATGGAAAAAACTCTTTTTGTAACAAATCTGTGTATAAAATGAAATAATTCATTAAAACAGATATATAAATATTGTCCAAAGTACCTTCCTAACCCGGGGCCCTTCTATTTAAGAGACTGGCTTCTGTGATTTAATTTCATAGAATTGCAGAATGGTTGAGGCTGGCAGGGACCTCTGGAGACTTGTTGTTGTGGTTTAACCCACCAGGCAGCCAAACACCACACAGCCGCTTGCTCACTCCCCCCACCCTTCTTGTTGCAACTCCTGTTGTATCTCTTCCTTGATGACCTGAGGCATCATGGGCCCACCGAGCTATAAATAATTCACCCTTATGTTGCCAGTCCAGATCCACCTGAGCCACTTCAATCTTAGCAGCCTGGTCCACCTGCTGGTTGTTCTGATGTTCTTCAGTGGCCCGACTCTTGGGTACGTGAGCATCTATGTGACGTACTTTTACAGTCAGGTTCTCTACCCGGGCAGCAATATCTTGCCACAATGCGGCAGCCCAGATGGGTTTACATCTGCGCTGCCAGTTGTTCTGCTTCCACTGCTGCAACCAACCCCACAGGGCATTTGCCACCATCCATGAGTCAGTATAAAGATAAAGTACTGGCCATTTTTCTCGTTCAGCAATGTCCAAGGCCAGCTGGATGGCTCTCACCTCTGCAAACTGGCTTGACTCACCTTCTCCTTCAGCAGTTTCTGCAACTTGTCATATAGGACTCCATACAGCAGCTTTCCACCTCCAATGCTTTCCCGCAAGACGATAGGACCCATCAGTGAACAGGGCATATTGCTTCTCGTTTTCTGGTAGTTTGTTTTCCTCCTCTGGGAATATTCCAAAATCTTTGCCTTCTGGCCAGTTCATGATCACTGCCAAGATTCCTGGGCGACTGGGGTTTCCTATTCGGGCCCGTTGTGTGATCAGTGCGACCCACTTACTCCATGTAGCATCGGTTGCATGATGTGTAGAGGGGACCCTCCCTTTGAACATCCAGCCCAGCACTGGCAGTCGGGGTGCCAGGAGGAGCTGTGCTTCAGTACTGTCCTGGTTTCAGCTGGGATAGGGTTAAGTTTCTTCCTAGTGCTGTGTTTTGGAGTTAGGATGAGGAGAATGTTGATAACACACTGATGTTTTCAGTTGTTGCTAAGTGCCCTCCTAGTCCAAGGACAGCTCCCGTGCCTACTGACTGAGCTAGGTACACAAGATGGGAGGGAACATGATCAGGACAGCCAGCCCAGCTGGCTAATGTGGTATTCCATACCATGTGACGTCATGCTCAGTATATGAAGGGTAGGCGTGATCCAGGAAGTACTGACTGCTACTTGGTTATCGGTCAGTGCGTGTGGTGAGCAATTGCATTGTGCATCACTCGTTTTGTATATTCTGTCATTATTTATTATAATTATTATTTTCCCTTTTCTGTTCTAGTAAACTGTCTTTATCTCAACCCACGAGTTTTTTCTCATTCTTACCCTTCCGATTCTCTCCCTCTCCCACTGGGGGTGTGGGGGGAGCGAGTGAGCAACTGCGTGGTATTTGGCTGCCTGCCAGGTTAAACCACGACAAGTACCAACCACTTCCAAAGCAGCTTGAACCCCTTCATATGCTGCCAATATCTCCTTCTCAGTTGGAGTGTAGCGGGCCTCGGATCCTCTGTATCCCCGACTCCAGAACCCTAAGGGTCGACCTCGAGTCTCCCCTGGTGCTTTCTGCCAGAGGCTCCAGGTAGGGCCATTCTCCCCGACTGCGGTGTAGAGCACATTCCTTTCACCTTGTCCTACCCGGACTGGCCCAAGGGCTACTGCATGAACTATCTCTTGTTTAATTTGTTCAAAGGCTTGTCGTTGCTCAGGGCCCCATTTGAAATTGTTTTTCTTCCAGGTGACTTGATAGGGAGGCCTTCCAATCAGGCTGTAATCTAGAATATGCATTCTCCAAAAACCCACAACACCTAAGAAAGCTTGTGTTTCCTGTTTGCTAGTTGGTGGGGACATGGCTGTTATTTTGTTGATCACATCCATTGGATTCCTGAAAACTGAATCTCCTGTGCAGGTCCCTTGACCTTACTTTATTTTATGGCAAAACCGGCCTTCAGAAGGATTTGAATTATTTTCTTTCCTTTCTCAAAAACTTCATCTGCTGTGTTGCCCCATATGATGATGTCATCAATGTATTGCAGGTGTTCCGGAGCCTCACCCTGTTCCAGTGCGGTGTGGATCCGTCCGTGACAAATAGTAGGGCTGTGTTTCCACCCCTGGGGCAGTCGGTTCCAGGTGTCCTGGATGCCCCTCCAAGTGAAAGCAAACTGTGGCCTGCACTCTGCTGCCCAAGTTGAGTTGCCTGCCCCTTCTTCCACAAATGATAAACTCTCCTTTTTTTCCTGAGTCCCAGCCAGAGCTCCCCATTCAGCCAGACCGGTCGTCTGCCCTGCCTGTTCTTCTTACGGCACATGGGGACAGCCTGCTCCTGCGCCTTTAAGACTTCCTTCTTGAAGAACATCCAGCCTTCCTGGACCCCTTTGCCCTTCAGGACTGTCTCCCAAGCGACCCTCTCGACCAGTGTCCTGAGCAGGCCAAAGTCCGCCCCCCAGAAGTCCATGGTAGCGGTTTTGCTGACTTCACCAAGTATTGAGAATTCTATAATTTTATGGTCGCTAAGCCCAAGCCAACCTCCGACCACCACATCTCCCACCAGTCCTTCTCTGTTTGTGAACAGCAGGTCAAGCGAGGCACCTGCCCTGGTAGGCTCCCTCACCAGCTGTGTCAGGAAGTTATCTTCCACACACTCCAGGAACCTCCTCGACTGCTTCCTCTCTGCCGTGTGGTATTTCCAGCAGACATCTGGAAAGTTGAAGTCCCCCGCGAGAACAAGGGCTAGTGACTGTGAGACTTCTGCCAACTTCTGGTAGAATATTTCATCTGCCTCCTCGTCCTGGCTAGGTGGTCTAGAACAGACCCCCAGCAGGATATCTGCCTTGTTGGCCTTCCCCCTCATCTTCACCCACAAGCACTCGACCTTATCATCACTATCATTGAGCTCTAGACAGTCGAAGCACTCCCTAACATACAGAGCCCCCCCACCGCCTCTCCTTCCTTGCCTGTCCTTCTGAAGAGCTTATAGCCATCCATTGCAGCACTCCAATTGTGAGACTCATCCCACCATGTTTCCGTGATGGTGGAATAGCTATCCTGTTGCACAATGGCTTCCAGCTCCTCCTGTTTGCCACCCATGCTGCATGCATTGGTGGGTGTAGATGCACTTGAGCTGGCCTACCGATTTCTCCCCCAGCATTGGCGTGTCACCCCTAGGCTCTTCTCTAGTGAGCCTGGTTTTGTCCCCTTCCCCCTTCAAACCTAGTTTAAAGCCCTCTCGATGAGCCCCGCCAACTCATACACGAGAATCCTTTTCCCCCTGTGAGACAGCTGAACTCCGTCTGTCGCCAGCAGGCCTGGTGCCGTGTAAACCTCCCCGTGGTCAAAGAAGCCAAAATTCTGCCAATGGCACCAGCCCCTAAGCCGTGTGTTGATCCGATGAGTTTTCCTGTTCCCTTCAGTATTCCTCCCTGCCACTGAAGGGATCGAGGAAAACACTACCTGTGCTCCCGATCCTTCCACCAGTCGCCTCAGTGCCCTGAAGTCCCTTTTGATCGCTTCGGGACTTCTCTCTGCAACCTCCTCACTGCCAGCCTGTATAACCAACAGCGGGTAGTAATTGGAGGTCTGTACCAGACCGGGGAGTTTCCTAGTAATGTCCTTCACCTGGGCCCCAGGGAGGCAGCAGACTTCCCTGTGGAATGGGTCTGGCCGGCATATTGGGTCCTCCGTCCCTCTCAAAAAGGAACCACCTATGACAATTACACTCCTTTTTTTCTTAGCGGAGACAGTCGCAATGTGTGGGGCTGACTGACTCGCCTTGGGCAACCTCCTGGATGGACCTTCATCTACATCCTCATTTGTCCAGCCCTCAAGTTCCAGAGCCCCGTATCTGTTGTGCAAGGGCAACTGGGAAGGTTGAGGTGAGGGACCTGTGTCCATTCCCTCCCATCTCCTGGGTCCCCTCCTTCTGCCTAGTGGCAAGAGGGCAGGGGATCCTCCGCTTCTTGTGGAGCCTCCATGTGCTGCCCTTGCCTCAGGGATGGTAGGGTGCGGCTCCACCAATCTATCTCCCTCTCACACTCCCTGATACTCCTTAACCTCTCCACTTCATCCTTCAGCTCTGCCACCAGGCTGAGCAGATCATCCATCTGGTCACGGTGCACACAGGCGTTGTCTCTGCTGCCCTCCTGTACAAGGGACAGGCCCAGGCACTCCCTGCAGCTGGAGGCCTGGACAGATGTATGTTTGTGTGGGGGCCCAGTCTGTGTCGCCATGTTTCTTCTGGCGATGGCTTTGGCCGAGTGGAAACCATGGCTAGGTCCTCTTCTGGGAGGGCAACGATCACTCCAGAGCTAGCCTCTCGAGCCTGGAGGGGGGCTGCGCCCTGCCCGCTCGCCTTCGTCGCGCAAGCTGCCGCACAAACTGCCGCGCCACGCCCTTCTGACGCGCCACGCGTTGCTTGCCCGCCCTGGTCGCCGCGCTCCGGATCGCTTGCGCTCCCTGGGGGCTGCTCTTGTGTCTGGGGGGTTTGGCCACCGTCCCGCCTGTCCCTGCCCGCGCTGAACAAGAGCTGCCGCTCATCAGGAGCTCGATCCTCCGGCTCGGAGGAGGGTGGGGGGCTGGGGCACCCTCTCGCTCCCTGCGCTTTTGCCTTTGTGGGTTTTGCCATGGTTTTGCCACTTTAGGAAGGGTCCCCCGGCGCGATCCTCCGCTCCGGAGCCCTTCGCCTCGGTGGCTTTAAATGAAATGATAACCTTGACCCAGTTCCGAGCAGTGATAAACAGCAAAACAGGGAACATCTACTGCAAGTAAGGTATTACATAACCCAATGTTGAGAGCCAGACCCACAACTTTGAGAGCCAATAAAGCAACATTGTGACTAGTGAGTATTAAACCAATATAATGAATGCCTATAACAAATTTTGCCTTAACACGCTTTGTTCAGATCTGTCATTATCTCAACCCTTTGTGCCTCACGTTGGGCACCAAAAAGGGCTGTTGTGGTTTAACCCGGCAGGCAGCCAAACACCAAACAGCCGCTCTCTCGCTCCCCCCTCCCCCCCGCAGTGGGATGGAGGAGAGAATCGGAAAAAAAAAAGTAAAATTCATGGATTGAGTTAAAGACAGTTTAATAGAACAGAAAAGGAAGGGATAATAATAATAATAATAATGGTAGAATATACTAAATGAGAGATGCACAATGCTCACCACACACCGACCAATAACCAAGCCGCAATTGCTACTTCCTGGACCACGCCTTCTATTTATATACTGAGCATGATGTCACATGGTATGGAATACCCTGTTGGCCAGTTGCCTGGCATAGCTGTCCTGGTTATGTGCTTTTTGTGCACCTGGCAGAGCATGGGAAGCTAAAAAGTCCTTGACTAGTAGACTACTTAGCAACAACTAAAACATCAGTGTATTTTCAACATTCTTCTCATACTAAATTCAAAACACAACACTAGGAAGAAAATTAACTCTAGCCCAGCCAAAACCAGGACACTTGTTTACTCCAAATCCCTGCTCAAAGCAGGGCCAGCCAGAGCAGGTTGCTCAGGGCTGTGCCAAGTCATGTTTTTAATATCTGGACAGAGATTCCACAACTCCTTTGGGCAACCTGTTCCAGTGTTCGACCATCCTCACAGTAAAAACTGTTTTTTTTCCCTTATATTTAATTGTAATTTCCTGTATTTCTGCTTGTGCTCATTGCCTCTTGTCCTTTCTCTGGGCACCACTGAGAAGAGGCTCTGTCCTCTTTTCACCCTGCCTTCAGGTATTTACATACATTAATTAGGTCCCCCAGAGTCTTCTCTTCTCCAGGCTAAAAAGTCCCAGCTCTCTCAGCCTTTTCTCAGAGGAGAGATGCTCTAGACCATCTAGTGGCCCTTCACTGGACTCTCCTATATCTCCATGTCTCTCCTGTACTGGGGAGCCTGGAATTGGACCCAGCACTCCATATGTGGCATCACCAGTGCAGAGCAGAGAGGAAGGATCACTTTCCTCGACCTGCTGGCAATGCTTTTCTTCATGCAGACCAGGATGCAGACCAGGATGCAGACCTTTGCTTCCAAGGTGCACTGCTCACTCATGGCCAGCTGTTGGCAGCTCTCAAAACCAAAACCAGTTAATTGTACAGAAGTGTTTGGAATTAAAAATATTCTGAATGAGCCACTTGAACCTGGCTTTTCTTCATCTTTCCTTAAGCAGACATCCTAGATGTGTCCCAAATTAACAATTATTTATAGAATGTGTAGTTGCCTCATGAAGAGAACTTGAGATTTTTCCCAGAATACTGTGTAGTTTGTTAGTCTGTGATCTGGCATTAGGGCATACTGAATCATGTAAATTAGATATTAGAAGGCAAATTTCCTAACTTTGAAATACATTTGTTGACTTGCAATGCCATAAAAAATTATTGTCTCATTTTTTTCCTAATTGGAAAAGTCTGGTCTTCAACTATCTTTTTAATGAAGATGTATTCTGAAGGTGTGTTTTGATAAAGAGTGTCTCTTTGGGAGCTAAGGCGTTCAGAGAAATTAAGAATTTGAGAGTTATACACATGCACATAAAGAAGAAATAAGTGGCATAACTCTTTGCTGAAAACTAAATGTCTAGAGCTTTTAGAAATACAAAGGGTCAAAGAGCCACAATGCGAAAATTCAGTATCTTTCCATTACCTAAAACTGAGTCACTTTGTGGTAATAGTCTAAAACTGAACAAATAATAAAAAAAAAAGACCTGTTAAAAATAAGGATTGTGTAAGAAAAACATTTATTTGATCAAATTCTTTATGATTTAATACTGCTGGTGTTGATTCCTTCCCTTTTGTTTGAACTAAATGTGTTTGTATTGATTCTGAGAGGAAACTGAGGTGTTCAAGGACAGGCAGGTGTGTGTTGATGATTTACTTCATACTGCCTCTGCTCTTTGGATTTGAAACAAGTAATAATGAACTTCTTCCAATTCTGTTGTAAGCTTAGGCCAGGGCTTTGCTGTTCTACAGCCCACTCATTACACATATGGGGCGATTATATGATATAACTTGCTGCCCATAAGGAACAATATTCACCTTTTATTTTTGATTCTCAGGCTGAAATTAAATTGTATACAAGGAAAGTTCCTCATGGTCTGATTCTTAATGAGCATGATAGTTCTGGAATTCATGCCAGAGTACTTAAAGGTGATAAGTTTGATTACATTATAAGTATCTTCCTAGCATGGTCATTGCCCCTGCTACTTAAATATGCTTCTATTTTCACAGAAAATAATGCTTGTGTTTAGTGCTCTGCAGTATTCCTAAGTTGTATTCCATCATTATCTTTCATTGATGTACTTGCATAGCATGTAAAACCCAGAAAGATTAGAAGATGTGGTGTTAAAAATTCAAATTAATAAGTCAAGGTTCATGATCTAGAGTGTATGAAGAATTTTTTTCTTCGCCATTACTACTTGGTAATACTGTAGGGCTTTAAGAACAGAAGAATTGGAAGGCATTTGCAATCTTCACATTGCTAATGCAAGCACCCTTGGAAGGTGCTCTTCATAAGCAAGACTCACTATGAGACTGCCCTGTGAATTTTTATCCTGCCCTTCTCTTAATTTGCCTATATGGAAGCCATGTTCTGTCCATAATGTATAGAAGTTAGGGGCAGGTTAGGGATACAGGGAATCTCACACTTTATACTTACAGACACTTCTGTCATTGTTAGCCATGTTGACCTTGTAGCCCCCAGAGATCTGTGTGTAACAAGGTTCCCAGATGCCCCACCTCAGCAGTTATATGCTTTTGACAGCTGAATATGCAAGCAGGACCTCAATTTGTCCGATGCCTTTAGAGAGTTCCAACTTTTGTAGTGCCTGTGAGGCCAGCATCTGTTGCTGCTGGACTACAGTTAGTCTTGCTTGCCAGCTCAGAAGTTTCATGCCTCGCTACATAAATAGCATTGAACAATACTTGCTGAAAAATGTTTTTCTGTCTGGCTTGAATAGGAGATTGTTTCTCTCCTGTGGAGCGTTCTTTCTTCTTTCTTTTAATTCCCTATCTAGAAGGAAACCAACCTCTTAAGAGAATCTCTTAAGAGATTCTGAGCACACAAAATGGACCTTCTTCTGTCCATGTTCCTTGAATGCTGTTTTCCTTCCACCTAAGTCTGTCTATGATACAACTTGGTATTTGAAAAGGGACAACTGGCTAGGGTTAAATCCTGTGTCCTTCTCCATTGTGTCCTCAGGGACTCTCTATATATGTATTAAATTGCAAACGAAGCCTGCTCCCCCAGGCCCGTACAGTCTAAATCCTTCTCAAAATCTTTTGCTCACTTTATCTTTCCAATAATTCCTTGGCTAATTCACACTATTTTATTAATCTTAACGTTAGTTTTAATCTAGATAGCTGCTTCTTTAGAGGAGATATTGAGTTATCCAAACAGCAGCAGATATTCTTCATCATTCAAGAGCTAGAAGGGACTTCAGTGTTTTGGACTTGCATGCCACTCATTGGCAAGGGACTAAAGAGGGAAAAGGTATGACTGGAATCAAAAATGCTCCAGAAGTCTAGTGAATTACGACTCAATTTGCCAAATGCTTTTTTTACCGGGTTTACATAAAAGTAGTCTTTTTAAGATATGTGTCTTATAAGCAGGCCCAGAATAATGTTAAAATAATACAGGGTTTTTTGACCCTGTTTCTTAAAGGCCTTATATTTCTATGCAAGCCCTTTTAGACTCTTTCCATTGCTTCCAGAAGGTTGTCTTTATACCAGTGTGCAGCCTGAGTGTTTGTAGCCTAGTTCAGGCACAAATGGATGGGCAAGTCTTGGATGGAGTTGGCAGGGGGACTGTTAAACACAGTCATGTCAAAAAAACATCCCCAATAAAGAAATATATTTTTATGCAGAGGCATTTTTCAATCAATTTAAACATGCTTATCATTTGTCACAACATTTCAAGCTTGCTAAGAAGGGAGTAAAATTCACAGCAGTGCCAACACTCCTGTCTGTTTGACTAAGACTGATTTCTATTCCAATTTCTGAATGGCATTTTCTTTAGCTGTTAGATAAAGGGTCAAACCTAGGGTGCGTGTCGGCTGCATGGAATGTGGTCCTCCATATTTATACAACGACTGCATGCATATTACAGCTGGATGGAACATGAGATGGAATTTGATCAAAACATTTAATATAAAAAGGGACAGTACAAAAGCATTTGAAGGAGGTTTCATGGGGACTTCACAGATTAAAAGCTAATGGCACTACTGTCACAGTATCAGTGGAAATCCAGCTTGATCTCATTAACAACAAAGAGTTAGAGACAGAGAAGAACAGTAATGAAAACAAATGTTTCAGAATGCAATGGAAACTATTATTTAGATGCCAGGGCTGCTCCTATACGCACAGGCCATAGACAAACCCAGAACAGGAGAAAAAGCTATTATAATGTAAAAGATGAATGAGTTAATGTAACTCAGAGTTTAGCCTTTTTTTGAAGCATTTAAGAAACAGATTTTTGCAGTAAATCTATACCTATAAGGGAGTTTGTGTCATAATAAATTGGATCAAAATCATGAGAAATTGCAAGAAGAAAATCCCAGAAGACAAGGTGGTTGAATTTAAAATACTTTCAATTTTTAAAAGATTTTCACTCCTGTCTGTCCAGCTCAGACTCAAAGTGAACACATTTTTAACTTCTCTGGGTGGTATAGGTGAGATAACTTCTTAATAAGCCAGCTACTAAAAAAACCCACAAATATTTGGCAAAAGAATACAATCTTTTAAATATTCATGCATGATGTAAGACTGTAAATCCCAACCACTTAATATGAAACCAACTCTGTAAATATGTGCTCATGCTTTAAATTTTAGTTTGATAAGTACCTTTTGACGTTTTAGGAAGAAAATATTACTAAAGACTAATTCAAATTTCTGTGTTTGGGTTTTTTTGTGTACATAATATACCTTTCTTTGTTTCCCGCCCCCCCCCCCCCCGCCCCCCCCCCGAGAACATAGTTGTGATTATCAGGCTTTATTTCATTTAGCAGTCCTTAAATGAGATTTTATAGGACAAATTAGAAATCAGTATCTGCTAAACAGTATTTGAGATATGCAGCTCTAAAGATGGTGCCTAGTTGTCTCATTTTGTCACCAAGAAAAAAGAAACTATAAAATGATAATCCTAAGTAAAAGAGTTTCATGTAAAATTTTGAGATTGAAAGCTGAACTAGAGATCAAGGTGGCTTTTAGTATTTTTTTAATTGTAAATAGTTCTCCTTTTGTGGTGCTTTAAGATGTCATGTGGATTTCCACCATTACCTTATAAGACTATGATATAAGCTTTAAATAATAGCAATAGTAGGTTTTATTCTGTTCATAAAAGGATATTTCTGAAGTTCTTAGAGTGACTCATTAAGCCTCTTAACTGATCTTTTTCTTTTCCATGAATTTTTTTAAAAAAAAGCTTCACAGCTATATAGCTCCTAATGCAATAAGATCATTGCCTTTCATACTGATTAGTCCTGTCTTACTGTTGCTTTAACACTCACCAGCCAGTGTGTGTTTCATTAGAGTATAACTTCTTGAAGGACCTTTTTGGTTCTTGTGTTTGTACTCTAGTTACTGGGTACTCTTATTGTGCGAAGAAAAAACATGTGAAAACTATATAGAATAGCTCTCCCTTGTGCAACTGATGGAGAGTCAGGCTTTTCTATTCGTATACCTCTTGACTTCCATGGCTTAATTTTTTTGCCTAAAGTCACATAGTGTCATCTGGGACCCTCAAGAGTATCTGACACATTCTAATGGGTCTAGTAGCAATGGAAAAAGACCTAAGAAAGGCCCGTTGAGTGGACAGGAAAAATGCTTTAAGACATCTGAAAGTCTAGTAGATGCCAACTTTTAGTCAACTGGACAACACTAGGCACCTGAATTCCTAATATCTTAAACAGAATGTGGTATTTTTCAACAGGTTGCACAATATAGCTGAATTGTTATATTCATTCCTCTAATTCTAATATATTAAAATTATTTATCATTAGACTAAATGATAGATTATTTTTTATTTTTTCCCCATCAATGGACATCAACCTCTGTGGTTCAGAGTGCCAGCCTATATTGTTTCAGGAGTTACTATTTCACAGCTCCTGGGCTGTGTCACATGGACATACACAGACAATGAAGGATGACATGCATGTTTTAATCAAGCCCTGAATTCATAGCAAGATGTCTGGGGAATCTGCACTCAGGGAATGACCAGGATCTCTGAGGAAAAGGCTGCATGCTCCGAGAATCACAGTGGCCTTTGTATAATGTCAAGTCTGTGCCATTACTCTCTAACTGTCACACATTATACCACAACCAGCCTGATTACTTGTGAAATTTTAAGTTAAAAACTTCAGTACTTACCTCTGTGGCCATAGACCACAGTCTCAAAAGAAAGTGCCACCTTACTGGGAATCTAATGCTTCTGTTGGATGCAGATTCCCATCTACACGTTTCAGCCAAGTCAGACATCTCATTTATTTACTTATTTGTTTGTTTGTTTATTTATTCATTCATTCATTCATTTTTGTAACCCTCATGGAAGCCATCTCTCTGGTCCAAAGAAATTTTTAAAAAATATTTTTTAAATTTCGAAGAAAAATGAGAGAGCTGCTCTATAGTTTGCCACAAAAGTGTTTTAAATCATCACAATAGGGGTGTATGATGTGTTCCACAGAGCATGCCATGGAGGCATGGGTGTCACGTATGCATGCAAAGTCTTATAGACTAGTGCTGAAGAATAGTACTGGTTAAAAGAAGACAAATTTAATATTACCTCCTCTACACTATCTGTAGAGGTTAGCCTCTAAAGCAATCTACTTCATCAGCTGCTCTTAAGGTTTCTTTTTGGAGGGGAAATCCTGTCTCCCAAAAAAACCCTAGATATTGACTTGTTGGGTGTAGCTGTAAATGGATAGTGAACAGGGAGTGAAACAGTTAACAGGTCTATGTTTCTTAGCCTATGCAAACAAGCAACATCAGCTCCCCATTCAGCTGTTGTGACATTTAAAACCAGAGCAAGTAAAACACTAGAAAAGAAGATATCTATAATAAGAACAATGAAATAAAGTAGCACAAGATAAGCAAGTATCTGTAAATCTTTGTTGAATGTCAAAGCTATTCAGTAGCATCACTTGTAGGGCAAAAATCCAAAAAGGCATGCTCTTTATCTCCATAGCTATAATTTCCATAACGCTCAGAAGACTTTAGGTCAATTCTAAAAATAAAATGTACCTTCAGTAGTTAACTAGGATTCGAGTTTAATTCAGTTCAAACAGCAGTTGCAGAGGTGGAAGAGATTGAATGGCTCTGATGGGTAAGAATCAGGACCACTGAAAGCAATTGCTTGAGCTAGTGACAACAGCGAGATAGGGGTCAGCTCACCAAGAATCTTTAGTTTAAGTTATAAAGAAAAGTTTTAAAGTACCTCTTAGCAAGAATTGGCAAATCTTTTATATGCTGACCCCAGCAATATACACCAACATGTAAGATAATGATGCATTAATTAATCTCCAGTGGTATATTGTCAAGAATTAAGTGTGTGTCATAACTACTCTATCATAAGTGACCTTGTTTCTAATGCTACTGGTTAGTCTGATGTAATCACTAGTCTTATCGTGTATTTCCTGAGTTATTTCTGCTGTATTGCAGAAATGTCGTTGTGGGTAGATACAAAAAGGGAACCGAATTTACAACATGTATTAAGGATTAGCACTCAGCTTTACAAATTTCCCTTATTCTGCATTAGCAGTGATACATACGACTGTGTTGCTGTTATAATTTAAAGGACCATTTTAAGGTACACTGCATTTTTTTTAATTTTCACTTACTTACTGAATGAAAATGTTAAGGGTCGCCAACCTGCTAGTTTGCCTCTTACTGCAACACAGTGGAATTTGCAATGCAAATGTAACAGGCAATCGTAAAATGGGAAAATCCTTTGTGTTAAAGTGGAACATTGAAAAATGTCTATGTCCTCCTTATAGACATACATTTTTTTAAGCTTAGAGTAAGTAGAAAAATAGATTGTGAAATATTCATTGATTCTCACTCTCCATGACATTAAAAAGGCACCAGCTCTTGTTAGATATTTTTAGACATTGACTTTTTACTTAATTTTTGAGAATTTGTTCCTTTTTAAAATACTTGAAGTTATTGTATTTTTAATGAATATATTGCAGTTTTGTATTTGATAATAATAATAATAGTATATTAAAATGATTTCTTACATGAATGAACAACTTTTCTGCCAGGGTTTGGCATACTTTTTCCTGTTTTGTAGATTTTGGATAAGATTTACCCTTTGGGCATGTGGGAGTGGACCACCTTACACTGAAGGGCATTATTAGGAAAGTTTCCACGTGGAACTGGTAGATGCAGTCTCTCTTAGGACACCTTAAGTTAAAGGTTGAAGTTTAATCAGGGTACCAGCAGTCTGTGTCAGTTTCCTAGTCTGCACCACAAAATTTTGGATGCAGACGACTTAGACCAAATTTTGCTTTCAACCTTCATGAGCCATGCATTCATAATTTTGCAGTTGCAGTTTTGCAGACACAACTTAGAGTATATGTGGGCACAATTTCCTGTCCTTTAGGTTTTTGAAAGTCTACCTGCTCTTACACATTTATCTGTTAGGTCTCATCTATAGGGAAAGTTTTACAGCTTTAACCGAAGATGTTAACTTCCATGGATTTCAGTAATCCAGAATACATCAGTTCTAGTTAAATTTATGGATCATAATTTTGACTAGGTTAGAAAAGGCATGGAGTTAGCTGAAAAAAAGGCACTCCAAAATCAAACTTAGGATAACTGAAATAAATTACAAGAATAATGCTTTTAAATCAGTTTAACAGTCAAAGATCCTATAAACACTTAATCCTATATTGAATTATTAACATATGACTTCCATATAATTGCTCATAAGCTTGAAGTTGGACATTCCCTCAAGTGTCTGCAGAATCAAGGGCTAAGTGTTCTGAATTCAGGCCATAAATTCAAAGGCAAGGCTAGAGTCCAGAGCTTGAAAAGTTAGCTCCTCTAGCAGTAATAGAAATATATGTGCTTCATGCTTGTTTGTTTTTCTTCCTTATGTATGTGTGTATGAAATTCTCCCTTGTTACTAGTTATTTCACAGTATGAAGTGTTTTTAATTTGTCAAAATAATAAAAAAATATAAATCAGAAATAGTGCAGGTGGTGAAAAGGGTTTAGGGAGTGGGAAAAGTCAAGAAAAGGACAATCAATATTTCATCATCATATCTCCAGAGGCTTCTAAAGCACCATTTACAAAATATGAGACATTTTAAGACAGAAAAATGTTGCATATAAAGGGCATTAAAAAGTGAGCATTTGCCAATTTTTATTAAGAGAAAGCATAGCATATATTTTCTGCTGAATAGCTGTATGTTTTAATAATTTATTACACCCTCAGCATGCAAAAATAGTGGCTACTTTTTCTATCTTTTTTTCTTTGCACAGAGATGTAGAAAAGAAAAATGAAAAAAAAAAATAGTCCCAATAGTAGTGGAAGACTCAGTGGACTATGTGACATCAACATGGTGCTTAGCATTTTGATGCCCATGGAAGTGAGGAGACAGAGCCAACAGGTCTACTCATCCCAAGGAGCCTGATTGAACTGCCTTGGTTATTTTTCCTGAAGGAAAGCTGTAGTAAGTGGATGCCTCAATGTGAGGTGAAGCTGGGAAGATGATGGGTAGAGTAAGTCGGACTGTGGTCCACTGATGCTACTGTGATAGGTTTATTTTATACATAGCACATAGGGAAGGGTGTGCACATGCATTTTGGGTAACTGAAGCATGGCTTCTGTATATTCATGGGTGGATGCTGCCAGTGCTGTCCTCTGTGTAGTTATAGGAGTGGATGATGCAGAAAGACATGATTTCATATTTTCTTGCATTTAACTAGCTCTCTGTAAATTGCTTCTTCACTAGTGGGATCTGTAGCTGACTAATTGTGACATCTTCTGGCTACATCTTTCAAACTAAAAATAGTGCCAGAATCTGTTCTCTGCCTTTTATGTCAGCTAGCACAGTCTGCCCACGTCCATACTAATAAAATATTTTAGACCCCAGGACAGGGTGATCACATCCAAACTGCTTACTGGGAATGGTATCTGTCCTACGCTAACTATTAAATGATGGCCAGAAATAGTTTGGGAGATTTGGCCTTGCCTGAAATTCTAAAGACCTAACAGTGCAGGTAATTATATTCCTGTTACCGCAAGTACATCTGTGCATTGCTTAATTTTTCAGTGCACATGCAACCTTAGAACGTAATTCCTCTCACCAGTATTAGGAGTGAGATTCAGCTGTAGATTAGAAAGTCTAAATTAAGGTGTTGGCATATAAACATCTACATGGATGCTGGTTGTCTACACTGCAATTATGGACAGGAAAAATCAAGTTGATGATAGAGTTATTGGAGCCTGTTCATCTTGTGGTGAAGAGTCATTTGTAGTCATTGACCACAGACTGAGGGCAGTCAATGCATTTTTTGAGTCATCATAGTGTATGTAAGACATCCACACAGGTATGGCAAATATGAAAAGAGACAATGGGATGGATGTTCATGCCTTTTCGGAACAGCAGCTGGAGACCAGATACACTGGGGTATTCCAAACAGCACTAGATGTCTTTTTTAGGCAGCTAATCTAGTTTGGTCACTTCCAGAATGCAGTTTGTACAATTTGTTTAGATTCTTGTTTGAGGATGGGATAAATCAGCCTCTGGAAACTCTTAATTCTTTCCATAATTATAAAGGGAACCTGGCATGGTCTTACCATTACTACCTGCTGGGTGACTTCAGCTGAAAGGATCTAGAAGGAGGTAAGATCAAGCATCTGCCCATAGATTTGAACCTCACTACTAAATTGAAAACAAATATGTGCTTTAATAATTTTGCTGACAAGAAATTAAAGATTCTTTGTAATGATTCTGCTTTCATTCTAATATATAAGCAAAGGAGATAAGTTGTGATATGCAGGAGATGATAGGAAAACCAGACCTGGACATGTATAAAGGTAAGAATTAATTTCTGACTTTTTTACAATAGAATACGCTTATACAGTGTTACTTGCAAAGATCTCCTGTGTTATCATCTAAGGAAGATCTGAGCTTCTCTCATCACCATTTATGAGAACATGAAAGAAAAACTTCTGAGCAGTATGGGAATGACTGCCTAGCTGATTAGATTCGGTTCTCATTATGTTTTTTGGACACATTCACTGTTGAATTCAAATTACAGAGGGACTATTTGGATGCAAATGATAGATTTGTTGGTTGTTTTTTTTTTTTCCTGTTTCATTTGGCTTCTGTATTGCATATAGGTGTTGGCAGTGGGGGGGCTGCAGGGGTGGCCTCTGTAGGTAGAGGTCAGGGGCTACCCCATGCTGGACACAGCTGGTTCCATCTCGTTCCAGTGACTCTGCAATGGACTCACCATAGGACACAGCTGAGACCATCAGCAAAGCTGGTGGCACCTCTGTGAAAACATATTTAAGAGGGCAAAAAGTGATTGACAGGCAGAAGAGGAAGGAAACAAAAATAGTGGAAAACACGAAGAAATAGGGGGAACACCAAAGTCAGAGGAGGAGGTGCTTCATGGTGCTCCATGGAGCAGATATCCACTGGAGTCTATGGAGGAGCCACACGAGAGCAGATGAATATTTCCTGAAGGAATGGCAGCCTTTGGAGAACTCATGCTGAAACAGAGGTTTTTTGAACAGGACTGCAGCCCTGTCCTGCTGCAGGTCCTCCAGCCGGTGCTGGAGTAGGAGAAAGTGTGAAAGCAGTGGCAGAGAGGAACCATTATGTATTGACCTTAATCCCCCATCCCACATCCCCCCTGCGCTGCTCGGAGCAACAGGTAGAGGAGTCAGGAGTGAAGGAGTGAAGTTGAGCTTGGAAAAGGGGGAAGGAAAGGTGCTGTTTTAATGTTTATATCTGTTTCTCACAACCCAAATCTTTTTTAATTGACTATATGTTAATTTTCTCCAAGATGAGTCTGTTTTGCCTGTGACAGTAATTGGTAAGCGATCTCCCTGTCTTTATCTCGCCCCATGAGCTTTCTCATCCTACTTTCTTCCCCTACCCATTTGAGGAGGAGGAGTGAGTGAGCAGCTGGATGGGCTTTTGGCTGTTTGCCAAGGCTAAACCACCACTGTTTCAAACACAGTTGAGATTAGCATGGAATATAATGTAATAGGTACCCTTTACTAATGATTTCTAAGAAAGCATCCCTGAAAACATTACATAGGTACTGAGTTTCTTCATGCTATCATAACTAACATTTTTAATGTACACTGATTATGTTGCCTTAATTGGGGCTAAAACACAGGAGCAGTCACTAGAGGCTTGACTCGCTTGCCCATATGTAGGCATCTTACTCCATATGAAGTACTCTGGGGGGCACCTGGCACTTCAGAAGGGCATCAGTTTCCTGTAGGTTTTATGTCTTATCTGAGAGTTGCATGCACATATCTTTCATATCTTATGATATCTGAAATGACACCAGATGCTAACAGCTGGTAAACTAAATATCTCTTTAGACTCTGCTAACTGAACTGACTACATTTCTTTGGACTAACCTAGCAAAACTTTAAACATCTAAGTATGGACAATTGCATTTAAGTAACAATATAAAATTGAATGTTACCCTTCATATCCAATCCTTTGTGTTCTGGCGTTGTTTTTCTGTCTGCTTTTTTGATGAGGTTACTCATTGCAGATGTGAAAGATATGAGGTCAGTACCTTCTTTAGCTTGACAGTTAAATTTTCCATCTCCAAATTCACAACTGGTTTCCAAACTGAGTTCCATTTATTGAAACAACTGAAGAAATGTGATTACAATTTGGATGAATCTGCGTTGGTTGTACATCCCAGAAAACTTATTTCCTACACTAAAATACATTCTGGCAAATTCACTCAGCCTTAGACAGAATATTACATACATAAGATGCCCTTTGTAGTTTAAAAGTTTGGGAAATATGCTTTAAGTAAGTTAAAACTAATCATCTTTAATTTAAGCTGTAGGTCTTTTCAGCATGACTCATACCCTCATCATTATCTTACCCTTACAGCATTACTAAAATACTAGTGTAATTAAGATGAGTATCTTACAAGATTTCTCCTGAGGAAATTTATTACAGAAAAAGAATATTTTCCCATTTTTGACAGCATGAGACCTAATTCCCTTTATTTTCGTAAAATTGACAATATAGGATTCCATTACATGGTAAAGAAGTCTTCTATATGATTAATGTCTTTAAATACAATGCTAATAATTGCAGAATATCAAATGGGTAAAACTACTGTACTACTGTATTATGAACAATGTGACTTCACAGTCAGAATTAAATAGAGTTGCTCCGATGACAAGCTCTATTTTCACTCATTTCAAGTATATGTTATTATCAAGGAATGTAAATCAAGCCAATATTTTAAAAGACATAAAAGGCAGATAGCAAGATAGAGAAGTAAACATGCACACACACACACACACAAGTCGAACAGCCTTTCCCCACAGTTTTTCAGAAGTATTTAATATTGATATCAAACACTAAGCAAATCAGGTAGATGTATGCATGACATCACACACCCCTGAGATGTTTCTTTAATTGAAACTACATTAAAAATAATAATAATAAAAAAAAGCTTGATGTCCACTATCAACTTAAGGGTAAATGTAAGCATTTTCATCCAACTGCATGAAAAGTGGTTAGCTTCATTCTGTTAAACAAAGTTTTAAATCAACAATGGTGACTAGCTGCATAATCAACAGTATGACAAGTTTGTTTTATCAGCTCAAGAAGAGCGGAATTATTTATGTTAAGGTCTTCACTGTGTTTATAGTCAAGGAAGAGTAGTGGCATTGGTGTACCTGAGAACAAAAGTTATCATTAGATTTTTAGTGGACATTTTGTACTTTTTGTCCACTTAGTAAAGGTAATTTTATGTACCATCATAAAGACTGAGATACCTGCATTTTTTCCTACACTCACTATCTCAATGTATACATGCAATCATCTCCATTACACACACAAACACAAAATATGAGGTTATCTTATGACCCCTGATATTTTGTCAGTTTGCTTTGCAAACAGATATTGATGTAAGTGAATATGATTAGATGATAAAAATGAGGAGTGACCAATGGTATTCCAGTGTAATAGTTAATGCCTTAAATTTCTATTGATGTTTGTGTTTTCTTATCTATTCTACAATGCAGTGCCCAAGGTGACAGAGCAGAAACTGCTAGAAAAATTAGAGAGGAAGAAATTAATAAAAGAACAGCTAACAGTTAAGTAGAAATTTTTGGGTTTGGAAAACCTCATGAGCTAATATTAAAGATAGTCCTGACACTGGCTTTCAAAAAATTTATTAGAAACATCTTGACATCAACAGTCTAAAATACAGCAGCTAGTTTTGCTTCCCCAAATTTTATTTTTATATTACAAAACTTAATAGATAATTTTATATTACATGTGGGATCTAGAACTAAAACCACAGCTATTCTCATGACAGTTAGCACTTCTGGCCTTGCCTGACAGAAATGCCAAAGCAAGGAAGAAAATTTAAGAGATGTGTCTGCCCTGTAAAGACATATACAGTGTTTAGGTGGACTTTTAATTGCCTTCAAATAAGCTAACTTCAGTTCTTGGAATAACCTAGCAACAAGGAAAGGGATCGTTGTGGATTTCTTCATTTCAGATTTGCTGTCCTGATTTCAAAGAGAACCCAAAGAATAAATAGATGAGAAGATTAAATGAATAGACCAATTCAGGAATTCAAGGCTGGATTTTTTTTTCCCCGCACAGAACAGTAGAAAAATAGTCTCTTAACAGTTCCCTTGTAGAAAATTGGAGGAGAAGGAATGTTCCTAACTCTAAAGATATGTCTGAAAAAAGCCTTCCCTTATCCCTTTTGAAATGTGATTGAAATACTATACCAACATATCTGCATTGAAGACAAACATCAAAATGGAACTGAATATAGCAAATTTACCAGCTTCACCATTTGAGGAAAGGACCTTGCTCTGTTCATCGTTTCTTTGTGCAGTCTTAACCTTATGAAAGTTTTAAATCATTCAGCTCACTGGTCGGTGTGATAGTAGATTACAGAGGCAGTACTTCAAAGCTGCAGGAGCATGATCCATTTTCACTTTCTTTTGAAGAGACACGCTAGAGTTATTCCAGCCAGTTCAAACGGCAGAGAAAGAGGGAAATCAAAGCGGTAATAGAAAGTACAAATAAAGCCTAATGTCTGCTGGGCCTGATTCCCACACTTCAACCCTTCCAAGTACAGAAGGTTGACACTTCTTGTCCTTTACATTTAAAGGCCAGTTTTTCCTCCCCTGTAGATAAGAGACAAAGGAGTCAGTAGCGTACAAGGGTCTGCTCTTTCTTCCTCCCTGGGTTGCTCCTACCTTTGTCTTCCAATAGGTATCACTTACTTTTGTGTTCTCTATCATACTTGTTTTAAAAACAACTACATATATTATCTGAGGCCCTTTTCTGAAATAGACCCTGACCCCTCTGGCTGCTATTCCTTTTTTAACTCGGTTGCAGTCTTCTATGTCAGCTACTGCTAATTGGTCCCTTAGTTGCAGCTAGAGAAATAGTTGGTTTATATTGGCCTCTTTGAGCTGTGATAGAGTCTTTACATCTTATCTTATTCACAATACTCCTGAATACCCATCACGCTGAAAGATTCAGAAGATCAGAGCTTTAAAAATTCTAATATATTTGGTATTAAAAATTAGTCCTCAGAGTGTGTCTTTGGATTTGAGTAAGGTTGCCAGTCTTAACTTGTATATTCTGCGGTAATTATAGATGGAGATTGTGCACAGAATTGCTCAAGTGGGTTCAGTGATCAAAGGATCTGCCACTGTCTGACCTAGCAGAATGCAGTTAACTGGTTTCCCCATAGAAATATAAGTACACCCTTCACAGAAATCCTGCCAAATGAGGTAACATTCATCTTTACAACAGGCTGTGACCATACCAAGTGAATACTTAAATATCACAGTCAAACCTCTGAAAAAAGACACTGATAGATTATGATTCAGAGAGGTGGCAGGACGTATTGTTTGTGGAAAAAAAAACTTGTGGCAACATGCCTGCTTCCCCAGGTCTTGGACCACAGCCAGATACATTGGTATTATGACACAAATGAGTTTGTAAAGTACATTTAATGGTGTATCAACTTGTTTCATTTACCTGATAGCAGCTTTTTATCATTCTTAAGAGTTTGCAATTTATTCTGTTTGCTTTTCATTTTTCTTTGTAGTGCATAAGCCATCCAAAATTTTTTGGCATGAATTTCAGTGATGTTTACATTACTAGACCAGAAAATGTATGAGGATATTGCACTTTATGGGATCATTTTGATTTGTTGTTTGTTCAGCTTCTCTTTTTATCAGTGTCCAGCAATAGCGCTCTCTAATTGTCCCATTTATTTTGTTGAAATAGTAATCAACCATGAATCTGAAATAATCAGCTTTAGGAAAATGAATATTTTTTTAATGAGTTTCACCTATATACTTTCATTGCAACTTGCAAAGTGTGACTTTAATGATGTTTGGTGCATTTTTTGGCATACTTCCATTAAATTTTGTGAAGCCATTTTAAATCAAAAAATATTTTAGCAATATGAAGGATGGGAATTCAAAACAAGTGGGCTATTTTCTGAGCTCTCTTCCAGTTCTCTCTGGGCACATATACTTACACAGAGAACAATGCAAATATAGCTTCTGATATTGAAGCAGTCTGTTCATGTTCAGCTCTCTGCGTTGCACCTGAACTATTAAGGCCAGCAGTGAATTAAACTTCTGGATTCAGATTGTCTCTTCTAGATTCAACCTGAGTAGAGGCCATGGCTTCCAAGTACTTTGGATTCTGTGTTTAGTTGGGGCAAAGTCACTCTGGACTCATGTGTCGATACTTCTCATGCAACCTTAAACTCTCTGCATTCCTAACTTTTGAAATGTGGAACAGAGGGAATGATGGTGGTTGGGGTCCCAGCTTCAGTGTAGGGCTGGTCTGGCTCCTCTGTTGATGAGATGTTGCAACCTCTTGTTGTAGCTTATGACACAAGCATGTCCTCTCTCTGCCTCAGGAAGCACTGATTTGCTCAACCCACAGTTGGTGAGGAAAGCTATGGCCAATACTACCTCCCTCCTCTAATAAATCCACTCCTGCAATAGGCTTTGGCTGCATCTCTTAATCAAGCAGTGACTATACAGATGTAACATATATTGGTTGTACCATTCTGACAAACCTGGGAGACTGCAGAAGGACAAAGTAGAATAGCACAACATTACCTCATTTGGGTAAATTAATAGTTAACTGACTACTTTCAAAGGGTATATAAAAAACTAAAATAAACATTTCATACTTTTTTTATTCTTAGTTTAAATATATGTATCTCTCTATTATTGGTATTTTAATATAGCTTGACAGATCCCAAAAGAATTCAGCATTATTTCTCAACTTTGTAGTAAAGCACAAGCATCCAAACAGTAGGGTAGCTGGATTATTGAAGGGAGAACTTTATAATGAGATTTCTCGGAGAAGCACTTCATGAAAAGCCATATTAACTATTGAGAGCTACAACAAACTGTAATGAGATTTAAAGACTTGTCTACCTATTCTTTCACAGCTACAGAAAGATCATGTCGTTGGAGAATTTACTACAAACTCAGGAATGCTACAACCAATTTAACAGTACAAGTATATAAAAAGGGGTATTTGTACCCTCTGTTAAGATTAAGTTCCCTCCTATTTTTGAAGTATAAAGATTTTTTTAGGATTCACTGGCATGTTATATATTAATATTTTATCTTTGCCTTGAGGATATTGATTTTAAATGTAAATTGCAGCATCTGCACTATTCAGATCCTAAATTACCAACAAGTCAGATTGATCTGCACTTATTACAGAGGTTATTGTGAAACTTACTTCAATTGATTCATTTTATTCAGCAAATGAGTTGGAAAAGGACAGAATTTTAGATTTTGTGACCTGAAACTATGAGTACTGATTACTAAGCTCTCTATGGTTGATTAAAATATATTTTAAAGTGGATTTTATTTGTTTGGGTTTTATCTATCTGTTGTGCACAACTCCATTTTGTTAAATTACAAAACAATAATTACTGGCACCCTAAAGGAAAAGTTGGAAACATTAGTACAAGAACACTCTTTCAAGATGTCTTTAATTCAGTGTAGCAGAACAACATAGTCAATAGGCAAAGCAACCACCCTAAGCTGAACTGAAAGCTGAGAACTCCCATGCAACAAATTAAATGAATCGTTTCACACATAATGCAACAAACTTGGACAAAGATGGATCAAAAACACAAAAGAGGTTGCAAACTCACAGATTGTATCTGTACTCTTGCTCCATTATGACTGAAATTAAAAAATACTTTATGTCGAAGAGTTGCTACTGAAGAGACTGAAGTATTTTAGATGTTGATTCCATACAACCTAAAGTGAAGAAAATGAAAGTTTAACAAGCAAAAAACGTACCCAGTGAGAAAATGTTTCATCATTCATGCACACATCCTTTCATGCTCTTTGAATGGAATTTCAGAAGGGAAATAAGCTGTCCTATGTCCTTAAAGCCACCTGGACAATTTAATGCACTGTCTTCAGTGCTGAGACGTATTTAAATCAGTTTGTCTTTAACTTAGGGAAGGGTTGCAGCGTTCTTCCTTTGTCCGCAACAGTACTATGATCTAGGTCATCCTAGGATGTGTCATCCTGGGAGTGTCAGCATGGCTGGGTGGAAGACAAATTTTTTAGGATTGCAATGGATCTTGTGCTTGTGGGGTGATCAAGTTAGGTGGAGACAAAGGAATTTGGCTAAGAATTTCTTAACTGTAGATATAACTTAAATAGATACAATTAGCATTGAAATAACATGTAATTAGTTTTTTAGCATATATGAAATAATACGGTGACATTCTTTTTTTAGGTTATTAATGGCTTAATTATTCTCCTATGTGATCTTAGCAATAATATGGAATGATGTTTAGACAAAACCTCTAATAGCAGAAATGGAGAATATAATCAATGATTTATTTCAATATTTTTACCTTGAGGTTATGCGTGGCTTTTTTTTTTTTTTTTTGTAGCAAGATCTCTATGTTTCCTAAAGTAATTAATGCATTACAAGCTTTGACACTATAGTACTTAAACATACTTATTTTTAGAATGCAAGAAGGAATTACAGATTTCTGTAGTTCAAAACACAAGCTGATTAGTTTAAAGTTATGTCTACCAAGAACAATGTCTCCCTCAAACCAGTCTTTTCTGTAGGTGGTATTATGGATTTCGTGCCATATATTAAAGGATTAATTTGAAACATTTTTGCTCCCTGAGGTAAGCTCAGAAGATCATCTACTGATGATTTGTTTTGATGAAACAATATTTCTAAGTTTGGTTCCTGAGTATATTCTCACTTAATGCACTGCTGGAAAAGTTAAAAAGAATTTTGAGAACATTTTCCTCAAGATGTTATCTTACTTTTTTTTTTTTTTTTTAAATTCCCCAGTCTGAATCATTGCAGACAGGTTGATTTAATTTAAAACATATGAAAGGACAGAGATCTCACTAGATTGATTAATTTTTTTTTATTTTTCTTTTTCTCTCTGGTTTGGAAATAAGAGCTGTTCCTACCACTTTTCCACCATTTTAGGCTGAAATCAAAGGAGATGAGCTGTTCATACAAGATTTCAAGTGTAAACAAACTCAGAGCATAATGTATGTCCATTTTGGTTTAGCATTTGGCTCATAATTATAATTTTGGGTGAAGTTGTTCCTGAATCTTACTCTACAGTTTTGTCATACTTTTGGGAGATTCAACAGTTAAACTACACTGATTTGCACAAGTTGAAGATCCGAGGATGTTGACACACAGATGCAAAGTGCAGACAGGGAATACACTTAATGAAAACTCGAAAAGGAAAATTACTTCTTTCAAAATGATGGTATGAACATAAACAAACAACTTGAATAGATCTTGAGTTAATGAAACAACTGATAAAGAAAGTCATTCCAGACCCTTGAAACTAGTCTGTCTCCCCACATGCATGTAAGAACAGGAAACTCAAGGAGGTAGTAATGAAACACAGAGAGAGCAGATGGGAATTCAAAGTTTCTCCCTTTCTTTTCTCACCTGAGCTGGCTGGTTCTATTCTAGCTTGGGTATTTCTGCATGGTGCAGCAATCTGTCATGTAAATATACCCTTAAGTCACTTTGTGCCTGATATTTGCTGCTTTTCTGTACGATAACATAGTTTTCATAGAAGCCTATTGGGATTTTTTCTTCACATCCTTGAAAATAACTTTCATCTGGAGATGGAAATGCACAACCCAACTGATATTTTGATTGCCATTGTTAAAGAAGAATAAGAAACAGAGAGATCAAACCTTATCAAAAGTTTGAACTTAATTTTAATTTTTCTGATGGGTGAATATTGACTGGCTGGTTTTATTACTAAAGATTTTTTCCTAAGCAGCAAATTTACAGTAGTTTAGTATTGGTTGTCTGCTGATGTGGTAACATTTTCAAAGCATTTGTTGAAATTTGTAATGCATTTGATGGTAAGCAGACTCACAAACTCAGTTTCGTCATACAAATCTTCAAGTATTTTATGCACTGCTGATTTCAATAGAACTTTTACAATCTAGAGTCTGTAAATGACATCATGCCATCCAGTGGGAACCAAATAGTATATCACCAAAGTCGGTCTGATGTTGATTTGCCTGCAGAAGTTAGAGTGCAACCTCATAAAGCAGTGAGAGAAGTTAAAATCCACAGACTATAACAGAATAGGGCAAAAGCAGAATTTACAAGGTTACAGACCCATTTAGATAAAAACCGACCCTCAGATCAACAAACCAAATGAAATTATATTCATGATGAACTCAGAGCCAGGGACAGGCAATATGAAAATTTGGGGAGTAAAGGGGAAGCTCAGGGGATATAGTATTGCTGGGATAGAGCTGAGCTCCTGCCATTTAGGGAACATCATCTACTTCAACTGAAGTGATACCAACACTGAGGGCAAAAAGGAGTGTCTTCTGCTTTCCTCTCCAGTATTTAAATACAGCTGTTAAATAAGAAGTTAACTGTTTACCTTCTTGGTAGTGTTTCCAGCAACTATGCTATGAGAATCCAGAAAGCATCAGAATTGAAGGCTTGAAACTCTTTAATTTTACATTTACTACTGGGGATGCCCAAGACTTTTATCGCCTTAATTTTTTAGGTCTGAAAAAGGGAGTGTGCTTATATATCACATTGGGGGCAGCCCAATCTGAATTTGAGAGCTGAGGAATCAGGAATTCATCATATTATACAGAAGGGAAAGAATGGAACCTCTTTAGCTCACCTTCTTAAATCTGTGCTGGATGGGGAGGCACAACCATAAAACATATAGTACAAAGTAAAGTGACAGAAAGCTTGAACATCTTCCAACTAATTAAAAAAAAAAAACAACCAAAAACAAAATAAAGAATAGGAAATGTAAAAGAGAATTCTCAGAATTTAAATAACTCATATATTCCTAACAAAATAATTAACTAAAATATATTTGATGTTAAAAATATTCTGTATTGAAATTTCTGATAAGAAAAACTGTCATCCTTCTAATTAACAGAATTATTTTAAAATCTAATATACCTCCATTTTTCAGAGAAAAGAGTAAACAGTATCCTATAAAAATTCTAGGAAAAATCTGCAAAGCATACTTTTAACTAAATTTTGTTGAGTTGTTGATTATATTTATAGGATAGGAATTGTTTATAGGAGTATAGGTGTCTACAGTGTAAATCTCTGTCTTTATGGTAGACTCTAAACTATTTATCAATTTGGTGAAAGGAATAAGGTATTTCTGTTATATGATCCATCTGGCCTGCTTCAAATACTGTGGACAAGCAGAGAATAGCATCAGATAAGTAATTTCTTAAATTGCCTTTGCCAGAGGACGCTTCATTTTGGGCAATTCCAGGTTGAGCAGGTCTGATAAAGCATTCAGAATATAGAGAGCACTTTGGGCCTTTAACACTGTCACAAAGTACACATGAAATACTGGAAAGACAACACAAATATTCATCTAAATTATACAGGACAAAATTTCATTTGGCCTCCTTTTTTGTGTCTGATCACCTTATGGAAATCAAATGGAAAGTCTCCCATTGACTTCACTGAATTTTAAATCAGACCCTAATGTGTTTCAAAAAGATAACTCCAAAATCAAGCATGAAGTGTGCATGTGCAAATGTCCTTTTTTTGGTGCAAAATTGGCAACTAAACAGATTTTGCATAAACACAATAAGAGAAGCAGAAGAAAATATTGGCACATAGCACTTGGTTTGAGATTTTTTCTATACACTTGACATGAGATCTGTCCTGGTTTTGGCTGGGATGGAGTTGATTTTCTTCCTATTAACTGCTATAGTGCTGTGTTTTGGATGTAGTATGAGAATAATGTTGATGACACACTGATGTTTTGGTTGTTGCTAGGTATTGTTTACGCTAGTCAAGGACTTTTCATCTTCCCATGCCCTGCCAGATGTGCAGGGGACTGGGAGGGAGCATGGCCAGGATGGCTGGCCCAGCTGGCCAATAGGCTATTCCATACTATATGACATCATGCTCAGCATATAGGGCTGGGGGAAGAAGAAGGAGGGGGGGCGTTCGGAGTGATGGCGTTTGTCTTCCCAAGTAACCGTTACGCGTGATGGAGCCCTGCATTCCTGGAGATGGAGATAGCTGAACACCTGCCTGCCGATGGAAGTAGGGAATGAATTCCTTGTTTTGCTTTGCTTGTGTGCATGGCTTTTGTTTTACCTATTAAACTGTCTTTATCTCAACCCATGAGTTTTCTCACTTTTACCCTTCTGATTCTCTCCCCCATCCCACCCGGCGGAGGGGGGGGGTGAGCGAGCGGCTGCATGGTGCTCAGTGGGCAGCTGGGGTTAAACCATGACAAGATCACTTTTTCCTGATATTTCTATCCCAAGGAAAACAAAAAAAAAAGAAAAAAAAAAGAAAAAAAAAGATATTATGAGGAAAAAAGCATTTAGAAGAAAATGAAAATAGAAAAAATCCTACTTTTCCACAATGCTGTTCATTAATGTCAATACTGTCTTGGGTGAAAAGTCAGTTTTGAAAAGTAAAATACTATTTTTTAAATAACTTTTTCTGTTTTTAGTTTTACTGAACTATGTTTGGCTATTATTTTGCTTCATTGCTTGGTCATTAAAAAGAAAAATAAAACACTGACATTTATGTTTTCTGTCCTATTTGCACACTCTTACTTTTGCTTTTTGTTTGTTCCAACTATCTTTCTGTTTTCTCACACAAACCTCACTTGCATTAGTTTCTGTCTAGATTATAGATTATTTAGGATAGAAACAGAGCCTTATTGTACTGGTTTTGGCTGGTAGAGAATTAATTTTCTTCATAGTAACTCATATGGTGCTATGTTTTGGATTTGTGACCAAAACAGTGTTGATAACAAACACAAGTTTAACTATCACTTACACAGAGTCAAAACCTTTTCTGCTTCTCACACCACCCCACCAGCAAGCAGGCTGGGGGCGCGCAGGACGCTGGGAGGGGACACAGCTGGGACAGCTGACCAAAGGGATATTCCATACCATATGATGTCGTGCTCAGCAATAAAAGCTGGGGGAAGAAGGAGGAAGTGGGGACATACAGAGTGATGGCGTTTGTCTTCCCAAGTAGCCGTTAGGCGTGATGGAGCCCTGCTTTCCTGGAGATGGCTGAACACCTGCCTGCCGATGGGAAGTAGTGGATAAATTCCTTGTTTTGCTTTGCTTCTGCAGGCAGCTTTTTGCTTTACCTACTAAACTGTCTTTATCTCAACCCTTGAGTTTTCTCACTTTTACCCTTCCAATCCTCTCCCCCATCCACTAGAGGGAAGGTAGCGAGTGGCTGTGTGGGCCTGAGCTGACTCCCAGGGTTAACCCACAACACTTGTGTATTTTAAGGGTCTTATCAGGTAGTTGAAATTTGAATACACTTTGGTTTGTCAACAAAATTTAAATAATTATAAATATCTCCAAGGGGAAATCTGATACTGGCTGTATGTATGCGTACATTATTTTCTAGTAGGTACCTGTGTTTATTAATGCATTTCAAAGAATGTGATGAAGTTTGGCTGTTTTACACATTTAGAGATTGTAGATCCTGGAGAACACTAGAATGATCCTCTAATCTGGGTTGCTGTACAACACAGTCTATTGGAATATCCTTGTAACTCATTGTTCTGCAGCGGAACAGATATCCAACAATAAGAAGAGCTGGTGAATTCTCCACAGCTCTTGTTCTAGTGACTAATGACAACAGATGTTAAATATTGTTTCTTTTTTCCTAGACAGATTTCATCTAGTTTCAGCTACTACATCTTTATCTGCCAATTTGATGGGTCCATTACCAAGGTTTTCTTTCCTATGTAAGGATTTATACTGACTGCCCAACTCATGCTTTGCAGGCTAGAATGCAAAGGCTAAACACTATTACAAAGGTCAAGGTTGATATTTATAGTGATGTATTTGCAGTTCAAGCTTGAAAAGCAGAAGTTCTGTCTCAGGTCTCATCCACAGTGGTATAACGGATGAACAGATCCAAACCGTGCACATTATCTGAAACATGAAGCAAGAATGACTAGGGCAGTTGCATTTAAAAAAGAATAACATAAAGAATTTTCTCATAGATCAAACTAGTGGTCTATCTGGCTCAGCATTATGTCTCCAACAGTGGCAATACAAGATTTAATTCAGGCATACTGCAAAATCTACCCAATATTGTTGTCCTTTGCTCAAACTGATCCAGCATCCAGAACTGCTGTATTAGGATATGAAAGGATACCCTCTTAACATCCTTTTCCTCTTAACATTCACTTTTAGACCTATGAATTTGCCTATGAAGCTGTATAAATTCATACTTTTTATGGGATATAAGTAGATACTATGTATCCACTTTTAGACCTAAGAATCCACTCACAGTTTATGAATTTCACTAATCTCTTTCTGAACCTTCTAATGTTGTCAGCACCCACAAAATCTGACTTTATACCCACCACATCTGATTCCGATGCACTATTTGCTGTGTAAAGTAATGTATGTAACCCATTTAAACTGATCTCCTACTAGTTTTTCTGGGTTTCCTTTTCTTCTAGTATTGCATGATTCAGTGAACAACAGCTCTGCATTGAGCTTAAACATCAGATTCTTTATTTTAAAACCTTTCTCAGAAACCTCCCTTTTTAGTCCCCTCCCCTCCCCCACCCTCCCCCATCCTCCCTTCCCTTCCCTTCCCTTCCCTTCCCTTCCCTTCCCTTCCCTTCCCTTCCCTTCCCTTCCCTTCCCTTCCCTTCCCTTCCCTTCCCTTCCCTTCCCTTCCCTTCCCTCCTTTCCCCTCCTCTCCTCTCCTCTCCTCTCCTCTCCCCTCCCCTCCTCTCCTCTCCTCTCCTCTGCCCTCCCCTCCTCTCCTCTCCTCTCCTCTGCCCTCCCCTCCCCTCCTCTGCCCTCCCCTCCCCTCCTCTCCTCTCCCCTCCCCTCCCCTCCCCTCCCCTCCCCTCCTCTCCCCTCCTCTCCCCTCCTCTCCTCTCCTCTCCTCTCCTCTCCTCTCCTCTCCTCTCCTCTCCTCTCCTCTCCTCTCCTCTCCTCTCCTCTCCTCTCCTCTCCTCTCCTCTCCTCTCCTCTCCTCTCCTCTCCTCTCCTCTCCTCTCCCCTCCTCTCCCCTCCTCTCCCCTCCTCTCCCCTCCTCTCCTCTCCTCTCCTCTCCTCTCCTCTCCTCTCCTCTCCTCTCCTCTCCTCTCCTCTCCTCTCCTCTCCTCTCCTCTCCTCTCCTCTCCTCTCCTCTCCTCCCCTCTCCTCTCCTCTCCTCTCCTCTCCTCTCCTTAGTGCCCATCTCTGTATTTGCTGTAATCCTGCCACATCCTGAGATGTGGACACCAGAACTACACAATCATAAAATCATAGAATCATAGAATAGTTTGGATTGGAAGGCACCTTTAAAGGTCTTCTAGTCCAACCCCCCTGCCATGGGCAGGGACATCTTCAACTAGATCAGGTTGCTCAGAGCCCAGTCCAACCTCAAATGTTTCCAGGGATGGGACATCTACCACCTCTCTGGGTAACCTGTTCCAGAGTCTCACCACCCTCACGGTAAAAAATTTCTTCCTTATATCTAGTCTGAATCTACCCTCTTTCAGTTTAAAACCATTCCCCCTTGTCCTGTTGCTACAGGCCCTACTAAAAAGTCTGTCCCCATCTTTTCTATAAGGCCCCTTTAAGTACTGAAAGGCTGCAATAAGGTCTCTCGGAGCCTTCTCTTCTCCAGGCTGAACAACTCCAACTCCCTCAGCCTTTCCTCACAGCAGAGGTGTTCCATCTCCCTGATCATTTTCGTGGCCCTCCTCTGGACTGCTTTAACAGGTCCATGTCTTTCCTGTGCTGAGGGCTCCAGAGCTGGTTTCAGGACTCCAGGGGGAGTCTCACCAATGCACAGTAGAGGGGCAGAATCATCTCCCTATTCAAGATGTGGGTCTTTAGATAGTTTCCATCTGTCCTGATTTTGGATGGGATAGACTTAATTTTCTTCCTATTAACTGCTATAGTGCCGTGTTTTGGATTTAGTATGAGAATAATGTTGATAACACACAGATGTTTTAGTTGTTGCTAAGTAGTGTTTACTATAGTCAAGGACTTTTCAGCTTCCCATGCTCTGCCAGGTGCACAAGAAGCTGGGAGGGAGCATAGTCAGGACAGCTAACCCAGCTGGCCAACGGGGTATTCCATACCATATGGCGTCATGCTCAGGATATAAAGCTGGGGGAAGAAGAAGGAAGGGGGACATTCGGAATGATTGCATTTGTCTTCCCAAGTAGCCATTAGGCGTGATGGAGCCCTGCTTTCCTGGAGATGGCTGAACACCTGCCTGCTGATGGAAGTAGTGAATGAATTCCTTGTTTTGCTTTGCTTGCGCACACGGCTTTTGCTTTCCCTATTAAACTGTCTTTATCTCAATCCACGAGTTTACTCACTTTTAGCCTTCTGATTCTCTCCCCCATCCCACCGGGGGGAGTTAGCGAGTGGCTGTGTGGGGCTTAGTTGCTGGCTGGGGTTAAACCATGACACTACTAAATTATGAAGCGTACAGGACATTTGTCCAGTACAAGGAAAATGACATAGATTGTTTGTTTCCTGCAAAAGAGGTACAAATATAAGTTACATGAGCAATATGCTGTCAGTTCTGTAGCTCACTGAGAACTTTGCCTCCCTCTGTTTTATGAATGGGTAATTTGAAAATTACATTTTGAGAACCTTTCTCTGTTGAGATGGTTACATATTCATAAACTCCATTACAGATGAAGGGGTTGAATGCAGACGTGAGTAAGCAGGACAGTTTTCCAAATAACAGGTCTTGAATGGTCCTGTTTAAATTTACATAAGAAAGCTTTAAAGGCTGCCCAGTGTAGTGAGAAATAGGAGGGGCCCATAGCTTGTTCTTGCTTGCCAACTATTTCATTCTACTTACGGCATTTTTCAACACCAGCATAGAAAATTCTCCATCTCATTCTCTTGAGAAGACAGAATAGAGGAATCTAACCTTTATCACAAATTCCTTCTGCTGCCAGAAGAATTTCTGACATAACACATATCATTTATCAAAATTTAACTCCTGAATTTCTTTAATCTTCATGAGTTTCTTTCAATGATTCACTTGCAATTCCAGGTTTCAAAGTATCAAACTAAATACAAGAAATAGAGTTATAACTTCATTCACAGGAGTAACCTGTTTATGACTGGGGATTGCCTTTGAAATAATGAAATGACAATCCTAAACTAGTCTCATTTGTCAGAGGTCTTAGAGAACAGGTTAGTTAAATATCTGTGAAGAACAGTATAGGTATAGGTAGTCTTGCCTTGAAGAGGATGAACTAGATAATCTCTTGAAATTCGTTGCAGAGCCTCCCTCTCTGAACATTTCTTCTTAAGTTATACTACCTCTACATTTTTACCAGATCATCTTTGACTTCCCTGCACCTAGGTAATACTGTAGGATAAATCTGCAGTTGTTCCAAACTTGCTATAAAAAGAAATGAATCACCTGAAAAAAGTTGAAAAGCTTTCTCCGCTATCCATGTCATGATGATGAATTTCAATCTTTTGCCTACATATTTTATAAAGGGAAAAAAAGGAGGAAAAAAGGAAAATAAAAAGAAAGCATCTACTTAGTGGGAAGTTTTATGCAACTCTGGTAGATTTGGGGAAAATAATTTCTTCACTTTTTATTTAAAATGACTACTTGTTGCTTAGAAGTCAGAATGAATGTATGTTGTGAATCTGATGTAGTTCAGTCCATGTATACAGTATGAGAAAAAGGATTTAATTTACATAAATTTATCCAACAAGGCATTCAATGATCTCATTTGTCCGTATTTCAAATACTAAGGCACTTCCTTGGAACTGAAAGTGACTTTTAAGAACTTACCATCTTTTGCATCGATGATACTCCCTCTCAAATGCAAATGATCATCATTTCAACTGAAATGCTGTAATTAATCATAGTTTCTTAAAATAAGCTAATATGAGTCATTTTCAACCATGCAAATTGAATAGGGTGTAATATTTTCCATACTGTAAATATTATTTTTGTAACAACAGTAATTGCCATTAGAAATCAGAGGCTGCATCAGTTTTGATAATTTCCCTGCTGTTAATGTAATATTGAAAGACAAAAAGTTAGCATTTATTTGAACCCAAGAGGTTCAAATGAAGTAGGTGAATCAGTTCTGTTTTCTCGTTATAATAATACATTTGGGTAGTCCTTTTTAATGTTAATCAATGATTCACCTCTTTCCTATTTCCTATGAATATTAAAAATGCAGATTTTTCTATTCTCCAGGGTTTCAAGTTTGCATTTAATTATAAGGGGAAAGCTGATAAAAGAGAAGAACCCCTCCCCCCCTCCCCCGTATTATATTTGTATATGTGTTTTTTGCAAATAATTTGTTCTGAGTTATGTACTGGTACTTATTTTAAAAATTTTTGGATAATTATCCGGTATTTATTACACTTTCATGAAAAGATTGAGGAATTTAAGATTAATGGTTATTTTTCCAAAACGTATATTAAAACTATTTGATCATTAGTATTCTTTTCTCTAGGAAAACTGAACAATGAAAACTCACAGAAGAATTAACACACTTAGAGCATATAGAAGAATGGGAAAGCAATATATGCAATAGAAATTATTATGGAACGTATTTTATAAATTCTCCAAACTAAGCACAGTTGCAGGAAAAAAGATTATAGAAAATTCCTTAGTGCTGGATGGCAAGCTCATACAGGTAATCCTACCGAAATTGAATGAAAACCTGTTAAACAGCAGGGGCTTGACTCAGTTTTTGATTCAAGAGTCCAGTGCTTTTGATGTATTGTGGGATGTGCTTCCTGGCATCCTGCTGTTGTTGAAAAGGTCAGGTGTCTCCCACTGCTTTTGTGTCACATCTGCCAGCCCCAGATGGATTTTTGGGGGATCTTATGGTATTGCAGAGGATCCACTGAATTGAGCGATAGGTGGCTACATGCAAGTGTTTACAGAAATGTCGGATGACTAAGGGTCCATGGTGGATAATAAAGATCTAGAAGCTTGAACTTAGCTTAAAGCTGACATCTAATATACAGTTAATTGTCCCTACATAGACATCTACAACATTTAAGATAAAATCTTTTGTACAGCTTTTAGATGCAGATCCACAAGGATTCATGTCTCCTATGATAGTTATATCATACGTACTAGGTCTGTGCAAACCTCTTGCACACCCAAGGGCAACATGTCTCTGTGACTTAAATGATAATAGATATTTATTTGCTGGCAACTGAAAAAGCCCCTAAATTTCAACATTTTATTCCTAAATTGAATCCCAACTCTACCACATAAATACAGTCCAATTTCAACTGAGAGAAGAGGATCAGATTCAGTTCCTCTATTTCCTAATCTCTTTTCTTTGTCTTTTCTGTTATTGTAGGCCTGCTACATTTTTCACACCTTCAACCCCCAGCCTTCCATCTCTGTTTTCCAAAGTTTTAAATCCCATTTTATTCAGAACACATTATTGCAGTATAACATGTAGAAATATATTCTCTAAGTTTTCTAAAGTAGTAGTTTAGCTCTGTGCTTTCTAAGCCATTTTCATAATTCCTCACCATTCTTAATAAAGTATTTTCTGGTCTCCAACTTCTGTTTAACTTAAACTAATTGGATATTAACTTCACATAATTTATTTCATTACTGACTATGATTTCCAATAACTTAGACTTAGAACATTGTGTACCATACAGGTCAACTCAGAATTTGAAATGAGATAACTTTAAAATTAAAAATGCAAAAAGGAAAAACTGGATGGATTCTAAACTAATGCAGTTCAATTTGAAACGCATAGTCTGCTTCATTTTCCTCACTATATATGAAAGGTAATTCAGAAGTCTACAATCTTCCAGCTGATACTCTTCTAATGATAGTGAACCAGATTTTGCCATCCTTACTCATACATACAGAGTAGAATTCTCTGCTATGAGTAGTGTCAAAGATTTATGAAGATGGCCACCACTGGAAGTTAATGAGGATGACATAACTGGGATACCTTAAATGTTTTCATATAGAAAGAAACAAATTGGTGGAAAATTAATATGTTAAGAATAGGATGAATGTAGAAAAACTAAACTAAGATAATTTTCTTTTGAATAAGAAATTACAAGTTCCTGCATTTTTAGCCAAGTACATTAACAAGTTGGAGTGGTTTTAGCCAATTAGCTCTCTCTGAGACCATGCCTTGACATAGCGGTGGCCAACACATGGTGTTTGATTTAAAGCAGGGATGAAATATCTGTGTTTGAACTACGACAGGCAAAGAGCTAGGGTTCAAAGACGAGGAGATACGACTTTTCTCTTCTGAGATGAAGTTGTATATTGTTGGCAGAGTAAGCTTTACTGTATGTGATGAAAAACAGAAAATTAACAAACCTATAAATAGTAGTTACAGTTATTCTATTAAGTAATTATTAATAATAGATCACTGCAGTGCATGAAAAGTATTTTGGGCATCCTTTCAGTTCCAAACCCCAATAATAGTTCTTTAATGTAAACACCTGTGAAATCAATTGTACATCTCGCTATATGCAGCATGAGGATAACAGAAAGCTGTCTTGGAAAACAGGGCATTTTAGAAAGAGAATGTTCACTGTATATTAATGGTCTCATTTTGTTCTTTCAGCTCTTTCAATGCAAAATGAAACTATTGTGAAACTTATAGGAAAGGTATTTTTACTTAAAGGTGTCTACAGTTATTTGGTTATTTAATGATGTATATCTCACTGACAACCATCATTATCCAACAATTCATAACATAACAGCACATCAAAAAGCCACTTAATTTCCACATCACTTAAAAATAAGACATTAGAAGAGATTTTTCATTTTGTTAGCACTATTTTCTAAATTTGAATGAATATTTTTAATGACATAGCAAGAAATAATTGAAACAATATACTAATTTTCTTGTTTAAAATGCTCAAGTATGTATATGTATATTTAGATCATATATATGTCACATATATGATCTAGATAATGCACAGTTTTGGTAATTTTTAAGCACGAGAAATGCTTGATGATCCAATTATTATAAATTAATTACTATAAACCAGGTGGAACTGCCAATGGGCTTTCACTAGTTTGATAAAGTTCTGTGAATGAAATGCGTACCAGGCTTTCTCTTGGCAGTAGCTCTTATGTATTCATTAAGGATTGTATTGCAAGTTAAAGTGCTATAGTGATGGGGACTTATATTTCTAATTCTTTGTCTCTGTGTCACTTTGGGGATGAATGTGGAAGGAATGGGTTCGTATCTGTGACACTCAGGGCAGCACCCATTTGTGCTAGCAGGGGCTTTGAGGGAGGGGAGGCTTTGGAGCAGCATCAGCACTCCACGGACTTTCTTTCTTTTGTCTCCCTGTTTCTCAATGTAGGTATATAGTAATATTGTTGAACTTGTTCCTCCTCCTTTCAACTTATAGTGAAAACTAATATTCCTCTTTACCTTAAAATGCAGCCACATTGATTCACTATCTGGCTTTTTGTGATACTCTCTCTCTACTATTCTTGGGTCATTTTCAAAGATGAAGATGATTAAAAGAAATCCTAATGTCAACTTTTTTTTGTCCATTGATACTTTTTATATATAGACATGTATCAAGACACTTATTGGGGTATGACTGTATGTATGACTACTGAATTTAAATCAAGGGTATCACTGTAGAAGAGGTTCAAGATAAAATATTGTCACAAAAAACACTTCAAAGTATCTAGGAAATAATGTCTGAGTACTTGATGATTAATCAGAAAGCTATTATCTTCCACATCCAGGCATAGTTTTTTTATTTATTCTAGAAATTAAAAAAAAAACAAAACAAAACAAAACCAAGGGTAAAAATAGTATCTTTTAGGCAAACAGGATTTTAATTTTTTTGGAGGCAGTAAAAGGAGACTGAGAAATTCTGTGATAGAAAGGCTATCAAAAAGAGATTTTTATATAATCCATGACATGACAACCCCCCCTTGCCCCCCTTTCCTCTATATTTTATGGTTTATTTCTGTGGTTAAAATAGAGTGGAGTTCTAGTTGAATTACAAGTGCTAGATTATGTTGGACATGTTCGAATAGAGGTTGGTTGAATTCAGATTTGTGTTTATATAAATTTACCTGAGGAAATAGTAGTAATGAGACTTGATGACAGTACTTTGAGGAAGACCAAAATGGTCATGAGGCTAAAATGAGGCTTAAGCAGAGTTTAGATAAGAGAATGATTCATAAAACTCTCTCCTCCATTGGTGAACATGTTTAAGTACATATTATGATCTGGATCATGCTCAGAATTACTATTGCACTGGATAAACTGACTGTGTAAACACCTATATCTTTCTGTTGTTTGGGTTATAGTACCCAAGCATCCTTCTAAGTCCATGAATATTCCTGTATCAGAACTTTCAAATGTAAAGATTTTAAACAGTCCATGAAAAAGAAACTGGATTTGCAGGACTCCTTTACAGGTACCTTTAAACAATAAACTGCATTATGAAATTCCTCCATATTTACTTTTATTCTGGTGTCAATCATATTCCTGAGTGCATGACAACTGAGATTCCTTTCCTTGGATATTTTGTTTCCCCTTAGCACATTATCTCCAAAATTGGAGATTGAAGAGTGCTGAGAATTGCTTACAGTTAATCCCAATCTCAGTTTTCTTCAGGTTTTGAATTAAATCTCTGGAGCGCAGGTGTGTTTACCTCACTAACAGGAATAACCTCACAGATATCCAAAGTATTGCTTGGAAGAAAACAGCAGTGTCGTGCCAAAGAGGATGAAATACACTTGAATGCAATATAGGGACTTTTTGGCTCATATGCACTACAGAATCATTATTATTTTGATTATACTATAATTTCCTGTTTGGCACTATAGAGATGTTTGGCTTATAGAGATATTTATTAAATATAAAAAACCATGTTAAAAGCTTTGGAGAGTTTGACTGTGCAATATAATGTTGTGAAATGTTATTATGAAGGTTGCTTGCACTTTTGGACCTTTGTGTGTACATTAGAGCATAGCCTTCCTCCAGGGCTCAGTCTCACTTATTGTACAGCTAATGAACAGATATTGACGTGGTTCCATGTTATCTTTACTACAATGAAGACAGAATTCCCCATGGGGAATTTTCTGTAGCAGTCCTTACTATAATATGCAAGTGCTTCACAAACACTGATTTTTTTTCCCCCAGCAGCTTCATAATATGAAGAACTGTTATTCTTATTTGACATATGGGAAATCTGGACAGAGAGGCATGACAGAGAGAAACATCTATTGTTTTTGGATGCCAATTTTGAATATCTAGATCTGATTTATGTCAGCATATGTTGCATCGTATAGCACTTTGTACTTAAATATAGCACAGCTCCTATAATTTCAATTGCAGCTGAAAATATTCAAACCAAAATTCACAGCCTTTAATTAAAAACACGGGGAATGAGGAACATACAATTAATGATCACCTGTGAAATGTTTAAGTAGAGTGATTTTTCCATTACATAGCCAGAACTCAATTCCCCAAAGCAACAGTTATCTTCCTTTTTCATAAAACCATTGCTTTCCTTTCCCCAAGTGCTATATATTTCCAACATCTGTAGTAAATGGCACAGGACTGTATGAGTAAGTTTCCCTTTCTGCATAGTTCTGCTTCATCTGCAGTTTAGTTCTGTTCTTGTGCAATAGTAGGAAGACCTGCTATACAATCATATAAAAATACTATTGTGCATACAAAAAAATTGGTGAAATTAATAAAAATGTCAGCATTTGGCAAAAGTAGTATGGAAAATTTCCAGCTAAATAGTTCAGATTTATAAAATTATTGTTGGGTTACGATGGTCTCTCAATTCTCCCCTAGACTCTCTTCAAGGAGATGACATTTTTCTTGAAACTTGATGCTCAAAAATTGTATAAAATATTCCAATCGAGGCATAACCAGTGCTGAGTAGAGTAGAGGGATTTCTTCATGTATTCTCTGGGCTTTAGTCTTCATGCGTGTAGGTATGTCGTCTTTCTTGCAACTGTATGACATTGTCGACTCATTCTCGCCTCGGGACCCAGTGACTCCCATACATTGTAACACTGCTCCCTAATCACCAGTTTTGTGTTCTATGTTTGTACCCATAAGCTATATCTTGTACTTGTCTACCTGAATAGCACCTTATTTCTATCTCAGTATGTTTTCAATTTGTCAAGATCGATCTGAACCCTAATTTTGTCTTTAAACATACCTCTAAGCTTGGCATGAGGATTTAACTTTCTCTATTTTATCATCCATTTTATTAATTAAAATATTGAATAGTTCCATATCCAGGGCCTAGGACAGATCCCTCAAGAACTGTGTTCGGCAAGTCTTTCCATTTTGATAGGCACTCCCTAATAGCTACACTCTAAGAATGTTTTTTCAATCATCCTTCTTTAAAAATATGAGTGTTTCATCTCAGCTATATTTATTTGGTCAAGTTGCTTATGAGAAGGGCATCTGAGACACTGCCAAGAAATCATATAGCAGTCAAGATAAATGATATACACTCTTTCTTCCCCATGCTCATAAGACTAGCTACCATGTTGCAGAAGTAACTTAGATTGATTTGCAAGTTGTTCTTGAAAATGTATGTAAGCTATTACTCATCTCCACGCTATCTTGTAGATAATTAGGAATAGTTTGACTGCCTTTTACAGTATTTTTCTGTAAGTAGAAGCCAACTGGTCTATAATGATCCTTTTCCCAGGGGTCAGTTTTGGGGCCGGTCTTGTTCAATATCTTTATCAATGATCTGGGTGAGGGGATTGAATGCTCCCTCAGTAAGTTTGCAGACGACACCAAGTTGGGCAGGAGTGTTGATCTGCTGGAGGGCAGGGAGGCTCTGCAGAGGGACCTGGACAGGCTGGATCGATGGGCCGAGGCCAACTGTATGAGGTTCAACAAGGCCAAGTGCAGGGTCCTGCACTTCGGCCACAACAACCCCATGCAACTCTACAGGCTTGGGGAAGAGTGGCTGGAAAGCTGCCCGGCAGAAATAGACTTGAGGGTGCTAGTTGACAGCCGGCTGAACATGAGCCGGCAGTGTGCCCAGGTGGCCAAGAAGGCCCATGGCATCCTGGCCTGTATCAGAAATAGCGTGGTCAGCAGGAGTAGGGAGGTGATCATGCCCTTGTACTTGGCACTGGTGAGGCTGCACCTTGAATACTGTGTTCAGTTTTGGGCCCCTCACTACAAGAAGGACATGGAGGTGCTGGAGCGCGTCCAGAGAAGGGCAACGAAGTTGGTGAAGGGCCTGGAGCACAAGTCTTATGAGGAGCGGCGAGGGAACTGGGATTGTTTAGTCTGGAGAAGAGGAGGCTGAGGGGAGACCTCATCGCACTCTACAACTACGTAGCGAGGTGGGTGTTGGTCTCTTCTGCCAAGTAGCAAGCGATAGGACAAGAGGAAATGGCGTCAAGTTGTGCCAAGGGAGGTTTAGGCTGGACATTAGAAGAAATTTCTTTACTGAAACCGTGATCAGGCCTTGGAACAGGCTGCCCAGGGAAGTGGTTGAGTCAACATCCCTGGAAGTATTTAAAAGACATGTAGATGAGGCGCTTAGGGACATGGATTAGTGGGCATGGTGGTGTTGGGTTGATGGTTGGACCCGATGATCTTAGAGGTCTTTTCCAACCTTAATGATTCTATGATTCTATGATTCTATGATTCTCTTTTGATAGGCACCATGTTTGCTTTTTCCAGTCTTCCAGTGTATCGCATATCCTTTAGGAGTTCTCAAAGTATGTCAACAGATCTGAAATTTAGTTAACCAGTTTTGTAACTATCTATATAAAAAGCTAAAAAGAGCTTTCTAAACTAAAAGAGCTTTCTAACTGTGCCTTCCTTTTATTAGGCTGAATTCATAACCTTTTATCTGACTACCTTACTACTGAAATTAATGTTTTTATGGCTATATGGTTATAACCATTATTTGCGGTGAAGACATATGAACAAATTAAAAAAAAAAAAGGTGTTAAACACTTCAGTCTTTTAGAGACCAGATCCTTCTCTCTTCTTATTTAGAAATGTACTTGTGGAAAGATTTCTTGCTAGCGTCAACAACCCTTTCTACTTCCATGTCTTTCTTATCTTGGTATTTCTGATTTTCTTATGTACTTAAACAATTCTTCTGCACTTGTGTTTAACTTCCTATGTAATCTTCTCTTCTTTTCGAATGTTAACCTTTTTCTGTACTTTCTGTCTTTCCTCTGCAATAAAGCAGTTAGTACTTGTGTCCTTTAAATTAAACTCCTGCTTTCTCTCTTTTTTTTTTTTTCCCTCTTTTGGCTGACTTTCAAGATTCTTTTTTAAACTGCCTTTCTGAAATCTATTTTTGTTATTTTGTCTTTATTTTCCTCCCATTCTTGATGTCATGAATTCCCTTCATTTTATGATATTTTTCATACAAATTCTATTTTCATTGACATTGTTGACCAGTTTCTCCTGCTGGAAATGGCAATTGCCTCACATTTGGTTATTTCTCTATCTATCTTCTGCATCAAAAAATTATCTGGAATAAATTACTTGTTTGTAAGAAAGCTATTGGAAGGAGGGAATTGCTCATAACTCCTTTCTATTTCTGTTCTTGCTCCCTCGGTCACTTTGAGTTTTCTCTGTTTAAAATGTTAAGTATTGTAACTTTTTTACTGGAATAAAACTTGGGCAGAGAATGCATTTTAAACGACTTGTGATTTCTTTTGATAGTGAACCTAAGGAGAAGATTGAGGCAAATGCAGCTCAAAGCTCTGTCTAACTTGGGTCTCATCATAAGTTTTATATTTCTCCATAATATGGCCTGAGAGAAATTATAAAAGCACTTTGATATATAAGGCAATGTTTCTTTTTCTTCTTCCCTACAGGCAGAGAATATATTCAGTGTGTTTGCTACAGATATGGAAGAATATCTAAGTTAATAGAAAAGCATATGGAGAGAAGATACATTTTGTAAGTACAAAGTTAGCATCACACCAAGTAGACAGATGACTAAAAGGGAACTAGTTTATATTTAATAGCTGCCCCTTTCCTAGGACACATCTGATTTCAAAAATCAGAAGGGATTTGGCTTCATTAAAAAGCCAGAACTCTCTCCTGCCATTTTTTTAGATGTGGTTGCTAAAAGGCAGTAAGAAATTCCTGAGTGATCTCCATTCCCATTGATTTCTCAAGAGGCATTTAGAACTTTGCAGGAAAAGGCCAATAATTAGCAAACCACAGACTTAATTTCATCTAATCAGTCATCCTTTGTCTTGTTCTGCAGATGTTTGGTTTTTGTCAGACTATGAATTCTTGAGAAGGGAGAATGTGACTTACTGCTTATGCCACTTTGGAGAATACACAAATTACATGTATTTGTGACTATTATTTATTACCATAGATTATATTAGAATCATAATTCCATGACATTCATTTAACCTTACACATCTGTAAGGGAAATGCATCATTTTATCTGGAAAATGATGTTTGAGGTTGAATTTCAGATACTGTAGAAGGTGCTGGACACTTGTTTCCATGTAAATATTTTAAACTAGATCTCCCACAGCCTAAAAGGGGCTCTAATGACTGAGCTGTCATTACAGAAGTCTTGAGAGAAGGGCTGTTTTCAGAAAGATTCCGCCACAATCTTTTCTGGGGAAAAGATTTTAGACAGTTACAGTACCATGTATTATGTCATGATTCAGGATATTTTACTCAAAACTCACTGACCTAATAATGATAATTTTCAGACCAGAACTTCTCATGGCTGGCCTAGCTAGTTCTGCTAATGCCAAAGCTTTACTACCGACTGTTTGGAGTGTAATCTAGTCATGTTGGAAATATCTCAAAGTAGTGGTAAGGAAAGTACTGGAAGGAATCTTTTCCCAGAGGTCAACCAGGAGGTGAAAGGAATATATATAAAGGTGGCACAAATCTAAATGTGAAGTATGATTGAAGAAAATATTAAATCAGAAGTCAAGAATAATGGAAAAAAGGAATTGATTTAGGCACTTAAATCAAAAATGGATATGCCTAAACCTCTGTGTTTCAGCTGTTAACCTCTTAAACCTCAGTTACTACTAAATTAGCTAAAAAATAGGAAGAGAAGTACCCTAAATACCAGGATAAAGAAGTGTCTTATTCATGCATTTCTCCCTTAGACTGACAGTCATTAATTATCTGTATGACCAGAAGGGGAAAGGGAGAGTTAGGTAGTATCTCCACACTACATTGTTTACATGATGGTTAGGGTTGTGGGGAGATGGCAGAGGCAAGATTTTAAATTGGATATTCCCAAGGCTGTGTGAGAGCTTTGACCACTGAATTACTGTACTAAGTGTGCAGAAGGAGGCTCATTTTTAAAATGCTTCTCAGATCTTCTTTGAAGATGAAAAATCTGCAGTGTGATTTAGATGCCTAATTTTCTCCTTGGATTTGGGATTTATTGGAAATAAAGCCAGTTAGACTGAGTGGGCATAGAAAATCCACATAAATTACTTTCAGGAACAGGAAAGCAGTGGGGTGGAAGGCAGCCACAGTGAGGATGAGCCAGAAGTGGTGCTTCTGCCCTCCCCATCATCTGACCCACAATTCATACACTGTGCACAGCAGAGTTAAAAAGACAGGGAGGTAAAGGCCTCCTGGTTCCTGGCTATGAATTTACTTCTGAAAAAGCTGATGGAGGTGACTTTAAAAGGGAGGCATTTACTGAAGAAGCAATGACTTTTGCAAGCCTGTGTAGACTTGCAGTGCTGGGTTTGGAAAACCATAAAAGAAATAGAGCTACTCTAATGGAAAATGATAAAGAAATAGATTTCAGTTAGGCTTGCACTTCAGAAAGAGAAAATACTGGCTACTTCCCAGAAGTCGTGCTAGAGAGATTTCAAGTCAAAGAAATGTAAGAGGAAAAGGTAAATTTAAAAAAGATAATGTGTACTTTGACCTCTAAAAAGAACTTGCATTTTACAGCCCAACCATTCCTCAGTTCATCTCTGTGTATTCATATTTTCTCCTTATGCTTCTCCCTACTTTCCATGTCTATAAAGTAATCAGTTGCTCAAATCTTACACTCTTTAAGTATATTAAAATCAGGGATTTATTTGTGGAGTGTACTATAACTATCATTACTAATGGAGCTACAGCTTTAAGTAAGGAATGTTTACTCAGATACATCAAGTATTCACTATGAAAGCAATTAAAGAGTTTGATGTTCACAGTTAAGTATTAATATTAATGTGTGAGGAACTGCATCCAAATCATTTAGAGGTGGTTAGGAAGCCTCTGGGAGTGAGACAGCCATAGAAAACAGTGACATGATAGCTGTATGGGAAAATAATGGAAACAACTACTCTCTAAGCAGCCTCAATAGGGAAGGAGGATCCTCAAAACCTAAATGAATGTGACTGTAAGTGGCAGCTTTTAAGTTTGATTTGCCTGCTATAAAACATTTTACATTACTAAGTGTCTAGAGTCTTTGCACTCAAATGTATTTTTATCACTTGTCTCCAAATCCCTTTACGGATAGTACAATTAACGGCACACATGAAACAAAATTGCACGACAATAATTTGCAGACCATTATGATCTCAGAACTGGAACTGTAATTCTCATCTTCTGTTGCTGACACTGACCTACTGCCAGACCCATGGTGAGCCATTTAAGTATCGGCTTGATTTTCCCAGCTCTAAAATTGAGGGGAAAGTTCTAATGTGTCTCAAGGTGTATTTGGAGGGTTAATTAATAACGTTTGTAAAGTTCTCTGAATGTTGTATCAATAAGATACAAACTTAATTTGCTGAAAATGTGTTTGGACTGACTAGCAATCTGCAGACATTCCATTTACTATGCAGTCTAAGAGGATAAAAAATGAACCAAAAATTAAAAAAAAAAAATTAGAATAAAAAATTATGATCTCTGGAGGATGACAAGAAATCAGCTTTATTACAAGGCTCTGTGACAGTCCTCCCCTTTCCACTGCTTCAGGAGATTTGCTTTCAGATTACTGTTTCTTCATTTCTAGATGACTCCACAGGAGTGGTTTTGGCTTGAGAAAAGGGTAAATCTTTTCAGTGCATCTTTTTCAGTTCTGATTGCCTTACTGGAACAGATTTGGCATTTTGACATTCGGCATGTATTTTATGCCTTTCTTTACTGTATGCATGTTGTCATGCCTATATATGCAAAAAAGTACAAATGCATTGCTGAGGGATGTATGTAAGTCAGTGGTTGTGGGGGAACAGTGTAATGAAGAGAAACATGACATTCCCATAGCAACAGCAGCAAAGCTCTTTATGCTGATGTTGAGTAGAAAATTACCAATGATTTAAAGGACAGCAGAAATAAGCTGTATGTGATTCCAAAAGAATTTCTTACCTTGCCAGAAACAAGTCAATTTAAGGTCAGTGTCAAACCCCAGTGGTTGAATAACATTAATATAAAGCTGAAGGAAGAGATTTGCTACTTACATCACTTAGGCAGAGTATATTGCCCTAACAATTAAAAACCACAATTTATGCAAGTATCTCAGAATAATATTGCTTGTCTCTCGTCACTCCACAAATATAGATTTTTTTTTAAATAAAATGCATGTCTTTCTGAACAGCCTTAATATCAAGCCTGAGATGTTCCCTTTTTGGCTGTCTTAAAGATACATTAATATAATTTGGTAGTGCTTACTAAAATCTAGACTTATACCCCAATGGGTTTTACATCTTGCATAGCATCCATCTATTAAATTTTACAGCTAGACATATTCTTACTTTTATGAGACCAATATTTTTGTAGGTGTAGAGAAAAATTTCTAGATGCCAAATGCAAAATAATGTTCCAGCTTGCCTTTCGTGAAGATTTCTGTAAAACCTAAGTCATTTCATTGGCATCTGTATTTCTACTTCTGATTAAAATTACAGACAGATCAGTAATATTACTGGAGAATCTGCAAGTGGCAGAAGAGCCTGCAAAAATCCAGTTTTAGTGTTTCTACCAAAATCTTAGCTGGTTATAATTTTCCAAACCAGTCATTTCAAGTGTTAATTACATCATGTTGTATCACAACATTAGCAAAACAACTATTTAGAAGTTTGTGCATGAAACTACTATCCAACAAGCAAAATAATTTTATCTCCAGTTAACAGCAGCCTCACAATCAATTTAAAAAAAATAATATTGGAAAGAGGTGTTAACAGTTACCAACTCATAAAAATCTCAGTCTTCTGACAATGTTGTGCAGCCATTTATTTTCACAACCCTTTGTCAGCTACCCCTTATCCCTTTGGCTAGGTTTTATTCTAAAAAGGAGATTCAAGGTAAAGCATTTTGCAACTTAAAAAGTTAAAGCTACCACTTGGAGTGCTTCAGGGAGTATCACTTCATCATGAAACTGCTAAATTACAGGGACATAGCTATCAGTCCAGGTAGTTAAGCATCACCCACACACTGGTGGTTTATCGGCAATGCATTTGATGTTGATTTTAACTATTCCATTGCTTGTGTAAAAGTAAAAATGAAAAAGATTTTCCTTCTTTAAAGTTGGTAGTTACTGACAAAATAATGCCAAAACAGGCATAAATTAGAAAGTTGATCTGAAGCCCATTAGGCCTAATGATAATGCATCTGTATTAGTTCTTTGATTATAGTGAGTACCAGTTCTTTAATAATTCCCATCATAATCCATGCATGGCAGGTCAGGTCCTGTGCCACAGTCATAAATAATTCTTAGTATGAGTGTAATATTTATGGAGATATGTGTGAGATGCTTCTATACAACTGACATACCTCATTCAATTAATTTCATATGGTTGGTTGTAGATATATATTGTTTTCTGGCCCTCCCTTTGTTCTTGGAAACCTTCATTTTCCTCCTTGTTATCTTTTCCATTTCATTTGTAAATAAATTCCTGCCTTCTTTGCAATGTGATCCCAGCCCCGTGTGCAGATCCTTACATTTCCTCAGTCTTTCCTTTACCTGTGTCTTAAGAAATTGTTGGAATCAGACCAAAACATATGTTATTTCATTGAATACTATACCACTTTTAGCAGAATTAATTATTCAGATATGTATTATACTACCAAACATTTTTAGTGTTCTGCACACTACAACCAGAAAAACTAAAACCTGTCACGCTCTCCATCAACCCTGGAACTCCAAACTTACTGTTAGCTACCACTTCAGCACCTGTTGTAACAGTGTTGGTGCAGTTTAAGTCAGTATCATATTTATCAGTTTCTGGAAAATTCTCCAAATGATTGGACTGAAATCTGATGTAGTATATGAGTGTTGACTTATTATTATGATAACTTTGTGGAATGTGAGATTAATTGAAGGATTAGTTTCAAAGTACTCTAGTGCCTGAGTTTGCAGATTGCATGTGAAGTGGGGGCAAAAAATGTTCCTCCATTTACAGTGTAATGCTCTCATAGTCAAGTGGATAACTTTACAGGTATGAGATAGAAATTAGGCATTTTTATCACAACATGGCATGAAACACTGGGCCTCCAGTGAAAATTGCATAGACGAATTTCCTGTAGATTAATTCCACAGTCCTCATCACTCCATAAATGTAAAAAAGTCATTCGACCTGTTAATTTCTCTATTAACACTGATGAAAGTGCTAAAAATCTTTGTAGTGAGCCACTGGAATGAAATGCTTAAAACAGTGGATAGGAACTACAGGAAAACTTCCACACTTATTTCCTTCTGGGTTTTGGTTAAACCAGAGGATGGTCAAATTATTTGTAAGTAAACATAAAATGCTGTAAAATGGAAATATCTGATATTTGAAGAAAAAAAAGACAGGAAATCTGGAGAAAGTCTAGTCACAGTATCTTGCTTCTGTTCAAAAGCTTCTCTGTCGTTTGTTACATTTTTTGCTCAGTGTTCATTTTGCAATAAAATGCATTCTCAATACAGCCATAGGTAAAATTATTAACAATCTTTTCAGTGTTACAAGGATTATTCTTGGCTGAAAAGGGGATTACTTATTAGTGGAATATTTTTCCCCAGTCTTTGTAGTGATGCTGAATTTTCTACACCATACTGTGTCTCCTCACTGTTTGGGATCTGTTCCTTTATGCTGAAGAATTAATAAATATATTTTGGAGCTCTACTGTCTTTCTCTGGGTAGCCAGGAAAAGAAAAGGAAACCAATGAACTTTGATCTTTGTTTTCTTTAATGGAATAATGTGCAATTTGCTGCCTTACCTTTGGTACTGTTTTCATTTACATTATACTTTTTAATTTACAGCAGGGCAAGCACAAATGAAATACATTACTAGTTTCTGATTTACTCCCTGCACATGCTATTGGATGAGTACAATGCTGCCTTTATGTGAAGATGAAATCCTAAGCTTATCTCTTTTCAGCATTAATGACAGAACTTGCTGACTAATATATTAAAATTATGTACAAGAAAAACTGCTTCCTTGGCTGTTCATATTGAGTCAACTCATTCATTATGATTCTATATCTGAAAGTACAGACTGAAAAATGTGGGTTTTTAAAATAAAATAATGTACTAATATTTACATAAATGTTTGTCTTTTGACATTTGGGAGTAATGATTTTTAGGATTAAGTTCTGTCTTCACTAACATCAACAGAAATTTTGCCCCTGACTAATGGGAACAGAATGTCATGGTCATGTCAGCCTCTGACCCATTGGCTGATTTATCCTGACACCTTGAGGAGTCACTTCCCTATGAACTAGTTTATGTTTCTTTAAAATGAGCTTGTGAAAGGTCGCTTAGCTGCTTTTGCTGCAACATGGCAAGACTGAATTGACTGTAATTCACTTAGCTTCTTCAATGATGGACACTGTTTTAGAACTCTTTCATGAAGAATCATGTCCTGTACGTGCAGTTTTGGCCAGACAGATGATTCAGGTTTCAGATTTAATAAGGTTTTGTAGGTTCCACCACTTGCTAAGTTCCTAAACTTTAAGAGCATTTTTATAAGACTAGTTCTTAAAAAAACCTTAAGCATTATGATATTTAGCCCTACAATGCTATAACGTAGGTCTTCAGTGCTGGGAGTGGAAGACTTTGGCATCTAGCTCCTGTATGTTATGTGGAAGAAAGTTTCATTCATATGTTGGTATTTTAAATAGAGAGGATGCTAAATGCTTGCATGCCTCAGTCAATAAGAAACAAGAAAACAAGAGTCTTTCAAATCCTCTGCAATCTGACACATTAAATTCAAGGACTTTCAGTTGGATTTGCATTTGTTTGTACAGTCACAGGACCACCTACCAGCCAACTAGACCAGTCTCTATGCAGTCATCTCAGGGAAAAAAGTTTTTTCTGGAGAAAATGTCGGTACCCAGTGCACTCTTACCAGAATTCAGCTGTGACTGAGTGCAGCACTTTGCTCTGTGATGTAGCAAAGGAGACCTTTGGTACGGCCAGCTTCACGGCTGGTACCTAACCTCTGAGGTTAGAACCCCTGGACTTTGTGTTTTGGCATTGTTCTTGTCTTCATCTTGTCTCATCAATAGAAAGATGATGATGTTAGTGTTTTCCAGAGTTCAGCTATCCTAAGTGTTAGATTAGGGCTGCATGCCTAACACTGAAGCAACAGGCGTGTTGTAATTTGCTTTTTTTCCACCTGCATCTTCTGATGCTTCCAGCTGCATAATAGCCCAGCTTTAGCACACAAGGTATAGGTCACCCTCTTCCTTTGACTACTTTAGACCCATAAAGTAGGAGATGCGAATCCTTTAACTGAAGGATTCACAAATAATTCAAATCGGAGAAGATTCCTCAGATGTTTTGCTTCTGGAGTCAGGACTCCGGGGTTTGGGGAAATGCAACACTGGGCTATTATGTTAAAAACAGGCAATGGTAACATCACTGGAAGTATCTCTGACTGTCACTTTTTATATTAAACTTCATAATGTTGAAGCCAGATATCTCAGTTAGATACTTCAGATATGAGAGATGAATTGTCTTCTGGAGAGGTACCTCCACGATCACTATAAAGGCAGCTTAGGGTGACTTCAAATCTGGTAGCTAAAATCTACGTGTCTGAAGTTTGATGTCTTTTGCTTTTTGCTTTCTATTTTAAGACATGATGCACCACATGAGTGAACCTGGCCACAGAGAAGAATGCAAAGGAGATGGGTAACGATATGCTCAGGCACGCCTAGCAGGAATGCTGTGCTAGCTGGTGGTCTGTACTGGCAACCCTCAACTCTGCAAGCTCCCAAATGTGAGTACCAAACATAATGCCTGCAAAGCCGGCAGTCCTCCGATCTGCTCCCCTGCTTGTCCTAAAGATTCAGGTGTGCCTGGAGGCCTCTGGTAGCTGTATGCAAGTGAAAAGCATATTACCACATCTGAACAGAAGAGGAAGAAAGGTAGAATTACATAAAGAGAATGAAAAACCCTCAAATATGAACTGAAAAGTTGAGGCTGATGACTAAAAAGATCCCCCAGGTTTGTAAATGATAGCAAATAAGTGTCTGAAAGCGTACGGTTGCCATAAGCTTAGTGCTTCTCAGTCTGTAATCAGAACAAGCCCCAGGCTTATTGGCTTAGACAGACATTTGTTGCAGGACTGTCATTACAGTGTGTCTTTAATTCCCTGCACCTGATTCAATAGTTTCTTCAGTTATCATTGTGCATCATTCATCACTGCCCCACTGCCTCAAAAACATCACCTCCAGCAACAGAGAGATGAACAGTTTGGAAGTGAAAGGTTTCTGTGTACATTTTAACAGCTGAAAGTTTTTCAGCTTTTTATTTGCACTCCGTTACACTTACCTTCATTATGAGCAAGAGTGTTACTGTAAATAATTATATTTTTTTCCTAAAAAAAGGCAAAGAGTGCAAAAATTGAATACGAGTGTTCAATAACCAACTATCCCGCTTCATGCCCTTGTTTGTACTAAAGATAACTGGATCAACACTTCCACAAGTGGCATGCTCATGTGCCTTCTTGAGAGTTTATATTATTTTGCATGCGTATACATGCATATAAAGACAGTATAAGACATTCTTCCTTGGAATCCTCCTAGGCTTGACTTTTATAATAAGCAAGTAAGTATATACTGTATAACGTTAATAGTAATAATTTGTAATTCAGGAAAATGTCAAACACCATAGCAGAAATTAGGGTCTTATGTTGCTAAATGCTGTGCAAAAATTATAAGAAAGCAGCTGCAGCACAGAAATTTATAAATTAACTCACTGTATGCGAACCTGTTATTCAGAGATTATGAAGTGATTTGTAAGATCAAACAAGGCAGAGGCCCTGTTTGCAAATTTAACTTCAATTCTGCAAATAAATAAGCAACCCCCAGTGGACACCTTTATCTTGTTTCAGATTAGTTTATATTTGCCCCCTGCGAACTCTGCGGTACAGGTAGGACTTTCTCCCTCTTATTTGCTAAGCTGACCACAGTTGTCAGGAGAGCAACCTTTCCCACCACAAATAAGTCCTAGTTAGACTCCAGGAAAGGCTACACTGAAGAACATGAGCATGTTCCTACAACCACACAAGAAGCAGTCCAGCAACCCAGCATAATAATAAAACTTTATGAACTCCTAACTCAGTGACTTTCATTGACACTATCTCCTACCACACATTTCTGTTAAAACACTGCTCGCCGAACTAAGATTGGGTTTCACAGGTGATGGAAATGTAGCTAACAAGTAGTCTCATGTCTGAGCCTGGGATGATGCCAGTCTTAGCACAATCGCATGGCCCATGCAAGCATGTCTGAAGCTATTCAGCATTTACAATGCTCAACCATGAGAGGTGCCTTCTGAGCCCTGCCTTCATCCTGGCAGAGGATGGCTGAGTCGATATTGTTTTGGGGCTGGCAGTAATGCTATACATAGCCTACACAAATAATTAGCTATTTCTTGGCCGTGCATTGAATACTCCCTCTCTGTGGAGTCCACATCAGAACTCAGTTGACAGTGGATGTGTACCACAGCAGCAGGTTACAGGGAGAACTTTTGGGATACTGGGTTGGGCCTGGAGAGCATCCTGCAGTGAACCTCTCTGCAGCAAGCAGGAAGAAGTGCTGGCTTGGCACTGACTTCATGTTGAGAATACATTTTTCTGTCCTCACCGTAATTACTACTGAATGCAGCCAGCAGCCCTCTCAGCTCCCTTTGCTGGTTCTCCAGGCCAGGTGGGGAACAACGGTCTTGCTGAAACAGTGTCATCTGCCTCTTAGTTTACTTATTCATGCGCAGGTCTGTAATCTTCCCTCTACCCAGCCACTGTTGTTTGTGCATCTTTTGCCATGTAAAAAAAGACTCTACAAGCAGGATTCTTGTAACTTGCTAGTGCATGGCAAGTTTTTTATATTAATAATAGATGGCAAGGATTGCCATCTTACTGACCTAAGCATTAATATATTCCCCGCTCCCACTGAACCACCTGATGAGTCCCTGTTAGCTGGCAGACATCAGCCAGATAAAGCAGAGTCAACCTCCATTATTCCTTGGGACAATTTCCTCCTTGAACTTCTTTTTTTTCTGATTCACTATTCTTTTCTGTCCCAGTGTTTTATATCTTTTCATGAATAATTTTGAATCTTCAAGTTGATAGCCGTCAGACTCTCAATATTCTTTCAATATTTTTACTTTTCTTATCTTGCATAGTGTAGTGGTGTAACCCCAGCCAGCAAATAAACCCCATGCAGCCGCTCGCTCACCCCCCACCTCCGGTAGGATGGGGGAGAGGATCGGGAGGGCACAAGTAGGAAAACTTGCGGGTTGAGATAAAAACAGTTTAATAATTGAAATAAAATGAAGTAGAACAGTAATAATAACAATGTTAACAACAACAATAGCAGAATGTACAAAGCAGACAATGCACAATGCAACTGCTCACCGACTGCCGACTGCGTGTCATGATCGGGGGGTGAGCCCCGCCCCACGCCCCCCCCCAGGTTTTTATACTGAGCATGATGTCACATGGTATAGAATACCCCATTGGCCAGCTGGGTCAACCACCCTGGCTATGTGCCCCCCCTCCCCAGCCTCCCCTGCACGTGGCAGGGTATGGGAGGCCGAAAAGAGAAACAAAAAGTTCCCGGTGCAAGCACCACCCAGCAACAACCAAAGCATCAATGGGCCGTCAATGCTCCTCTCATACCAAACCCGAAACACAGCACACCCCCCAAGCTACTGGGAAGAAAGTTAACTCTGTCCCAGCCAGAACCAGGACACACAGCTTTACCTTACACAACTGTCTTACGGCCCAAGCAACAGATCTCTTTGTAAAATCAAGCCAATATCACACAGCTGTGATTCACAAAACTGAATCTTCGGTCACAGACAGCTGAACCTCAAGGCTGTGGGTTACAGGCCTATTCAGAAAGCCTCTTTATAGCACTTTCTCTAGTATAGCCTTGACATTTTGAAGAGGGTGTGATGCAGAGGAATGTTTTGAAAATATACAGGTCGCTACCAGAATTGCAATTTGTGTGTGGAGAATCATTTTGTAGAGAAAGCAGCACCGCAAAATGCACTTGCATCCCTGGTGCTTGGAGCATGGTACTGAACTGGTAGGTTTCTGATAATAAGAGGCATGGGACCCAAAAGGCAGAGAAGCATGTAAATCTGTGAGGGACTACTAGCTGCACAGGCTGCTAATCTGCCGTGAGCTTTCCTTGATCTCCCCAAATCCCTTTCCCCTTTGCTTGTTTTTTTTAAGCAGGCAACTGGCTCATATTCTCAGGTCTACTGAAGCTACCATTTCAGCACCCTGGTCAGGATTGCCCTAGAATTAACAATTTCTCGACTGCTGAAATGGACAAAGAAAGCTGGAGCCTCCAATTCATCTTGCACTTTTCATTGCCTTTCATAGGCATGACTACAGGATGGAAAGGGACACACTGCTGAGAAACACTCCTTCTTGAGAGAGCCATTTACATGTTGCATCCCTTTTGCTTGGCACTAGTTGTTCAAAGGATCTGGTAATAACAGGACTTGTTCTCTCCAGGACCTTTGCATGAACACCTGGACAGACTGCCCTTGTTCCAGTTTATAGACTGATCTAGAACAGTGGGCTTTTGCACTTCTTTAGTGGAATTATCCTTTGGACGGAAATACTGGGGAGATTTTTGGGGCATAATCATGGCCAGACAGAGGCAAAAAGACCACCTTTGTTGTTTTCTTTCTTTTTTGGTTTCATGGAGTCTCAGAGCCCACCTGGCACCTTAGGCTTAGCTCCCTGGTATGTACTGTGAACTGGTGGGTCTGGAGCACTTCTATATACCTGGTGGGTATATATACTTCTATATAACTGGTGGATCTGGAGCACTTCTATATACCTACAGTGGAGCTATTCCATGAGAAGTGTAAACATATGCCTAGAAACTGAAACTGTACCTGAAAATCCATCTGTCTCTCCTCCTTTTCTTCAGCTTTCCTCATACGTTTTGCTTTCTGTAAGAAGAAATCCTGGACTTGTGGACTATAATGAAGTTGCAGAATGACCCAGAGCTGTCTAGCATTTTCCAGGAGATAGAGTTTACTTTTTTTCTTCGCTCTTTCTTTGCATGGCTGCTAGATGACTGAATGATGTCAGATTCATGGAGGTAGTATTCATTAGAGTAAGTAGCTGAGCAGTGTATTCTTTGCACACATCTGGTGTGAAAGGAGAGAATAAGTCCCTTTTAAGTGAGAGATGTAATAGTAGCATTTATTTTTTGCCTACTCTGCGTGTGTGTTGAATGACTTCTATCCCAACTCTTTGTCTAAAAAAAGTATCTGATCTCATATTTCCTTTGTTCTCTATTATGTCAAAAATAATACCAAAAAAACCTGCTTTAAAAGTTAAGATAATTTCTGTATGTCATAAAATTTCTAGCTCTCTGAAGGTTTCACCCTACTAGATTTAGAAGATGATAACGGGTCTGATTTTGAAATATTTTGCTTAAATGAGTATCTTTTGTACTGGTTGCAAAAATGCGTTTTTCATGTCTAATTTTTTGAACATCTGACCAAAACTGATTCATTAATATTATAACTAGAAAAAACTTTCCCACACTCTTTTGAGAATGTAGGAAAAAGTGAGTCTAAATACATTGTTGTCACTAAATAAGTCTTAATCTTGAGATGAAAATGAGTTGGATTTTTCTGATTTATTAAGAATTCAGTCACTCATCACCTTTATATGGAATTAAAGTTGTAAAGGACTTCTGGAAATCAAGCTCTGCTTCTGTGTTTAAATGGGGCTGCCTATTTACAGTTTTGATTTTTTGATACAGGGTCTGTGTATTCTGTATTCCTTGATCCTGCTGAGCATTATCTCTCCAGGGGTATAACAAACAAAAGAGGAAGATCTGGACAGATGCATTTGCAAAACTGCCATCATTATCACTGTAATGATGCTAGGTTGAGTACTAGTAGAGGCTCAGTAATTTACCAAATTGGGGAATAAAATGTTTCATAATCCATAGCTTTCAGATTATGTGATACATACGTAGACTGTGCAGAATGTTACAGCTGTGGTCTGGGCCTTTCTGGGAGTTTGTTATACATTTTTGTGCCCTTTTTTTTGTGTAATGGCACAATTCCACATTACTGCTTTGTCCTCTTTAGGATGGTGGCAGTCATTTCACAATCTGACAGAAGTTACTTCTCCCAGTTTCAAAATTCATCCCCTTATGGGAGAGCTTTACTTCTTGTTCTCTTACATTAACACTGGGAACATTGTAGTTTTATTGGTTCCTCTGTTTTCTAGTGCTCATTTTTTATGTAGGCTATTCCATATGAAGTGCAAAGATAAGTCTAGAAACTGAATGAATTTTTCACAGTTCCACCAAATTTCAGCAGCTCATAGCTATTTAGCTTATTTATAACTGTCTGGTAGACTGTTTTATGTAACATTTAGAACAGGCTTTCACAGTTCCCAAGACAAATACTGCTGTTTATTGAAATGACCAGCAGAAGCACAGAGCAGCTTTAAACATATTCATTTATTTATTACATTTTTTTATGAACTGAGGGTCCTTTCCAAATTGTTATTCATGTAAAAACCTTAATACATTTCCTGAGAAGAACTTTTTGAAGGTCGGCTAAGAAAACCTGAAGAACTAATAGGAAAGTTTCACTGTTTGGTCACTTTTAGCAAATGAACTTTTAGAAGGTGAGGTTGTCATCATATACTTAACAGTAAAACTAGCTTTTTGAGTGACTCTACTTTCCCTTATGAAGAGCAATTCTTAAGGATCTTCCAAAATCAGTTTTCCCTGATATTTCCTTGATACTTCTTTCCTATATTGCACTGCATGATATGCCATGAAAGATGACTGCCAGGAAACACAGTGATTTATCTGCTGAGATAGGGGAAGGTCATTGACTTATGAATCAGTTTAAAGTATGGGTAGGGGACTAGTGACAAAGCATGATAAAAAAGTCATATTTTAAAAGAAAAAGAAAAAGAAAAAAGAAGAAGAAAAAGAAAAAGAAAAAGAAAAAGAAAAAGAAAAAGAAAAAGAAAAAGAAAAAGAAAAAGAAAAAAAGAAAAAGAAAAAGAAAAAAAGAAAAAGAAAAAGAAAAAGAAAAAAGAAAAAGAAAAAGAAAAGGAAAAAGAAAAAGAAAAAAAAAGAAAAAGAAAAAGAAAAAGAAAAAAAGAAAAAGAAAAAAAAGAAAGAAAAATTGTTTGGCCCATAGATTGAAATCTCACTGAGAAAAAGAATAGAAATGGCTCCAAGATTATCAAAGAGATGCAAGAGGACACAGTAACATGTCTTGTTGAAATCTTAGTTACCTATGCATTATTATAGGAAGCAAACAAAGAGAGATCTTAATGTTAGTATACACAAACTGTAAACAAACCAACCAGCCTTCTGGCATCACTTAGATTTAGTGTGATAAGGTCAGGACTGGAATATTAGTATAGAACCTGATCAGAAAAGATGTCAAGCAGAAAGTGTTGTATATAGAGCACTCCAGAGATATGAGAGAGGAAGCAGAGTGAGATTTGTGGAGTGAAATACAAAAGGAAGGGAACTGAGGGATGTTGTTGTGGAAGTCTATCCTAGATCTTTGCATTAGTGGGTAGATTATGTTTTTCTTTGAACACAGGATAAATATCAGAAGGTGGGACTGGTAATAACAATAAACTTTCACTACTAAAGTAAGAAACTTTACACCAGATCATATTTTTTTTTAAAAAGAGACACTTCTAAAGTTCTTCTAAAGTGCAGAAGTTAGTAAAGTGCAGAAGTAAAGAAAATACCAAGTGTTGGTAATGAAGATCCGTTATTTTAGATTTGATTCTAATTTGATTTTGACTAAGTCCCAATGACTGATTGAGAATTGGAAACTGGGGAAGGCAGTTTATGTGAAAGTGACGAAATGATAGCATTCATGCTACTAAAGAAAAGAAACAGCAGCAGAATAATGGCAATGGATTAAAAAAAAAAACAGCAAAACAAAATGGACCTCAGGCTCAGATTCTGTAGATCAGTCCTGACAAGAGAGTTCTCATGAGAAAAGGGAGTTTAGGACAGTTGGCGGTTTCTAAAAGAGACTGTATTAAAAAATCTTCTGAATACATGGGCTATTAAAAATAAAGGTGCAAATATAACTAGCACCTCAGGAAGACTTTGTGCTGAATATTACTGAAACTGCAGATTAGGCATTCTTTCTCAGTGCCTCTACCACTACCTGTTATGAGATGCATCTTTCCTCTGAGCCAGTGTGATTATTCTTCTTATGTTCTCATGATGATAGTGATTTACTTACCTCAAAGAAAGTGAAGAATGATGTGGACCATAATCTAGCTGCCTATTCTAAGTACATAATCTAGATATTGTAGCATTTTAAAATGGCGCATGGCCAGCACAGAATGATTCAAATTAACTGACCTTTTTTTTTACTTTGTCATAGGTCTCTGAATTCTATGATCTTGCAAATACCATTTTTTTTAGCTGCACCTTGAACTTACCATGTAATTCATTAGGTCAGAAAGAAATTACTGTAATGGCCATCAAGTCTCCTTCTCTAATGGCAGGACTGGTTTCAACTCTTTTTACTCTTTCCATGATAAGTAAAGAAAAACCTGCTAAGAAAACCCCTAGGATAGTTTTAGTTATCATTGTAATCTTCTTTTTAATGTTAATTTTAGTACTTCATTTTTAAAAAATAATTTTCCTTTTATTTTACTTACAGCCAAACATCTCTATGCTGCATTTGTCCTTTATTTCTTACTGCAGTCAATATGAACAATTGAGTCCTGCCCTCTTCATATTAGTACAATTGTTTGCAGAAAGCTATTGTGTCTTGTCTAGACATGTTTCTCTCATAATAACCTCTCTGGTTCTCTCTCTCTTTTTTCCCTCCTCTCCCCCCAGTTTAGCTCTATGTATATTCCATGACATTTATTATTGTGCAGCTATGCTCTGAATTCTGTCTTTGTACCACTTTGTGTGAACAGCTGCAGAGGTGTTCAGGATTACTTAAATCCATCCTAACACCTTGACAGCACAAACGTAGTTTTGATTGTTCTGGCAGCTCTCTTGAGATTAGTTTTGTTGTAGAAACAGAGTAATTTCCAAAATTAATATTGCTTCCTTTCTCCCACTTGGGTGGCTCTGTTGGCCTACTGCTCCGTAGTTCAGTATGATCTTATAGTTTCCCTTTTCAAGATGTACAGTTCAACAGTTCAGGACAACCGGCTGGCTGGTCAAAGCTTAATAGCCTAATTTCTGAGAGTATAAAATTGCAGAGTATCCAGAGATACAAAATTATCCACTGAGGCCAAAATCTGTTGTACCCAAAACATTCAATTTCATAGATGTTGCACCTGTTAGAAAATTACAGTGGCCTTTACTATGGGAAGGGAATCTTTAGGATTCAATGCCAAATCACAAGATGGTTGTCGAAATGAAGTGTTTAAAGACTTAGTCATTTTTATAGCATGGTTTCTTTCAACTGTGGTTCTCACATAACAATCTGATTTGATGAAACATCATTGATATTCCCTGAATGAAGATGAAAAGCACTCTACCAATTCTTTAACCCTTTCCATGAACCATTTTCAATAACCTTGAACACCATCAACTTTCTATATGGACATATCAGAAAATAGAGCATTAATTAATAGAACACTAACATTCAGAAGGAAATAACATTCACAGAGTACTGAAAGAAAGTGTGAGGTGTTATCATTTGTGGACTCAGTATGGAATCCTCAGACTCTTCTTATTGACCACGAGAGCTGCTAGGAAAGATATTGTTACTGGGTTTTGCAAATTAGCACTTCAAACCCAGGACGTTTTGTAACCCAGGAGGTTTTGTGGCTGGCACAAGGAAGTATGCTTCTCCAGAAGGCAAAAATAAGGTTGGGCTTCTTAACAGTGAGTGGGCAAAGAGCAAACAATGTTTATTTGAACACGTCAGTAAAATCACATCAGTAGGGAAAAAGAACAAACCAGATGCTGCACAAGTGGAGGAGTCACGATCACCAGCTAGCTCTACAATCAGTCGGAGTTGGAACCCCTGCGCGAGCAACCATTTCTGTCTGTTACCTGAATGTAAGCACAGCATGCAAGTCATTTGTTTTGTACTTAGGCTTTTAGACTGGAAAACCTCTATCCAATAATCCTACTACAGCATTTCTGTTAAATCGTGCAGCCTGAATGACAGTCAGTGAATTGTGTGCAAATACTCTTTTGTATTTTTACGTTTTTAATTTTAATACTCAGATGCAGAGCTGCATGTATTTCCTTGTTAGTTATCAACACATTAAATCTGAACATACATTTTTTAATTTTACTGGAATTTTTTTCTGCCTGTGAAAATTTACTCTGAATGCATCAAAGATTTCTGCCAAAAATATATATATGCTTCATTTTGGTAACCGAGTATATATATATGGTAACGCTATTTAATTATTTTTTCCCCCAAGAAATTCTAGGGTATGCTTTTAAAGCAAATTGGTTATTTTAAAAATTATTATTATTCATAGGTAAATTTGGCTGCCATTTTGATATATGGATAGAGTGGAAGATGAATTGCTAAGGCAATGAGGAAATTTCATGTTAATATAAAATATTGCTCACAATTTTTTCCTCATTCCTTTCTTCTTGTGGGTCAGGATGGGGAGGAGCATTGCAGACAAAAGCTGAACATTTGGCACTGTCAATACAGGTCTAAGATTACTACCAGTTTAACAGATTATCAATATTACAAGCCCATATCAATATTACAAGCCCCCCTACAGTATGCTTTTCTAATGTCACTTTGCCCTGAGAAATAATTGCAATAGAGATAGTCTACTCTATCCTTGGTAAGTTAAAGCAGTGTAAACTGCAGTCTGTGCTGCTTTTAGCACTAGAGCTAGCTAGTTAATCATAAAAGGATCTTTTCTCCTAAAGGCTCATCATACAAATAGGATGCAAGGGAGAGAACAGCAGTCCTACCATATTATGCACAAAAAGTGAGCAGTTCTACTTGCCAATGGCAGTGCTGTCTACCTCCTACCAGTAGGCTGAGTTTGAAGGGAAATGCGCTATGAGATTACTAATGAATTATAGTTGTTATATGGTACTTAATTAAATTAATAACTTGACCAAAATCAGCCTTCTGGAAGACTGCTAGAGCGATTAAAAAACAGCCCTATTTCCAGCCTTACAGTTTTATTTCTTCCATCTGCTTTATCAAAGAATTCCTGTAACGAATTAAGTCTTGATCTATCACTGACTCTGCACTGGGGTAGCTTTTGATCCAAATGCTCACAGTACACAGCTCACATGTATCTTACAGGTTCCTCTTAAGTGTGAGAAAGGGAAGGAGGAGAAGAGGGCTTCTGCTATTTGTCCGATGGGTGGTGGCTTGTCTTTCTTATACCCTTGGGCTTAATCTTTACTTTTGAATCTTGAAAAAGAGTGGAGCTGAGAGCTGAAGCCCGTTGCAAAGCAATTATCCTTGATGTTCCTATTTCCTGCAGTTCCTTTCAAGGGAATGACATTGTACAGAACTATGAATCAAGTATCACTTACCTTGAAGCCAGACATTCATCTATTTAGATGAGTTAAAAATCAACAGTTGAGAAAACTGGGCAAGCTGCAAATGGCAATAAAAACTAAACTCTGTTTTCAAAGCATTCAAAACTAACTGCAGTTAAGCAAACTGATGAACTGATGACCCATCACTGAAATGTCAGGGATCAGCAACTGGGAAAAGCCATGTTATTTGATGGAGTTCACTCCTGAAGTGTGTGAAAGGCTGGAAGGGTCTTATTCTAGCTGATATGTGTGCACAGGCAAGTGGTCTTGCACTTCAGGGATTTTAAGCAATTTTTTTTATAGCTTGATAAACTACTAGAATTTAAGTGTTGAAATCTATTACAATTGTCCTGGCTGTTCTGGCTCCTTTACTGTTCTTCTGCTAGGGAGCTGAGGTACCTGCATGAAGCATTATATTAATCATTAGGATGACTCTCCTCTTGAATACATTTATTTAAACAAAAGCAACCCAAAACCTTAAATATTCATGGCATTCCCATTTCAGGATCATATAATAAATATTAAAGTGAGAGATTTTAAATTACCGATATATATCCTCTTAAAAGACTCTGTAATTGAAAGAGGCCTCAGACATTAATTACTTACAATTTATTGTTGGCATTGTAACTACCTGTTTATACACAGAACCCTTTCAAAGTAAAATATTCACGCAAAGTTTTGAAAACAGATATGAAATTGCCAAAGACTTATCCAGAGATCCATAAAGATAGAAGGGAGAAAGCAGGAGTCAGAAAATAAGCACTTTTTTTTTTTTTTTTAAATGAATATAGTACAATTTTGTAGAAAAAAAAATCTGAACTGTTTTATTAACTTTTTTTTTTAAAATGTATTTAAACGAGGCAGAAAATAGATTCTGAAAAGAACACATCATAAAAATGAGGAAATGGAGGAAGATATAATTAACATTCCTTGATAATAAGCATCATGTAGAATAACTGAAATGCATAGAGTTTACACTGTAATGCCATTGTTTTTTCCTTCCTATGCTCTGCTGATGCTCTTGTTATATTACCATAAGGTGCATTCAAGTAAAATTATTTAAAATTTTAAGCCCTAAATGAGGGCAAGTTGCACCTCCTGATTAAAAACATACCACTTTTAAATATTAATATGATATCTAAAAGTTATGAAGATGAACTTATCATTAGACATTAACCAGATCCTTGTAAAAATAAGAATAATATATTGACATTCTGCAAAATCTTTTGTCCACAGATCACAGATGCAATCATCAGATGTCTAGATCTTGTTATTGTTAGCGTTGTGTGTACTTATGATTCACGTGGAATTTCAATATGCTCAGTTGAACTTCCTATCTGAATGAGTACAGTTCACAGAATAACCTAACTTAACTAAGACTTCCAAAATGCTTTTTTAGGTAACTGTGTAGTTGCATAGTTTGCCACCTGGACGCTCACAAGTCTATGGGGCCGGATGGGATCCACCCGAGGATACTGAGGGAGCTGGCAGAGGAGCTTGCCAAGCCACTCTCCATCATTTACCAGCAGTCCTGGTTAACGGAGGAGGTCCCAGACGACTGGAGGCTTGCCAGTGTGACGCCCATCTACAAGAAGGGCTGGAAGGAGGATCCGAGGAACTACAGGCCGGTCAGCCTGACCTCGGTGCCAGGGAAGATCATGGAGCGGTTGGTTTTGAGGGCGCTCACAAGCCATGTGCAGGACAATCAGGGGATCAGGCCCAGCCAGCACGGGTTCATGGAAGGCAGGTCCTGCTTGACCAACCTGATCTCCTTCTATGACCAGGTGACCCACCTAGTGGATGAGGGAAAGGCTGTGGATGTGGTCTACCTGGACTTCAGTAAAGCCTTTGACACTGTCTCCCACAGCATTCTCCTAGAGAAGCTGGCAGCTCACGACTTAGACAGGTGCACTCTTCGGTGTGTAAAAAACTGGCTGGACAGCCAAGCCCAGAGAGTTGTGGTCAACGGAGTTACACGAGCGGTGTTCCCCAGGGCTCAGTTTTGGGGCTGGTCCTGTTCAATATCTTTATCAACGATCTGGACGACGGGATCGAATGCTCCCTCAGCAAGTTTGCAGACGACACCAAGTTGGGTGGGAGTGTTGATCTGCTGGAGGGTAGGAAGGCTCTGCAGAGGGACCTGGACAGGCTGGATCAATGGGCTGAGGCCAACTGTATGAGGTTCAACAAGGCCAAGTGCCAGGTCCTGCACTTGGGCCACACCAACCCCAGGCAACGCTACAGGCTTGGGGAAGAGCGGCTGGAAAGCTGCCCAGAGGAAAAGGACCTGGTGGTGCTGATTGACAGCCGGCTGAACATGAGCCGGCAGTGTGCCCAGGTGGCCAAGAAGGCCCATGGCATCCTGGCCTGTATCAGAAATGGTGTGGCCAGCAGGAGCAGGGAGGTGATCGTGTCCCTGTACTCGGCACTGGTGAGGCCGCACCTCGAATACTGTGTTCAGTTTTGGGCCCCTCACTACAAGAAGGACATGGAGGTGCTGGAGCGTGTCCAGAGAAGGGCAACGAAGTTGGTGAAGGGCCTGGAGCACAAGTCTTATGAGGAGTGGCTGAGGGAACTGGGACTCTTTAGCCTGGATCAGAGGAGGCAGAGGGGAGACCTCATCGTGCTCTACAACTACCTGAAAGGAGGTTGTAGCGTGGTGGGTGTTGGTCTCTTCTGCCAAGTAACTAGCGATAGGACGAGAGGAAATGGCCTCAAGTTGTGCCAAGGGAGGTTTAGATTGGACATTAGGAGAAATTTCTTTACTGGAAGAGTGGTCAGGCCTTGGAACAGGCTGCCCAGGGAAGTGGTTGAGTCAACATCCCTGGAAGTATTTAAAAGACGTGTAGATGAGGCGCTTAGGGACATGGTGTAGTGGATATGGTGGTGTTGGGTTGACGGTTGGACTTCATGATCTTAGAGGTCTTTTCCAACCTTAATGATTCTATGATTCTATGAGAGAGCCAAAAGCATTTTTTTATTGGCTTGAATATACTTACATTTTACAAGAAGTAGCATAGCTGGAAATAAAATACAGGGATTTTTTCTAAATTTCAAATTTTACCTTTTTTTTTCAGGTATTGATGAAGACATTCAACTAGATTTTATAAATGACTTTTTTTTTTAAATGTCAGTGAATCAACTACCTTTTTTATGTGTTTGAGGAAGGATGAAGCAAGGTAGTCAGGCAAGCATATACTTGTGGAGTTTCTGCAATGATGAAAGGACGAGCCACATGCAAGGACAGAGCCAATAGGAATGCACAGGAAACATCTTCTTAATTAGATAATAACCTCATATGTTCTATGTTGGGGGCTTTGAGTTTTTTCCTTCTCCTTTTTTTTCTTCCCTGTGGATTAGCTCCTGCAGGAGAGCAATACCTGGTTAAGGATAGTAGGTCACCTTGCTTAGTCCTCACTTTGTTATCATACAGGTGGAAAAAAAGGTGATTTGATTAGTATTGCCTGGTGCATAGATTAAGTTGGAGACATTTGCTCAATGGTAACGGTTATGAAGAGGTCTCAGGAAACTTTTTGTTTAAGCAAAGAAAATCTTTAAATGATAATTTCTACTTTTTTTTTTTTTAAATGAAACTTGATTTCTTCTGAAATGTCTGCTCTATGGTTACATATAAACCCTGTTCTTTACTGTGGAACTAGAATACTGTATCATTCTGCTGACTCTGTTACAGCTGCAGGGTACTTACAACACTAATTAAAAGTATTAAGGGAAAATATGTCTCAAGGAACATGCAAGAGCACTAGGGTAGGAGCAGCAAGAAGGAAGGTTTTACATTGTACAGTTGTAAATACAGAAAAGTGAATAGTGTCACAGCTTAGAAAGGGTATTGTTTACAGTATTACGTGACCATTTTTTGTAACTAATAGATTCTAATAACTAAATTTACCAAAACACTATGTCTGTATCTATATTTTCCAATGGACTAATATATCTGTATAATGAAATATTCAATGACCTTAGGACAAGGGTCATGAACGTTTATGCTGTGCTACCTATAACACCCAAATGTTCCAAACATATACACAGGTGTTTACTACTGGTCACTAAAAAAATGCGACCTTCAGAGCTGCATAAAACCTCTTTTAGAATATAACATGCCTAGGATTTTGTGAAAGCCTATTGCATCTTCCCATGACTGCAAGCATAAGTAGGGACATCCTTCAACTGCACATAAGAACATAAGAAATCAAACAGATGCTCTGGCACCTACTTCAGAACTGGGGATGCAGAATTAATTACTCTGGCATCCTCTCTGTGTGTGCATGTGTATGTGCACCTTATTTTATTATCATAAAAAGGGAAACACACATCTACTGTTGTTTGGTCTTGTAGACAGTTCCTTATTACTTATTCTATCGGTCATGTCTCGTCTAGTACTCCACGCTTGAGCTTTTGTTATAACTTGAATGCCAAACCCTCTTTTTGAGCTCAGGGGTACACACAAAGGTAACATAATACCATTACTGTTTTAGTGTCTACATAAATAATGGTTTTCTTTTGAAGAGCTTGCAGAAATTTGGAGAAAATCTCTCCCTCCTTTTAATGCATGTGAAGCCAAATGATGCCACAACTCTTTTATACTACTGGAAGTAAGTGCAACTGTATTTTCCAAAGACCATTTACATGGCTAGAGTAGAGAAGTATGTGGACTGCTGTGGGAAACTTTCATACTTGCAACGTTAAAAAAAAGACTACAGTTCCCAATGAAAACAGTGGTTTTCCTGATTACAAGTGCTTTGTCATAAAATGTATTTCTGTGACAACAGCCATATAGCACAAGGAACTGAGGTAAGAAGGAAATCAGATAATTGGTTCTATAGCAGAACAGCTTTTCATTAGAGAGAAAAGCATATATTTTTAAGTGAAAATGAGCATTATGTTGACGAAGACCATATCAGCTGTCTGCAATGGTGTGGGAAAAACTTGTTCCAAGGATGCAGGAAATATTTGTTCTGCCAAAAAAAGATTAAAACAACTTTCAAAAATACAGCAATACCAAAAAACCCTCTTTCTTCTTTATAGACTGGTACATAAGTTTATAAACCAAGAAATTCAGGTTAGATTCACATCTTGTTCTGACAATTTATTATCACTACTGAAGAGCAAGTTTTTCTGTTGCCTTTGACAACTGGGGATAAGGGGATAATAATGCTTATGAGACCAGAAAAAAAAAAAATTGTCAGCAAAAGACCACATATGCTACTTCACTTTTTCTAGTCGAGTCTCTTTGTGCTAAAAGCTCATTTGCACATGACTCCTGGAGCTACATCTTTCTAGTGTAAATAGCATGCAATAATGCTCCTGTTTCTTTCTACAGTAATCATTCACTCCTTCATAACATAGTGCGTACTTTTTAACCCTCACAAGTGCATTGAGAAGATGGAAAGTTTCTAGAAATTATTTCAGTTTCCTAATTCATGTATATTCTTGCCTCAGGCTGTATGTTTGTGTATAAATATACAGTTATATCATTTAACATAGTTTATCATAACATATATAAAGCATAACAGTAGCATGTATAAGCATAGAAGTCCAATTGTATTGAGAGATATTAAAAAAAAATCATTTTAAACCTATCAATAAATAGGGAATAACTTTATTATCATAACCTTTTCTGAAGATAGTGTAGCTGCAGTAGCTGAAGGAGCTAGAGAGAATTCATTTTGTTGGCTTTGTGTATTTGAAGCACTTTACATCTGGTCAATTTCACACTTTCTCTTGCATAGTCAGTTTTGATGAAATGTGCCCTGGTAAGACCTCCTGAATGCTGTCTTCCCAGCAGTTCCTGATTCAAGCATTTTGTATGGCTCAATTTATGTAATTTCAAGTGTGTTCAAGATTCAGGATATTTGGTGTTCTTAAAGTCCCAGCTCCTGCAATCTTTTCCTCATATTCAAGTCTTCTTAAAATAAAGACATATTTTAACCTTTCTGGCTCTTGCAGAAAGCTTGAAAATATGAACAGGAAAAAATTAAGTGGCCAATTAAAAAAGACACTGATCTTTGCTAAAAAGATCTCATTTTCAGGGCCCAAGTCACAATTTTCATAGGCAATGCTTTCCTTGGTATTGCTGTGCAGGTGAGATAATAGCACTTGATTTTTGTGGAAGCAAAACCAATTCTTTTTCCTATGTGATGGATAATGCTTTTAGAGATATTTTTCATGTTTCTATTTCAGATGTGTCAGTAGAAGCATTTTAAGAAGTATTCAAGTAGACCAAATTATCCATCTACTATCTAAACTAAAATCAGTTAGGAAATTGTAGGAAAAGTGCTCAGTTTTTAAATCTGATGCGTAAGTAGAAATGGTCATTAAAACAAAGTTTGTGTGACATTTTCACTCTTACTCAGTGTTTCTTCATAAAAGGACTTATGCTTTTTGTTATCAGGAAAAGTAACAAAAAATATTTACAAAATGCAGGTTACGTTTTTGTGTTATATAGATTAGCATGGTGATTTATATCATAAAAATGGAACTGTAAATATCTTGGTACTCATATGTATTGAGAAAACAGCCCCTCTACCCATGTACTATGCCTTCTGAGCATTAAAACATGAATGGTTAATTCAATAGAAAAATTAATTAAGCAATTTGACAATTAAAACAATCCCCAGTTGTATTGTCACTTCCACTGCATGTGTATTAAAAATAAACAAATTACTAGCTTGTTAGATAAATTAATGGAAATGGTTAAAAGTTCTTCTAAAAGTCCTTCTAATTGCTTTTGAGAATTTCCCTGTGTAGTTTAATATAGTCTGAATAACTCGAGAGGAAACCCCCCAAATATTCCAAAGATACTTCTAATTCCCACTCTGATACAGACAATGAAGATGAAAAAAACCTGCAAATAATAATGTTTTCCAGTTTAAAAAAGGGAGTTACTCAAAATTTTCAAAACTGTGCGTTTTTACTTTTGTCTTTTTTTAAAAGTCAGATAAATAACAGATAATTTTTAAAGAACTTACTTGGCTCTGTTGGCTACACAGGGAAGATGGGCTTTTATCTACCTCAGGACTGCTGTTTCTTCAAACAGATAAAATTACGTGAGTTAGACTGAAATTAAGCATCAATCTTTCTCCTAGAGAAAGTAAGTGATAAGAAGAATGAGATAAACTTTTAATGGTTTCCAGGTATTAAGATGCTGATTTCAAAGCAATTGACATGAGGAATTGATGTCAGGTTTTTAGAAGATCTTGGGTCCCATTTAAAAAAATATTGACCTAAATTGAATTCTTAACTTAAAGAAAAGTTAGCCAGATTTTCAAACCCCCAAATATGGCAAAACCAAGTGGGAGTTGCAGTGAGTGAACCCTAGGGTACCTTAGCCATGTCATGTAGATGCTGAAACAGGAAGCGTGAAATGCAAAACTGTTTCTGAAATATAACATGGCAATTTTATTTTCCAACCAACTTAATTTCATAAAGATTCACTTGCTGCCATGTCTGCATCAGGGATGTAGGGTCCCAGTTTATCTAACAGGAAATCGAACATCCATGTGAATTTTTGGCACTGAGAGAACAGGTGGTATCTGTGGGAGTGCCTATGCCATGTGTATGTGACCATTCCATGTATGACCCCACACATGGATATAAAGACCAATGAGAAGAGGTGGCTACCTGTGAAGGCCTCTGGAGGAAGATCTTGTCTGCAAACTTCAGTGAAATGAAGCGGACGGCATCTCTTCCCTGAGACCTTCGTGGCATCTTACCTAATTCCATCAACAGTATATGAAATACTCTTAACCAGCTCTGACTAGATACCTAAAATTTAGGCAGAGCTACTTCCTGGATTCAGGTTCAACACTTTCTCATTGAGAAAGCAAAGTTGTTGTATCCTTAACCCTCTCTTTAAGGCACTGTAGAGACAACCACCAAAACAGAAAATGTATGAATGAAGCATCTGCTCAAAAATGGATAGCAAGTTGTGTCTGTCACAATGGATGTCTTATGTTAATTTTATTAATTGAGTGAGGGTACGTGTTTATAGGCTTATGTGCCTTGTGTAGAGAAGAGCTGAATGAGGAAAAGGCAGACAGGAATTTATCTTTTCCAGTACAAACCTAACAGGTCTGCCAGTGATAAGTGACTCTGGAACCTGGAAGTATACAAGAATATGATGAAAAGACATGTAACATAAAAAGGGGCATTATATGAACTAAAACTGAATTTGGACTTTTAAGATTCCTTGCTCAGACATGAAGATAGAAGTAGAATCCTTAGCTTTTCATAACAGATTGAGTTTCATCTTCTGATTAAGTTAGTGTCAAAGAAGCCCAATAAATTTTACGATGCTCTAATTAGCACTCTCACAAGCTGTTAACATTTTTACTTGCAGTCAAGTGGCATTCAGAGAAGTGTGAAATTCTTCTGCCTTTGAAAATATTAAGGAAATCAGTTCTTCTGAAATGGAGAAGTCCACCTTAAAAGCCTGTAAATACATCAATGGAAACTGGAACTGATTCTCAGCAAGGCACATTGGATGAATTCAATGAGTAATACTCCCTAAAACTGTAATTTTCCTGTATACCTACTTCATGTATAAACTGTTAGTTTATTTATATTAACATTTGCAGTCATTAAAATTATAATGTCAATCACATGTTTTTCAGTTGCAATGACATTCAATTATAAATGAATGTAACAATTTCCTATGGATTCATGTCTCTCAATCAATTGACCTTTAAACCAAATGATGTTAATATTTTCTGCTATCTGTGCCTGTATCTAAAACCCTTTCTCATAGAGACTTTTGGAAGTAAAACAAGATTGCCATTATACTGTATTTTACAAACAGGATGAAGAATTATTAGGAGCAAACTTATGAATTTTCAATCCTGATTTCTCTTTTACCCAGTTTACGGTTTTTGGAGGATGTTCTATGGGAGCTCTAGTCTTGACTGAGATTAGACAGCAGGTTCAAAAGTTGCCAGAGGGATATACAGACATACACAAAGACTGTGTGATTACATACACTGTTTTAATCAGCAACAAATGAAAAAAGATACACAAACTATTCCTTTCAGTATTGTTCAAGGTGACGTGAGAATAACTGAGAATGAGACAATCTATTCTCAAGCAGGTAACTTAGGGGGATTGCTAAAAGAGGACACACACACACAAAGATTCTTCAGATTTGTTTAGAGGAGGAAAACTTTTGGAGGTCAGACCAAGGAAATAATATAGATAGTAGCACCTGAACTACTCCAACACTTTTCTTCCTCCAACCTGAGAAGGCTGCTAAAACCCACTTCTACCACTGCATCATAGGCTTCCTGGCTTATCTAAGCCCCTGACAGTAGGGACCTTTTAAAATCACTCTTGCTCAATGCTGTTTTCTAGAGGCAGAAGAGATGAGTAATGAGGCAGCATCTCTTTCTATCAGCTTCTGACCTCCTCTCTATTCTCTATACTGCAGCCACTCAATAGGCTTCCTCATTTGGGCTGCTAACCACTAAGATCAAAAACAACTAAACTTGCCAGTCATTAAGTTGAATATTTTAAGTTGAATCACTGCCTAGGCTCCACTGACTAGATCTCCATTGACTATAATGGAGACTTAAACACCTGCTACGTGTGTTGGCATCTACATGTGGAAAACTATATTTATGTGTTTTAATGGATGCCACCGTTAGGGTTTGGTTCGGTTCCCTCAACTCAGGTCATAGGGTAGAACACAGGAAAAAATGTTTAATGACATTTGAATTGACCTAGGCTATCTGAGATATCTCCATTAAGTTGGTAGATCTGGTGCAGGACCTATGGGGGATTTTTCCCCCTCTGGAAAGGCTGCTGGAGCCTAGGCATGATAACTTATGACATATGATATGGCACTTCTGTTTAAGTAAAAAGTTTCCCTCCCTCAGGTCATGTGAGTGTCTGCCACTGTGCAAGAGCAGAAATAAACTTGGATACTACACAGAGCAGAAGCCCAGCTCTTGACTCTGACTCAGGTGTTGCTTCAGAGCTCTCAGTGCACCACTTCTGAATGTTACCTTGCACAGAGAGCAGGCTGTGATTTTTGAAGGTGACAAAGTGTGTAGTGGGCATTCATTAGTCCCAGATGAAGGTACTAGAGACTTGCTTGTGAAACGCCTTACCCTTCCCCTGCAATGCCTGATTTGAACTAAGAACTTAAGCCTACTTCTTTCTCCTGCACAAGTCTTCACAAGGGTCCCAATTAGCTACCAGGCAATAAGTTAGTTTTGTGCAATAAGGTTTTTTCAGTCTCTTTTTCTATAGCTATTTCATTTTGCATATGCAAGTAAAAATTAACTACAGCAGAGACTTGAACTAAACTCTCCTGCTACCCAACTGATGAGTCTTCCCCCTAGAGTCTCTCAGTGAGGCTTTAACTTATTTTGTTTTTATAGAGAAAATGATTGTCCGGTTGAGGCTCTGGATCAGATCCATCTTTCCAAATAGATATATCTACAGTGCAGTCATTTACATATGAATAAATTATTCAAGGATATTTTTATAGTCAATGATAAATAAATGACTGTGCGACAGTGTGAATAATTTTATTCTAAAACAGTTTTTTCATATCAGTCTGATGAAGTGCCTTCCTCTCTCATTTACTCAACTATCTCAATTGCAGCCATCTAAAGTAGGTTAGACACGCCTCACTGTCTGGAAATCCTAGGAGGAAGGCAGATCTTCCTTTCAGGTTTATGAGGTCTAGGACTTAATCCTCTAGCCTGTCTTCTCAGCAGTTTCCTAAGCCAAAAGGGTTGACTTCAGCAATTTAAAGTACCTAAAATTAAGTGTGCAACATGGAACTCATAATTTCTTTTGTAAGAAAACCTTAAAATGAGATAAATTTTTCCCCTTTAGGTGCTTCTTTTAGAGAATCAGTTATCAAAGACTCTAGATTACATTTTCTTTATATTTCATTCCTAAAGAAAATTTGTAGTGTTATAGTCATAATGCAAACGAAACAATTTGTCATATTGTGTAGCTCGGCAATTGTATGTAATGGTGACACGGCTCCCCAACTCTTCAAGGTTGATTGAAAGTATATTGACATAAAAAATGTCAAAGTTCAGATTCAGAAAACCAGTCATTGTAACTGAAACCTCCAGTGGTCAAATAATGAGAGAAAATTCTGCAAAAGTCCAGTGGGCTTCAGGAAAACTATGTGATTATTTTCAAATTCAGGGTGAGGTGTAATCGGGAGGCAGTTGTCATCCTGAGCAAGGTGTATGTGGTTTTACCTCACTGTTTCTAATATTTTGCACTTCAGTTGTAGTTTTCAGCAGAGAGCTTAAAATATCTTGTTTCCTTGAAGCATGGTCCTTCTGACTCAGATGTAATCATATTTGCAGGCAGTAGGGGAAGCTAACATAGCTGCTGCTCCTGTTAAACTCATTCTGGACAAAAAGAAGAGGTTTGGGGTTTGTTTCTTGTTTCCAAAGTCTCAATGTTTGTAAGAATGTATGCCTTACTATTACTATTTTAATGTAATAGTGTTTAGCTTCTGAGGATGCAATATTTTGATATGATAAACCTCAGGTACTAAAGCATGCTAATGTCAATTAAGTAGGGCTCTAACTAGGATTGTGAATTTAATCAGTTTGACATTGATTTTAGCCAGCCATATGGGTTTATATAGAGGAGAAGTTTTTTTCACACTTCTAAGGAAAAACGTGAAAGAGAGAGGAAAACAGAAGTCAGTAGGACTTTAAATAGAAGCTTTTCATCTGTTAAATAGTCAGAGAGATTTGTTAATTAACAGTTACAGTAGGAATGTAGAATTCTGTGACTGTAATTAACAAAAATAGTAGAAGAGCTGACGACCACGTCACTGTGAACAAGGGGGGGAAAACCAGCAATAGAAGGATAGCAGAATTAAAACAAGCTGACATCTCTGAGTACTTCCTCCATGTGGACCAGAATGAACACACCATGCAGAAGACCTCCCAAGATGAGTGATTGAACAAAGCAAGCAATACTGACAGAGGTGACAAGAATGGAATACATAGCTTTTGGGCTGAAAGCAACTTGGCTGAAGATTTCCAGAGACACGAAGGGCACGCAGGCACAGAAATAAACTCTAAACTTCTGCTGCGCCCCAGATGTCTTGTTAATGGGCTAATAGAGAAGTTAGGCTGTTGTATGCACATACTTTTCTCTTTTCCATATTTTTTACCAAAGACTGGGAGTCAGTGCACTCTCCAGTCCACACCCCAGGCCTCTGCTTATCAGCAGCAGGAAGGAAAAACCTATTTAATTTACTTACTGTAATAGCAGCAGCAGAAGGCAGCACTTACTGATATAGAATGAAGACAAGAAAACAGGATTAGTTTTGAGATCTGATATCTTTCAGCTCCCCAGGCCTGGCTTGAATTCTAAGAGCCATGACAGGTAATGAGATACCAGAACTTAAAACTACATTATCCTGATTTATCAGGTACTTTCCTCTCAGCACTTTGCTCTGCTTAAGGACCCCTGAAGCCAGAGTTTATTCCTGTATACACTGACAAAAAGCTCGGGATCGCAGCTTTGCAGTGCTGCATATTGGTTCCTAACTCAGGCAGTATCAGACTTAAAACCTTCATCAGTTCCTAACACTTAACAGCACATTGGTATTTTTTTTTCTTGCTACTACATTGTAAGCAGAAAACATGCTTCTGAATCCTGCCATAGCTTAATAGCTTTTGAGTGCAAGGTTATACCACGAACTATGAGAAAGGGACAGATAAGAATGGGAGTCCAAAACCACCCAACTGCTAGATAACCTCACACCTCTCCTCTCATTAATGTCACTGTTTCCATGATATACAAGAGACTCATATAGTCTCTGAATTTCTTTCTTGAGGAACCCATTTCTCCCAACTGGCAAAGCAAAAATCCAATGGAGACTGTTCCTGCTGTATGCACCCTGCAGATGCCTGGTTCTATACAGTGAAAACAGTTCCCCAAATGCCAACAGATCATGCCTGAGGCTGGATAAGCACATATCTTTTATAAATTCACATTAGCAGTGACTTCATCATGGTAGAGCCTGAAAGAAGATTTTTAACTACCATCAAAATAGTTAGAAACGCGGAAGAAAAGAAAAATGCAAATTTACTGTTGCCTTCGGTTGGTGCAAGTCTATTAAAGTAAAAAGAACACTGGCTTCTTGATGTATGAAATAATTTTCTTCCCAAGTATTTAATACCTTGATCACTGCAATGACTTGATTCAACTCTAGCAAAAAGAAACCAAACTGTGCTGAAGAAGGCATTAGGTATGTCCACTCCCCCCAACTCAAAGAGGAATCCTAACGGAAATTCGGGGATGTTGCAAAGAACTGCTGCCTACTTAAAAAAACTCTGTTAGACATAGAGTGTTCTCAGGGCACTTCAGAGCGTAATAATAAATAAAATAAATAATAAATTTGTTATTTATTTAATAACAATAAAATTTGATGGGAAATGTACAACATATTGAATCATTTGTAAAGAAATACTAATAAGATTATTGTTTTCATTTCACTTTTCAGTGTAGGTGTTAACGTCTATGAGTGAATGGAGTCTCATCCCCATTTATATGAATTAGTTTTATGAGTTAAACGAAGCATCAAATTAAGTTCCCTTGGAATTATTTAATATCTTACAACATAAATAAACAACTTGGAAAGAACAGAAATGAAACTATTTGGATGACTGGAAAAGTCATATGCCTTATTATGTATAATTTCTGAGGAAAGAGCCTAAAAGCAATCTATTATAAAGTTTTACATGTTTGTTGACATATCTCTTCTGCTCTAGGTTTTGTTGCCATCATTGGATTGTATCTGTGTGTGCAATTACATTTGTTTGTACAGCTGGCAGATGGTATGCAACAAGAAACTCTTCTTATAATAGCAAAAGGATGGGAAGAAGGCTGATTCTGTGAATTATTATGTATTGCATCTTCCTGCCTTTCACTTCCAACTGGATTATGAGGCTGCTTCTATGCATAACATTATTAACAAAGCTGAAGAATCAGTGTTTGGTCTTTGAGAGCTTCCTGACCTCATTTATAAAGAAATCTTTTCTTCATGGTGAACCTACAGTTTGCTAGGTCAAACTGAAGCTAGTTCACCACGTAGCTTCATTACTGTCAAGTAGTTTTATCGACTGAGGTTCCTTTAACTTGCAGTAGAGCAGAGATGATCTGGGGTCTTTTATTCCTTACATCACTTTAAATAAAAGGCCTTTTTGAACCACTGCACTTCATCTTTTAACTGTAAAGAAAATCACATTAGGAATAGGCTAAGTATAATCAGACCTGCGGAGACATTATTTCCTCCAAAAGTACCCCAATTACACCTCTAGAAATGGTGGTGCATTTAAAAAACATACTTTATTAATTGTCCTTTACTATGAGATATACTCTATCCCTTCCACAAGGTACCAAGAGGCAACAGTAATTGAATTGATCAAGAGAAGATATACATTTGTTAGCAAATGGGAAACTGCCATGGGCAATAGAATGAAGGGATAAGTGGCACAAGCCAAAAGGGGAACTAGAAGTATTCAGTAGATTTAGAATTAGAAAGATTAAGCAAAAACAGGGTTTGATAACAGATGGATCTTTCTGGGAATGGAGCCCTGTGAGATACTGGCCAGGCTGAATGTGTGGAAAGAAAGGAGACACTTCAGCTTCCAGTTCTGTTGCAGGGCATACACAGGGCTTTACAGAGCTTCATAAGCTTGTTCACTGTGACATTTGCTTATTGGAGTTCTAATTTTCTCCTTACTCCCAGCTTACTTTCAGATAGCTGTCTGCTGTGTTTACTGCTTCTGTGCCTCCTTAACCACCTTTTTTTTTAGGAGAGCTGAAACAAGATTCAATAATCACCAATTAGTCACCTGAGGGAATGGGGTGAGATGGAGTTTTAAAGGGAATGGAAAGAAACAGACACTTTTAGGGTCTACTGGTGTATGAGTTGGTTTGCCTCATAAAGTGTCTATTTCTCTGCATTCACTGTGGGCCACACGCCACATGCGGCTATCCTCATTTAGCCAAATCTTACTGTCATATGATAGTGGTAAATTCCTACTTAAGACCGTTAAGGGCTGAACAAGGAAAATGTGAGTCCTTTGCTGAATGGGGTAGGTATTTTGGTGATAGCAGGCACAGATAAGGCCTTCTTAGCCTTAGTCTTCACTGCTTCAGTCTCCCAGGCCTCTGTGCTTGAAGGATTGGTTCAACGACGAGAAGAAGAGGATAAGGACTGAGCCAGGGATTATGTGAGAGAACCTGACCCATTCAAGTCCATGAAACCTGATGGACTGCACCTGAGGGTGCTGAGAGAACCGGCAATGCTCTTGCAAGGCCGCTCACTACCACCTTTTAAGTGTTGTGAAGACTGGGGAAGGACACCAGTGACTGGAGAAATGCAAATGTAGCCATCTTCACAAAAGGCCAGAGGATGCTCCAGAAAACTGCAGGCCTGAAAGTCTCAGTTCAGTCTCTCAGAAAATCAGAGAAAAACCTCTTGGAAGTCATTTTTGGGCATACGATGGAGAAGGAGGTGACTGAGAACAGGCAGCATGGATTTACCAAAGGTAAATTATGCTTGACCAACCTGATTGCTGTGGACAAGGGGAGAACAGAATGGATAAAAATAAACCAGGCCACTGCATGGGAGAATTATTCATGGTTTAAACTATTGATTGTATAAAACTCCATTCTCGTGGTTCTAGAAGTGTCATTAAATCCCACTGATCTGTGTAGCTTTAGAACTAAGCTACCATTACAGCTGCCTAAAAATCTTCTCTTGTGCAGTTCATAGAATCACAGAATGGTTTGGGTTGGAGATTAAACTCTGTATTGCACTGTGTTGGTTCTGTGATGGGTACCATGGCAATGCAAATTCACTTAGGCTGCTCTTCATAAACCATATACTCCATAAGAACCATGAAATATCAATGTGACATTTATTAGAAGAAAAAATGTGTTTTTAAAGCTTCTGAGCTGGCACAGATGTGTAACTCTCCATCTTGTTGTATTGTAAAATGTTCACTTTTAATACTTTATTATTCCCAGGGCTCATAGATTATAAGTGAAATTTTACACAGCCATACTGATATTAGTCACAAACATGACTCTCATTAATATTTTTTCTCCAGTTAATTATGTACTGAAATAGTATGAAATTGTAAAAGCTTGCGACAAGGTCAATCTAATTTCTTAGCGATGTAGAAAATATTCATTTCTCATAAGGAGTTCTGGGTTTGAGATATCAAGAGTTTGATCATTTAGCTAATTATGCCATTAATTTACATGCAACAGTTCCTCGTCAAGGCCTGTCTGATGTTAGATTTTTTTCACTGATACTTCATGTATTACATTTAATCCTACTGAAGCTCTATTTAAAATCAATATCAAATTTTGGTAACACTTGGCAGGGCAAAAGAAACATTTTGTAGCACTTTTTGATCCAAGTTCCATTCTGTGAACTCACCTTAAATACTTCATTTTTCTTGCATGTCTACAGTTAGTACAATAAGGTATTTATAGCGATAAGTACTACTGAAAGCACTCACCTCTGATCTTTTTTGCATGCCTACTCAGATGATTTGAGGAACTCCTTTATTCATGTTGTGCTCATAAAAGAGATTTTTGAGATAAGAGATTAATAACACCTTTACTCATTGTTACAGTATTAAAATGTGAGATTTAGTTTGGGATATCATGTTAAAGCACTGATGGAAACTTTCACTGTAACAGCTACCAGTGCACATTTTCTAAATCTTTCTTTAAATATGGGGGGGAGAGGGGGAAAAGGAAAGAAAACAGGTTAAGTATTTGTAATTAAAAGAAGCGAGCAAAGCTTTTTTTTGGAGGGGATTTGTTAACTGTATCCATTATTCACTTTTCCTTTAGCAGGAAAAAGTGCTTGTTTTGTCTGGTATTTTTCATTTCATACTGACCCTCTTTTTCCTGGGATGAAGACAAAGCCAGGCTAGACATTCTCGATCTATTGTTGAACTTCCCTCTAAAAGAAAGCAGGTTGATCTTAAATACAATGCTAGGAAGAACAGTGTCAGAGGCAGAAAATGGAAATGGTTTTCTTTCATTTGAACCTTACTGATGGATATTACTGCGTAAGGTCTTAGCAGCCAGTCTGAGGACTGAAAAACTTCCTCCAGTGTCAATCTATTTAAGTCATTGCTTTTTGTTTGCTCTTCTAGTCATACATTCCCAGCAGTAACAGAAGAAATAGAATTGATTTGGCAGTCTGAGCCAGGCTATTAGGCAGGAATCAGAAAGAAAAAGAATAGGAAAGAAAAAGAACAAGTTGAGAGGAAAATGATGCATCAGGGAGGGGAAAACAGCAGAGCACCAAGCGTCATATCCTAAATGAAGCTTAGGATTTAGCCAAAGCTATTTTCCACTCTCTAAAAAACACATTCTATAATAAGACCTAGAAGAGCGAATAGAGAGCTAATTCTTTTTTAAGAAGTCTTTTAATGATTAAACATTTAGTTTAGTTGCTATTTGGAGAACAAACCTCAAATCCCAAAACTCGCTAGAAAAAGGGGAGTTTAACCCCGATTACAGGGCAGTTCACACATCTGCCTCCTCAGCCCCATGGGCAGCAGTGGTGCCCCCTCCTGGAGCAGCCCAAATGTCAGGACTGGAGACAGAGAGGTCTGCGAGATCACACTTTTGAGGATCTGTGAGGGAATCCGAGGCTCTTGATTCCTTCCCAGCCAACCAGGCAGCCAGCCAAATGGAGATAAACTTAACAGCACCGCTCTTCCATCAGTCTCTTGGACAGGCTGCTTGAAGACACGAGTCAATGAGATGAAGAAATCTGGGTAAGCTGTGATGCATATGTTTTATGTGAACATTATTGGAACATGATCAAAATTAAACTATCTCTGCTTTTGATTTTGAAGGTAACAAAAAAAAAGGGTAGCTATTTTATTGTTGATTTCAACGGGGATAATGAAGCTGCCTAATATTAGAATAGAGCACTAAACCAGGAGCCTGAGATACTGTAGCACAAAAGCAACAGTGTCCCAGATCTCAAGTTCCTAACACATTGCCTTGTTCTTCAAGAGATTCACAAAAATTGGCATATTCAGCTTTTTACAACATCTTTACTGTTTATTGTTAATAATTATCCTTATTTTCTAAACTTCTAGTAGGTGTAGAAACATATAGTGTTCCAAAATTCTAACTGTTCGTTCTAATATAGAGGAATAATTACTGAAATAAAAGACACTGAAATGACACTGGGAAGTCCAACATTCCTAAAAATATTCTCCATGTAACTGGTTGTTTAGCAATGATCACAAGCACCATCATGTGATGCTGCACATGGGCAGTGGATAACTGTGACAAGATATTTCTGAAGGAATGAAACACTCTTTCTGTGAGAAAGACTCAGCATGACCTGTGCATGAAAGCCAATTGACAGAATTAGTCCTTAAAAGGCTGGAGAGGAAGGATGATACGGATTGCTCAGAGCTCCGGAATTTTAAGCCTACATACCTCATGTAGTGGGATCTGCTCCAGGTGATCAGATTCACCCCTTAGCTTTAAACAGTTTGTCTTTAAAAGTTTATCTTTACATTTAGTGCATATAAATGAGAAGCCTATATATCCTTGATTCCTGCTATAGCCAAGAGAGAAATACATTGTATCTAAAAAGGCAATTCAGATCCTTGGTAAGATAACACCCTCTGGAGATACTTTTTTACTGCACTGCCTGCAGAAGAAACCTGGAACAATGGTGCTCCTGATATGGATGGCTTGATTAAATGATTAATCTTAGCTGGGATGAGCGTGTATGTTAGAATACACGACTGTTACCTGTGTATGAGTCTGAACTGGCTGAAACAAAAATAAATACCCCCCTCCATTGATATTTCCCACCATAGCCCTGTGTAAGAAGCTGCTCCATATGTAACAAACCTGATTTTGGGGAAAGGAGCTAACGTTCCCTGATGTGTTTCAATTGTAATGAGTTGGGTTAGCCAAAGCAGCCTTCATTAACTGTTTATCAGGTCTTTTTGATCCATACATCAAAGAATGATGAGGAGATATCTGAGGAGGAGTCACTATCTGGAGCAGTAGGCAGCTCCTCATATCTGAGAAGTTCAATACCTGTGGCAGAGAGCAGTGCAGCCAGCTCAGCTGTATCTGAAATGGCTGCCAACTTAGTTCACCTTTAAAGATCTATAGAGGTCCTTCCTCTTCTATTTGCAAGTGAGTGAGTGTGATTTTTTCATACTGTATCACCTATGTTTCTGAAAATGTTTCAGTGTTAAATTTTGATGTCATTCCCTAGCTTTGATGGTTTTGAATAATGGGAGCTGAAGCAGAACTGAATCTCTGTCTTGACTTTTTTTATGGAGCTAAGTTTGTGGAGCAATCAATGGAAAACAGTAAAGATATAAACCAGTTCCATGCTGACAGAAATCTGCATTTTTTAAATAGGCTTCTGTTCTGCACCAGGGAAGGAGGTGAGGTGAGAGACAGATGATGCAGGGTTCCTTCCAGATCTCAATAAGAAAGGCCCAACAACAAATGGCCTAATAAAATAGCTGTTTTAATAAGACAGAATAAAAAGAAGAATACAGAGAGCAAGTAAATCTTCTGTCCCGTCAGATGCTGGGCACCCTGCATTCGTGCAGTGTCAAATGGACTCCAGATGGATTTTCCTGCAGCACGCTGTACAGATGACTTCTGTGGAGAGAAGTTCCCCTTTTCTGGTCCTTGGAGCTATTATATAATTTTCTTACAGGAAAATAACTCTATTCATAAAGGACACTTGCATGAGAACTTCTTGCTGCACTTTTAGATAAAAGCAAGGCCACAGAGGTGATATAATTGCAGGTACCGAGTGGGAGTTGCCTGCAGCCTCTGTTGCAACGAGCTGGCTGCGTTTATCCTGTGGCCGAGGGAATTGTGCAGCACAGCACAGATTGAAGGTCACGCTGTGCATGCAGCACAGCGCAACAGAACACAGACCTGCTCCTACTCGGGCTAACTGTTATGTGGATCGCTCACACCTCGATGTACAGTGGTCTACTGGTCAGGATCACAACATTTCACCCCTTGATACACATTCAGTTCACCTTTCGCAAAGATATTTTAAATTACAGATTATATTAGCAAGCTGTTCTGCTAAAAGAAATGTTACTGACTGGTTGAACTGTTACCCCTGTCACAACACCCTCCAATGTGCAGCACAGCTCAGCACAGGGCACTCCAGCAGGTTCCCATACAGCGACTACTCGCGCTAACATATGGGCTTCTCAAGGCCAATACAGCAGACCTGACCTGCTGAAAATCATTAACTCCTCAAACACAATGTCTTCTGCAAGACTCCCAGTACAGCTTCTAACTTTATTTAGACAGAGTCATCAAGTCCTAAACAATTTTATGAAAAAGAATTTCATGGTAAAGTAATCATGATCAGACAAATCCCATCTCACATAACCTCTGCGGTCATGGAAGGCCTAGAATACAGCAGAACCGATGTGAACGACTGCAAGGTAGGGCACGCAACATGGTGTCAATGATCCATAACCACTATATATCACCAAAATGTAACATTTATTCTACTGCGTTAATGACAGGGGGAAAGCTATGGAACATGGATCTTCAACTCTACGGATCAGCTGGCTGATCTCTTCAGTCTTTCAGAAGGAATGCACAAAATCCTGGGTAGCTATGGCAACCTTGAAACTACCTAGGTCCTGATTTGAGGAGTGGGAGCCTAAATGCCTTGAGTGCTTCCAGCAGAAGGAAGTGTCAGCAGAATAAGTGCTTGAGTGAAATGTGAAATCCACATTATCATTAATGGATTTAGTAGAAGATGTAAAAAAATTGCTTTGGAAACTAAAATATAAAATTTGATGTTACAAATAAATCAAAGTCTAAAAGCATTAAAGCTATGAAAGGCCACCACTTGTTTTCAGTCTGTACGTTTAATTTACTTTCTACTTTGAAATCCCTTCTCTGTTCTTGGAAGTGCTGAGCCATAAAGGAGGACAACCAGCTTGTTGGAGCTCCCAGGAGTCTTTTCCAGTCATCAAGGATTTTTGCTGATCTCCACAATCTTTGAGAGATGACAGAGGATAGTTTAATATTGACATTGATCTCACCACCCTTGGATGCATCCTGTCTGGTTCTATGGACTTGTTCTTATGCTCAATTTAAGTAACTAGCCCCTAACTCAATCCTCCTCTATCGTGAATAGTATTTTTGTCCCCTGAACTTTGCTAATAGACAAGAAGGTCTGGGAGACCAGGGAAGACTGAGGCAAAATACCTCTCAACATTTTCTGTCCTTTATCATTATGTTGCCCGACCCACTCAGGAGCAGGTATCAAGTTAGCATTTTCCTTGATAATTTTGCTGCTGATATAACTGTAGGTAGCCTGTGTGTTCCACTTGATATCCATCTCCAACTTTGACTGCAGCCAATCTTTGATTTTCCTAATTCCATCCTTGCATGTCCAGGTGATTTTCCTGGATAGCTCCTCCTCATTTTCACTTTCCAAATACTTCTTGTTTGTATTCGAGCTCAGTTACTTTCTACTCTACTTTCTGCAATTAAAACAGATCAGTCTTATGCTATCGGGAGACTGCCCCTGAAGAACAACTGGTCTCCCTCAAGGCAGCCTTGCATGGGATCCTGTCCATCAGATCCCTGACGAAAGAAAAATCTGCTTTCCTGAAGTCCAAGTTCTACAGCTTGCCTTCTTTCAGGATCTGGAACCTCCAACTAACAGTCACTGCAACCAAAGCTGCCATCACACTCCAACCAGTTCTTTATCTGTGAGTGTCCTGGTTTCAGCTGGGATAGAGTTAAATTTCTTCCTAGTGCTGTGTTTTGGATTTAGTATGAGAAGAATGTTGATAACACACTGATGTTTTCAGTTGTTGCCAAGTACCCTGTCAAGGACAGCTTCCATGCTACCAAGCAGAGGCTGGGAGGGAGCACAGCCAGGACAGCTGGCCCAGCTGGCCAATGGGGTATTCCATACCATGTGACGTCATGCTCAGTATATGAATGGTAGGCGTGGTCCAGGAAGTAGCGATCACTACTTGGTTATCAGTCAGCACGGGTGGTGAGCAATGGCATTGTGCATCACTCATTTTGTATATTCTATCATTATTATTATTATTTTCCCTTTTCTGTTCTATTAAACTGTCTTATCTCAACCCACGTTTTTTTCTCACTCTTACCCTTCCGATTCTCTCCCTGTCCCACTGTGGGGGGGAGAGTGAGCAAGAGGCTGCGTGGTATTTGGCTGCCTGCCAGGTTAAACCATGACAGTGAGTTACAGCTCCAGCAGAGCACATCCCCTGGGGTCTGAAGCAGATGCCCACCATGATTTCTCCCTTACTGTCCTCTTCTTAATAGTCCTGAGCAGCCCTTTTCCCATTTCATAGCAGATCTCCATGTATTTAAACCGTTCCTTTTCGTAGAGAGCACCCCCTGCCTGCTTTTTCTAAGATCCTGCATCCATAGGAACACTCTAGCCATACAAACTATCCCACCACATCTGTATAATCCCACTGGTGTCTGGTCTGTGACTGCACATGGACTTCCAGTTCCTCCCATGTGTTTCCCGACCTGCATTCATTTGTGTGCAGGCAGTTCAAATGGACCCCCTATTTCCTCGCTTTTTCTAGGAAACTGTGAAAGCCTCCTCCTTTGTCATGTGCCATCTGTGCTTCTCCCTTACTCCCTCTTCCTTTATTTTTCTTTGGGTTTTGGCCTCCGTTCCCTGAAAAACCTAACTTAAAGCTTTCCTAAAGCCTGGGCAAGCTTGCTGGCAAAAATATTTCTGACTCACTTTGTCAGGTAAGTCATGTCTCCCCACCAGCAGTTGGTCTCCGGATCATAGGAGCTAAAGGCTTGCTGGTGAAAGCAGCCATGTGGTCAGGTGTTGATCTGCAGTATGCACCTGCTCCTGCCCTAGTCAATCTGCTTGACGAAGAGGATGGGGAAGAACCATACCTGGAGTCTTGCTCCTTTCAACCTAGACCCCAGAGTCATACTGGATCCACTCAAGGTCTCCCTCAGCAGAATCATTGGTGCACCCACAGATGAACAACAAAAGGTAGTAATCTGAGGGTTGGAAGAGCTACAGCACTCTCTCCATGATGTCCTTGGCTGCAGACAAACAGCAAGGCCCTGGAAACAGCAGGTCTGATTTGCAAAGAAGTGGCTCCATTGTGTGCGGAAGGGAGTACCACATCTCCATTACGTGGTGCGTTCTGTTGGTGACACTAGTGTGAATCTGTTGACCAATCATGGCCAGCTCAGATGTTTGTTCTTGCCACCTGTATGGGATTTTGTACCTATTTTCCAACTGAATGTCTGCAGGTGGAGAACAAATATTCTTGTCTCTGGAAGTCACAAGCTTTTGCCCCCAATGTCAAAGCAGAGCCTATCTTCACTCTGTTCAAGTGTTGTCTCAGGCAGCACCAGATGCCGCATTAACCGCCTGGTTTCTCTGTGCACATCCTCCTCCCTGATGCTCCCCTAGAAATCATTTAACCAAGGAGCCAAAGATGAGCTTGCTCTCCTCCCGCTGAGACTTCCTGCTCACCAGCAACTGCTCACGCTGTCTCAGTTCTTGGCTGCTGTCCCTCACTCGTGAATGTGGGGTTTGACACATGCACTTTCCTTACATGCTGTGTTCCCTACAGGCATCAGAAACCTGACATTAAATTGCTTCTTTTTAAAGCTAGGCACCAGAACCGAGACGGTTGTTTTGGTGATACAAGATAATAATTTGCCAACTCATAGTCTCCAATACTATTGCATTCACAGTCACTTGAGTACTTATTCTGTAAATAGTTCATGTTACTACCACTTGTTTCACTCTCAAAATCTAACTTAAATCACAGTCTGTGGAGAATGGATTGCTTACTTGTTGAAGAAATCTGTTTCAACCGAAATGAACTGATGTTTCCTTAGCATTGAATCATTATTGTTTAATGTTTAAAGCTCTGTTTCAGGAAATACAACCACTTATCCATATGAAAGTAATTCCAGGTGTGATCCAACTTCCACTGAAGCTGACAAGACACTTTCTTTTTCTTACTGGGTAGAAAACACAGAATTTTGTGAGCAACTTACAGCTTCTTCCCTAAAGAGAAAAAAGGTCCCAAACATTTTCCACATCATTTAATCTATACACAGATACGTCTCCATTATGAGTTTACCCTGCACTTTAATTTGCACTAAATATACACCTCCAGTTTCATTAGACAGTTGAAGTCATTCAGAAAACTTCAGAATCAACATAAAGATTTTAGTTTTGAAACAAGAAAAAGATTTTTTTCCCAAAGAGAATAGTATAAATTGAGTTACAGTAATTAAAAACAGCAGAAATAGAGCTCTTCAAACTGTAGTATGAATTTCTATTTTCTAGTTTATATTGTTTAAGAATTGTCAAATTACTGATTACCAAATGGTAACAAAACAATAGGAATAAAAATGCAAGCAAGCAGAAAAACCCTGAAAACTATCATTCCATAACCAGAACTAAAGACATTCATCTATGCAGAAAAAATTGTGGGACCAGGACCACTGTTGTGCAAATAATATTTTGCTTTATTGACAGAATTAATAAATTGTGCACATCTAAAATTCAAACTGGTTACAACTGCAAATTTTTTTCTTGCCAAACAGCCTTTCCTTCTAGGAATCCCTCCACTGCAAAACAAAGAAAATCAAACCAAACCAAAACAAAGGAAAAAGCAATGAACAAAACCCAATAGCATTTGGGAAAAAAGAAACTTTATTTTTCTTGTTATTTTTGTCAACTCTAAAATAGAACTTTATATATTTAAAGGAACTTCCCCCAAATCAACATGTTTCATTTGGAAAATGTAGGAGCAAAATACTTTATTTGTCTCCAGTGCTTTTTTCTCATGTGTCCTTATCAAAACTATCCTTTAGTTTGGTATGAATTTATGAACCATTTTATTAAATCATAAAATTGTGTTGCTGAAAAATAAATTATTTTCTTGAAAATGGGCTTAACTTTCCTCATGACAATGATGACGTATAAATTATACCACTGATAGCCATTAAAAGACCCATCCTCCCAAGGAATGGAGGAAATAGTTTCCTTATTTTATTTTCCATTGTAATTTTACTTCATTATATTTATGAGTTTCAGCATAGAAGAGAGGAGAGGGGGCGCATGCATCTGTGCGTGTGTCTGTTTAGTTTGGATCCTGTCATATAGGCTTTATGCACAGTAAGTGATCCAAGATGGGCTACTGCCATTGGCAATGCAAATAAAATGTGTGATCCAATATTCCAGTGAAAAGTAGTTATGAAATTAGCATAAACTGGAAAAGCTATTTTTATTTCTGATTATGCTTCTTTACAAACACAGACATACAGATATTTTTAGAGGCGTGTAGTTAATATAACTAAAAGTACTTTTCCTTTCATAAATAAACTTCTCTGACTATTCTTAAATATTGTATAAAGGAGCTTTTTTGTTTGTTTTGGGTTTTTTGTTTGTTTATTTGTTTGTTGTGTTTTGTTTTGTTTTGTTTTCCCTGTAACTTTCAAAACCAATTCTCCAGGAAATATCTGAGGGAGGTATTCAGATGATTTTAGTGGACAGGTGATTTAAACATGTGTTTTTGACAACTTGTGAAGGTCTTGTTATAACATTAAACATACCAGCCTACCTTGTATTTCAACATTTCCATCTATGCCTGGGGGGTGTGGTGGTCTGTGCATCTGAATAGCCCTAAGAGTTGTGTTTAGGCTGCCTGCTATAAATTTGGTGCTGTAACTGTGGGGAGAGGCTCTGGCTGCCTTTTAGGCAGATCTCCCTGAGAAGGGCTTCCGTTACACTCAGTGGAAAAAAATATGTTTAAATTGGGGAGAGTGTTGATGATGAGGCATATCTATGGTAGTAAATTAAACAGTGGTTGGCCTGCTCTTGGCCCTTCTGTCAACTGGCATGATCTGGCCCCTTCAGTATTCTCTATGCTCTTAAGCTCCAGACCAGGATGGTCACAACCATGCTGCATATCGGAAACTTTGCCTGCACCATGCTAGACCCCAAACAGTGTGTGGGAGTAGTCTGGGAAAAAAAGTGTTAGTGGATATAGGCTGAAACCATGCCAAGTACACTTCTGGCTGTTTATAAGTGTAGATGATAGTGTACTGGAGCTCAGGAACATTCCCAGGCATGGTTTAATTTATGTAATATACACATAGCCACGTTTGATAATTTAGGTGTCATGACTTCTCTTCAACGATTTTAAATGTCAGGCAGCATTAAATAGTAGGCAATCTAAATTGCCCATAACTCTTTGGCTTTAAGCCCTATCATGGTTAAAATGCCTAGGTAGCCACTTATAATAGATAGCATGAGTATATCCTTACGTGACGTCCTAGTGAGTGCCTGGGAAGTATGCATTTCCATACTGTACTCTGAGCACTCAGCAAATCGCTGAAGGAGATGGGGTGGGCCAGATGCTCACCTGCCTAAGAATACTCACAAGGGCAAGACTTGCTCTCTTTGTTAAGCAAGGAGCAGGTAGAGTTGATCCACACCTGTGGATCTCAGGATATCTGTCCACTACTCTCAGGGTCCCCTGAGCAGCTGTTTTCTCATATAATGCCTTGGAGGAGTGGTAATCTCATACTCTCCCACATTATGAATGGAGGAGGGGAGCTACTCCTGGGAAGCTCAGGGTGACTCAGATTTTCATATGGAAACTTATCTAAATAGAAAATCCACTATGAAGTATGGCTTATCCACAGTTAAAAGTGGTCTACTACAGCTAAGAACGAGAACAGCAAACCTTCACTCCAAATATTGACATCATTGTTCTCTGCAGAGGGAGGGTGTTGCAGTCTTGCTTTGCTCTCCTCTTTGAGCCCCAATCTTCTATCTTTTTTAATCCTTCCCACTGGGTACTAGAGGGTACCTTAAGCAGTCTCTTAATGCTCAGCTGACTGATTGCGTGAGTGACCATTTAGCAAGCAGGCAGTATATTCTTCCTGATCTCCCAGAGAAAAGAAAATGAAAAACCCCAAACACCACCACACTGCCTTTTTCGAAACAAAACAGCAGTGAAAAACATTGTCAGTAATTTAATTATCTTTTAGGCTGACAGCTTTAGCTGTATTTAAAAATTACCAACCGAGGGCTTTACATTAAGCCTGCCAAAAAAGGAACAGCAACTAACAGATGTGCTTTACTCTTCTTGGGCTCATCACCAGTGAGGTGCAGCTGCTGCTTTGACTCTGTCTTTTGTGGCTTGCTTTGAAATGTTGTCCTTTTTTTATCACTGTGCACTAGTTTTATTACCTTGCTTTTTTATAAAACCTAACTTTTTTTTGACAACATCATGCTGATGAGCTGCAAGAAGGATGCTCTGTGGATCTTGTGGTACGTTAAAATTGTGCTAGTGGTGCAGAGAACGGGTCTAGGCAATATACATATGTCTACAGGATGCAGCAGAGTGATGCTCATTTTTAATTAATGGGACACTTCTCAATGAAAAGATGGCAGTTGTTTTATAACCAAGGCAGGAATATCAGCTGGAACACACAGTCTGTTTGTTCACTTTGGAAGAGAAATTAGGGTACTTCTCTTTTAAACTGCGTTTAGCAGTATAAAGAGATGGCAACACTGGGAAAGTGATTTGGCTGGCAAAATTATTAAAGCCAACATTCCTCAGTTTGACTTTATTCATATTTGAATAGAATGGATTAGACATAGAGAATTTTCACTGTTCTACCTCTTAGCACATCTGGTAATTACAACAGCATAAAATACAGAAGTGAAGATGGAATAAAATCTCAACATTAAAACATTTCTTATTTTTTTTCAGGAACACGGAGTGCGGAAACATGCTGGAAGACAACTACTTAGGGAATAAATAAGCTATTGGAGAATTTTTGCAAAGGACTCAACAGTTCCTTTTTTTTGTTCTGTGGAATTAATTTTTTTTTTTTTTTAATACTCTCAGAGATCCATATATGTAACAGTTTCAGACTAAGCTAGGTATTTTTATCTGGAAAGAGGAACATTTTGTGGCTAATGAAAGGAGTAATTACAATTAGCTGAGATGCTGACATCCAATGGGGTAGAATTGTTATTTCATTTTACATCCTTAGCAAAAATGTACTTACTTGATTCTTAGCCAGAAAATGTGAGTCTCATGCTGAGAACTAAGTGTGAGATTGAACATTGGCCACAGCTTTGGGTTAGGGAGTGGGTGGTAGGAATGAACAAGGGGAGTCCGAGGAAGCTAGGAGCAGGGAGGAAGGGGAAAAGAGCTGATACAAATACTGAGAGCTGTGAGCACATTCTTTCTCTCCTATTCCATACACACTGTCTGATCCTATCTGTGGTGTAGCAGCAGTGCCAAGCCTCTGTTTTCCAGCCTTTCTTTCTACGTAGGAAACTCCTAATAGGAGCTGATCCTGAGTAGCAGACTAGGGCAGGGGAAGAGGCGGGGGAAAAGCAGAAATAGAAGAATGGGCCGACAACAGACAATCCATCATCCTACCTCTTTTCCCACCCACTGTATAACCGTTTAGATACAGCTCAGCACTATGTGTTTTTCTAACAACGGCATCTTCCAGCTCACCCTTAGTTACCTTTCGCTTGTATCCAAGTTGCCGTGCAGTTCTGCACACACAGGTGACTTATAACCCCAGAGTCTGGAAGACCTCAGGCTTGTCAGCCCCTGGTAAGCCAGAGGGGAGCAGGAAGGGAACCCTTCCATACTCTGTACCCGCACAGGAGCGACAAGTAAGGCCTGGTTTGAGATGCTATACTATTTAATTAGTTTGTCGGTGGGACTGGGTTCTGAATGTTGCGATGGAGTTTGGTATTTGGCATTGACCCAAAAAATAACCTGTGAAAGATGAAAAAGACATATTAGATCATACAGTCTGTCCTCAGTCCTTACTTCCTCTGTACTGATCGCTTCTGTCCTTACTCCAGTCCAATTGACAAAATCTAAATAACCCATCTTTCCAGTTCTGTCCCTCCAAGGTTAGTCCGAAGTCTTCATAGCTTTGGGAAGTTATCCATGGAATATAAATTTTCATTTGTTTTAACAAATAACTGGTCTTGATTACAGGTCATTACCTTTCATAAAGACTTTAAACATAATTATCATAGAAATAAGAGGTAACTGCAAGCTTGAAAGCCAAATGCTGCAAATCCATGTTCATAAAAGTAGTTTTTTATAGACTGTGTTTCAATGGCAATATTCACCTCATCAAGAGACACAGCATGAGTCTGAAATCTGAATACTGCTGTGTTCAATATTTAGATGGGCAGCAATCTAGTAGAATACTTAGCCTTAAAGACAATGCAGAAGATGCCTTGATACAACACAGAAGAATAACCTCTAGAACCACCTCAGTGAACTTTGAGACACCTTGGGTGAATAATACAAAATGCAGATGGTGGGAGGGAAAGGGGATGGAGGGTGAAATGTTTAACTTTTGCTGCTTTTAGGCAAAAAGCCCTGCAACCTCTTCCTTTAACTATACCCTTTAAATATGTGAACCTGCTGGTACAATTTCATATTCTGACCTACTTTCTCATAGGTGTTTAACCTAGGACTAGGTGGAACCAATTTTAGATTGTCTCATACTGCTTTCTTCAATAGCTCCTAATGACTACCTACCCATAACTTATTGCAGTAGCTACTGTGAATTCCTGTTTCAGGTGCCTAAGTCTCCATTCATCAGGCAGAAAATGCAGGCACTTGGCAATGACTAATTCCAGGACTACAGGAATACAGATAAATTTCCAACATTGCAATATTGAGTGTTAGTACACTGACAATCCTCTTTAGATCACCAAGATTTGAATTTGTCTTATATAACTTTATTGCATTGAAGTTTTATTTTACTGTGGATATAATTAATAGTGAAAATCCATCTTTTTCAGTCCTGTTGCATGATGGCAACACTGTCTGGAACAGGGAAGTATAGAAGAACATCTACCATATATAGCTATCCATTTCTTATCTCATATTAAATACTACATCATTCATTCGTTAGTCTAAGTGAAGAATGCTCACTTAATAATTTAGTTGACCTATTTGGTCACATTTTCTGCCCGTCGAAATACCACAAGCAGATTTCAGTTTTGTCATAAATAATTAATGAATGAAATCAGATATGTAACAGATGTATACAGCTATAAAATGTATGGATTCACCGTGATTTATTTATTCAGTACTTGATCTTTGATTTTTGAAACTTGAGCTAGCATGATTTTGACTGTACCTTGATATTTCACATAATGACTAGGTGAGATTAAGATTTACAGCTTAATCCCTCAAAACAGTACATGCAAATTGTCATCTTCAAAAGAATATAGTTAAGGGGAGAATTAGGGAAAGGGATGCCAAAAGTGGCAAACTTTTAAATCCTCTTCTCAAAATAAAAAATAAAAATAATCTGATTTTGCCTTTCTCATTTTTTACTGAACAGTGCAACATTAGTGCTAAGCACAAACATTTTCACTTGGTTATCACTCTTAGAGAACTGTTATTTTTCTCTGGATGGACTATAGTAAAATCCATGGCAATTGTATTTTTGCATAGGTGTATGCAGTAGAGCAGGAAAAGGGGTTAAGCAGAAACTTATTGGGCTTGGTTTATTTGCTTCTGTGTCAGAACCTTGGTCAGACTGTTTCCATCCAACATGTCATTCAGTGCCTTCTTTTAAAAATAGCATCTCTTTTAAGCTTACACAATTCAGTCTCAGGAAGCACGCGTGCCTCAAGAATGTGAATAGCGGGTAGAGAAAGGAAAGGATTTGAGCCTATTTCAATTATTTGCTTTAAAATCTAGGTGTCTGATTTTGCAAAACTTCTCACCAAAAGAGGTATAGCTATGAGCAATAAGAAATTTAAATGCAGTGCAAAGCGATCAATGACAATCTATGCTAGTTTCTCAAATATTTACCAAATACTAACCTTTGGTTTGCACCTTGTGTTGTTTCCTCACATGTTCCTTCATACCTATCCTAGCTTTCCTCCTCACCTGAGGCTCCAGTGAGACATCGGAGCTCTTCATGAGCTCTCTCCAAGCCATGATCCACCTGGTCACCCATGCCACCAGGAGGACGAAATTCCTGGGGTGGGCATCCTGCCTCTGCTGCCTTGACTGCTGGTGTCTCTGAGCAGAGCATCACCACTGGATGCCATCCGCCCACTAGCCTGGCCCTAGGGAAAAAAAGACAGCAATCAAGGCCATTTCTCCCTACCACAGACATGATCCTGGACCTCTCCTCATTCCTCTCCTAGCAATGCTACCATTAGCCTATTCTGGTCTCAATTGTCTTTGCCTGTTTAACCCTTAACTATTTTCATTACAAATCCAAAACATAGCACCATACAGGCTACTATGAAGAAAATGAACTCTATCCCAGCCAAAGCAGTACAGTCCTCCTCAGGTCTAACTAACATTTCACCCTCTCCCAGCTTCCTAAGATCACCATGCACCTTCCAAAACTCCACCCTTCTCACAGTCCTACCTCTCTCCATTCCTCCTGAAGCCATATGTAAGGGAATTGGTATATACCCTCACGTGAATAGGGCCTGAAAAGAATCTACACCATTTTTTCCTAACTAGTATTTACTATGCACTTGATATAAATTAGCTTGGAGATAATTTTTCAATATAAAAACAAAAGCCCCTGAACCTGGATGAAGGAGAGGAAAAAAAAAAAAGAAAGCATGATGTGCAACTAACAGGAATACTTTATAAACCGTGAAGTGGGATTTTTCTAATGGACTCATTCTACCTCATTTTAGGTAGTGCAACTGCAATGTGGTGTACACTACAGATGGATAACATCACAACAGCAGTACACTTTTATAACTGGCAAACAGGTGTCTGGGTTTATTTAACAATCTAGCTAGCATAAACCAGATTTCTATTTATTTTTTGAATAGTTGGTGCAAGGAAACAGGGAAGCCAAATCTCTGTGAAGCATTTGCAGATTTAAGGTATTCCTGCAGACATTGTTTCATCTTCCAGAAATTTTTAGAAGTGCTATTTTCATCTCTTATTAGTATACAGCACCCATTCACTCCCTATAGTAATACCCTAAGCCTATGATGGCTGCATCCCTGAGATATGAACAGGATTTGCCCCTTTGTATACCTTATATGTGTATTGTGTATGTGTGAGAGAAAAAGAAAACACATTCCTCTTTTTATAAATATAATATGGAGTTAATTTTTGTTTGTGTGCAAACCATATTCGATACTCACACAGATAATTCTGCTCTCCAGGTAAGCCTTTCATGATTATATGCTACACTGATGTTAGACATGTAAACAGCTGTTTTTTGTGCCAGGATGACTAACTGCTGAGGCTTTACACGTATCATGAACAACCCTATTAGCCCCTGTTGGGACTTGAATATGATGAAGATGATAAAGCTCAGGAAGCCCGTCATTGGTAATGTAAGCACTTAGAAATGTTATTCATAGAAACGAGGGCTACATCTATAGTAACAAGCTGAACAGGAGTAGGTATGGTTTTGCTGACTGGCCAGCAGCAGTCTGCAATGAATAATTGTTAGCATGTTCCCTGTTATGGCTTTGGCTCAGGCCAAAGAGCACTCTCCAAAGCAATGCCTAATTTAGGTGAACATTGGCCAGGCATGGCTCCAGTAGGCAATACAGATGAAGCTACTCTATTTTGGGCAGGGAGAAAAGAGAGTTCAATAGTCTGTGTGCAACTCAGGGCCAGAAAACCAGCCAAGGGTATAGATGGAGCCAAAGGCGCCAGACATCTAAGCTCATTTGAGTGTTGGATTGAGTATCTGAATGGACAAAGGAGTGCCTCAGCTCTCCTGTAGCTCTAATCATAAGTGCCAAAGTAGGGAGAAAACATGCTGATTACTGCCAACCCCACTGACATGCAGTCCTATGGAAAAAGACAGAACATACTCCGATGGTTAATTGCTGAAAACAGATACACTTAGATAAGATGTGAGGATGTTTATAGCCACTGGAGCAAATCATTAAGAGAAATTGTAGGTTTTTCACTTCCTAATGTCTTCAGATTAAGGCATTTACGGAAAATCTGTGTTAGTCAAAAATGAAATATGGGGCTGAGAAAAAAAAAAACTGGTTGAAAATGAAGGATCTGTGGTGCTTAGGGGCTAAGACTACAGGTCTGAATAGTGCTATGACTAAACCTTATAAATACACCAGTGAAAAAAACCCATTATTGTTCTTAATTTACCCATGGGGAAAACGAGCTATGTTGATGCTGTGTATCTGGCGTGACACAGGGCAATGACAGAGTTTAAAGCAATGTGAACGGGTCTCTGAAATTTAGTAGCAGGTGCCCTCTTCCAAAATTCATTGCCTGTCCTGCTGGAAAAGAGCTGCAGAGCATAAGAAACTTAGGGGTTAAAGTATTTTGATTTATTCCAATAAAAAAAGGGATTTTTCCCCATGCACTTCCTGGAGATTATAGACTGTGTTATTCCCTTTAGCAGTGCACAGGTTCATGAATGATTAATGAAGTTTTAGGTCCAAAATCACTGAGTAGTGGTATATTGCAAGTTTTACAGTGTGATCTGTTACCAGCAAATGTATCTTTTGGTGTTTCATTTGTTGGATATACTGTGCTGTGAACTGGATAATCCTTCCAATTTTCCCCCCTTCTAGAAATTACCAGTTAGGTGGGAGTGAGAACAAAATTTCACTGCATAAAATGGATATTGCCGTTAAGCACCTTGTTTCTTGTTTGTATGCTTGGTAGCTGAAGAGGTGGGGGAGAGGATTTAGCTCTCATTTTCTGACATTTTTCTTCTAGTAATAAGGTATAATTTGCATAGCTTATCACTGCAGCTTTTTCAGCTGCTTTATTAATGGCCTTTTAAGGAAGCTAGCAATACTCATCTAAGTAGCTTTGTTTGGAAACCCTTGTCATGATTGAGTTTTAGAAGCTGAAAGAAAAAGATGAGTCACAGCAAGCTTCAGGATGTGAGTGATCCTGCAGCAAAGATGAACGGAAGAGTACAGGGGTTAATAATTTTTTTTTTTTTTGAGACTATAACCCCTTCCTGTGAGTGTGAGAAGTTAAAGGAAATCATAGAATCATAGAATACCAGGTTGAAAGGGACCTCAAAGACCATTTGGTCCAACCTTTCTTGGCAAATGCACGGCCTAGACAAGATGGCCCAGCACCCTGTCCAGCCAAATCTTAAAAATGTCCGATGTTGAGGAATCCACCACTTCCCTAGGGAGATTATTCCAATGGCTGATTATTCTCATTGTGAAAAATTTTCCTCTTGTGTCCAATTGGAATCTCCCCAGGAATAACTCGTAGCTATTACCCCTCGTCTTTTCCATATGACTCCTTGTAAAAAGGGAGTCTCCATCTTCTTTGTAGCCACCCTTTACATACTGGAACATGGTGATAAGGTCTCCCCTAAACGTTCTTTTCTCAAGGCTGAACAAACTCCGTTCGTTCAGCCTTTCCTCATATGGCACGCTTCACAGTCCTTTGATCATCCTTGTGGCCCTTCTCTGGACCTTCTCCAGCCTGCCCACATCTTTTTTGTATAGCGGGGGCCAAAACTGAACACAGTATTCCAGGTGGCCTGACAACTCCTGAGTAGAGTGGGATAATGACTTCTTTGTCTCTGCTGGTGATGCCCTTGTTGATGCAACCCAGCATCCTGTTGGCTTTCTTTGCTGCAGCAGCGCACTGCTCACTCATATTGAGCTTGTTGTCCACCAGGTCCCTTTCCACAGAGCTGCTCCCCAGACAGGTAGATCCCAGCCTGTGCTGCACTCCTAGATTATGTTTTCCCAGGTGCAAGACTTTACATTTGACTTTGTTGAACTTCATAAGGTTCTTGTTAGCCCACTCTTCCAGCCTATCCAAGTCTTCCTGTAGGGTGGCTCTCCCTTCCAAAGTGTCCACTTCCCCGCTCAGTTTGATATCATCAGCAAACTTCATCAGGATACACTTGATGCCATCATCCAGATCACTTATGAAGATATTAAACAGCGTTGGGCCCAATATCGATCCCTGGGGGACCCCACTTGTGACAAGCTGCCAGTTTGAAAAGGAGCTTTGTACCACCACGCTCTGGGTGCGGCCTTTCAGCCAGTTCCCCACTCACCACACCGACCACTTCTCTAGAGTGTGACGCATCAGTTTCTCTGTGGGAAACCGTATTGAAAGCCTTGGAGAAATCCAGGTAGACAATGTCCACCATTCTTCCCACATCAACCAAGCAGGTTACTTTGTTGTAGAAGGCTATCAGGTTTGTCAAGCATGATTTGCCCTTGGTGAATCCGTGCTGGCTTTTCCCAATCATGTGCTTCATTGACTTGTGACAGCCCCCAGGTGGATTCGTTCAATAACTTTCCCAGGGACTGAAGTAAGACTGATGGGCCTATAATTTCCTGGATCCTCCTTTAAGCCCTTCTTGTAGATGGGGGTGACATTAGCCTTCTTCCAGACTTCTGGGACATCCCCCGATCTCCATGACTTCTCAAAGATTATGGAGATCGGCCTCGCAACAATGTCAGCCAGCTCTCTTAACATGCTCGGGTGGATATTGTCAGGGCCCATGCATTTGTAGGGGTCAAGCTCCTGTAATAGTTCACATACCAACTCTTCCTTCACTGACAGTGGGTCTGTGTTTGCATCAATCTGGATTTCTGGTCCCAAGACCTGGGGCCCAACAGTGCTGGTAAAGATAGAGGTGAAGAAAATGCTGAAAATCTGCCTTTTCAGCATTGTTGGTGAGTAATTCACCTCTCCTTCTGTTTCTGCTTGTTGTTTACATACCTGAAGAACCCTTTCTTGTAGTTTTTGACATCTCTGGCTGAGCTGAGCTTTTGCTTTTCTAACTGCATCTCTGCATGCCCTGGCAATGCCCCTGTAGTTTTCAAAGGGTATTTGTCTGCTTTTTCCTCTCTGGTAGACTTCTCTTTTGGTTTTGAGCAGACCCAGAAGCTCACAGTTAAGCCAAGGGGGTCTCTTGCTCCACCTGCTTCCTTTACCTTTAAAGGGGATGAACTGTTTTTGTGCTTTCAGGAGAGTGTTCTTGAAAAACTCCCAGCACTCGCTAGCTCCTTTATCCTCCATGGAAGCTTCCCACAGAATCCCTCCCAACTGAGCTCTGAGCAAGCTGAAGTTTGCTCTTCTAAAATGAAATGGCAGTCTTGTATTTAAGTCATTAGTGATCATTGAATCATAGAATGGTTTGGGTTAGAAGGGACCTTAAAGATCACCTAGTTCCACCCCCACTGCCATGGGCAGGGACATTTTCCCCTAGACCAGGTCGCTCAAAGCCCCATCCAACCTGGCCTTGAACACTTCCAGGGATGGGGCATCCACAACTTCTCTGGGCCACCTGTTCCAGTGCTTCACTACCCTTGTAGTGAAGAATTTCTTCTTTATATGTAGTCTGAATCTACCCTCTTTCAGTTTAAGGCCATTACCCTTTGTCCCATCACTACATGCCCTTGTAAAAAGTTCCTCTCCAGCTTTCTTGTAGGCTCCCTTCAGGTACTGGAAGGCTGCTATAAGGTCTCCCCAGAGCCTTCTCTTCTCCAGGCTGAATCACCCCAACTCTCTCACCCTGTCTTCATAGAAGAGGTGCTCCAGCCCTCTGCTCCTCTTCGTGGCCCTCCTCTGGACCCCCTCCAACAGGTCCATGTCCTTCTTATGTTGGGGACCCCAGAGCTGGACACAGGACTCCAGGTGGGGTCTCACTAGAGCGGAGTAGAGGGGCAGAATCACCTCCCTCAACCTGCTGGTCATGCTTCTTTTGATGCAGCCCAAGATACAGTTGGCTTTCTGGGCTGCAAGCGCACATTGCCGGGTCATGTTGAGCTTCTCATCAACCAACGCCCCCAAGTCCTTCTCCTCAGGGCTGCTCTCAATCCATTCTCCGCCCAGCCTGTATTTGTGCTTGGGATTGCCCTGACCCATGTGCAGGACCTTGCACTTGGCCTTGTTGAACTTCATGATGTTCACATGGGCCCACCTCTCAAGCCTGTCAAGGTCCTTCTGGTGGCATCCCTTCCCTCCAGTGTGTTGACTGCCCCACACAGCTTGGTGTCGTTGGCAAACTTGCTGAGGGTGCACTCAATCCCACTGTCCGTGTCACCGACAAAGATGTTAAACAGCGCTGGTCCCAATACCAACCCCTGAGGAATGCCACTCGTCACTGTTCTCCACTTGGACATCGAGACGTTAACCGCAACACTTTGAGTGCGACCATCCAGCCAATTCCTTATCCACTGGGTGGTCCATCCATATCAGAAAACTCCTTGACCGTATCAGAAACTCTGCATAGCTGAGCTGGGAACATACTCCTACTGCCTGGCCCAGGTGTCCAGTAGAACAACACTGAAACCTTGAGAATTTTTAGTAATTACCACCTGGGACTGCGGCCAGGATGGAAATTTATGGATGACTAAAGCCAACCATCTTGCGAACCTATAAACGGTGGTCCTATCTGAGGCCCTTTGAGCTCTCCTGGACCACAGCGGGCTGTACCCAACATCTCCCTCTGAGTGGGACACCTCTCAGAGCTCGCGACCTCTCGAGTCTGCAATATTTGGAGCACCGAAAACTGACAACAGGACCTGGGCTGAACCCCATCACTCCTCGAAGCTCAACCCTTTGCCCGTTGAGAAGGAATGCCTAGACATTCGACATGAATATTTCTTCACTGAAATCGAGGGGAATTTTTAACAGGTATACCTTCTGTACATATATATATATATATATTTTTCTGTCTGTCTGTATGTGTGGACTAATAGTAAGCATAATCTGTAATTAGGTCGTGATTATAGTAGACTCTACTAACACTTATTTTGTAATATTAAATTAGTTAATTATTAAGTGCTACTAAAGTTTGTTAATGATTAGTTGATGATTAAGTGTTGCTAAACTGTGAATGAACCCTAGACTGCTGCTAAACACATATAGTCCCTAAGATATAAACCCTTAGATGATTTTTCTTTATATGTTTCATCTGTGTAGTAAGTAATAGAGTGAACCTTGCCATAGAATTCTGTTAGGTTGCACCTTTATAAATCTCTATTAAAATCACTTTCTGCTAATACTTTTGACGGTGATTCTTTAAGCGGCCTCCAAACCATTCATTCATGACATGAAGCCATGTTGGCTGTCACCAATCACCTCCTTTTAGGTTACCAGGAGGATCTGCTCCATGATCTTGCTGGGCACAGAGGTGAGACTGACTGGCCTGTAGTTCCCCGGGTCTTCCTTTTTTCCCTTTTTAAAAATGGGGGTTACGTTTCCCCTTTCCCAGTCAGTGGGAACTTCACTGGACTGCCACGACTTCTTAAATATGGTGGATAGTGGCTTAGCAACTTCATTCGCCTCGGGACCCACGGATGGATCTCATCGGGTCCCATGGACTTGTGTACTGTCAGGTTCCTTAGATGGTCCCAAACCTGATCTTCTCCTACAGTGGGAGGTTCTTCATTTTCCCAGTCCCCGTCTTTGCCTTCTGCGACTTGGGCAGTGAGGCTCGAGCACTTGCCGGTGAAGATCGAGGCAAAAGTCATTGAGTACCTCAGCCTTCTCCATATCCTGGGTAACCAGGTCTCCTGTTTTATTCTGGAGAGGGCCCACATTTTCCCTAGTCTTCCTTTTATCCCCGACGTACCTACAGAAGCTTTTCTTGTTGCCCTTGACGTCCCTGGCCAGACTTAATTTTATCAGGGCTTTAGCTTTCCTAACCTGATCCCTGGCTGCTCAGACAATTTCTCTGTATTCCTCCCAGGCTACCTGTCCTTGCTTCCACCCTCTGATGATGCAACATACCCTCCCTGAGTGGTTTTATTCAATTGCCATAAACGTCATTGCAGAAGTCCATTAAAAAGATGCTACTTAACGCACTAATTTTAAAATTAGAAAATGTCAATATGGTTTCCCTCCCAAGAATGTCAAAAGTCTGCAGCAAATATTGGAAACACTCAAAAGAAGGTAACAAAAATACCCTCCAGAGGAAGTGTCAGGCAATCTGAGTATAAAGGTGAATGTGACATGCAGGTAATGACAATATGTAAAAGAAGGGGGAAAAGTCAATAAACAAACTATAAAGTTATAAATATATCCAACTGAGACTGGCCTGAGTTGCAAGTTCAAGCAGAAATGAGAAGACTTGACTTCCCACAAGTCCACAACTGTGTTTCTTGGACACCTACTCTGCTTTATAATGACTGTAATAGTCTGCAAAAGAGTTTGTTCTTTAAACAAGCAGTCAGACTAAAAGTCTGTACCATCTACGTATAATTCTTGGTATGGACATTTTGTCCCTCACCAATAAGACAAATACTGGATCTCAACATTCAGCAAGACAGAGAGTTTTATCTGTGGTTTTTCAATGTATTAGCTGTAGACTTTCTCAACTGTTACTCATTTTAAGTAACAATGGCTGGAATAAGGATATGAGAGCAATTCAGATGGGATGAGATGAAAGTGTCTTCAAAGTAATGATTTTCTTTGATTAGATTAAACAAAATATATTACATTTAGTTTTGAACTATATTGCTCATGGGTGAAGACTACATACTTCTGCTTCAGCTCATGTAACTGCTTGTGCTGTTGTGCTTTGCTTTTTGCAGATAGAAGAGACAATGGGGCAGAAGGGGAGTTCATGAATGGCAACACAGCAAAGTCTGGTGTGAGAAGGATTTGAAAAATGTATTCACTGCAAATTAAAATGATAAAATTGGCCAAGTTCAGGGGGTCATTAATGACTAAAGTACAGCAGAAGTTAATTATAATCTTTAACAGAATTCATACAAAATAAGTGATTTCTGAACTAGTGAAATGGATTAAATAATGTTTATACAAAACATTTATTGCATATCTTGACAAGAAATGAATGTCTGTTTTAAACTTATTATTTCTGCAGTGTTCTTCATCTTCTTAGCCCCGTTACAACCCAACTGTAAGCTACCTGGGAATCTTTTATGAAAAAAATCTGAAAAAAACCCCAATCAAAAAACACTTAATGAATATGAGACAATTTTCTTGTGTTTAATAACTAAAAATAGTATTACTCAAAAGAGAAAATGGGAAAAAGGGAATCTCAAGCACTAATCTGATTGACGTTTTAGATAGTTCCAATGGAAAAAATAAGGTAAACGGAAGAGAAAAGAACTGCTAAAATTCTAATTCAGGACATTACATGGTACATATAAAACCAGGAGCAGGACTGAATTTTTATATGTAACTGTCGTGGTTTAACCTGGCAGGCAGCCAAATACCACGCAGCCACTCACTCACTCCCCCTCCCTCAGCAGGACGAGGAGAGAATCGGAAGGGTAAGAGTGAGAAAAACTCGTGGGTTGAGATAAAGACAGTTTAATAGAATAGAAAAAGGGAAAATAATAATGATAATGATAAAATATACACAATGAGTGATGTACAATGCAATTGCTCACCACCCGTGCTGACCGATAACCAAGTAGCGATCGGCACTTCCTGGATCACGCCTACCCTTCATATACTGAGCATGACGTCACATGGTATGGAATACGCTGTTGGCCAGCTGGGCTGGCTGTCCTGATTATGTTCCCTCCCACCTTGTGTACCTAGCTCAGTCAGTAGGCACGGGAGCTGTCCTTGGACTAGGAGGGCACTTAGCAACAACTGAAAACATCAGTGTGTTATCAACATTCTCCTCATCCTAACTCCAAAATACAGCACTAGGAAGAAATTTAACCCTATCCCAGCCGAAACCGGGACAGTAACTTTAGACTTTAATGTTGCAAACTCCAGCACCCTGGCAGAGCATGTATTCCTGTGAGCAAACCCATTGTCATCAAATTCCATAAATAATAGGGTGGGGGTTTTTTTCAGGAATAAATAGTTTCTGGGGAAGGACCTTCCCTAAAGCCCATGTAATGATGAATTAAAAGTTTTTCAATAAAATACTGATGTGTTTTCTAGATAATCTTTTCTTAGTAAGCAAAAGGCAATAGAAAATTTTTGACTAGTTAAGAATTAAAGTATTTTAGATTTGCAAAAATAAACTAAATTAATGCTTGTTTTGAATGTGATGGTCTGGCTAAAACAATATGAGATGTCCTTCCTGCTTCACATTTATGATTTAGAGATACCAAAATAGAATCAGTTTTCAGCCCAGTATAGGTGAATCCTTTTCCTGAAAACTTTCAGTGTCAGGTGGACGCAGAAGTTACAGCAAGCTGACTGACCGACTGAGCTAATCTATAAGTATTCAGTTAGCCCTCAAGTGGTTTGAATCAGGCCCTTATGTAGTTTAATGAAAAATATGTAGCACATTCCATGATGAGATTTGCAAATGCTTGTTCCTCATTAAAAAAAAAAAAAACCAAAACCAAACTAAACCAAACCTAAACCAGTGTCTGTCAGGAAAAGGTCATTCACAGATAATTGTTGAGAGTTATTCTGTACAGAATACCATCTTTCAAACTGTGTGATTCTTGACTGTACATCTGTTCAAAAAACGTCACTGTTATTTTCTTCTGTTGCCACAGTAATGGATAATTTGTATTTTCTTACTTTTATCTCCCCTCAAAACAATCACAGTATTTTACTGAAACTTCTCCAAAAAAACTTTATACTTTGGCAAACATCAAGGACGGAGAACACTAACATAAAGATTAAAAAAAAACCCAAGACCTCCAAAACAAACACATGACTCAAAACGAGAGATTGTCATGGGTAGTTGCTTTTTTTTAAAAAAACCCCACAACTAAATTGTGTTTTAACTAGGGCATGAGGGCATGGCAATGTTAAGAAACTGTTGAATTATGTTATCTTAAATCCTGCCTTAAATGAGGATGAGCAACCCAAATTCTGCTTATAATGTCATCACGTATTTTTCCACACTGTCCACATAGACAAATACATAATCTTTGCTTTTCTGGATGGTCCATAGTTTCCTTTGATGCTTGACTACAGATACGAAAGCATATATAGAAGTGCCCTGGTTCGGAAAGACAGATACCAGCTTAATTTCCATGGCAATCCAGGTCCAAGACAGTTGCCTAGGAAAGACTAAACTTTTGTGGTTTGAATCATGATCTTGAATGGGCCTATAAGAACCAATACAAGAGATGCGAGGCCGGTGGTGGACTACTTAAGAGCTTGTTATGTCACATATTTAACCAAGAAGAAATAGATGTTTGGCCTGGAGGGAATTAAATCCATATAATTCAAAAAGTGTTCTTTTTGAACCCAGAAGAGTTGTCTTAGTGCTAAGCCATTGGAGAGCCATCACATAAGAATTTTCAAAAGTGAAGTATACTTGAAGTTTATGTAGTTAAGTGCACAGGATATATGGAAGTCAGGACATGAAAGGGTTTGTAGTGATTAGGATGCAATGACGGTGTTTGCAGTTACCTAGTCACTATTTTGATTACTGTTCTTGCAACTGGTTTTTTTTTCACTTTTATCCAGTAACAAACTAGTATAAAAGGCACATTCTAAGGACACACAATTTGTTGACACCCGTTTTCTTTTAAGCATACCCCTTCTTTCAGTGAAAATCAGGTTTATGACACCTGGTCTCTTTCAGGATGATCATGGATCTTGCAACCTTGTATCTCAGCTGCATATTGTTTAGTGAAGAGTATGACCTAAAGGTGTTAGAACATAAGGAGTAAAATACTTTCTTAGGAAGCAGAAGCAATAAATTCAAGATTGCTTAGACTGAGGATACTCTGAAATTACAGTTTTCTCATTCCTGGCAAGTATTGAAAACAGTAGGATACTGTAGAACAGTAAGACCACATTTTCTACACATTATCTTCCTTTTATTAGAGCCAACCCTTCTTTACTGGGTGTTGATTCTAAGAAAAGGATCAGACAGCCTGGGTGCAAAGCCTAGGTGGAGGATGCCTAATATTTCCTCCTGATTTCTTATACACTTAGTGGAAAGAGACAGAATTAAATTAATGTTTCCCATTTTGTTTACTCAGCTTTTTCTTCCCTCTAAAATAAAATATTAAATTGCCACACAAAATGTAAACGCTGATCTACCCTACTAGGAAGATTAAGAGAAGTTTTATTTTATACAACTGGATTCTTCAGTTCTCAGGATGGGGAGTTCTCTTCTTCACATCTTCAATACTGTGCTTTGTTTTAACACTTTGGGAGTGTTTGTGTGATTTCCTGGAGGAAATGAGTTAGATACAGTGGCTGGGTTTCATCACATCTCATTTCTGATGTGCGGCATGTAAACTTCCATGGCTGAACTAATCACCTTAAATCCGCTTTATGATCAGTGGAAAGAAATAATAATTTCTAGGACTTGATTCATCAGGCCTACTTTGCATATCCACTTCATAAGATACTGAATTGTACCTAAAATTGCCTATTTTTCTTCATTGATTATAAACGGAATCCAAGGTGACTTGGTCAGATCTTTAGTAGACATCTGTCATCATCTGTACTGCATGTAGACATGAATATTTGGGTAGATGAATCCTTTCCAACTTGCCTTTGAAGTTACAAATGCTGTACTTGGGCAAGTGGCTAACATTGCATTCCTAAACAATGCACATTTTTCATTCTTTTTGCACTGCAATTTTAATGCACTTTCCTGTTAACTAAATTGGATATTTACAGTTCAGCAAAAGGAATACTTTGCCTATCTAACTTTTTAAAGAAGGTCAGATTACCCTGTATTCTAACAGGTTAGTCAGGGATGTGGGATCTGACCTAATCATTCAGTTTGGAATGGATATCAGAAGTCATCTAATTCAACCTTCTGCTCAAATCACTTCAACATTGATTTCAGACCAGGATGCTCAGCATTTTATCCAGTCAGGTCTTCAGGAACTCCAAAGACAGAGAATCTGCAGAGTCTTTGGATAACCTGGTCCACTGTTTGACTATCCTCATGGGGAAAAGCTTTCTTCTTATTTCCAGATGGAATCTCTCCTGATTCAGTTTATGATGTTATTGCTCACCCTTCCATCATGCACAGCTATGAAAGCCATGGCTCTATCTTCTTGATGACCTCCTCATAGATATTGGCATGCTGCTGTTAGGTCCCCCTCTTCTCCAGACTGAACAAGCCCCATTTCCTCAGCCCTTCTCATGGGGCAGTGCTCCAGCCCTCCAACCATCCAATGATCACTGGCCTGTTAATACAGCCCAATATACTAGGATGCACTGCTGACTCCTCTTTACTCTGCTGTTCATCTTTGCAGCAGAGCTGCTCTCCAGCCAGTCCTCCCCAGCCTTTATCATTGTAAGAGTTTCTTCCTTCCTAGGTGCAGGACTTTGCCTGAAACCTTGCTGAATTTCATGAACCCATTCCTCCAGCCCATCTATGTCTCTCTGAACAGCAGCTCTCCCCTCAAGCATATTGATTGTTTAATCCTCAAGCTACTATACATTTATTATATTGTCATAATCTACATTCATATATTTAAATTCATCTCTCATAAGAAAGAAAGGAAGTTAGGACGGAAGCAAACATGACAGTCTAGACCTCAAAACTGAGAAAAGTAGTATTTCAAACTATTGAGGTTTTCATCCATTTTTTTCTTCGTAGTGGTATGACCCTAGTCTTTCAGTACTTAGCAACACAGTAAGTCTGACCTAAAGATGCAGGGTGCTGCTTATCTTTCTGTTCCTGATTGATTAGTATCTTTTCAATAACATTTAATAAAAAACCCTGCTAGCATTTAGTAAAGATTCCTAGCATCAACTTTAGAAAAAAAAAATCCCCTGGTGGTTAAAAATCTCATCCAAAATGTCAAAAATCAGGTTTAAATTCCATGATTGAGGATAGATTGACCCTATAGACTGTAACATGGTGTTTGAGTATTTGTGCCTGCTTAAACAACAAAATAATTAAGCTGCAGGTGCACTAAGTTCCAAACAGTTTAGATATTCTAGGTCATGCAGATTTCCATGCTCATTGCAGAAGATTGTTGATGTCAAAATTTGCTCTGATGCCTCTACTGTGTAGCTATATCATCAGCTGGACAAACTAGGGATTCAAAAAGATGCCTACTAATGCTAGTGTGAAAGCTCTAAGTACTATCTGTTCTTAAATGTTTTCTCTTAGGAAAAAATCTTTCAACAGATGCAGAACAAAAACACATTTCACAGTGCAATTTTTTTAATGAAGCAGATTTTCTGATTTGTAGCCAGATCTACCTATAAATATTGCTATATAGCTTCCAGTAGTTTAGTTCCTCAAATCCTTCTATTTCCCAGATTGCCTGCCAAAGTGATATGGTGTATATAATGCAGAACTAAAAATAATTGATATAATTTAACTGATGTTATTTTAGCTGATTTTGCAAATCAGCACAAATTAATTTACTGTGATTATTTCTAGTAAAATAGATGAAATAGATTAATCTCTTTTTCCCTAACACTTAATTTCTCTGAAGAGACCAGCTGGGACTGTGAAAATAATTTAACATATATAAAGAAGTGTTCAAGATGACTATATTATTCGTTTCTCCTCCAACGGGTTAATGAACTGTTTCTGATGTAAACTTAAGATGATGGAGCTATGTTTGAAAGCCTCAAAATCTCTGGCATTCCTTTAGGTGTAGGGAATGAGGGACTTTTTGCTACTTCTTCAGAGATTTGGTTCACGGATTTCTTGCAATGAAAGACAGACAGTGATCTGAACTCTGGTGAAAATGCACATAGACTTCCTGCCAAAGCTTAATAAAGCATTGCTATCCGCTGGTTCTACTATTTGTAAGCTACTGGACTTGAGGGAGAAAGAGAAGGTCTGAGGGAAACTTGCATGAGAGGTAAAATTCTGTACTAATCACAAGTCCTGCTATGCAGACTGAGGAACTCTGCATAGAAATACAGCAGCATCCACTTTTTATCCAGCAAAATGTAGAGCTACTTATGCTGGCAAACCGATGGGTTTGAGATAAGCTAACAGGAAAGGTTTAATAAATATCCTCAGACAGTTGTTTAGACACTACGATTGTGATTTGAATTTACAAGGTGGTCAATAGCTGCAACACTAGAGTGGAAAGCTAAATGACCTAAACTAGAAGCCTAACTTTTAAATTACTGGAGGTACCTGAGTGAACCACAACTGTAACTCTTTTCTGCCCATATAAACATCTGCTGAGCCAGGGACAGCATGTGTCGTGGCTAGCTTAAACATATGGGTTCACTTATAAATGTTCTCATTGCCCATCTAGCTGCTGCCAAAGCATATGTGAAGTGGCTAAGCTGTGCCTGATCTGCCCTCAGAAGGCACAGCTCATGCATTGTGAAAATCAATGAAATGACACCAAGGCACAACAGGTAACAGAGAGATGAGTCAGTCAAGTAGTGCTCCGTTTCCCAAGAACAGCCCTACTTCTCCAGTAACTCTCAGAAAAATTGCTTCAAGTTTTCAAAGTAGTGTAGGCAAAACTGAATTTTGCCATCTCAAGGATGAAAAGCTGACATAGGTAAAAGGAAGGGGCTGAAGAGGGATAAAACATCGTGGTAGTGGGCCGAGAGCTGCAAGGAAGGAAAACCCTAAAGATTCAGGTTGTTCTGTCAGTAGCTGCTGCTGCTGCTAGGTGGTGGAAATACTCTCTTTGGTTACCTGTGCACTTTCTGATTTACCACATTTTCTGATTTCACCCTTAGTTGTGGCGAATCAGTCTTGTAAGGCACGGTGGGTCACAGGTGCCAGCTGGTTTGTCTCTAGGTATTTGGTTGCTTACATTGCTGCTGCTTAGTACCAGGTTTGATTCCCAGTATGGTTGCATTGCCCTACAGAAGCTAAAGCTTTTTTTACTAAAATTGAGTTTTGCATGTCTGGAGGACAAAACACATTAGAGAAGTCACTATGTGATAGGTATGGTTTTGCCCTTTGCTGCAAAATTTCACACTGCCGCTGTGTCATGCTCCTTTTTAATTGAAATTCGATATAATTTTTAGAGGAAAGTATTTGTTTAATTGCATCTTTTCAAACTCTCCTTGGACTCTCTCTCTTTTTTTTTTTTTTTTTTTTGAGGTACAACCAGATGAACGACATTGCAGTGATGACCCTGACTTTACACCATGCTCATCATGATACACTGCATCAGCTTGAGTGGTACAATTAATACAACATGACCTTATGCCATACTGAATGTCACAGCAACATTTTGTTTTTTCCCCTTCATTCCAGGAATAACTGTCAGAAATAATTTTTTATTGTGTCAACTACTCAAACACTTATATCCACAATGGTATGTGTTATAAAACACCTTATCTTCAAACAGTCTGGCAGTTAACCCCTGGAATATGTTCTCCAACCTCTAGATACTCACAGTGTTTTCCCAAATGACTGTATTTTCTTTACCTCACTAAGTTGCACAGTTCAGTGCCAGTAACAAGCTCTCCTGATTATTTAACCAATCTGTACCATACACTAGGCTTTTATGTTTTGCTTTCATTTTTTTCTGGCCAGTCCAGAAGATTTGGAATATTCTTTCTTGGCAGATCATGATTTCAGAATGCTTGTTCTCCAGATCAAGCTGATGTTTAAAAGCAAATTTCTTTTTCAGTATCCATAGGACTGCCTTTGCTCGGTATGTGGAAAATGGTTTTTGACAATCCTGTGAGGTCCTGAGTAGATAAGCAGAGCAATGCATGAACTCAAGAGCCATCCTGCAGGTCTCCAAGAAGAATTTGAATGAAACACTGATCAAAGCTGTGGAGGAAAAAAGCCTGCCATTTTAATTCAAACCTTTCATTGGAAGAGGGTAAAGGTTTTTTTGGTCAGATATTAGTATAAATTATTATAGTCAATGAACCTTTGGTGGTTTGCGTCCCCTGAACATCTGTTTTGGCTGAGCTCAAGCAAACTGCTCACATTAATATTAGCCAGCTGATGATTATCTTATTTCTGTGCTACAAAAATTTTCTTTTCCGCCAACTGATGATACTTCAAGTACCTGTTGCAAATATTTGGCTTTCATCATTCCACTGAAATAATGGCCCTCACTGTAATAATATTCCTATTTTGGGACCCAGTGCAATTCCCGTTAGAGCTATTTATTGAATTAGAGGAGAACTGAAGTAATATTCCTATGGTGACCTTTTGCTCTGGAGTACAGTGAGCTGATGTCTGTCACCCTTCAATTCATTTATTGCTAAGATGCTCCTATTGAGTTTGCTTCAGCATTGTTAGTATAAAGTAGCTCCCAGCTTATTCAGGAATTGGTCCTTCCAATGTATAAGAAATTTATCCCTTCACTGCATAAGTAAACTAGTCTGGAAAACTTAAGATCATATATTTTGTTCATTTTTGAACTAGGAAAAAAAATAATTCTGTTTTCCTTAATTAAAATGATAAAAATTTCTGTTAACAAAAGCTCATCTTTCATACAAAGAAAGGTAAAGGGATTTCATCATGCTGCCCAACTTTAGAAACCTTGACTTATTTGCCTTAGGACAAGAGTCTTCCCAGGCTGTCTGTACAGTCAGAGGAGAAAGATGGACTCCCTCTTAAGCATCATTCCTTGTAAAAGGTTACCTTCTGTGTTTTTAATCAGCCCTTGGATGAACCCTTCACTCTTTCTCCCTTGACGCTGCTAATGACCCCACAGGAAAAAATGAAAGAAAAATTATAAGAAATACTGAAGGCAGCTTGATCCTTCCCCAATGTACTCTCCAGCTCCTAGGAGTAGTGTTTTAGGTAGCTGCTGAACTGGAGTTTTAATCTGGACCACTAATAGACTCTGAAATAGTTCTATACATTGGTTTTGTTTGGGGTTGGTTTTTTTTTTTGGTAGTTTTTTAGTGCTGGTCTATCCTTTAAGAAATAGTGTATATAGGGTTCAGGATGCAGTTGCACACAGTAGAAATACTAAGTTTTCTCTTTCGCTCTCAATTTCTTTGCTAATTTCTTAACTTTATATTTCCTTTTTGACTTCTGCTAAGCAGGCATTTCCTTAGAAATATCTACAATGACTCCAAAAATCTGTCCTCTAAGTGATAATAGCTCATTTAGAACCTATCATTTTACATATAGTTTTTCTCATGCTTATCACTTTGCATTTGTCAACACTGAATCTTTCATATATTTTATTACTCATTCACTTCTTTAACTCTGTAATCAGCATTAGCATTGACTTTTTTGAATAACTGTGTATCATCAGCAAATTTTGTCACCTCACTGTTCATGTCCTTAACTGAATTATTTTTATTGATACGATGAACCCGTGTCCTAATTCAAGTAACCTTCTTCCTTTGTGCTATTGGTATTTTTTTAGGCTTGAACTTATTTTCTTATTTTAATCAGTTACTAATCCATAAGTGAAACTTGTTTCTGACCAATGATAATTCATTTTTCTAAGAGCCTTCTGACAAGAATATTGTCAAAAGCTTATAAGAGCCTTGTGTATGCAAGTCTGAATGGACCACCCATATTCATGTGTTATTTCACTTCTTCACAGAAATCTAATAGCTCTGTGAGGCACACCTTTCCTCTGTAAGAAAGGTGTTTAATTATTGATATTGAACTCTGTGTGTCATATTTATTCATGTATCTTTTCATACTTGTTCAACTGTTTATCCCTGCATCATCCCCCAAACCCTTTCTTAAAGGTCATTTTCTTATTTTATCACCAAATCCAGCTACCAGTAAGTAATAGTTACCTATCATTGTTAGTGCTTTAAATGTATAAATATAAGTATTTAATCATAATGAAGTTAATTTAGAAGTCTCGACTGATTCCACGTGGTCTTTGAAATTTCTTTCTTTTCCTTTTATTAACTGATTCTGAATCCAGCTCTACTACTGAGATTCCACTTGCAGGCAGTCACTCATTTCTGCCCCCATATAAACAAACCCCAGTGTGTCAAATTCCCTTAGCTCTTTGTAGTGTATATTGATCTAAAAATGTCTATATATTTAATTTTACCAAAAGGTCTAGTGAATACTTTTTATATTCTTGATCTCCTATTTGTGCTACAGGCTCTGTATCAGGCTTCATATTTTTTGGAAATCTTTTGTTATTAAATTCTAAGTCATTGGCAGCTTGCATCTCAAAATCTTTGTGCCTCTAACTTATTGTGATTTTGTACTTCATTTTCCAAATTATATATATTTTTTTTTTATTTTAAAGAATATCAGACCCTAATTTATGCATTTAGCTTCAGTGTCCTGCATTGGGCTGCATAACTGTAATCTGTAGAGTAATTAGTAGACAGGAGTAGTAGGAGTAGATCCAAGTGCTTTGGATCATCCCAGAAGAAGTAACTTTCTGTTTGTTCAAGGTAATCAAGAATATTGTCCAGTGCATAAAGACTTATGCATTAGTGTTATAAAAACTAAATGTTGGATTCAGCTACAGCTGTATATGTTATTCATTTAATCAAAAGTATAGTTTCTTTGTATTTTTTGCACAATAAGACTGTATAAAAATACAGTTATTGCTGAACTCAAACTCATCTAGTAAAAGCAGGAAGCAAACACTTTGAAATCTTTCAATGATGCTTCATAGCCTGGTTTTGAGGCCTCGGTGATCATAGCCTTGATCTATGGAATGTAATATTGACAGTATCAAGTCAAATTTTGCAGACTATGGAATTAGAATAGAATAGAATAAACTATTTCAGTTGGAAGGGACCTACAATGATCATCTAGTCCAACTGCCTGACCAATTCAGGGCTGACCAAGTTAAAGCATGTTATTAAGGGCATTGTCCAAATGCCTCTTAAACACAGATTGGCTTGCAGCATCGACCACCTTTCTAGGAAGCCAGTTCAGTGTTTGACCACCCTCTTGGTAAAGAAATGCTTCCTAATGTCAAGTCTAAACCTCCCCTGGTGAAGCTTTGAACCATTCGCAAGCGTCCTATCACTGAACACCAGGGAAAAGAGATCAGCACCTCCCTCTCCACTTTGTTTACATCTTTGTTTAATAAGGTAAGGAAAAGTAATTTGAAGAGAAATAGCTAAGAGACAGACAAATCTATACTAACCGAGCAATCACCAGTCAAAAATGAAAAGGGTGTACTCCAACCTTAAAGCCATCATATGTGTGAATTATAATGAATTTATAACCAAATATATGTACCTTCATGTGCATATAGCAGAGCAAAATGGATTCCAAAAGGATCTTTACAGTGCTGAATTTCTTCTTATTTAGGTTAGGAAATGTCAACATTATCCAGTTGCAAAATGTTATTATTTTTTTTTCTATTTAACTCCAAAATGAAGAACTTCTATTATCCCCTCTCCCAACAACAACTCATTCTTTAAAAGGCCTTAAATAATCCTATTTTAAGTTTATACAATAATTTAAAAGAGAGAACATAATTTTGAATATGGATGGCTAACACGTCTCAGCAAATAAGGATAGGGCTGCTATCATTGTGCTGTAATCAACATTTCTGATGTTTACTCAGGCAGTATAATTGTGATTTATTGTCTTGTTATTTCTGTCATGTCAACTTTTAAAAATGAAAATAGAGTAAGTGTTTGGTGCCTGAAGTTGGCAGTGAATGACCATAAATGGAGAATTACAATGCTCCTCAAAAACATAATTTTAACACAAAATCAAACCTGTTCCTGTACAGAATACAAACATGGCATTTTTCCAGATACCTACAACCTACAGATTTAGGAATGGCAGCTGTTAAACAAACAAGTAGCAAATGTGTGAAGTGTCATTTATCACTAATCGGAAGGCATTCGCAGAGCAATGAGTTTAAATTATTAACAACCAGCTACAGCTGAACATTAAAAAAAAAAAAAAAAAGAGGGAGACAGAGGCAGAGAGGGAGAGGAAAAAAAAGAGAGAGAATAGGAGAGAATAAGAGAGAGAACAATGTACTGCTTTCCAGGAACAGTATGTGACTATACCAAATATAGACATGGGGACAATGTCTCCATTCATTTTCATTTATTTTTTCTAGAAAAAAACATAACTCGTTGCCAGTGTTATTTTCTCCACTTGCAGCTGCCCTTTTGGGTTTTTCTGTATGTTGTCTTGTTCCCCTTCTTAGTGTTATGACTTGTAATCCTCCATTCAATGACTGCCACAGACTGATGTTGGTCAGCTACCTGTTGTTTCTTGTCTGAAATTAGACTGTAAATTCCTCAGGATGCTTCCTCATGCTTCATATTTTGTGTCAGCACAGAATGGCCTTGTGCCATTTATGAATACTCGTGTAATGGAGGCAATGAATGATAATAAAGGTTTCAGATAGTTAGATAGAGAAAATTAGGGGAGGGATAAATCATCCTCTTCTTGAAGACTTCTCTCCATAGCTTGATGGTTAAGGCAGGAGAAATAGATTAATTCATACTTGCTGGAGCAGGCTCCTGACCCAGCTGACAGTAGAGGCATTGGGGATCAAGAGCATGATGACTCAGGCTTACAGGATCTGCTGTTCCTTAGAGTGGTGTCTACATGGAACATGTCTTTTATTTGCACTTTCCTGCAGTAGCTCATGCTTTTATTCTCTGTCAAGACAAACTAGTTACTTTCCTGTTCTTGCTCTCTACTAATAAATATCTTCCAAAATGGTTCTAAAAATAGACCTGTTGGGAAGATTCCCAATGTGAATAACCCTCAATTGCAGCTTTCAGAGAAAAAAGAAAAAAAAAAATCTTCCAGAAGATTCCTGTTATCTTTGTATATTCTTTTACGTACACTTTTCTATTTTCATCCATCTCGAACAAAAAGTTAAGAGAAACATTCAAAACATAGTATACAATTCATTCAGGTAGATCCCAAGGACCTTACAAAAATAGCAATCCTTTACTGTGCCATTTTGTTAGGAACAGATATTGACATTTCATTCCCCCTCTGATTCATCGGCAGAAGCAAAAACTAAATGCAAGGCCAAAATTCATATGTTGAGTAATATCTTACTCTATGGCTAGTTTAATTAAGGTCAGTATGTCTACTGGTGGACGTGGTTTAGCTTTCCATCAGTGAGGGTAAAAATATCATCCTAAGAAAGAGGACTGTAATTTGTTGTTTGTGAGATGTAAATTCTCCAAAACTCCTACTTGAGTTCTTTTTTTTTTCACAAAACGGGGTGCGTAGAGCCTTGTGTAGTCCTTTTGGGCAGAAAATTACCATAGAGCACATTAGCACAGGGAGTTTTATCCTCCTATATCATTAATGAACTCAGTTTTACTTTCTCTGCTTTGTGTTTGCAAGCTTTTGTATGACAGCTGAACTCTTGGTTAATACGACAGGGACTGAGCCAGGAACCTCAAGAGCTAAGAACGTTAAATGCAACAGCTTGAGCTAAAAAACCAACCCTCTGTAGCTGGAAGCTGTAGCACTCGTATCCTCTGTGAATAACTCACTAGAACATTGCAGTTGCTCTGACTGCTCAGTTCTGATTTACTTTGCATAATTTCAAACTAAACTTTCTGTTCACGTATTTACACTCAAATACCTTATTCATTTTTGCTGGGTGTTTAGCTCTTTGTAAATGCAGACAAGCTTTTCAGATAAAAATGGCAGACATACCTAAATGATTTTCTCTGATTTCCAGTAAGGCTTACTCCAAGGATATGAGGCACCATTTAACTTCAGCTATCTAAAACAAAATCATAGAATCATAGAATCATTTAGGTTGGAAAGGACCTTTAAGATTATCGAGTCCAACTGTTAACCTAACCTACGAAGTCCACCACTAAACCATGTCCCTGAGCACCACATCTACACATCTTTTAAATACCTCCAGAATGGAGGGGATTTTTTGCGTAGCTTTTGTGTTATGTCTGTCAGCTCCAGGCTGATGCCTCAGATACCCTACAACATCTGAAATAGCAGTCCACAACTATGTAGATACCTGAATTATTCCCCTGGCAATGAGGAGTGGTAAGGGAATTAGCTACACTTTAAATCCTAATTTCATTGACATCACTAGCAAAACTGATTTAATTTTAGTTGTGCAGGTGCAGACCATTCCCTCCCATGAGCCTTAGATTAACAAAAAATACACCTGAGTAGATAGTCTAGGTACATAGCAGAGAGTATTTGCAAATAATTTTAATCTTCTTTGCTGGAAAATGGTAAGTATCAAAGATAGCTATGCATGATTATTTTTCAGTAGACTCCAAGTAAGTTTACCAGCTGGGCTTGAGCATTTTGTATGTTAAATAACCAAAAAAAGGAAAAAAAAAAAAGACAAAACAGTTGGCTCAGAACATGAGGGAGTAGTGAATTGTGCAATTTTTAAGTTTGAAGTTTCACTGCTAGGAATATCTTTATTTCTAATCAACAGAACAAAACCACATAGTTGTAAAAAGAAATGTTCGTGATTGCATTATACAGTCACACAATCTATGCCTGCACAGTTTTGTTATGGAAAGCTGTTTGCTTTGTCTATTAAGAAACTGCAGAGTGTCTGATTCAAATGAAATGAATAGAAGTCTGAAAAATAGTGGAGGGACTGAAATCTCAGAGCTGTCCTCTACTTTGAAGTTTAAGTCCTTTTAAGAAGAGATCATGTCTACATAGATTTTTGGGGCTTTTTTTACTCTCCTCATAATATCATGCTCTTTACTACTCGATGCAAAAATACTTCAAAGCAAAAGAAAAATGCATGTATGTAATGTAAATATCATAGCAAAACAGAAAGAATTCATGTGTTTGTAAAAAGATTCATGAAAATGTTTTAACTGCTTACAGTGCTGCAAGTTTTCTGACAATTTTAAGCACGTGATCATAAGCCCTTCTGAGGCTAAAGACTGTCTTAAGCAGCATCTTAGCTGAGTGACAACAATGGAGCAAGACATAGTCATTTACATACTTCTAGTGGCAGATGAAAACCATAAATAAATGGAATTCCTTTGAAAAATTGTTCTGCAAATACTAAGTATGTATAATTATAAACACCAGTTCTCCAAAGTCTTGATAGATTTATCTCCCTCCTCCTAACAAAAATAAAAAACAGAGAACAGTTTACATCTAAGTTCAACTGGTTTCAGGAAAAAAAAAAATGGCTAGAGTAGTCTTCTCTGTAGATTAATATGCCATTTCATTGAAAAACAGAATTGGTGTATTCCAAAATTACAAAGACTTAAAACATCCACGAGATTCATACAGAAAAATAGCAGGTTTACAGAAAAGCCTTAGAGCTTTCAAGCATTTAATTTAAACAGACAATGTGTGTGTTGCTTTGCCTGTCACTAGAAGCCGTTTTTTTTTATGATGATCCTTTCCATATTCAGACCCTTTTAAAATATTGAATATTTATCTTTTCCCTTCCACTGAATTTTTATGTTTTTGTTATGTAAGTTACGCAGAAGAGGACTCTTTCTAAATGTGCAGTAATGATACTAAATCTTCATAAATGCGTAGAAGAAGAAGCAAGACATCAATAAAAAGTACCTGAAGTGGAAAGAGTTTTGACAATAAACAAATTTTTAAAAATTAAAACTAAACCAGCAGTCTCCAGTCAGACACTAACATGAATCGTTGATCAGACATATAACTCTCCATGTAATTGTTTCCCCCTTAAATCCTGCAGACATAATTCAAGCCTGGAAGGAAAAACACTAAGATGTCGTTCCCTATTGGGCTACCTAGGCTATTTCAAACTCTTGGAGTGTTTAAACTGAGTCATGTCTGATTTATTATTTTCTCGTGAGAAGCAGAAACCCTCTTGGCAACTGAGATGAAGACTCAGGTCTCTGAAAGCCATGGATCTCAGGAGCTTTTCACACTCAGAGCCACTGTGTGGTAGACAATGTAAGCTACTTTCTGCAGGTCTAGATGTTTGTGGCTCTCACCCATCAGTCTGCCTTCTCCTAACAGAGGGATGATGAGGGCAAGAGATAAAATAATGATGTTATGGTCATTGTTATCTTAGTGATCCCATATGGATCTGCAGAAGATCTAGATTTTCCTGTTCCTCCACAATCTGCAACTGATATTTAACATCTTCATAGGCCAAATACTAAAATTCTGCACCGCATACTATTTCTGCCTAATTCTTACTTCATGACTTAGAAACCTCTGGAAACTCCTCCCTTTCTGAGCTGTTTAGCCCTCTAAACACTTTGGCAGCAGACCAAAGTTGACACCTGCCTGGAAAAGCAAGAACCGTGTAACTCCCAAAATGGGCAGTTCTCTGAGCACAGATGGATGAATAAAGTATAAAGTGAGTCAATGTTGAACATTACAAACTTCCATAGCCTGGGATATTCTTTATCTTCAGTAAAAACAGAAGCTAATTCCTTTGCTGAAAGGGAAACATTTTACTTACACCAGATTCAATGACTGGAGACAGGAATGTCACATTTTACTGATGTTCAGCCTGTGTGGAAAGCAGCTTACATGGTCTCCTAACGGCTTTTCAGCCACTATCTATGACAACATTACTCCTACTAAAGCATAAGAGTAAGTTGTCAGCTTTTGCATATTGTATGGCTGAGCTCTTTCAGTTCTCTAGCCATTACTACTGCCATTAGTACTTTTTGAAAAACTTCCTGTGTAATTGTGGATACTGCTGATCACAACAAATCTTCAGAAATTGTAACCCCACATCTATTTACTTCCCTAATGACTTAATTTCACATAATTCTTCTGCTGTCAATTTGCTCCTTAGAAAATTACGATTTTATTTATTTATTTAATAATTTTTGTGTGCGCTTAAGACAGCCTGACTCAATTGCCACCTCAGTTGAAGAATAATTACACATTAGATGCTATAAATGGACACAAGGAATATATTTCCCTAAGCATCCAGAAGAAGAGAAAAAAAAAAAACAAAGAGCAGGCTTTAGAAACACTTGTAAACCACTTGTCTATCCATACCAGCTGTTTGACACCAGCACTCTCCTTGAAATAATTTTTAGGCTGAAATCACACAGCAATGCTGCTTCTGAAATGTTAATGTTTTCATGTCTAAGGCAAGACTAGATTATTCTACCCCTGAAGTTTTTTAGCAGGCAGTTAGGTCCTTGCCAGCATCAACATTTTGGACCCCTACAGATGATAGAGTAAAAGAACTGCCTTCTGTCTTGCTTTCAGGGAATAAGTGCTCCTTCTGACTCACACTCCCTTACTCCTCTTGAATGCAGCTGTCTTTTTCTCATCAGAGTTCAAGTAAATTTACAAGGGTGCTTTAGTGAGAGAAAACTGAAAAGGCTGCTTATTCTCCAAGATCACTATGTTGGCTTTTTTCTGAGAAACACTTATTGTTCAGTAATGATATTCGCTGCCGAACTCACGAATTGAATCTGGGGGAGAGACAGGGAGGATGTTTTGAAGGTTAAATTAAATGACAAGTTTTGTCAGTGTGGTCCATAAAGATCATAATGTGTTATTTATTTAGGGCTTTTGCTGGGACTGGGATTGTACAATGTGGAATGTACTCTCTGGAATATTTGCAAGTTTTGTCCCACGTGTTTGGAGCCTAACAACTCCAGAAATCTGCCGTGGAGAGCCTGTGGCTTTCTGACGGTCCATTAGTGTAATAAAAAAGTGGTTATATACTTCTAATCTGGGTGCGATGGGTCATAGCCACTTCTCACGACCCAGGCTGAACCAAGCAAGCAGGGGGTCTTATCCTCTCTTTATTTGACGTCATATCTCTAGTACTGTCTGACAAAGAAAACTGAATTTAATTACAGCTGTGTGTCTATTCCTGGTGGTGGGATTGCTTAAGGTATCCTGCATGGGTGTCTGGACAGGTGACCATATGGATTCTCAGGGGAAGAACAAAGAAAAGATGACAGGAAAAGTAGGAAAGAACAAAACACCAACTCTATGTTACTCCCTTACCAGCACTAGTGGTTTTTTTTGGTAAGCTCATACGAGCAGCACTGGCCAAGGTTGTGCTTTTTATGCTTTGGCAACATCCTGAATGCCCCATTGTGCCAGTCAGCATCATTTGTCATTGTTAGAGGAGCAGTGATGTAGCACCTTTGATCTATCTTTCTTAGCAAACCTGCTTAACGATAGCTCAAAAGTATGCTACATTTTTCTCATAGCCAGCCTGTTCCCCCAGAGCACCAAAGGACAACCCACCTTTGTCTCTCAGGCGCTGGGTGGGTACTTTGAAAGAAGAAAACAGAAGCTCATTGGCTTGTGTGAACCTGTGGAAGTCCAAGCTAGACCAAAAGAAGCAGCAAGCCAAACTTTTGGGTGCACTCTTGGGAGGAAGGGAAACGTGGGAAGAAGTGACAGCGGATATTAAAATATTGTATGTAGTGTTTTGCAAATGAAAAATAGACATTTCAGATGGTTTTGCAGTAGACCTCGTTGAGTATTACATAGGTGAATGCAGAAAATGTTTCAAATTAATGTGGCAAGTTTACTACACTCTTACTTATGAGTTGTAAGTATTTTAATTTCTCTATAACACTGAATTATTGCAGCCGCTTTGGATTGAGGCCTAACAACTCCTTTAAACCTTTAATAATTGAAAACCTGCAATTCATTTATTGATTTCATCTGAAAATGGAACTTCAAAATATTTTAAACTGCTGCGGAGGAAAAAAAATCCTTATCTGGAACTAATTTGAAATTTCATCTGTATTTTGCCAAGTTCTTGAGTACAATGTTTTATAATGTGATCTGACAGTTGGACTCTGAGGTAAAGAAACAATTTGCTTAGAGCAACTGTGTAAGTTACCTCTCCAAACCACTTCATCTGCCCTTCTCCTACTGGCCCTAAATTTGTGTCAGATAATGTGAAAGGCCTGCCAGTATTCTTTATAATCTGTAGAAGAAAAATAAAACCAGGGAAGAATCTTAATAATTATTTTAAGAATTTAAGAATTGCCTAAGAATTTGCTTTAAGCAAGCAAATTTGCTTTTAAAGCAAGGAAGATGTTAAGATGTATAAGAAAATATCATAGTGTACACAGGGAGCTTTACAATGTCTTTATACGAAACCATGATGCAAATTCGTAAAGATAATAAAAATACTTGGAGCCTTGTCTCGGGTATCTAGTAGTCTCAAGAAAAACATTACTAAAACGAGGCCTAGAAAAACTCATAATAAAAACACAATATGTTTCCCTTCCTTAGCATGGTGAAAAAACTAAGGGTAGAAAATCATGTATTGAAAGTAGATTGGGAACTTCTTGCTGTATCATAGAACAAGAATTGATTTTACATGAGAAATAGAGGTAGGATATCAAAACACAGGAAATGCTGAGACAAGAACTTAATTGAAAACAAAAAGGGAGTTCTCTAGAGTGTTCAGAATTATAATCAATTATAATGAATGTTGTGGAAAGGATATTGTGCCTTTCTTAAAATTAGAGAAAAAGATGATAAATATCTGCATATTATCTTACAGCCTCTGGTGTTGGTCACTGTAAAAAGATGGGTTAGCGAGTTAGAAAAAAACGTGGATTGATCTAGTGAGACAAAAATGCTTTCAAAATTAAATGTAAATAATATAAAACTTGGCTGTTAAGGTTTGAAATTGTAAACTCAATTTAGACACTCACCAGTTCATTGATCAAAGGGAGAGGAAGCCCAGTTTAGGGGATAGAGTAGGACAAAGCAAAAAAACTAATAACCTAGGGAACTGCCTAGTGCTTTTTTGTTGATTTGTTTTATGTACCTACAGAGGGAAACTGAAAAGATAAATTCTTGAGACTTTTATTTCCCTGCCCTGAATAGTATCTACCTTTCAGTTACATGGATACACAAAATTTAGTTTAAGCCATTGGTGTCACCAAATCATGGATATTCTCTATTGTCAAGCTAAGACTCTAACTCTCAGTATTCTAAAGTGGCTGATACAGTCATGCTTAAATTTTCAGCTGACATTAATGATAAAATGTCCATGAGTGAGTGCACTGTTTTATTTCTACAGCAGAGGGTAGATTTTATCCCCCTTCTTATTTTATCCTAATGACCATTTCACCCATTGCTGCCTGATTCCCATCTGCTGAGACAGTCCATGAGAGCTGAGGACAGGCGAGGCCTTCCGAGTAGAAAATTTATTCAAAATTCCTTTGTTTGGCCACTAGATGACTCTCCGATCTATTAAAATTTAGCAGGAAAAGCAGTAGCACCTGGGAACACAAAAATGGATGCTGGGGCAGGGGCTTGGTTTTGGGTTGTTTTTTCATTTGTTGTTGATATCAGTAGTTCGGTATGTTAAGACAGTATGGGACAATCTACCCAGAGGTCAAGACTAAATTCAAGTTTACATATTTTTACAGTTGAATGCCTTGTTTGTTTGTTTGTTTGTTTGTATTTTCAAGAGTCTCCCAAGACTTAAAGATAAGGAATCATAAACACATACAAAAGTAGAAAATAAGCAACCTTGACAAACCTAACAGGCAAAGGTGAGACTCCAGTGTTGATATCATCACATGAAAAATAGGTGATGGTAGGAAACGGTGTCTGATGGTCATTCCACTGATGTTCTTTGGTCCTGAAAGCTCCATTTAGTTTCAATTCATTCCTTCAGCAATTTCGGTCTCTTCATGAGAATTGGTATTGTTATTCCTCCACTTCTACCATAAAAGCTTCAGGAAGTTGGTATAGCATAAAAGTTACAGTTACTCTGCTTCCCACTTCTCTCTCTCCTGCCTCCAACTTCCTCCACTAGAGAGACAGTATGGTTTCTAATAATAGGGACTTGAATGCAGGTGTATGGAAGCAAAAAATTCAGCTCTAATTCAGCGTTCCACAACTGAGCTATGTCTTGATGAAGGTCGTTCTGAATCATGAATTGTAAGGCTGACTGCCGAGCTGACATCTGCAGCATTTTAGAGCTTCAGGAGCCTAGTAAACTGACCAGGTATATTATGCAGCCCTCTGAAGAGAACTAGTGGACAGAGACTTAAAATAAATCCCAAGATGCAGTCTTCTGTGATGTTTTCTGCTGAATTGAAGAGCAGATGGTAGGCTGCTATTTGATCTTCAGATTCTTAAGCAGACTGCTATGCTGTGAGTAGGAGGCTATTCACTATTATCTATTAAACTGGATGGCAATAGGCAACTCAACAAACCAAGTTTTGGTAGGAGTACTTCTATTTGTTTATGAAAAGTCCAGGAACTAGCACTCCTACAGCAGATGTTTATTCTTTTTTTGATGTTTACAGTCCTTCCCAATGTAAATTACTGTTATGTGGTATAAAAAAATCCAATGTGCCCTAAAATCCAAATACGTTTAACTGTGTCATTGGTTGCTGCTTATGTCTGATGGAGAAAATGGGACAAATCTGAAGATCACATGAAGTGAATATTTACCTAGCTTAGTTTTTGATAGCATGACCAGAATCACCAGTGAACCAAAACTATTATTTGTCCAGCTCTAGAGATGATCATATTTTCAGAAGACATTATGAAAAGAGATTTATTTGATCAGGAGAAGTTTAGTGTGATATCTGAAAGTAGGAGAAAAAATATTTACTTTGGTTCTCTATTAAAAAGTTCTAATCCTCCAATGTAAGCAGGAAGTAAAACTAATTATATATACTCCTTACAAGTAAAAAAGTGTTTTCATCAAAGTGATGACGATTTCAGAAGTATTTGAATTCTCATATGTATTTTCAAAATTTATTCTAAAATGCACTCATTATGAGTGAATGAATGAATAACTAGTTCAATTTAATAAAACAAATGTTAACTATTACGTCTTTCCAAGGATAGATATTAACACTTTTTATTTCAAGATGGGATTATTTAAATGTATTTGTAAATTCTTCCAGTAATGAAAAAAATGAGTAAAGGTCAAGCCTTAGAATGAAGACCTGGTGCCAATTACATCACTGTAACCGATATTTCGGTTCCATTCCCTGCTTTATCTCTGATCTATTTTTTATGTTTCATGAGGAATGACTTAAGCAGGGACCACAGAGTGACATTGGAATTTCTCAGGCAGCCATTTTCATTGGATAATTTTCAGTCAATTGGGAAATTCACCAAGGGAGCATTTAAGATTTCTGCATCTCACTTTTTAATCTGAGTTTTCTTTATTCATCTTGTCCTGGTTTCAGCTGGGATAGAGTTAATTTTCTTTAGTAGCTGGTATAGTGCTGTGTTTTGGATTTAGTATGAGAAGAATGTTTATAACACAGTGATGCTTTAGTTGTTGCTAAGTAGTGCCGATAGCCAAGGACTTTTCAGCTTCCCATGCTCTGCCAGGTGCACAAGAAGCTGGGAGGGAGCATAGCCAGGACAGTTAACCCAACTGGCCAATGGGGTATTCTATACCATATGACATGCTCAGTATATAAACTGGGGGAGTCGGTTGGGGAGAGTGATCGCTGTTCGGGGACTGGCTGGGCATTGGTCGGTGGGTGGTAAGCAATTGCATTGTGCATCACTTGGTTTGTATATTCTATCATTATTATTATTATTGTTATTGTTATTGTTATTGTTATTATTACTACTACTACTACTACTACTACTACTACTACTACTACTACTTCTTTCCCTTCCTTTTCTGTTCTATTAAGCTGTCTTTATCTCATGAATTTTACTTTTTTTTCAATTCTCTCCCCCATCCCACTGTGGGTGGGGAGTGAGCAAGCGGCTGTGGTGTTTGGCTGCCTCCTGGGTTAAACATATCTGTCTTTCTAGCTAGGAAATGTCATTATTTGATGGCATTGGATTTATGGAGTCTGATCAATCAGAGCTTATACCCTCACAGTAAACTTGAAAAAGTATAGATGGGCAGTGAAATAAGAATATACAAGTGCTTCCTGTCATTGTCTTGCATTGTAAAATTTGTCAGCTAGGCCCTAAACTTCAATAATGGGAAATCAAGAGGTCAAGAAGAAAACCTGCAGAAAGGTAGCTAGAATTTTTAATTACATAAATTCACCTTTGATACTAGAGAATTGTGCAACATTAGCACTTCAATATCTTCCTCATTTTAAATAGTTTCTTTCATATTCTGTGCCATGGCAACTACAGACAGACTATAGCCATGGACAAATTGAGTCTAGAGGGAGCTTCAGAAGCAAGTCTGGCCCTCATTCAAAACTCTTTCAAAATGGATGAAAGGGGTCTATTGACTTTGATGGACTTTGGCTTGAACTCTTCCGGTTTCTACAGGCACTCTTGGGTTCTGATCACGTCTCCAGATGATGTTCATGTATTTCATTCAATTGCTGCTTATTTATATGTATTGAATAGCACTTGGAATAGGTCCAGGAATACAGGACTTTTGCCTTCCAGGATGATGTTTTAACAGTGAATGCAAGAAAATAAATTCTTTTTTTTTCAATGCCTCTGAATTTTCTGTGATTTCCTGCACAGTGACACGAATCTTGCATTAGGGCTATCTTCCATCACTCCAGAATCAGGCCAGGGGTGACGGGACAGGTCAAGTAAGATGGAATGCTCATGGACAAAAAAGGAAAGGGATTACTGTCCACATCAAAATTACTTCTGTAACCATTCAGGCCAGAGTCAAAATTGCATATATCAAGTTGTAGCAGAAAACAGTTTTCCTTGCATTTCACTGGATTCCAAAGCTGCCCGACTGTGGGAAAAGGCAGGACTGCAAGCATTATAAGGAACTGACCAAGAGCAAGGTACCTAGGAAATAACAGCTTTTTTGCTTTAGAAAAGCCGAAGAAATGTGACTAGGTGTTTCTGTGATTTTAGAAAGTGAGACTAAGTCTTTGAAAGTTTGTGGCCTTTATCTCCACTTCTGTGAGTGGAATGTGCTGATCTGAAAACATGACAAGGGGCACAAATGGTCTACCACCTGCTGCCTGAATCGAGAACTCACCCACAGGTCACCAGTCTTGTCAAAGAGATTTGCATTGATGGAATATGAAATGACATTACCATCAAAACATATAAATTTATCTTTCCTTTGAAGAAAAGCAATAGCCACACTAACTTTGAATTTTGAAGATAGGAAGGCAATTAGTTCAAAAGTACTAGACACAAATGGGGAAATGAATTCAATGTTGCCACTAATAGAAACTGGCAGTTTCAAACCCTGAAAGATGGGCTGCTTATAAAACTTTTCAACGACAAGTCCCCAGCTACTGAACTGATTTTAGACCATAAGAATGGAATCACTTGAATAACCATGTCCAGTCCTCAAAAAAAGCAAGTCTTTCTGCTGTACATAAATAGATTTCACAGAACATCTACTCCGTTTGCCACCATACCCTCATGAGCCACAGACTATGTTCCAATAACCCTCGTCACAGGAATAAAGCAAAGGAGATTGTGGGAATTGCACAAATTCTGTTAAATAAAACTTTGCAAATGATGTTAGAAAGCAGACTACACTATATGCTACAGAAGAGCAAACTCCCTCCTCTGCTTGCAAAAGACTAAAAAAGAATCTGGTTAATGCAGAAGTCCTTGAGCATATGAACAAAATACAGCAATTAAGCACTCGAGATATTACAGTGCTATTAAGGATATCAAAGTTGGGTCTTCTGCCTGCCTTTAACTCTGCCTTAACTTCAGCTTTCTCCAGCCTACATTAGCTTAACATCAGGGCCTCAACTTTAGAAATTATTTTGAAATTTCTCAGAGCTGTGTTACAATCTCTTGCATCACTTTCAACTCTTTTTTTTTTCATTGTTTTAAATAAAATCTAAGCTGAACTGTTAATCTTAAAATATGTTAATTCAATCACAAATGGTCACATTCAATTCTTAAACTTCCTTCTCCTGAAATGCAGTCTGCTGTCTTGCTGCTGTACTGACCATCACTAACACTAATTAAATGAGTTTTGATGAAGACAAGTAAATATAACTCTGGCTGACAAGACATCCTGTCATCCATAGAAATACAGAGCATAATAAGTGTTAAATCCTTTACTAGTATGGTTACCCAGCTGATATCCTGAAGGATCTATTACTGTATAAGGATTCATAATTTAATAACGCTTATTTTTTTCACTAACACAAGGCATCTCTTTAAATGTAATCTATATTAGTTATCCATGTCTTTTCTGCCTGTCTGCAGGTATGCTACCCAAAACTATGGTAAGACTAATATCAACAATCACCTGAGAATTTTCAGCAAATACAGAATGTATCTGTTTTTTTTTTAACAGAATCTGCTATAACTATCAAAAAACAGGAATTCATAAATATGTGCTGATAATTTATTTTTGTTCAGACAAACTTGAAGGTGTCATTAACAATATTTAAAAGTGAGTGGTATGGAAATCAGCTTTACATTAGAACACCTCTCACACTATTTCCCCTCATAAAAGTTAAAATCAGTTGCAGATCTCCTAAAATGAGCCATCAGATTAACATTTTCTAAGATATCAGTGGTGGGTTCTCACTGGAAATCTATTCCTCTGGCAGGCCACCAGAATTTAAATTTGGCAGGCTGTAGTGTAGTGTAAGGTTTACTTGTTCAATCAAGCATTCAATTAACTAACATGTCAGTATGTTGGCCCTTTGTGAGACAAATAAAAGGCAGCTAAAGTGCATTGAGCCATCTGAATGGATAGTTGTGTAATTAATATTTGTTTTTAATTTATTTTAAAATGTCCAGATGCTCTGGCAATCAGTTCCTGGGAAATTCTTAAAATAATTGACTGAGTTCTGTAAACTTACTAGAGGGCAGCAGGTTTTCCTCTGTGTGTGATTAGAATTGGGCAAATGATTCAGGAGACCTTTTCGAAAAATTTTTTTTTTCCTTTTTTGTGATTATACATTGTTTACAGTTATGACATAATTTCTGTGTAATTGTCTATTTGTTAAATATTAGGGTTAAATATTAGGGTTTATCAATTATCTACAGTCTATCTAAGACTATCATTGTTTTGGGATCACATGGCATTCTCCAACTCAGTAAACCAAGCCTTATTAGTCTGAGGTTTGACAAAGCAGTGGACCTCTTCTTGGGAGAGAAGAAAGCATGTAATTTCAGAACATTCTTTTCTCAGTTAATCTCATCTTTGTAGCTACTCCAGCAGTAGATTAATCCTAGTTGTGTAAGCTCTAAACAGAGAGAGAGAAAGGCATTTAAGTGTGTAATTTTATTACATGTGTGTTGAGACAGGATGAGTCGTCCTCTGAAAGCACGGCGCTCTTTCTACTGCTTAGATGAGTAACTTTTAGGTGAAAAAATTAGGGGGGAATAATCAGAGCCTTTCAGTCTGTTTTTGTCCCACTTAACTATAGTACCTAAATTAAGAGCATTGCTACTCTAGACAACTCCTATAACCAATGGAGATATAGGCATCTTTAGAGAATGAGGTAGCTTGGACACCCCATTCCTATTAAGTACGGAAAAAGCCTAAGCCTATATTAATAATTAAAATCAGATGAATCAGATCTTTATGTAACAAAAGGTTGCATTTCGCCAAGGTCTCAGAGTAAATGTGATGCTTCTTAGCTAACCAAAAGAGATAAGAAACTGGGCTGATTGGCTTTATTGCACATTTTATACTTACATTCCCTGATGACACTGATATCATGGGAATTGCAAGGACATTTATAAACATCATTTCAGTGGCGATCATTTGTCAGGCTCATATGATACTACAGGCCCTAGTGGGAGGACCATTATGTGCTCCACTGTGCCATCTCCAATGCACTATTTTGTATGTCTGGTAACTCCTAGAATTTATTTTTTTTAATCTCATTCCCTGTTGCATTTGCATCATTCAGTTATGCATTCCCCCCACTCATACATTGGATTGAAATGTCATTTGCAGAAAGAGCATTCCCACTAGTATCACCTGGTTTATTTTTCTTCTGACCAAGGTTGCATTGATTTTTCTGCTGCCTTCTTCCTGGCTAACAGTTAATGATCACACTCAATGTACAGATAACAGAGATGCCAGTATCCTTGTAGTGGTTAGCTGTGATCACACAGAGCCATTGTCACACACAAATAGAATCATAGAATCATAGAATCATAGAATGGTTTGGGTTGGAAGGGACCTTAAAGATCATCTAGTTCCACCCCCCCTGCCATGGGCAGGGACACCTTCCACTAGACCAGGTTGCTTAAAGCCCCATCCAACCTGGCCTTGAACACTTCCAGGGATGGGGCATCCACAACTTCCTCTGGGCAACCTGTTTCAGTGCCTCACCACAAACAAAAGTAATAAAAGAGATCCCACAAGCATTCATGAACACAGACACATTTATTTGAATGATAATGGAAACCTCACCAAGAAGGGGTAGATTAGTTCATAAATCAGATATAAGGAATACCTTTTCAACCTCTACATGTTGCATTCAAGATATAATGGGTTCATTTTTAAGATAAACTGCTTACAGCTACCTTTTTTACATGTAATACACTAATGCTAACTTGTATGTTTAAAAATCCTAATATCTTTAATGTTTAGTAGGAGATTATATTGAATTCTATGTTTTGTAAGATTTACGTTACAGCTATGAAAGCTTTTTAAAATATGTGAGTAATATTTTCCAAGCTCCCCTTAAGCTTTCTTCAATGTTCAGTTTCTGACTAGAGTCTGCTTGGGGGCTTCATTTTCAGGTGGCAGAAGTTTGACATTGTGTGCTGGTTTTGGCTGGCATAGAGTTAATTTTCTAGAGTAGCTAGTATGGGGCTGTGTTTTGGATTTGTGCTGAAAACAGTGTTGATAATACAGGGATGTTTTAGTTGTTGCTGAGCAGTGCTTACACAGAATCAAGGCCTTTTTCTGCTCCTCACCCCACCCCACCAGTGAGTAGGCTGGGGGTGCACAAGAAGCTGGGAGGAAGCATAGCCAAGACAGCTGACCCAAACGGGCCAACAGGGTATTCCTGTTGGATATGACGTTATGCTCAGCATATAAAGCTGCGGGAAGAAGGAAGGGGGGACTTTCGGAGTGATGGCGTTTGTCTTCCCAAGTCACCGTTAGGCGTGATGGAGCCCTGCTTCCCTGGAGATGGCTGAACACCTGCCTGCTGATGGGAAGCAGTGAGTGAATTCCTTGTTTTGCTTTGCTTGCGTGTGTGGCTTTTGCTTTCCCTATTAAACTGTCTTTATCTCAACCCACGAGTTTTTTCACTTTTGCCCTTCTAATTCTTTCCCCCATCCCACCTGGGGGGAGTAAGCAAGCAGCTGTGTGGTGTTTAGTTGCCAGCTGAGGTTAAACCACAACAGTAATTAAAAGCTCAAAGGTATATATGAGATTAAGGATTTCAGGAGAATGAAATTGAAGATAGATTTTCAGTACAGATATCACTTGCAGTATGCAAAACTTTGACATTTTTATTGCTCTTGGGGTACATTATCAGCAGATAGTGAACTCAACTTTGGGTTCCTATGGATTAAGAAAAATTGCTAGCATGCTGTGAAATGGAAAAGCAAAAGATTATCCTCTTTATTTAGCATACGTATGCAAGCTTCTAGCATGCGAACATTTAAAGGGTTTAATTTCTATAATTGGTGCTCCTAACAGAGTGAAAATTTTAACTGCATGTTTCTGAGTTTATCTGTATACAAAGCATAAATATAAAAGAACAGCCCAAGAATTCTGCTGAGCATTACTTTTTTTTAGAACCTTTTTCTTGTGTCTATCTTTTTTCCCTTATTCCTTCAACTTGAAAGAGGGATAAAGAAGTAGGAAACTCTTTTACAGTGTTTAGCTAGAGCTAGTGGGACCCAGGCAATATTACTGCCAGGATGAATCTGCATATTAACTGACCCTTTGTCTAGAGGTCTAGCACTTGATGCTCTTTTATATTGCCATAATTAAAATGAGTCGATGGGTCAATTAAAGTGAACCTTTTAATATTAATGACCTTTGATTACACCTAACAGAAGAATCAATGGTATAAAGTTGGCACAGGCTGGAAATACTAATCCAGAAAGCCTGTCAGGGAAGCAGACATATCATGTAACAAGGTTTGAATTTAAAAGCTAAAGTAGGGCTGTGTCATATTAGCAAATAAACAGAGTTGTATCATATAGTACTATGATAAACATTAACAGGTCCTTGCTTTCATCTAAGGTACCTCTGTTCAATGACATTGTAGCTTATCACTCAATCTAAGTTTCTTAAAAGTAACTGTTGCTGATGCTCAGTCAGATGTTTTAATTACCAGCAATGTTATGGTGGTCCATGATTTGTTATACTGGATCAACTTTCAGTAGCAATAAATGTATTTATCTATTTCAATAAAATTGTTTTATTAAACGACTTTAGCAGGATAGGTGAGTGAATTCTTTTTCTTCCACAACCTCTGGAAATGACAATATTCTCTCAAGGATTCAGTTCTGACAGTCTCTGTAACAGTGATTTCTAGTGATGGCTTGTTCATGGAAAAAGGCCTTATATCACCCACAGGTGGTTTGATGAGGAGGAAGATTTTTGGATAGGTAAAAAGAGCCGTAATCTTTTATCAGGTGAGATAAAAACTTCATGGGTGAGGATGTGGAATAACTGGGCTATTCTAGTTCTTGAAATGAAATTTCATCTGTCAAGGACTCAGAAGTATAACTCTCAGCAATCCAGTCCACGTGAAGCACTCACAGGTCTTGGCAGAGCTGATTTTCACCCTGTATTCATTAGGTAAGATTTCTAAAAGCAATCAGTGGTGGCCTAATTTTGGTCCAAATAACTTCGGTGAAAGTTCACCAATGAGCTCAATGGGAAAGAGTCAAGCCAATAGTAAGTACTTTTAAAAGTCCCACCATTTAGCTTCTGAAATAAACATATCAGTTCAAAGAAAGATAAGATGAGAAAAGTCAAGAAATATCAATACCAGCTGCCTCTTTACTTAGGAACAACTATACAACAATTGTTGAGCATGTCTGAACAACAGAACACAGCTAATTTCAGAGTTATGCTTCCAAAATATTAGTGAGGGGAAAACCATTCGAATTATGGAAAAACCTTTGTGGCACTATCCATTAAAATATGCCAAAGAGAAAGATGGATGGATACTTCACTGGAGCATTCTTTTATTTATAAATACACAAGTCAGTAGCAGCATAGTTCATTCTAAAAGGGTACTTCATTATTGCAAAGTGTAGTGCTCCTTGATATTTTTCCTCCAGTAAGTAGCAATAAGTCAAACCCCACATATTTAACTCACTTCTCTTGATGTCAGAAGACCATGGCATACCCTAAAGAACAAATATTTGAATAGTGTTAAAATCCTGTCAGTGAAGTCTTGGGTATCCATCTATTGCACAGATAATATACATACTGAAATGACAGCCATTTATTACCAATGCTAGCAAAATAGTCAAGACTTCTTGTGTGTGCGTATGCATAATATATACACACACGGTATGCATATGTATATTATATACAAGTATATCTATTAGTTATATATCAATATGCATATAAATTTCTGCTTAAATATTTACAAACAATTAGTATATTTTTCAGACTCTATTTTTATATTGCTTTCAGCTGACTGAAAGGGCATATGGAAACAATAGGAACATATGGAAAAAAAGATCTGTTTTAAGACCAGATTGTGATATGTTTACTCATGTTGAATAACATATGAGGAATATTCCTTCTGTGGCGTAAAGTACTCTGCTGTGAAGAAGTGTCACAATGCAGCACTTTGTATTTACTCACACTGTTAGATATTTGCCATTTATTTACCTGCAGCAGTGATAGTGTCATGTCAGAACTAAACCTGGGGTTTGATTGTTTCATTGATTTGCAAACTCTACCCCACGGTAATTTTCTTGAATCAGGGTTACTCTTTTATTTGCACAAACTGGGAACAAGCTCTTACCTCTACTGTATAGAAATTACCAAGAAAGATTATTGAGGTCTCCCATTTATAAGCATTATGCTGCTTAGTTTATGAGCTTAAAAATATGACTTTTCAAAATAGATTGCCAATGCCACTTTGTACCCAAATAGTGTTTAAACCGTGAAAAATTATTTGCTACTTAAGGCTGATGAGACACTGCATATTTTACTCACCCTGTTTTGCCTAGGTAGTAGCATGGATCTCCAAAGTGTGAATGGTTTTATGTATGAGGGGTGCACGGTTACTCACCCTCATGCACCTTGGAGAAGAGAAAGAAAGAATAGAATTTCAAGCTTAGCTCTGAACATCTTCCTTGAACAGCCTGAAGTTTCACTGCAAACTCTTCCACCCTTTTCTGTTGTACCCACATTGGTTCCAAACTCCATCTGAGTTCCTGTCAAAATAGCTGGAGGTATTGGCTCTACAGCAATATGGGTTGAAGCCAGTAAACTAAACTCCAATTTTCTATTTGTGCCCAGCACATGTACCCACACAGCCACACAAGAGAAAGTCAAAGGGATGTTTGAAAAGCATTAACCCACTTTACCTAGGAAAATGCCAATTTGCATAGATGATTACTATATGTACAAGTAAGAATATGCAATTAAGGCCCTTCTGGCAGACATCACACACGTGAGCCTTCCATTGAATTCTATAGGAGGTTGATGCTGCGGTCTTGATCATGGCTAGTCCTACTCCTTGATTTTAGCCTAAAGTAAATACCACGTGAAAGGGACAGATCTTCTTTTATTTTAAAGACCCTGATCCAAACACCTGAAGACACAAGCAGTTTTACATACATGGATCATCTGCAGAACCAGAAATGCCCCAAAGCCCCAAAATAAAAATATGAAAAAAAGAAAAAGTGTCACCACATAAAAGCATAATCTCAATTTGAATGGCCTCTGCTAATGGAATGATTTGTCTAGACACATCTACTTGAATACGTTTGTGCTTGACGTAAAATATTTAAAAATAAGAAATGAAAGTGTATATTACTAACTGCTCAATTATAAATCCTGTAAGACAAATTCTAGTTTATTTCTCAAGGGTAAATACGGTTAAAGTAGCTGTTAATTTCAATGGTATGGTGGCATTTCAATATACAAAAAAATAGAAGTTCACAGGGGATTTCTATTATTTAGACAAGATAATACTATTTTGCAAAAAAGATAATGCAGAGTGGCACAACCACTTTAAAAAAAAAATACAGCGCTGGTAGTTTGTATCTCTATAGATTATATCTATATAATCTGGAGTAAATCCATTGATATGCCAAGTAACAGAAGATTCTTAGTTCATTGCCTTTTTCCAACCTAACATCTACACTACCCTCTTTTTGATTTAGAAGCAGTTCAGTAAAGTATCTGATCCCAGTATTCATTAATTTTCGTTACAATAAAACTGTAAAAAAATCTGACAGATTAAACTAACATTGTGTCAGAGGATCCATGAGCACAGGGCAGTTTTACATGTCAAATTTGAACTCAAAGTACAGAGAAGTTAAATATTTCATAATAATAAAGTAAGCAAATAAATTCCAGACTTGCCATGGAAACACTGACACTCATGAACTAACAGCAGCACTTGATCACACTCTAGTCATACATTATTATCCTTTAGACCCTAATTCTGCAGTGAAACTGCCCTCAGCATGGTAGTCCAATCATACCTTCTTACATATTTCTGGATTAATTCTTTGGGACCAGGACTTCCATCTTTCTCCTGGGTTAGAAAGCAGAAAATACACACCATTTGCAGAGCATAAGCAGCAACACATACAACTTCTTAGTCACAGCCAGGTATGATTATGGACAGAACACTGTTAGCTACTCTAGTAGAAATCTTTCATAGAAAATAACTAAATCTTTAAAACTAGCAGTAGCTATCTCAGCCCACTGCTTCCTCTGTAGCTGCAGACAGAGGGTTGGGAACTGGCCAGGCTGAGGTACCTGATCCCACAAGATGCTGTGTGTCTTGAGTGAGACGCAGCGTTCTCTCAACTCCAGCCAACGTTGGTTGGAGTTACAGATGTTCAACACATCGCATAAACAGGTCTATAAACTCTGAGAGATTTTTGCACATCACTTACCTGAATATGAAAGACACTAAAATGAAATGAGGCAGGATAATTAAGACTGTGCACACTCTAGCACAGACCAAAGGCCATTTCTTGTCACACCCTGAAGGCCGTATCTTGTTACACCCTGCTTTTAACCTGAAATCCACGTATGGATCAATAGCATATTGCCCTAAAAAATACACTATGAGAGTGTTTGTTTTTTTGTTTTTTGTTTTTTTTTTTTTTTTCATTTTATACAACCATAATGACTTGAGAGGGGGAAAAAAATCCTAAAAAATGAAAACAAAGTAACCTGGAAACAGAAGGAGATGGAGACAAAATTTGACAGTGACAAAACCTATTTTGCTACCCATCCTTACAGTCCTCTACCTATACCAATAACCAGTAAGCATTTTGGTCATAACAGTAAAACATTTCACAAAGGCTCCCTATGTTTCAAGAGGACATGAACTGAATTTTTAATAAAATGTTAGCCCCAAAGCAATTCAAAAGATTGCATTTTGAAAAGACAAAAAAATTGTATCCAAGCAAAAGAGATTCTATAAAACTGCTATCCAAATAGCTAACAGAAAGCTTGAAACATGACACAAAAGAAAGATATGCAAAGTATCCTAACACTGCAGTCGTATTACAAGTCAGTACTTCAAGAGCAATGAATGAGATATAAATATTTACCCTAGGTAGCTAGACCAAAGAATGTAAACAGATTCCACAGATATAACATAATTTGTCAATATCTTTGCTGCTGGAAATGGAAATGTTAACTCAGGCAGGTCACTGATCCTGAAAGATGAGTATAATCAATTACATTTTTTACCTGTCAGTCATTCACATCATTGCCTTTCTCACAGCTGACTGCTCCTCTGCCTTCTATTTCTTGTTTCAAGGCACTGAACAACTTTTTATAACCTTTTTTCACTTGGTCTTTTTCACTGTTTTCCTACTGCAGATTAACACTGCTTGTTTCAGAACCAGTCTGTTTTCTTCCCTTATTTTTACAGTATTGCCTGTTTCTGCTGTCTCCGATCTCAGAAAAGTGGCCCTTCTGGTCTCCGAAATGCCATCTCAAATCTTGCTTCTTCCCAAGGTCCACAAATTTTAACCACCTCCTAAGCTCACTGAAGTTAGTGAGAGCCTTTCCATTAACTTCAATGGACTACGAATCGGACCAGAATGCTGTTAGGACGGAAATCTAGTGGAAGAAAAAACCAGAAGCATCTGTATGGGTATCTTTGTTGTTAATAACAGACTGCTACGTGAACATAGTCATGGCAATACTATATCCTGGGTTAATACCATCTGTGAATATTTCCAATACATTTTCTCTACAGTTTATGCAAAGGACTAAGGCCTTCATTTTGTTGTTACTTTTACCTGTACAAGTTCAGAGCAATGATAAAGACTTCTGACAGAGCTTGAATAAATAAGCATAGACTAGTTCCTATCACTTCCTTTATATACTACAAAATACCATTCTACATCTAGCTAGGTAAAACAAGGAAAATTGCCATGTTTATGAACCAGGTTAGTAAATCATTACAAAAAACTCCGGAGTTAAAATGGCTATTTAGATAGAGTGACGGAGTATTTGGAAAGCACAGTGAAAAGTTTAAAGTCCAAGGATCCTCTCTCTAATCCTATATTATTAATCTAAGAGCAATTTGAAGAAAAAGCATTCTAAAAATCAAAAATAACAATGTGAGTCTACTTCATTCTTCCTGTCTTCATAAACATTCTGTTAATTTATTCCCTCTTCATGTAATTCTCCCTGCTTCTTCCAACCTCAGTTCTCTAATGCATATTTTTTATAAGGGGAAATTAAAATAAATTACTTTTGCACCCCTTCCTTCTCCTACCACTTAAATTTTTAATTTTTTAAGTGCCTTGGGTGCAAAGCCAGTGCCTTTCTGCAATCCCACAGTGTTTCCATCAAGTGATATAGGGAAATCAGTTCTAACAGACAATTTGGGAGATCTAATGCAGGATAATAATTAAGATACACAAATACTATGTAGAGGACTCGGTTTACATTATGGAAAAAAGCTATCATTATCAGACAGCAACTATTGCCAATATAAAGCTAAAATATTACACTTTTATTAAAAGGTATGTTGTGATTTGAGGCTATTTCAGCAGTAATTTTACAGTAATGACAATTCACATTTTTCACATCTTTACCTTATATTGTACTAACCAAGATACTTTAGGGGAAAGGATAAAATTAACACTGCCTATTACCACATAACTTTGCCAAGTGTATCAGCAAACACAAAGCCAGTTAGATGACCTTCACTGAAGGGGTGCAGTTTTGACGGATTTGGGGTTTTTTTGGTTTGTTTTTTTCTTTTTTTTGTAAAGATATTTATGCTGACACTTTTATTATAATGAAGTACACTCCACCCTCACAGCTTCAGGTATGGGAGACAAATGCTTTGTAGAAATGAAATTACTGTTGCAACAAGGTTGCTTATGACATTGTTTAATACAAAAAGGAGCCAGGACACAGTACATTGATAAGGGGTGGAGTGTATTATATATACAGAAGTGGGGTATTCCTTCTGTTCTGCCATCTGACATTGATGTGGGAAGAGGGGACAAAACCAAATGCATTTTCTTTCCAGTACTGAAACATGCAAAGACAAAATGCTTATTACAAGTTGTATGCAGCTCAGAATAATAATAAAAAGAACAGACAGCTCTAGAAATGCCCCAGTATATTTCATTTGTTTAGATTTTTTTTACTATATATTTAATACTCTGATCTTTCACTTCAAAACTTAGAATTAAGCAATGAGTGAATAGGATCTGAAATACAGACAACGCATTGCTCACATCACTTTAAAAGGCATCTTTTAAATGCAGCTGTGGATTTCTAAACTTAGACTGAACAGGATTTTTAGTTGCTTGGAATTTGAAATGCAAAATGAACTTGGCCATATTACATCTTTTCTTTCTTTAAGTGGAATTGTAAATATGCAATAAATTGCTTTTTCAAAGAAGCAACATGCAGAATTCAAACCTATTTGTTTCTTGCAGGATTCTGTTGACCTGCGCATGAAGAGGTATTGAAGCAGTGGTGCAGTAAGAATCACTACAGCGATACAAATCCACAGCTCAAGCATGAGATCCTAGAGGCTGGATCTCTGAGGAGCAACACTGAGTATACCGTTCTCCAAAATACACCACTTCCCTTAACCAATGAATTTAGTTTCAAGAAAACAGCTGCTCACCAACTTTTTCCAAAAAAAAAAAAAAAAAAAAAGGCAGGGAGGGTGGGAGGAGGGAAGAAGTGGAAAGATCTTATGCATTATGATGACATTTAGCAGAGAGCTGCAAACAGAAAGCAAAGACGACAAAAATTTTAAATGTGATAGATTTCAACTAGAAATGTGAAAGCATTTTCTCCTGTTAATATCTTGCCAAAGTTGGGTGGGACAAAATTTGGGTTACAGCTACAGGCTGAAGCAAGTGTTGAGAAACAAAACAAACAAGTATTTACCTCCCTCCACCCCGCAACCCCCTTTTCCCTCCCAGTTAGCAAAGTATGACTGATGCTTTTGGTTGGCTGCAAGGCAAATATTAGCTAGAAAGTCCTTTAGCTAGATCCACATCCATGGCCCCAGATGTTTAAACCTTATCATGGATTAAAGCCATGAAATAAAAATTAAAAAAATTTCAATTTGAAATTTTATTGGTGTGTTGCTAGAATGGTCAACATCGATCGACAGGAGAGACTTTGTCCACATACTCTGAGAACAGCCTTCCTGCACCTCCCCCCTCTTTTCTTCCTCTCTCTCACTCTTTCAGCATTAACGCTATTAAAAGCCAAACAAAATACTGGCTATGGGTGTAAAGAATGCTGGTTTTTTGGAATGTTGCCATGGATCCTGCTTCCAGTCGCGTCCCACAGAAAGAGGGTGCAGCCTCCTGTCTCTGTGGCAGGCTGGTCTCCCCGGGCAGGGCAGACGGAAGACAGCCATGTGCCCCTGCTACTCCCTATTCTTTCCCATCCACTATAGCCAGGTCTTTGATCACCCTCAGTTTGCCACTGGCATCGATCCTGCGCTTCTCGCGTATTAGATCCTCCAGGCTGTGGAACCTCACCGTGTGCACCTTGTTCTCCGCCAAGTGGATCTTGAGATAGTATTGCTGCTGGTGCTGGGTGCCGGCAGCAGCCTGCAGCTCCCCCCCGGCTTTGAACTCCCTTTTCCCGAAGCGGCACCAGGCGGCGAAGCTCTCGGAGTTAGTCCAGCAGATCTCGTCGCTTTTTAAGCCCAGGTGCCCGCAGGCGTTTTGCACCACCAGCTCAGCCACCAGCGGGCGAAAGCGGTACCAGCTATTCACCACCCGGCCCACGTTGCCCGCGGCCGCCTCGTACAAGCTGTCCTGCCGGATCTGCCCCTGGTGCAGGTGGATGATCTGCCCGCTGCCCACGTACACTGCCCAGTGCGGCGGCGGGTGCTCCGACGGCCCCAGGTAGAGCAGCTCCAGCAGATCCCCCGGCTTGCAGAGGGCAGGCAGGGCTGACACCGAGTAGACGCTGAGGTCCCCAGCCTGGGGGCCGCTGCTGACCTTGGAGAAGATGCATTCCTGGCCGCGGAAAGCGGAGAACTGGGTCTCGTTCAGCACCAGCTGGTGGTGGAGGTGGTGGGTGGGCGTCTCCGGGCCAGGGCTGCCGGAGCCCTTCACGCTGTACTTGTCTGGCTGGCCTCGCTCGTCCAGGTCCTCCTCCTCATCCGAAAAGAAGTAAGCCACCCCGACGCGCAGCTCGTCTTTCTCGATCCCCGAGGGGTCCCCGGTCGGCAGCTCGCTGTAATTCAGGTGGGTGATGCGATCCAGTTGATTTCCCATCAATGACAGGGCGAGGCGAGGGCAGGAATCGCCGGATCTGAATGAAGGGTGGGGTGGGCAGGGACAGAGAGAACAAGAGAAGGGAAGGAGAGTGCAAACGGAGGGAAGGAAAGAAAGAAAGAAAAAAAATCAAGGCACATACAAAAGACTTCAGCGATTCCGCCCTAAGCCCCCATGCCTCCCCACTCTCTCCCTCCCCTCCGTGCAAGGGAGAAACTCCCAGTGCGGATTCTTCCCCCCGCCCTCGGGGTGCGGGGCAGGGCAGAGCACAGCCCCGTCTCCCCGGCGCTCGCCGGGTCGCGCCATGCGGGGCTGCCCGAGCCCCACGGTCCCGGAGCGCCCGGCTCCCACCGCCGCGGGAGAAGGCTGCTCTCCGCCGCCTGCCAGCTCTGCGCGGGGGACGGAGTCGCCCCCGGAGCCTCCGCTCCCCGCTCTGCAAGAGGAGAGGGCTCCCGGGGCGCGGGGAGGGGCTGGCCGGGAGGGTCCCGAGCCCTTCCCTCCGCCTGCGCGCAGCCGAGCCGAGCTCAGCCGCACTGGGCAGCGCTGCATGCGGGAAGGCGGCTGGAGGAGCACACGGCCCCGGAGCTGGCACCCCTGCCCGCCCGCCCGATCCCCGTAGCCCGGCCGGGACCCCGCAAGGAACAGGCAAAGAGCAGGCGATCAGCATCCCCCACCCAAGGGGTCCCTCTCACCCCCCTCCGTACCCGTGGTCGCCCAGCGCCAGAACCCCCCCAAACTCCTTTAAAGTCGTCCTGTCCCCATGGGCGCTGCAGAGGAGGTGAGCTCCGTCCTCCCCGCTGCGCGCCCCGCTCCTCCGCCCGCGCCGCCCCACTCCGCTGTGGGCTGCCTGGCCCCTCCGGCGAGCCTAAGTACCGGCGGCGCCGCTCCCGAGCCCGCCCCGGCCCCGCTCATTGGCCGCGCCGCGCTGCGCCCGGCGGCGGCGGCGGCAGCGGGGCTCCGCGGCGTCACTGCCGGCCGGGCCCCGCCGCCGCCGCCGCCGCCGCCGCCGCCGCCGCCGCCGCCGCCGCCGCCGCCGCGTAGTGCCCCGCCGAGCAGTGCCCCGCCGAGCCCGGGCGTCCCCCGGCCGGCCCCGGGGCTGCCGCACGCCGGCGGCTCGGTGCGGGGAGGCGGGGCTTCCCGGGGGAAGGGGGATTAAAGAGCGTGCCCACCGCGGTGTGCCGCTGCCAAGCGACCCCTGCACCGAAAAGAAAGAAAGAAAAAAAAGAAAAAAGTAATTTCCATCAAAAAAAAACCCGCCCGGGCTTCAGCTGGAGGGTTGCACGTGTCCAAGAGTTGCTCCTGCCCTCAAGGCTGGAGGTGGGATGCCCCTCACCTAACTTTAGTAAGTGCGGGTTGTACCTGTGCAGTCTAAACTGATCCTCTGGGTTTCCCTATAGTCCGGAGAGACGGGCATTTCCAGAGGGCTGTTCCTCTCGCCTGTTGCACGACCTGTTTTAGGAAGGGATGAGCTGCCCTAGGAGGTGCCTGTCTTGCCACCGCCTAGATGGGGCTTTGGTTAGACGGTTGACGCTAGGTAAGATGATTCCCTGTGTTTGTCTTTCCACATCTGGCTGAAGCAGCGGTCGTGGGCTGTCCTCTGATGTGACTGGGAGACGTGCTATGAGTTGACTTAAGTAAAAAATGAGACTGCCTAACAGTAGCAGTCCATTCCTTCCTAAAACGTATGAAATCTAAAATCTGTCATCTACAGTAGTTAGTACCAATACACACTTTTACACCTAAGTTTGCACATTATGGAAATGAAACTCAGAAATGATTACTTCAGTTGACCACCATTTCCTGGTGAGGCAGTGTCAATGATGGGATTGTAACCTAGTTCTTCCGAGTTCCTAGTCTTGTGCTCCAATCATGCGAACTTCTGAGAAGTGAGGATTTAAATATTTTAAGACACTTCATGAAAAAAATCTAATGACATTCTTTGGTTCATATGTGAATCATATTAAAGTACCATTTTCATCTAGAAGTAAATTTACTACTTTCTTCACAGTGGAAATAGTTTTGTCATCTAGACATAAGTATTTCTGCTTTCAGTGTTCGTGGATAATCTCTCTCTTCACCAGTCTTCAGGTTTAATTAACTGAGAACAATAATGCCATCACTTTATTCTCATGACAGAGGGACATACATCCTTAAATAAATATAGTGAATTCCAATTTCACGGGGTACAAGTTGTATACCTAAGTTCATATAGGTCAAATACCGAGTTTCTTAGATAGATGTGTTTACTCTGAATTACCCTTTTCTTTTTCCATTCAAATATTTATATGGCTGTCTTTCGTTCTCATTATTTTTTTAACATATGCAAAGGCATCACATCATAAATGGAAGAGAAAAAAGGGCGTGTTTAGTGATATAACATTCAAAGACTGACATCAGTTATTTTTCACTGTGGCAATTATACTAGTCTGTTGATGGTTACAGACTTCCCATGTCTCATAAACCCAGGGGCTACAGCCTGAGACTCACAGGAATTAAGTTGATTTGCAGCAGTTCAGGATGTAGCATTCAGGGTCTGTAGAACTAGAAAGTAAATTTGAAAAAAAAAAGAATTAAAAAGGATTCTATTCTAATATATGCATTTAAAAGTTTCACAGGACTAAGCATGACAGATGGATGTTATCAATCTCTGGAATTGTGTAAATGCTTTTCTAATGATTGTCAGAAATTGTATGTTCTTTTGTGGCTTGACCTTCACCAACTGCAACATCAAATTAAATTATGAAAACACTCTAATAGGTTTAGAGTTAAGGCTGTAAAACAGTGTTTAAATATTTTGGGTTTTTTTTATAACTGTTAATATGCTTCATGGTTAAGACTAGTCCAAGTTGAAGGCCATTTTCCATAGGCCTTCATCAACAGTTTCTGTTTTATAAACACTTTACATTTTTCCTGTTTAAAGTCTGCATCTTTTTAAGTTGCACTCGCACAGTTCACACTTCCCACATTTGCCAATCATCAAGGCTACGTGGAGTAATTTTTAGATAGCTCTAAACAAACAAAACATTATTTCATCTTTTCCATGCAAAAGAGTGAGAACAGACTGCTTCAGTAAACTGCAGGCGCAGAAGGAAAGAGTCTGGGTCAGCACTTCTAATTAGGTGGAATATCTTCTGCCACATTTTAGCCATTTTCTTTGTGTCTTCCACGCTTTTGCAAGTCTGCTCAATGAGGGTATACCATCTCTTGCTGAAGCACTTACAATCCCTTACAATTCACATGTCTCCATGACCTCTGTTCAACACACCTCCAACACTCGTTTTCTCATTTCATTTCAGTTCTCTTGGCTGCACAGTCTGTCTCATCAGTGCTTCATGCTCTACCTCCATCCCTCAAGAAGGGCTTTTACCCTCAGTTTCTCTTCAATCCCAATTTTAAATTATGAAGAATGTCAAGAAGTTGCCTTAAAAAATCCCAACAAACAAACAAACCAAAAAAACCTCCCAAACTTATAGGCATAGTTATATAAAACTGTGATTAAAGGACACTATAGAAAAATCATAGAAATTATGTAAACCCACTGCTTGAAATAAACCTCTCAGTTTGAAGGCTTCTGTTGATGTTAGAGGATGTTACAAAAGCAGTACACAGAGTCCACAGAAGTGTATTGCCATGGACTACTGGAGGTGCTTGTTTTGCCTGAGTTATTTTGATTATGTTCATCATCTTCTTTAGATGTTTTGCTTCTGGGAGCTCACGGAGGCTTATTTAGCAAGGCAGTGAGTGCAGGCTTGGCTGCTCTCAGACCATGGCACTGTCAGTGCAGTGTCACTCTGTTCACACTCCCATTGACCAGCTTCAGCCTCATTAACCAGGGCCATAATCTCTCCTTGCACCAGGACATGGGAATTTGCCATGTTACTAACCCTAGTCCATTGTTACTAACAATTTTTTCCTCATTCCAAGCATAGGAGAGAAACCTGGTAGCATCATCATCATCTCTGGTTCTGTCTTGATCTACTCTGGGGGAGTGAACTTATATTTTTCCATTGCTATTTTTTCCTTTTGTGCCTTTTTCCATCCCTGGCATTTTGTCACTGTTGCATTTATGTTTAATGTAATACAGTGAAAACTCTTAAAATATGTAACAAAATAGATACCCAGTAGCTTACTTTTTAAACCTTATTTTTTAAATGTTCTTATTGTCTTGCCTTGAGCTGAGCTTTGAAGCTTTGGACCCCCGTTGCTAAAATGAAGCTGAAACCTCCATTGATTTGAATGAGTGGAGAACATTTGTGCAGAAAAATTTAGGAACACATTTCAATAAACAACCAGAGATAAAAAAAGTGATGATAAGGGTGGGAACTTTCCTATGTATTATAAACTTTCTCTAGATTGTAGAAATCTGTCCATTACAATTCTGTTAACGTTGAATCTCAGATGCCCAGAAACTCACCTCTATTTCAGATTGTAATCTGGGCTGCCTGGAGGCACCTAGACGTAAAGGGTACCAGGAAAGATCTTCTTCACCCGAAATTCTTTAAAATGGCATACTCCATGTGTACTTCCTCTGTGCTTATATCTTCAATAGTCTCAGTGTACCTAAGGCCACAGAGACATAAGGCATTAGACCTTTGACCTTGTGATCTGGATCACAACTGATGTAGATGGTAAGGTTGCTCACTTTTTGCAAATGGCTTTGCAAACATACTGACCGCATAGCAAAGCAAGGCCATAATGCCCAGATTTGGGGTATTCTGGGTAAATGTGTGCCCTGCCAGCCCTATAGCAGCAGGCACACTGCATAACTAAGTACAGTTTCCACATCTAACTAGTCTGGGAGGGTCTTGGGATTTTGATCCTTGAGCTTTGGACATCTTCTGTCAATTTTATCCAGTGATGGTGAAACACAAAATGTGAAAACTCACTCAAGAAGATAATTGTGGCCACAGTTTTGCCCTTTGCCTCTTTTGTGCTATTCTCCTGGCTTCTGGTGGCTTCATGATTCTTGCACTCATAGAGTCACTTGTAAGTAAAATTCGCCAGGGGCTGTTCTCTGGCCCTGAGGTATGGTATAACGACATAATAGTCCAGATGAACTCTCTAAACTCCAAAACTGGGTGGCTGCATCCAAGCTGCCTATTCAGAATTATTCCTAACCCATTTTAATCCCTAGCCTGTATGGAAGAATAGTAGCTGACCTGTGCCCAAACTTCACAAAAGGCCATGCTACCAATTTAATATAGTGAATAATACTGTGCCATTCCTTGGACCTGTGACCTGGCCCTGTGTAGCCAACTGCTTAGACTTAACTCAGCTCCTGAAGGAAAGCTGAAGCATGACCAAGTGCATTTTTTGTCAGATAACGCTTGTAAAGACTCCAAACTTAATTTCTCTTCCCGATCAAGGGATACAACCAAAAAGATATTGTAGTTGGCCCAGCCAGGAGTCACGGCAACCATGCAAGGCCATCCCAATGCAGGCAAACCGGCAGCCTAGCCTAGGCATGGGCCAGGGCTTCAATGCAGCTCCCAAGTCAGGGGCTGAAACTCCATCTGAGCCTCCTCAAAGCTCTTCATCATTAACTTTGCTTTTCTCCCAGACATCTGATCCGGGGCTCATGTTGTTAGAGCTGATCTTGAACACAGGCAGCAACCCCTGAGGAAGCAAGGGAAGAGCTTGTAGATCTTGCTAGTGTGCTCAGGGCCCTGACAGTAGCATAATATTCATTCACTGGAGTATGAAAGAAAAATAGCTGAGGGACTAGATTTTCATTTAGATGTCTGTCTCTCTACACTAAATGGAAACTGAATGCATAGGCTTTTTTTTTTGGCGGGGGGAAGGTTAGTTTAAATTACCTACTATGATATGCAAAGAAGCCTTCCCCAGGATTACAACAATATGCTTTATGAACTTTTGAAGAATTGGATGTTGATAAACATAAAGTTAGATCAATTAACAGTGAATCTCATTTCTTGATCCTTGTATTTCCAGGATTATCTCCTTCTCAATGTTATTTTGAACATTCCAAAATGCTCTGACATGCCACCATTTTTGTATAGAGAGAGAAGAAACAAAACAACAGCAACACCACCACCAACACCACCACCACCCTTTAAGCAGACATGATGGCAGTCACATAGGGAAAATTTGGTTATTCATAGCAGAATATTTACACTTATGCAGGCTATTGTTTGGATCAGGAACATAGTCTAAAAGTTCATACTATTTACATAAATTTCATTTTACTTTCTATCTGTGTTAGGAAATAAAATAAAATATAGCCTAGCCTTGTGGTGAGCCTAACCGAGTGATTGTAGCCACAGAGTCTGTTTTTCAGTGGGTATGTGTTTGAAAGCTTTTGGTAAAGTAAGCCTGATCTGCTAATTTCTGCTATAATCGAATTTGCTAATTCGATCATATATTGGTGCAAGAAGGTTCAATATAATAAGAGAATTTTTATTCAGGTTTGGTTGTTTTGGTTTTTTTTTTTTCCAGTAAAGATGCAGTTTCACATTATATTTAATCATGAATAAGAGGGTTCCAATTGATAGTGAACTTTAACCCCAACTACCTACTCCTTCAACTTCTTTTATAGCTGATCTTGTGATCATGTAGTTACAGGGTAACTTTAAATTTACAACATTGCTGTAACAAGGTGTTGAATATGTGCCAGATGAAAAACATCTTTTTTAAAGGTGTTGGCACTCCGTAGCTGGTACTCTGAAACTGAAACAGTCACGAGTAGTGGTCTCTTCTGAATATATGCTTTTGACATGGCTTTAATAAAGGTGGTTACATTGTTTCTCCTGTAAAAGGAGGATGATAATGGCAGCCTAGTAGGAAAATGCCTATAGTCTCCTCTAGCTCTAGCTACAAATAAATCTAAAATAAAAATGACACCATAATGTTTGTGCAGGAAAAAATATCTCCAGAAACTAGTTCAGCTTCAGAAAATAAGCTGACAGAAAAAAAAAAAAAAAAAGGAAAAAAAAGAAAGAAAAGTATTTGTAACTGTCTTCTAATACAATTTTATTAGGTGGACTACTGTCACATGGCAAATCAACTTTTTAATGTCTTCCTTCAACTACAACTGCAGGCAATGCTTTCCTAATCAGTTTTTTAGATTGGAAAACTTTTTAGCAATATCTGACCATAAGGAGTAAAGTAGTGGTTCTTCACACAATTTACATTTTCAGTGTATGACTCTCCACTAATGATGTATTAACTCTGTCCCTAAATGACCTAATGAGAAATGCATAATAAATATATAACTAAGTACACATGGGTTACTTTATTATTATTATCTTATTAAGCTGTTTTCCAAGCTCCTGAAAGAGAAAAGGCAAAATGGTTTCTCCAGTAGAAGACATGAAGTTTTCTTGCATTTCCCCTTTAAAACTAGAGAGATTGTCCATTATACGTATATATATTTTTTTTTTTAATTGAAAAGCTGTTGACAACCTAAAATTTGCCTGCATGATTATAACAGGGTTGTTTGCTTGGCCCTTTCCTTTTTCGCATGTGCTTTGGGATCCTTTATTAAGTCATTGTTCTGTAACTGCATTCTATTATAATTCTGCTCATTTTTAATAATATGTATGATATTTCTGCTGCCCTGAAGGACTCCCATGAAAATTAAATGTTTAAATAAAATGAGCACCCAATGCTTCTTTCTATTAGGCTAGTTAATATTTTATAAAATATTTTTATCTGTGAGACTTTCAATACCTCAACTCCAAAATGACTTTCTAAATATTATAAGCAATAACAAATACCCCTTGACTGAATAGCAAAGACAAAATTCAATCTGTGTGACAGTTGCTATTCATAAACTGTTCAAGCTTCACTCTCATGGTTTATGATGTTAGCTGAACCCTTTTGACTGAGTTACAGAACTAGATTCAGTAGGGGAATCATACCTTGCTATATATAAATACCTTTTGGAGTTAGCCTCTATTTTTCTTTTTCAAATACAGAGCCCAATCCTGGAGACCTAAGTCATTCAAATTTCATATCAATTTTACTGCCAGGCCAGCATCATCCTTCCTATAATACAGAAAAGGCTGTCACCAGATACATGCACACAATTTCCTTTGAAGCCAATGAGATCTCTGTGTGCATTCAGAGAAAGAATACCACTTTAGATGCTTAGAAATGCATACAATTAGAATTCGTTCAGTTTGCTAAGATGTATCAGTATTGAATAAAATCGTTGAGACTGCACTGTGATGCTTTTAAAAATAAGTTTCTAATCAACAAAAATTAGAGTAGTCCGAATTTGTAAATTTGATACTATTTTCAGTAAAAATTTCTAAACAACATTTTCCCAGCCTCTAAACTCAACCTTGGGTCTCAAGGGCAAGTAGTGTCTATTTATGTATATCATTCTTCCAGCTAAAAGTCTGACTGACCTAATTGGACTCGCAGGTTAACGCTGTTATCTTCATACTTTCTTTTTGTGATCACGTCCATACAAACCTATTGTTTACAAAAGTTTGTTTTAAAGATGTAGTGTACTAAACTTTAACCAACTACTTTATGTATAATGCATAAATGAGTGTAGACTACAGCTCATTTTACTTAGCTGTGTTGTTCCTTCAGTAATAACAGAAGTAAAAAGCCATGCAAAATTTATGTTTATCCCTAAGTTTAGAAGATGCAGCATGACTTGAATATACTCAGGATAAGTTGCATAAGGTATGACAGTACTTTATCTTAATTTCCTCCTTCCCCGTAAAAAAAAAAGCAGAAATTAATGTGATTTTGATAGAGAAAAAAAATTACTGAAAAGGGAAGAAAAAAAAATCTGAATTGAGACAAAACTGATTTTGTACCTGTTCATTTTCTTTTCAGCTGTGCTAGAAAGTCTCATAGTGACCATGTCATGTCACTGAGAGCTAGGCTGGTGCCATCAATTATTATTTAAAGTGAAAGAATTAGAAGCACTTTTCTGTTTTAAAACATGGGCATGTTACTCAGGTGTGAAAAATCTGGGTTCAGTTCCCTATGTAGCCACAGTGGTTTAGATCTCTGTCATTCAGCTTAAGTGTATCTACTAGTTAGACACACTGCAGGCTATCTGGCTATTCTCCAGTCATCATGTTGTAACCTTGCCCTTGTTAAGAAAATAATTCAAGGAAACACGAACAAAACATTTAACTAAGTGATTAGTGTACTCACCTGAAGACAAAGAAAGCTAGGTTCCTATTTCTGTTCCCGAAGTTCAAAGACTATTTAATGTAAAAATGGAAATAGCCTTGAGATGAGAACATTCCTGCAAAAATAGATGCTTCACTCTTTCCTACAAAGCAGAAAAAATAAGTGGATCCTACTTTCCTGATAACTGGTTTCTGATTTGACTGCTGATTACAAAAGAGGTGGTCAAGTACATCACCATTTGTGGCTGCAACCTCTTAAACCCCATGATTTTGTGTTGTGCTCAGGCCTGCGGTGGATGGTCAGTGTTGCAGAGCTCCGCACAGAGCCCGGGGGAGGACCCCCAGGGATTTAGCATGAGTTCACAGCAGGCCACTGTTGATAGGTGCTGTGTTGCTAACACTCAGGAAACTTCAGGCATGACTATAATGAGAAACGCTAACCTCTTGTAAACTCAAATCTACAGTCTCTCTTGGGTTTAAGTGCCTCCAAGTTGAGGCAGCAGCTGTTGCTTTGCTTTTCAGATTACAGTTTTCTACCTAAACATCTCCATTTTCCCCAAATCCTGCTTTAGATGTTTAAATCTATTATTGGCTCGATCCCTTAATCTCTGTACTGCTTACCTTCCCCTATGTAAATGGGAATATTCATACTTCTTTCACCTCCCTTCACCTTCTGTGTTGGCTGATAGCAGTTATATAGTGCAAGGGCAGTGTATTTGTTCACGGTAGTTCTCATAAGTCTGTTTCTTTTGGGGACTGTTCAGACCTTTACTGAAATACAAGTTTGTACTAGAAGAGTTAGGTACGAGGTGCTAAATAATAAAGTGAACATAGCTGTTCCTTACTAGGAAAAAAGTAAAAATCTGTGGCAATGTGAGATGGTAATTTAGGACATGAAAGACAATAGTGCTACAATGTCAGTGCTGGTCTGGGGAGCCAATGTAACATCATTAATGAACCGTGATGTTAATACATCTCTGCAGGGGACATGTTAAGTGAAATGCAATAAACATGGGATATGGAGGTACTGTCAAACAGAAATGAATTTAAATAATGTAACTGCACGCTCATTTCTTTTCACTTACCTGTTCCCTAGACCATCACTGACGTTTCACATACAGTGCTGTAAGAATTGTATTATTTTGGATGTCACCAAGTTTGTGGGGTAATAATCCACAATATGGATGAAATTCTGGGTGTGAAAGCAACCCCTGTGTTGTGTTTGCAGAGTATGAGAGAATTGCTAATGATAAAAGGCCTTTGAATACTCTGATCCCTGGGATAAGCTTGTAAAGATTGTTGTTCTGTGACCATTTCATAGGGAGATATTCACCTGAGGCTGCGATGGTAACCCCGTGTCCAGAATATGAAGAAATTCGCAATTATAGAGCCCTGATATGGCCAGTGATTCTTTTAGCTCAGTTGAAAAAAGCTGCTATGAATTGTGCTGCATTACAAACTTCACCAAACATTGGAAAAAAGACCCCAAACAAAAAACTAACCTATGAAAAAAAAATTCTATTAAATCAAATGTTTTTGACCTGAAGAGTGGGATTTTTTAAACATGCACTTTTTTACTTGAAAAAAAAAAGAGACAGATAAGTAAATATGAAGCATAAGTAGGTGGAAACTGAAATTTTCTTTTGAAAGATGACGGTCTTTTTCTCCCTTAATTAGAAAGACTAAATGCTAATGTCAAAACAAAATAGTCAGAATCTTCAAAAATGCTGAATAGTTTTGGACTGAAAGGTTTGGCTGAATTTAACTTGGACTTTAAAAATATTTTTGATAACTGAGTAATATATTTCTTGGTACACAGAGTATTTACCAAAAGAAAAAAAAATGTAGCTGTTCTAATAAACCATCCTGACAGCAGCATGTGAGCTCGGCTTATGACTACAGTCATGTGTGGTATGGACGCTCCAAGACCAGAAACAGATAATTCCTTGCAACCCCAGAGACACCTGTACAGGAGAACTGGGCTTTGATAACCTCCCCTCACCAAATATGATTAAGCCTTATTATGTGGCTAGTTGAGAATTACAGAATTACATGAAGCTAATAAAGAGGAAAGAGTCTGCAAAGAACCAACTGTAGTAAATTAAACTGAAAATGATGTAAGTCACATATGTTCATCTTAGCTTTAACTGGGTTCATGATTCTTAGTGAATCATTTATTTGACACATTGTCTTTTTCTTTTCCCTTTTTTCTTTTTTTTCCTTCTGTTCGCAAATAGCTCATGAAAAAATAACTGTTTTGTCAAATGTATTGATTGGGCAAAATTATTTTGTGGAATAATTTCCATGAACAGAAGTTGCTTCTTGTTTTCATATTATATTTCTTGATTATTACTTTTGCTCATGAGCAGAAGCTTGTAAAGAATACTTATGGTATGAAAATGTTTGGGGCACACAATTCAAACACCTCCCTTAAGTCCTCTGTGTAAATGAAATAGTGGGAATTTCCATGGTTCCAGAATAAAGTCCCATCAGTACAAGATAGCTGGAAGAAAGATACACCCAAACAAATCCAAAGGAGAAATAAAACACTATATTTTTTAAAAGAAAGTTATTAACTCTTAGAAAAAAAATACAGAAGGTAATGCGATGCTTGTAATATCTAATGTTCAAAACTGAGTGTGTTTTATGGAACAGTCAAATAAAGTCATTTGTTTCCATATAGTCAAAGGAAAAATAAAAAGAAACACTTTCATAGATTCATTATCTAATTGCCCCCTTCCTCAGCAATATCTCTGTGAGTACTGGTAGCTCACGAACATTGTTTTGAAGATCTCTACAGTTCAAGAGTCCATAATCTCCCAGAAGATCTATTTCAGCACTTCACTATTCTTATCATTGTATTACTATTTTCTAATATTCTAATCCTAATTTCAAACTTTGTTGCAGTTTAAACCCATCATTTCTTGTTCTATCTCTTAGGTCATGGAGAATAATTTATTCCTTCTCTCCTACTTGCAGCCTTTTATGCACTTGAATAAATTTCCCTTTTAGTCTTATCTTTTTTTTAGGTTAAAGAATCATAATTCATTCAGGTTTTTTCTGTCCAGTTATGTTTTCTAGAATCCCAGTTGTTCTGTTTATTCTACTGACCTCTCTTCAATTTCACATCTTTCACAAACTGTGGTGCCCAAAATTGGAAAAAGAAACCCAGCTGAGGCTTTAACAGAGCGGAGCAGAACAGAAGAATTGTTTACAGGCTGTCTGTCTGTTTATACCTTTTGGTATGGTCTATGCCTTTTTGCAACAGAGCGGCATTGTTGATTCACGTTTAGATCGTCATCCAACTACACCGTTTTCTGTGAAACTGTTATGTTGTCACGTTATTTCCCACATCCCTGTTTCTGACATTAAAATTTTGGAATCTGTGAGTCTTGTAAATTGCTGCAACTTACTTATTGCCCTAGTGATTATATTCACAAATTCTTTCGTCTTAGCAGAACTCTGTATCAATAAATCTCTTGTTGACAGAGCAGTCCCTCTGTATAAACTGAAAGACCCTGAAGAGAAGCCAAACTCTGCAGCGAGGGTTTAACAAGATTTACGTAGTAGATGGTCCTCTACAGAGGACAGCCACAGCTGATGTCCAGTAGTTAGAATTCATTGAATCTTTCTCCAGGTAAAATATTTTGTGGAAATGGAGTGAAAAAGGAGTTGTGAACATAATTAGTGTAAAAGCTTTTAAGAATGGATTATGTATTCATGGAAATTATTAGTAACGGTTGCCCAGCTGTATTCTTATTCCTAGGCAATTTAGATTTCCTGAGGTACACTATTTGGAAGAACTAAGGTTTAGCAGCAGGGTTTTTTTCTGTCCTAGACTCATAGAAGTAGTAGTTGGAAGGGATATCTAGTAGCCCATCTAATGCACCTCCTGCTCAAAGTGAGGCTAATATCAATCCTGGATCTCCATCAGCAGTGGCTTTTTCTAACTGTGTCTTAGAAAGAATGGAGATTTCACTAATTTGCAGACTGCTCCAGTACTGTGCTATCTGTATAGCGAGAAAGTTTTTCATAATGTCCAATTTGAATTTCTCAAGCTGCAACTTGTTGCAGCTGCTTCTTGCTAATTGTCTGCCACTACAAAGAAGAATTTGGCCGTGTTATCTTTGTAACTGCCCTTCTTCTGGTAGTAGGCTGCTTTTGGATTGTCCCTTAGCCTCCTCTTTGCCAGACTAAACACTTACAGGTCCCTCCATTTCTTGTAGGCCATATGCTCTAGGCTCCTGAACAGCTGATGGACCCTTTCAGTTTCCCGACACTTATTTTGAGCTGTGGACCCCAAGACTGGGCATGGTACTCCAGTTGCAGTCTTGTCAATGCTGTGTAGAGTGATGTGGCCTCACTTCTAGTGTAGCCCAATATGCACTTTTGTCTTATTCATGTTGGTAGTGCACTTCTGCTCATATTCAGCTTGATACCCACTGTAACTGCAGGTCCTTTTAAGGAGATGCCACTCAGCCAGTACTGCTGCATGAGGTTATTCCACCTCACACGCGGAACTTGGCACTTCTCCCTCTTGAGCATCACAAAGCTTCTGTTGGCCTAGTCTTCAGTTTTCTCAAGGCCCCTAGAGCTGAATCTGTATCATCTGGTGCGTCAAACATTTCTTCAGAAAATTTCCTGAGGGAGCATTCTGCCTCATCATCCAGGAGAAGATATTGAACTGCACTGTCACTGCTTTCAAACTCTAGAGTTCTTGTTTCATTACCAACCTTTAGACTTCAAGCCATTGAATGCTGCCTTGGATCCCAGTGGTGCAGCCAGTTTTCAGTCCAGTTAAAATAATATTTATCCCACCACACTTTCTCAGCCTCCAAACAAGAACGTGGTGAAAGGCATTGCCAAATGCCTTAGTGGAGTGAAAGTTACAGGAAATGTTACTCCTTATCTTCCCAGTCAGTCATTTTGTCATAGAAGGCAATCAGGTTGGTCAGGTGATGATTTGCCTTTGTAAATCTGTGCTGACTGTTCTTGATTGTCTTCTTGTCCTTTGCACGCTCATAAATGGATGCTAGGAGTACATACATCCTCCATCCCACCAGGGACCGTGCTTACTGTGTTCACCTGATAGTTCCCCGGGTTGTCCTTCTTACCTTTCTTAAATATGGGCCTGATCTGTCGTTGCCATGATTTTTAATTGTTAGTAAACAGCTTTATAATTACATCGGCCAACTCTTCTACAGCCTTGGGTATCTTTTCAGGCTCTATAGATTGAATTATCCAGTTTTCCTAAGTAATCCCCTTTCTGTTGCTATCCAATCATTCTTCTTTCCAAACCATGCTGTTATGAGCAGAGGGCTGGGAGCAGGCTTGCCTGGTGAGGGTGAGGCAAAACCAAAATAAGTATTTCAGTTTTCCTTGTAATTCATTGCCAGGTTATCATCTGCATCCATCAGCATTCACTCATTTGGTTGTTGACTTAATTTTTCTCCATTACTCGCTCACCAAAATAGATACCTAGGTCATCAAGCACGTTCAATGCTGCACTACTAATAATGTGGCATCTCCTTAGCAGCAGTAGTCTCACTATCCCCTAAAAATGACCCTGCTATTGTGTTGTTCTGTGGGAGACACCTAACATCACTAAGCTTCATGATACTCAGCATTCCAGAAATAAAGGAGGGGATTGGTATTTCAGATTAGGTGACTGAGTTTAGTGGATACTTTTGACACTGATCTCTCTGAGCCTCTTTTTGCCAGTAGGATATTCATTAACCACATAGGAGATTCTGGTTCCTTGCCTTCTAGTTTGGTGTCTGGTTAACATCATCCTGGTCCAGCCTTTCCCCCTTAGTCATGGGCAAGCTATAGCAAATGTTGTGCAGACTTGTGATGTGCAGGAACCACAAGGGATAAAGTGTGCTCATTCATTCAGTTGGGATGACACATACGTGGTCGAACGATGTGCAGCATCCTCAGTCACTGTGAGGCCTAGAACATGTGCAATTCTGTGCACAGCACTGAGAACTCTGTTAGGTCCAAACAAGTTCTAGCAAGCCTTTTTCCATGCAGACATGAGTTTATAATTTTCTTTTCAAGTGTTTAGAACTGGTCAAATTTCTATATATATTTTTTAAAAGGTGGTAAAAAGCACCCTGACTGCAGTTGTGATGTCTGGGCTTCAAAGCATGGTTCGGCTTTATAAAATGAGGTAGCTAACACTTTTTAATGTTAATTTTCCCCTAATTCAATTTCCCCAAATGGTTGAGTCATTTGATTGAATGTTGCCCACTGAAGAAACAGCCTCGGGCAGGCATCTGTCATAGAAAATTTCAGCCCAAATCATTAATAATTTTGCAAAATTATAAGCTATGAAAACAGGGATTTGTAATATGAAGTGTCAGGGAGCCTCAGTAGTACATTATGCTACTACCTTCCTGCACCAGTAAGATACTGGTATGTGATTGGGTATTTAATAAACTTCTTGATCTAGATATTTCTTTTTTTTTTCATAAATCGGTGCAAGAATTTGGTTCAAAAGTGCTTTGGATTTGTGTAGTTCTTTGTTACAACACCTAGGCACAAAAGATGTGTAATAAAAGTGAAATGGCAGTCTGATTTCAGAATGCCCATGCTTTTGTGTTTTGATGTCTCAGCTTTCATGCTATTTTTATGTTGTTTCTTTCATCTTTAATTTTACCAAGAGATTCATATTAGATGCATTATTAATCCCTGTAACACTGCCTTCCCTTTTTCTGCACAGTATGAGAGATTTCTGGATTCAATAGAAATAATAATGCGTGAGATTATTTTCTACATTTAATATGCAAATAAACAAATAAACAATGTGGATTTTCTAAAGTCTCCATGCATTGTAATTTTCTTCCAAAGACTTCACTGATGCATTAGGACTGAGAGGCATGAGCAATCACCAAAAGCTTTTAAGCAATGATTTTGGTTGTGTACTTTATAACCTGAGAATTCTCAGCATGCAGCACATTGTAACACATACTGCACTGGAAAATAAACAGAAAAGTGAAGTATAGTAGCTGGACTTTCTGTAGGGGTTTGACATGGATTAAATGAAACACAATTCCAACATGTTGATGAACTGCAGAAAAGGCAATTAAATGTCTCATTGATGATGGTTAATGGGACCAATTAGACAATGTGTTTTGAAATGTGACTGGTTCAGTTATGATGCCTGCGACTGAGAGGGAGAGGTAGGAGGAAGGGGAATAAGGGATTATGAATGGCTAGTGGAAACACTGCTAGTTTGGGAACTGGGGTTTTTTTGATTGTTGGGTAAAAGGGAAGCTCATTACAAATACTGTTCTGCTTTGAATTAAAATGTGTATCATATTCTTTTGATGGTTTTATTTATTCTGTAGACAGTATCACAACTGCACAAACTAGTCAAAGAAAAAGGAGCAGCATGTAGTAGTGAAAGTCTGGCCATAGTATTCCTACATAACTACAATAAAAAAGGAACTCATAGGGTTTCTACAGTGTTGATCACAATTAGCAAAATCATCTGATGGACATCAGGCTTCCATTCAAGCTGGGGAGCTACAACAATAATCCACTTAAACAGAAAATTAATACTGAAGGAGTGTTTTGGGCCCCAGCCATCAGCTGGCAAAAGGTAGTGTGTTTCTATGTAAGATAATGTAGCGCCTTTGTAGCTGACCTCTTCTCTTCTATTAAAAACAATGATCATTACAAGGGTTAATGTTTCCTAAAATCTGTAAGCAATTTGAAATCTAAGTCTTATTTGCAACAGTGCTGCAGGACTTCTCCCACTGGCCTTCCACGGAGACAGAAATGTGATGCTGCTGTAGGAGTAAAGGCAATACAGTTGCTCCTGTGTGAGTCAGCCCCGAAGCTGGAAGTACTGGGAGGTGTGGTGGAGCCCCTGTGAACACACAACCTGATTAGGATCTGGAAGCAGAATTGCCACGTCCTCAATGCACTCTGCCCACACCAACAATAACAGCCCCTCTAAGGTTCTGGGTCCATTTTTCTGGTTACCAACGTTCAGTTTAGATCTCTCTCATATTTGTGTTCATAGCTAGAAATGAGAAAGGCCTATGTTAGCAGCATAGTCCCTCTCTTCTCAGCGTGGCTCATGTCCTAAGGCCTGTGAAGTCAGCTGGGGAGGGCCCATGTGTCCAGATCGCCCTCCAGAGAAGAACAGTCACTGGTGCTTCAGAGCACGGCACAGAACTCTAAAGTGTGTTCCATGTTCCAAAAATACCTTGAAAACTAACTTAAATTACACTCTTAGTGAATACGTGCGTTCATCTAAAGCCACAAGAATTGCTGGGTTTTCTTTAGTCGTACTAAGGCATACAGAAATTAAAGTGTGCAATGTGTTTCATTTCCTGTATACACGTAATATATCACCACAGATATTTGACTGGTTTTTTTCCAGAAAAAGCACTGGGATGATTTGGAACACTCATGAAAGCGGTAATTCTTCCACAGTTTGATTAGAAACTGGCTAATAGTAGTTTAAACTGAGAAAAGAGAATAAATGGTAATTATTTTTAAATAACATAGTTTAAACAACAGTTTCAAAAAACAGAGGTAAGCATTGAAGTAAACTAGATTCTTATTTCAGTCACCAGTTATTATAATTCCGTCTTAAATTCAATGAAATCAGAAGAATTATTCCAAATTATAATCCGGCAGAGGTACTGGGTTTGGCTAGGATAGAGTTAATCTTCTTCATAGGAGCTCATATGGTGCTGTGGTTTAGATTTGTGGCCAAAACAGTACTGATAACACACTAATCTTCTAGCTTTTGCCGAACAGTGTTTGCACAGCATCCAGGCCTTCTCTGGTTCTCACTCTGTCCTGCCCCAGAGAATAGACTGGGGGATGCGCAATAGGTTGGGAGGGGATACGTCTGTGCAGATGACCTGAACTACCCAAAGAGATATTCCTCACCATATAACAACATGCTGAGCAATAAAAGGGAAAAGAGGGTGTTTTAGGGAGATTAGCCACCTTTTGCTTGGGAACTGGCTGGGCATTGGTCTACTGGTCAAGGTGGTGAGTGATTGCCTTTGCAACACTTGGGTTTTTTTTGTTTTCTTCTCTCTTCTTCCACTTATCCTTCACTTATTAAATTTCTTTTTTATCTTTATTTTTTTATCTTGACCCCCAAGTTTTCTTGCTTTTATTCTTCCTTTCCTCATTCCCCATCCCACTGGGAGCTGGGGAAGTGAGCAAGTGGCTGTGTGGTGCTTAGGGTTAACTCACAACAGGCAGTGCAGAAAGACTGTGGCAGACCTGCCTTATTATGAACTTGTTTCATGGAACAGTACTAAAGGAGTATAAAATGTCCACGTTCTACTTTGGAAAGATATAACTTGCATTACAAGCCAATGAACACCACAGCTGTTGGTTTCAGCGAAGCTACTTCTGACTCAAGCCGTTTTACCTGAGATGAGATTATTGTCTATTACGGTTTCATTTAGACTTACTCTCATTGTAATCCTCAGTGAAAAATATTTCACAACAGAAAACAAATGTAATTGTTATAATTCATGATTCATGGAACAACACCTGCTGTTTCAAGTCAGGACTGAAAAATACCAGGAGACGTGTTAACATAATGTGAGACAAATCCTGAAATGGTGTAAATGACAGTAGCTCCATTGTTTTCAATGTGTGTACATGCATTCAGCCTTGTTTATGTGTATTTAGACTGGAATTCAGCAGAGTTATTACGAGAGTTTTAATAAGAAATATAAGTATGAGGCAGCTGGAGCTGGTGTTCTTGATTTTGTTGTTGTGGCTGGTATTTCTCATACAATAAACAAGCCCTGTTAGAAATATCTTTTTCTTAAAATTTTAATAGAATTTAATCCATAAATACTTCTCTAAATACCTCTGTTTTACTAATCATAACGGAATATATTCACTGCAAGAGTCATAAAATAGATGAGGCGATGAAAATGTTTAGGGAATGGTAGAACTAATAATGATAATGATGCTACTAGAACAGTTGGAGCACAGCACACAAAGACACAGCAAGATATTATAGTAAACTCTGTGCACTCTATGCAGAATCAGTGGTAATCCAGGACTGTATAACTGGTATTACAGGCTGCACTGGAGCTGATGTCTACCTCTGGGATTGGTTTGTGTTAACAGAGCCAAAAATAACATAAATGTTCGTTTGATGTTTAAAGTACTTCCTCTCTCTCAGCATTCATTCTCTTTTCTGTCTCTTTACAGTGCTTAGACTGAAGCTTTTTAATTTATCATTATCTTCTTCTTTGGTCTTTAGCTTCAGTTTGTGAAAGAAAGAAGGTTCATTTTTTCTACTCCATTTGGAGGTGCAATACTCAGTAGACCAGCAGTGTTATACCACATCAGGTCTGAGTATATCACCCAGAGCTGCAGAGCTCTGCTGCTGACTCACCTGGCTGTTAGGTGTTAAGTGCTTTTACAGAAAGCACACTTAATATGCTGAGCTCTTTTGGCAGGCAACCCAGAAATATAAACAAATTTAAGTTTCTGAGTTCAAGAGAACTGAAGAATACAGAAAAATCCAAATGGAATAAATTCTTGGCATGAAAGAAACAAAACTGGCATTCAAGAGTATATTTTTTTTTTAATTCATAGTGGGTCATTTTGGATGACTGATTGTGTGTATGTTGCACGCATGAGTGTGTGTGTTCATGTGCATGTGTGTTAGGAGCTCAGTGGAATTGCCACCAATTTAGGACACATTTTAGCTTGGAATACCTCTAGAAGAAGAATTTACAAGCTGAGCTTTGCTGGAATATATTGATAATAGCAACATTAATAAAATTAGCAGCAAGATCAGTTATGCTACAATATGGAAGATGGTTGAACAACCTAATAGAGTAAATAATAAATAGAATGACTTCATTAAAACCACAGAACTATGAAGGAAGTGTTTACTGTGAATTAGGTGTGTCTCTAGCCCACGGTGGATATCTTCCAAAATCACCATACCTAATCTGCCCCAGGTATCCCAGGTATCTACCTCAGGTATTACTTTAAGCTCAAAGACATCTGTGCATCTGCTATGAAGGCTTTGTTTCGCTATGTAGAAATTAATCCTAGATTTGATAATGCATAGTTAACTAATGGTGACCTATACTTCAGAAGATTATCAATGCTGATATTGTTATAAATAACTGATAACCTGACAAACAATACAGTAGAAAGTTAATTAGGGAAGAGCACTATATGCCTCAGGAAGACAATAGTGTGTTTCAAAGACCCTGTTTTCCTAACCCTGATTGATGATTCCTTTTGAGCTTAATAACAGTTCAAAACTGGGATCAAAAATTGTATCCTTGCTAATGTCTTGAAGTTATTGAGTTATTGTGTAGAGTATTGTAGCTACTCTAAAGTAATGATTGGCTATAGGTTTGCTGCTTTTGGGATTTTTTTTTTTTTTTTGTTCTCGCTGTTATTTTTCATCTATTCCACGTGACAAAATACTTTGGAGAACTAAACTAATCAATTACAGTGTTTAATATAACAGGGATCCAAAGAAATTGAGAGATTCTGGCAAGGGAGACAATGTACATGTTCAGAAGAGAGCTAGAAATAAATGAAAAGTCGGTGAAGACGAGGGATGCGGGGAAATGCAAATCTAAGTAATAAAGCAAAATAAAGCGAAACATGAAATCACACACAGACAAGCAAAACCTAACTACAGAATACCCCATTTTCCAGACTGCAGTGGTAGTATTTTGTATTTCCTTGTCTTCCACTCTCAGAAGTGACTCTATTTAATGCAAGTTTCTGTTCTAATTATTTAAAATATATAAACCAACCAGGTTTCATTTTGAGTTGAACGGGTGTATCCATTCTTTGGCTGCCTAGGGCCCTCTTCTGCTCCTATTACAATCATGGATAAAATTCTCAAATAGCAAATCTTGGTATGGGATTGGGACCTGGAAAAAGAGTACTAAATAAAGGTAAAATAAATATCATTCAAGAGTTAATATTTTTAGCACTTATTCATCTATAATGAGAAAGGGGAGAAAGGCTTCAGTGTAAGAAGAGAAACAAATGAACCAAAACAAAACGAATTTATCTTGTGTTTCTTACGAAACTTTTTCCCCTTCCTCCTTAAAAAACACTCCAAAGACTGGAACTTACATTGGCTTTGACCATGAATGAATTTAAAAGCACATTTGTTTTTGTGGGATAGAAAGTACTTAACCTCTCAGGCTGTGTTGTTAAACAGGCTAGAGCCTCTGCTGGGCTCGGAGGGCAAGTAGCATAGCACAGGTGTGTAAACATATGTGTGTATATATACTTATGTATGTATACCTGTATAAAGATACACCTATGTGTATGTGTATATGCTTATGTATACATGAGTATGCATATATATATCTACAACGATACCATCTCCCTATCCAAGCAGGATGGCTCTCACCTGCTGGGAAAAGTCCCTTGCCTGTGCTACTCCTAAATGTCCCTTCTAAATGTGTCCAGGGTTGCTTAGGGGCATGCTAGGTTGCAGGGACTCTTGCTCTACTAGCAAGAGTGCTGACAATTAATATGGATTACCAGAATCCAGTACCCGTCTCTGTCCTCCCTCTGTTTTATCCAGTCATGTAAGGGTAGTCCTTGAGGTCACCTTTCTGCTGCGCAGGAAAGTGGTGAGTCAGAGGGACTTTCCCAGCTGCTAACCAGCACGCTGGAAGACTACGCTGCAGGGAAAAGGCAGAGGAAGATCTGAGAGACAATGTTGAAGACATCCCTCAGTCAGCTTTCTGTCTGGTGGCTTATCAGGGGGCAGTGAAGCATATCTTAAAGTAATTTACAGGGACACCTCGAAGATGTTCTGGAAGGCCATGATCCAGTACGGTATCACATACGCCAACTAGACTTTCACCAAATGAAAGATAATGGCGACTATGGGTACAGCCTCTTCTCTGCAGCACCGGTACCACAGCTTGCGCAGGTCGCAGGGGCTACGTGTGCCCTTATGATGGCATGAAGAGGAGGACGAAGGGCGAAAGAAGGGAGAGGTGGTAATCAGACACTTTGGGAGGCACAAATGTAATTCCAACAGGATAAAATATGTAGCTTTGCTGTACACAATGCTATTGTACATTCTGCTTATCTATCTGTGAACAGATTTTTTTTTTTTGGTTTAGTAGTTGGACTGGAAGATTGGTCAGAGAAATAGTTTAGTGTTGACCTGTTGTTTAAGGGTTATTAAGATGGTTTTTGCTATTCATTAATTGTGTCAGGCTCAACAGGATTTTAAAATGAAAAAATAAAGCATTCAGCATAATAAGCTTTTTAGCAAAACTATTTCATTAAAGAGTAAATTTTCATTCTGAAGTTTTAAATTTCTCAGGTGAAATTATTTGCTGTAATTTAACTAAATTGATAAATACTTTCCTTTCTCTTAAAATTACAATTTCTGACAAATTTTGTAAGAACAAAAATCATGCATTTGGACTTAAAGAAGATTATGACATGCCAGCGAAGCCTAACAGAGTTATATGGCCTGTAGGCACTCAAAGTAATAGATATAATGTGAAAGCTATTACCAAAGTTAATTTGATTCTGGTACATTAAAAATAGACTGTTGTAGAGATTTCAAATATCGTTCCACTTCCTACCCTGTGCAGTGTGTGGCTACTGAACCCTTCTACATGCAGATGCAGAAGAGTAGCTGCTTGCACTTTTACTTCTGCTGTGTCTTGAAGTAAGGAATGAGTTTGAGCTCGGGCTTACAAAAGCTAAAATTTCTTTCAGGCAACTTGTGAAAGTAGTGTATTATTCCTGGCAGGCAATCCAAGCAGGTCAACACAACCAGACTATCCTGTAATCAATTTTGTATTTTATATTTTCACGCAACTTTCATGTGAGGACCTCCTCACATGGCATGGTTAGATCTGTAACACGTAACTAGTATTTGGATAATAACCTGTAACTATTATTTGAATAATATGTAATTAGTATTTGAATAATATGAATATTGGCTATTTTTATAAACAATAAAAAAGTGTTTTCTGGTAGATCAAGAGAAATTTTATTTAAAATATTTTGCTCATGATAACAAGGAGATTTGTAAGATGATTTCCGCCCCCTCCAATATCTAGCTTGAAAAACAGTTTCTGTCCCAGAGAAAGTATAATATATGGTTTTGTCCAATGAGTGGAAAGCTTAAATTTGTTTCTTTTCCTTAGACATGTGATAAAAGAGGTTGAAAATTCTGAAAAGCCCAAGGGGAAAATGAATATTATTTTTCTTAACTCACATTCCATTCTATATACTAAAAAGGCTCCTGGGTCCATTTATATTAATTTACTTACAGTAAATTTTTCCTCTTCTCAGTCTTTGATACCTCATGTATAAGCAGAACATATGCATGCAAAAGTTGACAGTAGTGGTTTATTAATTCTTTCATGCAGGCAGAATGTTCATGGCAATTAAAGATAATTTAGTGCTCAAATATGAAAAAAGGAAATGTTAATGTCTGTCAAAAACTCAGCTTGAAATGAAATAATGAAGTAATTTCCAATAACTCTTAAAATATACTACAACATTTGTAATAGCAGTGCCAGACAGTGCATGTCAACTTTCCTTTTTAAACCTTGCTTTCATGGTTTTTACTTGGTTGTGAAAATTCACTAGAGTGGGTTGTTTGGTTTTGAAGAGCTTAATTGGGAAAAGATATTGCTTGTTGCTGGATAAATTTTCAGAAAAAAACCCCACACCACTGAGATCAACATTCCTTTTTACAGCCACAAAGATTTGAACAATACTGAATTTTTAAGTTTTGTATGACTCTCTCAGATACCTGGAGAAGTGCAGGCGTTTTTTTCCTATTTTCTTTTAGTAATAATGCAACTATTGACGTATTTTAAAGGTCATAATTTTTCACTTTTTAATATGTGTGTAAATCAAACAGAACGGTTGCACAGCTTAAAACTGAGTGTAATAGCCATGTCTTGCACTGTGAACACCAACTAGTCATGAAAGTGTAATCTCTACCTGAAGTAATGCAAGATGGCTCAAATGAGTGTAATGGCTCTTCTGTTCCACTGTTTTTCCAGAGTGGAGTTCTGAAACATTTTATATTTTAACATGCCATCAAAAAAATTGAAGTGAACAACCCCCAAGTAAAGCACAAGGACTACATAACAAAGAAAATGGACAACAAGGTCAGCAAACTAAGCCTCATTCACTGGAGATGGATCTCATTGTCACCTAATATTAGATGTTTACAGAAACACCTACGTTTCAGGAGGTAGCCTTAGCCTCGTGGTGTAGTCTATGGGGAGAAACAGACACTGAAAACATGCAGTTTCTCATGTCTGTTTTATAAATCTACATTAGGAAATAATGAATGGCACCTAGAAATACCTATTTCTCTTCACTATCAGGGGAGTCTAGACCACTAGTTCAGATGTCAACTCCTACTCTCTAAATGCCTGCAGTTACTCATAGAATCATAGAATCATAGAATCATACAGGTTGGAAAAGACCTCTAAGATCATCGTGTCCAACCGTCAACCCAACACCACCATGCCCACTACACCATGTCCCTAAGGGCCTCATCTAAACGTCTTTTAAATACCTCCAGGGATGGTGACTCCACCACTTCCCTGGGCAGCCTGTTCCAAGGCCTGACCACTCTTTCAGTAAAAAAATTTTTCCTAATGTTCAATCTAAACCTCCCTTGGCACAACTTGAGGCCATTTCCTCTTGTCCTATCGCTAGTTACTTGGGAGAAGAGACCAACACCCACCTCGCTACACCCTCCTTTCAGGTAGTTGTAGAGTGCGATGAGGTCTCCCCTCAGCCTCCTCTTCTCCAGGCTAAACAACCCCAGTTCCCTCAGCCGCTCCTCATAAGACTTGTGCTCCAGGCCCTTCACCAGCTTCGTTGCCCTCCTCTGGACGCGCTCCAGCACCTCCATGTCCTTCTTGTAGTGAGGGGCCCAAAACTGAACACAGTATTCGAGGTGCGGCCTCACCAGTGCCGAGTACAGGGGCACGATCACCTCCCTATTCCTGCTGGCCACACTATTTCTGATACAGGCCAGGATGCCGTTGGCCTTCTTGGCCACCTGGGCACACTGCCGGCTCATGTTCAGCCGGCTGTCAACCAGCACCCCCAGGTCCTTTTCCTCTGGGCAGCTTTCCAGCCACTCTTCCCCAAGCCTGTAGCGTTGCCTGGGGTTGTTGTGGCCGAAGTGCAGGACCCGGCACTTGGCCTTGTTGAATCTCATACAGTTGGCCTCGGCCCATCGATCCAGCCTGTCCAGGTCCCTCTGCAGAGCCTTCCTACCCTCCAGCAGATCAACACTCCCGCCCAACTTGGTGTCGTCTGCAAACTTACTGAGGGAGCACTCGATCCCCTCGTCCAGATCATTGATGAAGATATTGAACAGGACCGGCCCCAAAACTGAGCCCTGGGGAACACCGCTCGTGACCGGCCGCCAACTGGATTTAACTCCGTTCACCACACATCACTCAGATGTATTTGACTTAGATTCACTTGTAGGTGGGATTTTCATTTTCCTGGATAACTTTCTGTGGTTGTCTTAAGTTATAAGGATGTGAATCAGAGAATATTAAGATAGCTTCCAAGCTTTATGGAGGCTCATTCAAGATTAGAAGCTAAGTTAAATCAGGAACTGTGGATGGTCATTGTGTATTATATTAGCTGTATTTCCTACCCTCAAATCAAGAAGTTTGCTGAGAAGTATGAAAAGTGTGTATTTTCGTATTACCTCACTGAGATATACACCTTGTTTGAAAATTTCCTTAGTCCTGAGCCTACTGTCCACAGCCTTGCAGGCATAAGTTGAGCTGACCACCAAAAAGTCAGCTCCAACAGCAGCTCCTTCTCAGCTTTCAGCGTGAAGGAAATGCCCAGGATGTTCCTAGCCCTGCAATTTATGACTGCAGAGGGCCTGAGGCAATAGGCAGCAAGGAGACAGAGCCACTCCTCAGCTGATCTGTACAAGCCTGCCACCAGTTTAGTCATTCCAGCTTGGGAAGTTCAAGGTACCAGCACAGTTCCCCGTCTCTAAAATGCATCAAGCTCCTTCTGGGTCAGTCACATTTGGACACAGTGGTCTATAGTATGTATGAGTTCCCCAGTGTTATTTATGCCACTAAGTGAAGAATTACATACAGGTAGGCTTCTAAGTTTTCTGTTTTGTTTGGTTTGATTTTCACATAATGTTTTTCCTCCATCTCCCTCTCCCTACCAAGAGAACAGAGTTTCAGAGATTTCCTTTGATGAGTTCAAGTCATTATGCTTTCTAAATTTGTTCTTCTGCGATGATTAGCAGAAGCTAATTTGCTCACTGGGTTTTCATTTCTTGCTTGGACATGCCTTGTGCTCTTGTGTTTTCCCAGGCGCAGTTATGCAACATTGCAAAGGCAGATTAGTGATGGACAAGGGCATGGTTACTCTATGTTAAGCAACAGCTAACTGTATGTTATTTGTCAAGATTCCTGTTAAGACATGTAGCTCAGCTTTCATTTTGAAAAGATACGGACACATTTGGTAGTGATAGTGTAGGTTACTGTCACTCAACAATTTTAAATGAAAAAAATGTATAATTCAAAACCCCACTTCAATCAATAGGTTTGATTTTTACTGTTTTCACTGAAATTGAATGGAGTCCAAGTTCCCTAGAAACTTGATTTTACTGTATTTCTAGTAATTTTAAGTAACATAATAAAACTGCAAATGAAAACTACTCCAGATTTTCCCTACACCTAAGTGATCTGAGACATTCTTACTATCTGCAAAATTATTGTCTTCCCATTTTTGTTAATTTTAAATCTTATTTTAAAAACAAACAGGGGATTTAGAAAAAACCACCACCACTCCCCAAACCCTCACACTAGGATTTTATTCTGCCAAATGAATCTCAAAGTAAGCTCACTTAAATCACAGATTTCTCCTGAGGTTAACGAGAACTGAAGGTGTTTTGAGTATTAGATGCACAATAGCATTAATGAGAAAAGTAGTAGCTGCTATGATAACTACCTGTCTTGGGTGAAGACCAAGAAATTAACATAGAAAATTTACCTGACTCTGGCATGTTAACCAAAGACTTTAAAACAACTTTTCACTTTTATGTTTTTTTGTTGGTATTTGTTTTGAGAGAGTGTATTTTAGAATGGAGTCTTCCAAGATTTTTTATGGTCCCTGCAATCTGGAAACTTCACTTGACTGTTGAATGAGGATAATAGGTCAAAATTATATGGTTGCAGCAACTACAGATGCCCAAACAACTGAGTAAATACATTGGCACAGACAACGTTTCTGTAGTGCAAGCCTCAACAGGAATGTGCTTCTGACTCAGAGGAAAGGCAACATGTACACTGCAAAGTTTGGAGCACTGTGGAGGCAATGCACCTTAGCAGATAAACATGGGTCACAGGCAAAGAGCCGTGAATCCCTGGAAGTTCCACTGGCTGTAAAAGCCCCAGAAGGAATCTGTCAAGTCCCCCCAAACTCTGCAAGCTAGGTGTCAGGGAAAAGTAAATTATGATCTTGTACCACATGTAATTAGTAGGTCTAAAGCATAAAATCTCTGAGTGATAAAGATCAATGATACACAGACTTTCCAGCTGGGTAAGTGGCATTCTCTATGTTTAGTGGGGAAGGAGGCCTTTTTGCTCCCCTGCAAGATTGGATCAGCTATGCAGTGCCTACACAATGAGCGTGATGTGCAAAGAGAGGGACTTCAGAAAGGTGATAACTAGAAATGGACCTGCTTTTGTTCATGAAGACCACAAGCTGATTCCAAAAAGACTTTGTCCACTGATGGACCACTGGAAAGCAGCTGCTGGGAGCCCACTGCAGGGTTGCTGATGAAGAGGGACGTGAGCACAACCGGTTCAATTGTTTTTTTACTTTGTTGGATCTTGGGTATTTCCTATCACTCCTCCTGTGGAAATGAACTTTAAGGGCACCTTTACGCTGTCAGAAAAAATGTTTGGAGGAGAAGGGAGAACAGGTGCCCTAACTCATACATGTGCTTCTCTTTACTCATGCGTGTGCTTCTCCTTAAGCAGCTCTAAGTAGATGGCTGTTCCCAGAGGCTTTTTTTTCCCTGTTTTTCTTTCCTTGTGTTTGGCAACACAGACTCTTATCTGATCGTCTTATGCTGACATCAGTGACAGGCTCATATTGCACTAGAATATGTTTTTACTGTCTGTTCGGGAACGGAAGGGCAATCTGACATGATAAGTTTAATCACATGGTCAATTTGTGTCATAATTTACATATAGAAATGCAATATTATTGCCATACTATCGTGCCAATAAAGTTGTGTACTTTAATTAAGACTCTGCAAGTTCCAGTGTACCACAGAGAACAAAATCAGAAATGTAATTTGTTCCTGAAATGAACTAAACACCTTACAGAGGCTATATGTCTTTTCATCCACGTGTGTGCATGTCTTCTGTGCCTGCTTACTCATTAATTCACACAGGTCAATAACTTGGACTGGAAGCTGAGCTGTAACATTCAGGAATAACCTATACAAGCATAGAGACAACACTGTAGTTTAGGAAGGACGCATACAAAATGGGCATGCTGTGCTTCCTGAGCACACCTGACACTCCTAAATGCCCCTACAGTCTAGTCTGCACATCATGTAAGACCTCAGAAAAAGTATCTAATCCTTTCACTTCACTGTCTACCATAAGCTTTCAGCCTGCACCAGGTCATGTTTTTTTTCTGCCACATAGACAATACTTTGGATTATAAATTTTACTGGTTAAAAAAAAAAAAAACAAAAACAAACCAAAAAACCCAAATAATATTATGCTAGGATTATAAAACAGTTGCCTCAACTGGTCCATTCTGAAATAGTGACAGCATCAGTCTGTGGGCTAATATAAATGACACTATTTGTTGTCATAAGCATGTAATGGTAGATAAATAATCATTTTCTATAGCTTCCAAAATTTATACTCATATAAAAAAAAAAAATCTTACAATGTCTAAAGAGGTATATAGTTCAGACAGAGCAAAAACGTAGTAAGTATACATCTTAATACACCAAAGTGCAAAATTATAATTCTTTGAGAATTAAGAGGTCTCAGAGGCCTTTCCCTTTGTCCTTGACTTTGGGCAGATATTTCAGTCGCAGCTGTAGGGTTGGGCAATTACTCCATCAAATCCAGGCTGCTGTCAGAGGAGTTGCTTAGTGGAAAAGCTGACAGAAGCCCAATTCACACCATCCTCCCGGTCTGCACCAGTGTAGCTAACTCAAACCACTGGAATTCAGATGGAGCAATTCATAGGTAAATGAGTTTCCAATGGTTATGAGGAAAACGAGAAATCTATAGCAGTGAAAGATTTCTGCACTGTGAAAAATGTACCATTTGATAGATTTTTTTTTTTTAAATATATGCCCATATCCGCTGAGAGAACTAATGCATTTCCAGATTTGACACCCCATGAAAATGTTCTATTATGCTTCAAATTAAGACCAGGAAATTGTATATTTAGATGTTCCTAACAGCCACTGAAAACCTTTGGACTGTTAATTTTTTCATCAGGAAATATGGACAGTAGGAAGCTGAGCTCCTCATTAAATTCTGCTAGCTAATTCATGATACATCATTAAAAATTTAAAATCCACCCTTTTTGTCAAGTACTTTTCCTTGTATTAATTATCTAATCACAACAGACTCAATTGATTAATAGTCCTTGTAAAATGTGGTTCCAGCCTGTTGGAAAGGTCCATCTGGTTAGAAAATTTGTCCTTATTATGGGAATTGTTGTGAGAAGGTCTATTTCTATTAAATGCTAGTAGAGTATTTAAAACAGGGGATGTATGGAGTTGTGGTGGAGAATGACAAGAAAACCATGAAGAAAATGAGAAGATCTTTCCACTTTATTTGCACATCTCTGACACTCCATGTATAGTATATATCACATAATAAATGTTTTGAATGAAATGTTTGAATTCTCTGTCAGAATTATCACATGTTAAAAACTCGCTATGCCAGATGTTCCTATATGTTTTTTTGATGATTCTGGTAGTCTGATGGTATGCTCTGCAAAATGTCCACAGCTAGAAACATGTGGTTAATTTAATTTAATTAAAAGACTTGATAATAATGCTGTATGATGGATTGTGAGAAATTCTGAGTTTAACTCTGGCTCCCAGGATGAACTTATTCAGTAATCACTGAGTTAAATAACTGTTTCAGGAACTAAACAAACAAACAAACATTTTTAATAATACTGATATTCCTGAGCATGAGACTGATTTTTTTCACTCATGTTTTAATAGTTATCATGCATTTGACAAGATGTAACATTGATAAGATGTGAGCGTATGTCTTCATAGCTATCAAGGTAGCTAGATATAGGTTATACATGTATAAACCTTTATATATTTATTCACATATATATAATCTATAATTTGTCAGTGATATATCTGTATCATGTATTAGGATATATGCAATTGTATATCCATAGATATGATTCATGTAGCACCATTATAATCTGTTTCTTATGAGGCAACGATGGAGCCACAAGACTTCAAGCAGTATGATGGCTTCAAGCTTCATGATTTTTGAGAAGCTGAATTCAGAATACAAGTCTTTCTCTTTGAACCAGTGTAAAATGGAATCAAGTGACATTGATGAAGATTTCCAAAACCATGGTTAACACTGAATAAAACAAAAACAAAAGCAAAAAATATCTATAAATATCACTTCAGTGCAGATGTTAGACAAATACTACCAACCCAAATGTACCATGACAAGTGTCCCCTTTTCAAAAAAAAAAACCCACAGGGGACTGATTTAAAAATTAGGAAAACAATAATACCTCCCCTGCCTCCTCACCCCCCCACTCCGATTGGTAATCCCTGTTTTTTTATTTCACTGGTTTACAAACTCGTTTGCCAATGTGAGGGACAGAAACTTACTTTAACAAGTTTTTACTTGTTAAATCAGCTTTTGCTGATTTGATTCCAGCGACTGTGGGTTGATTTAAGACACCATACATTGTGAGATTTACAGTAAAATCACTGGAGCTAGCAATACTGTAAAGACACATACAGACAATGCCAAACTGTATCAGAAGTGAAGGTTCATTAAATTAACAGCGTAACTTCAGTGCTTATTCTCAAAAGCACTTTGTTTTCCATCCATACACAAAACACAATGAACAGAAATTGGTGCAGTATCCCTCAAATTTAGAGAACAATTCATTATCATCCTAAATTTATAACACCTTGTCAGAGTTTAAAATTAATTTTAAAATATCTGATTGTTTCATAAAGTGAGAATATGCTGATTTGAGATAACATTTCCTTCAAAAATATTATAAAAATCTGTCCTGATCAACACAGAGAAGACATTGAGGTGATTTCTGACATGCCCAGATGAGACACTCTTAATGCTGAACACAGCTTCATGGAAAAAAGCCTATACAGTAGCCCAGAATATCAATTGTTCATCTCATTTATTTCTTCCTATTGGGTATATGTGGAGTGGCATCCTAATTGAGTGTTAATGAGGAATTAATTAGAATTAAGTGCTTCAATAGCAGTTGGTGATTATTAGCTTTTTTAGGATAGGGCAATTTAATTCTGAAGCAGTTCCCTCACATTTTCAAAATGGGTATAAAACAAATAGAAAGGCCATTAGTTCTCCCTTCGCCCCTCAAGCCTTGAATTTGCATTCCTTCATACAGTGACATTTTTAGGGTGATTTTTAATGACTAGAAACCTGCCTCTCCTGCCTATCCAAAGGAAAAGGACTGTCCAAGATTTTGGTAAGCTTTTTATACATAGCTTCCATCACCATGTTTCCTTTTTGCTGTGAAGAAGCCATTTCTAACAGAGCAAAGGTGTTGTTCAGGGCCCATGCTCATTCAGTTCTCAACCTGTCTGCTTAGCTGACAAGCCTTGCATCCAGGCTATAGATACATAAGAAATCTACTATCTTATAGGAGATGGAGTTTGAAAACAAAATGATTTCCCACAGGTCAGAAGACACCTGCCAGGTGGTAATGACTTAAGGTCACTGTGGAATTAAGCTAGATACGACCCAGAGACCACAGCTGAGAGATTTTTTATTCCTTCAGCCTAACAAAGATTAGACTTTCTGTCAGTAGCATCTTTATGTATTTTCAGATGTCAGTGAGACTGGCTATTTTAATTTATTCTATATCGATCTGATGTGAGAAAATAAATAGGAACACCTTCTTAAAGAATTAATTTCTTCATGTTCTGGCAAATACAAGAAAAGGTAACAATGCGTAACTCAAAAGCAGCAAAAATTACAAAACAGGGAAACTTCCACATTCTCACTTTTTTTTTTTTTTTAATGGCTAACATTTCTCTTGGGAAGTTTGCAGCTGGATACAAGGTCTGACATTTTTCTTTCTTCAAAGTATTTTATGGATATTACTGTTAGGGAAGGGGGAACACGATGACTCTTTGATATGAAAACAAGATGAGGTAAAAATAAGATACTGTGGTTCTATAGTAATTTTCTAGTTCCTCAGTTTCCCTAGTGATGATGCTGCCTGAGCTTTCTATGGCAAGCCAGAGCTATAGAAGTGTGTCACAAGTTTTAAAACCCGCACACTGCTCTGGGTGGTACTGGTGGGGAGACCAACCACCCTGTTTAGAACTGCTGCTAAACTTACATCTGCATATATAAGTGGCAACTTAAAAAATCAGCGTTATTGAGTGAGCCAAGTTGAAAACTTAACTCTAAAAGGTAATTTGAATTTCACTAATTTCATATCACTAAGAAGTGGAAAAAAATATCTACAACAATATTTAAAAAAGTAAAATGGAGTATGCATGTAAGTATAAGTTGGTTTGCTTGACCTCACTCCCAAGCAAAATAAAATGAACATGTAATACAATACAATGAAAGGAAGATAGGTCAACATGGGCTTATGAAAGATGAGATGACAAGCGTGATTAATAAAAGCAACAGTATTTAAATTTTGTGAAGTATTCACTTAGGTCAGGTACTGCACTCTAACACAAAATTAACATGGTCTTCATAATGTTAAAATTTGGCTAATTAACAGCTCTATCTCTGAGCTGGACTAGATGATCTCCAGAGCTCTCTCCCAACCTCAGTAATTCTTTGTGATTTTGTGATTCTGTAGTAAAAGGGAAAATTTCATCTTTTTCTTGGATACAAGAATGACTGGCTAGCATGGAGCTGAGTATTGGACTACTCATTCTGAAGTGTTGAAGACAGAGAGACCAGTCCAGCGAGGTTCTTATAAAAGTATCATCTTTTCCTTTTTTTAACGTAGGCATTGCTACCTGTACTGGTGCAACATGCTATTCGAGCTTCACATAGGAGAATGCGCTGGTTTTGACTGGGATAGAGTTAATTTTCTTCATAGTAGCTAGTGCGAGGCTATCTTTTGGATTTGTGCTGAAAACAGTGTTGATAACACAGGGATGTTTTCGTTACTGCTGAGCTGTGCTTACACAGAGTCAAGGCCTTTTCTGCTTCTCACCCCACCCCACCAGCGAGTAGGCTGGAGGTGCACAAGAAGTTGGGAGGGGACACAGCTGGGACAGCTGACCCCCACTGACCAAAGGGATATTCCATACTATATGATGTCATGCTCCGCATATGAACCTGGGGAAAGAAGGACGAAGCGGGGACATTCGGAAGAATGGCATTTGTCTTTCCAAGTCGCTTTTATGCGTGATGGAGCCCTGCTTTCCTGGATATGGCTGAACACCTGCCTGCCGATGGGAAGTAGTGAATGAATTCCTTGTTTTGCTTTGCTTGCGTGCATAGCTAAGTGAGCAGCTGTGTGGTGCTTAGTTGCTGGCTGGGGTTAAACCACGACAAAGACCCAGTGATGTCATGTTATTTCTTGTATCCACACAGAGTTCAAGATTATTGCTAACAATATCACTTCTTTTTTCTGATTAGTGTGTATCAGCAGGAGTAGGAGACCAAAGTCTCCTACTAATGTCAGTAAATCTACATGGTAATTACCACCATTTGCTAGCTTTTAAGAATATGCAAGTTACTTAAAATTTAAAAGGTCTATTTATGAAATAAGAAATGTTTGCAGCACTTAATGGCCATGCTGGCCATGTTGACTCAGGCTTAAAAAGAAAGGAACAAAGTATATTGCATACTAATAAGTATATACAGTTTCTAACACAGAGCTTAAATTTAGTTAAAGAGAATGAAAACTCTTGTTTATACAATTTTTTAAGTTCCACCCTAAAGCTTATTCATCTTAGTGAATCAAAATGTTTCTGAAGCATTGGAAAAATTACTGTTGCAGACTCTATAACGTCATAACAGTTTAATGCACACGAAAGGTACACATTTATTTGTGTATATATAAAAATATGTATATATACATATATTTAAACTTTTTACTGATGGATAATCTAAATGGACAACTGGAAAATAGTTAGTTCTAACTAATCATCTTGCTGAAATAGAAAATATCTGTGTGTGTGTATAAAAGACCCTCCAGCTCAGAATGGCTCAGCTGGAGGAATACCATCTTTATAAGGTTCTCTTCACTAATCAGATTAATAGTGAAATTACTATTGAGTTAAGAGAATTTTTGGAAATTCTTAACCCAAGCAGGAATTGAACTCAGAGAACACCACAGTAATTTTAATTAATGGAGGAAGAAAAAAAAAAAAAAGAAAATTAGAAGGCAATCTGGAAAGATGGCACTCAATTATGCTGAATTGTCTCAGAGATACAGCATTAACTATTTTAAATAATGAACAATGTCAATCTGAGGCCAACAAGCAATCTCATAAGCAGCCAAAATAACAAACAAATGATGAGCCTTTTATGGACAAACTGTCAAAGCAATATTCATCTGAAGCCCGGGAAAATGAAGGAAGTCTTGCTGAAAGCCCATTTTGTAAGAAAGAATAATAGCATGTCATGATCATGTGGGAATATGTTCCTGTGGCAAGGACATCAGTGGGAAAGAAAGGGCAAGTCCCATAGTTGCATGAAATAACTTTTAACTACACCGGATACATGGCTGAATCAACATCACATAGTAATTAAAGGCATGAAGGAAGAGAGATCATTCTTGTTTGAAGACCTACATAAACAAGGGTCTGGTTTTCAAGAGCTGAAATGTAAGGCACCCTATGAAACATTCGTCCCATGTTGAGACAGGCCTTGGAGAGCCCAGGCACTGAGTAATACATATATATTACTACAAGACAGGATTTTACTTTGAGATATTAAAAGTAAAAATGATGTACATGAGAACGTAAGAACAGCAGTGCAGGGTTGGACTCAGTATCTACCAATATCCTGTCTTTGAGAGCAGCCAGCAGCAGATGCTTAGTAAAAGATTATAAGAATAGAGTGAGCACACAGTAATGCTTTCCTGTAATACCCTCTCACCTTCCAGAATTCTGTACTTCAGTCACTTTCTGAGCCCTAGACTGCAACTTTATGGTTATAGCAATGTGAAATATTCAGAAACAGACATAACACTGATGTATATAGATATACATTCATATATGTATACATAAGTACATGAACAATTATGTATATATGCAGGTATATATACATGCACATACAGGCAGTTTTATATTACTATCTGTACATATATACATCTAGCACAGATCCACTTACATTTTTTCCCCTTTTTTCACAAATTTGATGTTACTTTAATAAATATCAGGAGTGTTCTGTTATGCAAAATGCATATCATATAGTGGATCACCAGGCCAATCTACTTCAATATATTATCTCGTTCTTGCCTTCCCCCCTCCTTTTGTGTTCATAAGAACATCTTTGTCTTAAGAATGTTATAATGTCCTCAATTTGCAATAAGCTTTCTGTTGAGGGGATTTTACAGCTGGTTAAAACTCAGTGAGTGGGATGTAAATATGACCTGGACTTAGCTCTTCCTGTTTTCAATGGTTAGTTTTGTAAATTTTATTTTTTGCATTCATTTTATATTTCATTTTTTCCATGGGAGAAAAAAAAAAGACAAATTTTAAAGTTTTTAATTTTAATTCTCTGGAGGGTAAGAACAAATATGTTAAATTTGTAAATTAGAGGTTTATCTAAAATGAACTTTCAGTTTATAAAAAAATGAATTATGCAGTCATAAAACATCTCCATGCCAAATATTCATAGCTACAAGGGTCAGCCTTGGCTATGCACACGGGTATGTGTGTAGGAATGCATACAAAAGCAGTGCTTTGTAAAGCTACAAAACTGGAGCAAGTGTAAAATCATTCACAATACTAATAGTTACACAATCAGAAAAAAGGATTTTCACTGAAAACCATTCTTTAATCTTATAACCCCCAAGTCAACAAAACTAAGTGTTTCACATTTAAGGGAATACAGTTGGACATATTAAAATCAGTACATAATGTGCTTGACAAATTACTATTCAAAATCAACTATATATGCCTGCCTTTCAAGTGGTTTCTATTAATTTATCAATAGACCTTCCATTGACTTCATGGCTCAATGTCTGACACAGTTCAATCTATGTAGATAGGCCTCCTACAGGAAGATTTTCCAGCAACACTTGGAGAACAATGTGTGGAAAACAAACTCGTTACTGAATGTTTTTCATTTATAATGAAAAGCATTTGTCCTAATCCAGCCAGTGCCTAAGGGATGGCAAAGGATGGCATCAATACTAAAGCAGATGCCAGGCTCTCCTAGCAGACCTCAGAAGAAGAAAATGCAGTATCTTTAAGAGCTCCATATATCTATGAGAGTTCATAGGCAGTGCTTTGCTGTTTGGATAGACTGAGTAATATCTGCAGCTAAATGAAACAAAAATAGAAACAAAAAAATGATACCTGCTAACCTAGACATATAAGAGGGCTTCTGAGCTCATTCTTTAGTAGAGCCAGCAAGTGAATGATTCTTTTAAAAATTCATTTCTCTCTTCCATTTCAGAGAGGGATGGTTTTCTGAGTCTGTCCTGACACTAGAAGAGTTGTTGGCCTATGTAGCTGGCCAAACACCCATCAAGAATTTGATAGATGTTGTGTTTCACTTCTAAGCTCCTAGAGCTGAACTCAGCACAGAGGATGGGTCGTCTGTAAGAAAGGTAGCCCTTTCTGTAAGAAAGGTAGCGCCTGTAAGAAAGGCAGAGTAATGGGCGGGGGGGGGAAGGAAGAAAAAAAAATAAAGGAAATATTTTTGTAGAGATTTTCAAGTTCTGAAAAATTTCAGTTCATGCCTTGGACTCTTTTTGTAGAAAAGCTGCGCAGCTCAATAAACAACTGTTTACTCAAACTGTCACATGTGAGACCATACTGGTGTTTTTAACTACAGCACAGATTGTGTGAGGGAAAACTCCTACGGATTAAAGAAATACAGGAAAGCTGGAGCATAACTTCATCCCCTGACACTGTTGACACCTGTAATGACCATCTTGCTGGAATTCCAGTACACAACATCTAAATAATTTCAGAGTAGAAATGCATTTATTCTAATATACTTCCATTTTGTGTTTTAACTTACAAAGTGGTCTTGTTTTTGTCAGCTGCTGATGACTAGGGCCTTTTTTCATTAGCATATGAACTACACAAAGGAGTTGAAATGTCCCAAAGGAATTCAAAATGAATGTTTACTTACACTGATTTGTATTACATAAAGTGTATGGCTGGTATCTACAAAAAACCAAAAAATCCTTCAGGAATAGGAAAGAGCTCAGTTCTAAATATTGATATTTTTTTCCTTCACTGTGATAAAAATTCTATTTATTTGAGTGTAAACATGTGCACAGACATACTGGAGTAGAATTTCCAAAAGTGCATTAACATCTTGGGAGTACATAACTTTCAATTTTGCCCAGATTAGTGGTGCTAAGTGTGGTGGCTTCTGAAACCTTAATTCATGTTTTCTTCCGTCTTACAGTATTGGGCCAGCCTGGTACCACCTCTCTAAGCATCTCTCTTCTTTTAATCATGTCTCTTCCATCTGATTAATATGGCATACAGTGCACCTCATATATTCCTTATCTCAGTATATTTAATATCTGTGAATGAATTTGTTTCAGCATTGCAGCATGCCAAATATGAGCTCACAGACATATCAGTTTTAAATGAGCACTTCCTCAGCATTTTCACAGTGTCATAAACAGTGGGTGGAAGGCAGGTTTACAGAAGATTCTCGACATCTGAGAGTCATTTTCTGTAGCGTGGAGCCAGGAGGGTTTAATTCATAACAAAACTCTGCTCTATGGAGCGATCACTCCCAGGGGCTGAATTTGCAGTTAGCAGTTTCCCTTTTTAAGGTGTTTTGTTGCCATAGGGGAACACCAGCAACAGTGCACACAGAGGGGTGTAAGGAGGGGAAGAGTGCACCTTCTCCTCTCTGACACCTACCCTGCTCCTCCAGGTACACCAGCCTTTCTAAAATTCAGATTATAACTGCTCTTCTAATATGCTTTAATGCCTTCTTTCTAACTTTTCTTAAGCATATCTCCAATTTCCCAATTTCCTTTTGAGGTAATAAAACTTCCCCATGACTTTTCTCCGTCTCCCCTCATGTCCCAGGCAGCCAGTTGAGGCCTGTTCGTAACTGCAGCTGAGTTTCTGGCTGTTAACTTCCTTAACTCCCAGGTGCAAGAAATAAGAAATTGAACACTAGCTCTTTTACACTACATCCCCATGAGCTGGCACAAAGTCAAAACAGAATTACTGAGAAGGCTGACAGGAAGTGCTAAGGAGTTGTGAATACAAAATGCCTCTTTATGTACATTGTTTTCATCTTTTTTTAGTTCAGTCATTTGTTATTTTGACTATATTGTATAATCTTGCTCATTATTTATCAGACTCCATTTTGGCTAGCAATAAGGGTTTCTAATTGCAAATAAGTTCAGTGTCTCCTGAACCAAATTGTTAGAGATGTGAAACCTACTCAAGGTCCAGACAATAATGTAGTCTACCTGCTGCACATCAGTGCTAATCCCTGTAAGCACCTTCATTAATTGGTTGGCTTTTACTTAGTGACTTTACTTAAAAATCCTTTTCACCTAGTATTTCCTTTTGGTTCCCATTGCTCTCCACAAGGAGTAGATGTATATTTAAATATATACAGAGATGTTTGATATAGAGAGGAAAGAACACAAAATGAGATGGGAGATCTCCCTCCTGAACATTTTCAGCAGTTTCTTTCTCCATCCATGAAGTATATGGTAAGGAGACCGGATCATCAAACACAACTCACCTTCAAGACAGCCACTTAGGAGTTTGGTAAGACTGTGTGTCAGGTGAGGTGTCTGAATTACCTGGGCTGAATTCTACCCAAAGTCACGTCTGCTTTTTAGTGCAGTAGATTTTAATGTGAATAGGTTTCTATTACCTGTGGTATTTCTTTTACTTCTTTCATCCTTAAAAATGTGTTTATTTGCTGCTGGTTTCATTTGCTGTGACAATTAACAGTATTTTAACATATATTTAAAATATTTCTCCTTAATGGTCCCAAACTCTGAAACTAACAGTGCTGTTAAGTGCTGAAAATTCCTCTGGTTTATTAATGTTCTCTAGAGTTAGATAATCCCTATGATCCTCCTGCCTAAAACTGCTCTGGAACAGATACCTGATGAATTTCAAACAATGAAAAGGCCAACACCTTAGCTAAGCTTCTGGTCTAGCTCATGCTTAAAATTCGTTAATTTGCTTTGCACGTTTGCCAGCTTCCTGATTTAAGATCAGGAGAGAAAAAGAAGCAAGACTGAAAACTCCATGTTTATATATCATAAGACTCTAAGATAAATGAGAAAGAAAAATAAAGCACAGAAGAATGTCTTTTCTACTGATTTCTGTAATTTTGTAATCCAAATTCTAGGTAAAAAAAAAAAAATATTCATTTATTTCATTATGAAAATATGCACTGTTTAGAATACTCTCATCTAAATATACTTAAGAAGGTAGAATATTTAATTACACTTGTCATTTAGATCACCATTAACCAAGCAATTAGCATTTTTTTTTAACTAGATGCAAAGGAACTGTTATTCATATCCTTAGTTTATAATGATGATTGCTCTGTCCCAATAAGTATCACTCCATACCAAATGGCTACATCTAATATGCCAAAACACCAAATGTAGTTCTAACACTTAAAAATTAAATTAAATTGAATTTCAAGTTTGCTAAATGTGGGACTCGATTTCAGTTGCTGATAATTTTGCCAAGCTTGAATCATTTGGGCTAAAATCATCTGCAGGTGTTTGTAGCAGCCTGGTTTTGTTTCACTAGGAAAAGGAAATTTTTTTTCTTTTTTTTTTTCTTTTTTTTTTTTTTTCCTAAAACCAAAGTAGTTCGCTCAGGAGAGCTGCCCATAAAGCACTCAAATAAATGGCAGTGCTATCTTAATTTTTCTTCCTAGTGCCTAGGCTTTTTGATATAGTTACATAATTACATACTATTTTTTTCCATCGATCATTGCTTCATTCAGGGTAGAGGAAGGATGCACCTGAGGGAATAGATCAGGACTATGCAGTTACAAAAAGCCCTCCTTGTCATTGTCGTAGGCCCTCCAGAGTCATTTGTGGCAGAATACATCAGGTATACAGAGAGTGAGGCAGGAGGCCATGAGATGGGGTGAGAAGGTCTTGGGAGGAAAGCAGCAAAATGATGCAGCAGGTTTGAAATATCCTGCTTCTCAGTGCTAAATAGTTAAGGCAGAATGTTGTATTAGCACAACTATGCTGCTTCTTGTATCCAAATCGTTCATTCCTGGCCCAGATATCTCTCACAGATCTGCAACGTACCATGTAGACACATGTAATTTTGTGATCCTTATTTTCTAACTGCTTGCATTGAGGCTCTAGGGTCTGATTTGCAGAAATTGTGTACACTCACAGCTGCCACTGCTGTCTGTGGGATGCTGCTTTGAACATCTAATCTGCTGTGTAATTCTTAGTGCTCCACAAAATCAGGTTCTGTGTATCTCTGATTGAATGAGAAAATTAGTGGGCACTTTGGGTGTTTGTATCTGTGTGCCTCAATTCTGAATCTGTGAAATGGGGATGATAATTTCATCAGATGGTTGTGGAAGTAAAGTCATTAGTCTAAGTAGAGCACTCAGATACTACACTGATGAGTACCAGAAGAAAAGCCACGGGAAATGAATAACTCTGTATTCAGAGCAGGGTTTAAATAACGTGCAGGAAGTAATGCGTTGAACCACTCATTGAGCATAAGCGAGAAAACAGCTATTGAATAGTTGCTCATTACATGGACAGTTGCCGTTCTCTGCACTGACAGCAACAGTATAAAAAAAAATACTATGTGAACCTGTAATTAAAGACTGCATCAAATTCTGAACACAAAAAAGGCGTCTCACTATATTTGCTTTGAAAACTGTAGTATTGACATTCCCTCACTCTGTACTCTTCCTCTTCTATGTTTCTTTTTCTATGTTAAAAATTTGGGTTACAATAATTGCTGTGACTTTTTGGCTGAATTTTATTTCTCCATAAGCAGCTGGAAAATAACATTTGAAATTACTTATGTAATGTTTACCTGGTCTCTGGACTGCTTTGTTTGACTTGGAAGAGTGATATGAGCAAAATGTGGACAAAATCTGTTTCTGATTCATCAAGTCTTATGCCCATTTTTTCATAATCTATTTAACATGAGAGCTGGATTTCATTTCCTGTGATCCTAATTTTACTTGTGCAATCCAGTGTAAGCTTTCTATCCATCTCTTTCCTGAGAGTAAAACAGAAGTTGAACAAAAAGACTCTGTGACTGTCAATATACAGTATGGACATCTAGTGAACATACCTATGCATACTAAATATAATTCTGTTTTTCCCTCTGAATTTTATTTAAGCACTGTTGATATAACATTCGGAAATATAATCAACAAATCTCTATAGAAACATTTTGTTGGTATAGTTACAACAGTATATAGCCTGCAGAACTGTTCTCATGGAAATGAGAAGTGAGACCATAAATTACCCTTTTGACAGCTGCATGCCACTGCAATGTGGCATACCTCAGTCAATAGGAATAGAAGGGATGCACCTTACAAATCACTGACAAGCACCTCTTATAATACAGCAATGCTTTTTCCTAAGTTGTTGCCATTTTCTTTCATTCCATCACATGTGATAGAATAAAATGATACCTTTCACATTGATTTATTCCCAACAGACAGCTTATCTAAATTCAGCAAGGCATTAAACGATGTAAATAAGCAAAGCTTTTGCCTCAAACTTCCCAGAATTAGCAACAAATGTTCATGATCTCATGCAATTTCTTCCCAACGCTAAATAAGCTGAAACGTGTGTGATATCACCTATAAGTAGCTAGAATGAGATTAATTTTATTGAAATTTAGAAATCTGCTGTGTATACATTGACATCTCTGACAACTAACTTCATCTCCCTTCGTAGTCAATGAAAGCAATTTTAGAACCCAATCTATCTAGCATGTTAGGATGTCTATTTCCAGATGAGATAGACAACATCCAGAAATGCTTACTTCTTGGTTCACTGTGAGAAACTCAGGGAATCTAGACAATTAATTCAGAGAGAAAAATGCACATTTGGTCATAATGTCCCAATTTGTTGTTAAATCGATAGCACTGGGCACTCTAATTAATCTGTATATTAGACCTATTAGTAAATTAAACTGGTGATCTGCATGGGCAGTGGAATACCCACGTCCAGACTGCTAAATTATTTGAACAGTCCCTAGCATGAGTAGGGCTGGGGCCACCTGACGTTTACCCAAGCAGCCCTTTGGTACAAAGTGGGAGTCAGCATGTGGCCTGGCCTAAGGGCGAGGCAGCAAGTCCAACATTATTTAGTTTACAAGTATGGATGTGGTTTATATATACTGTATTCCAGTAAGTGAAAGGCATCCATTCTGCTCTTGAAAGGGACTTTGTTAGCTGGAGCCAAATAGAAACATGGCAATAACAAATGCACAGTGCTAAATCTCTGGAGTTATAAACGAATTTTAGTATTTGTCTCTGTCTTCTAGTAGCAGTTATACTATCTTTCTCTTTTTAAGTGGGATTTGAGTCTTTAAACATATTTTTAATGAGCTCTGCTCTTGCGAGTAAATGTTTATGGTTAGGCATACTAAGTCAATTTCTATGAGGTCAAGATGTCATCTGTTATATCAATAAGACTGATATATGTCTTCCTGTGTGGCATATATTACTCAGATAGGTACATGTCCTAACTTCTCTTTCTTTTATTTCTATGCGAGTGACAATCTGAGATTAGCAGTAAATGCACCAGGAAGGTAAATCTCCCTCTAATGCAATTAAGTCTCAAGTAAGTGGAGATATATCCAGGGAATGTGTTTGGTATATTTCAACTACCAAAACAAAAAGAGATCAAGGTAAAGAAAATGAGTGTAGTGCATGCTAGAATTTGTAATATTTCAGCTATTCGAACAGTAACATCCTAAATCTCATCTCATGTGTATTCTGTGAATACCATTAAGGATGCAGACAGTACTGATAATGGTGTCTCAGATATTTCAGACTCTGAAATATGCATACTAAATTTAGAAGGGGCAGGTAATGGTAAACCCCAATAACTATATATACTTTCTTATGTACAGCAATGTATACTGACATATCTGATCCATGGGAAAAGATGAAAAAGAAGGTAGAGGGTCACATTTAGTGAGACAAAGACAGATCAACCAGTCAAAGGCCAAGTTTTTGAATGAAAGCGTAATAAGATAGGCAGGCAGAGAGTGGATTAAAAAAGAGTGATGATAATAGCGACAGTAGGGAAATGTACTGTAATTCTGAGTTCTGCAACTACACAGATTAGCATGCAAAGGTGATAACAGTAAGCAGATTCCATTCAATGCTTTATATTCTTCTTTTCTAGCTGGGCACTATTATTTATCATCCATTTGCAGTTTCAAATTCCTTTCCCTTTCTGTCTGTCAAATCCCGCCCCCCCTTTTTTTAACCTCTCCAACTTGCATCTTCACTTCTTATCGTATTGTCCCCTTTCTTCTGTATCATTTCTTGTAAAGTGACACCCTCAGACCTCTGGCTGCTGCTTGTCAGTTTGGTATAGATTATGGATATGACTCTAACTGAGGACAATTTTGTTGAAAATGACAATTCATCAGGAATTTTTGGCTGTTCATGTCTACAGGCTTCATTTCCAAAGGAACTTTTGGCCCCTGCCTTCCTGTGTCATTAGCTTAGCCCTTAACACTGCTGATGTGGGTTTCTCTGAAGAAATCGGAACGGAATTGCTTCTGGAAGCCTGAGATGTGATGAAGACTGATCCAAACCCTTGCTCCAGGCAGGACCGACTTTAAAGTTAGAATAGGTTGCTTAGGGCCTTGTTTTAAATATCTCCAAGGATGGATGTTCTTCTGCCTTTCTGAGCAGCCTATTTCAGTGTTTGACCACTTCAACCTGGCAAGGCTGAAAGCAGACTGCCAGTAAAGACCAAGGCAAAGAAGGCATTGGGTACCTGGGTCTCTTCCTTTTCTTTTGGGTATAAATTATTGTCGTGGTTTAACCCCAGCCAGCAAAAATAAACTCCACACAGCCGCTTGATCACCCCCCCGCGGTGGGATGGGGGAGAGAGTCGGGAGGGCACAAGTAGGAAAGCTCCCGGGTTGAGATAAAAACAGTTTAATAATTGAAATAAAATGAAGTAGAACAGTAATAATAACAATGAGAACAACAACAATAACAGAATACACAAAGCAGGCAATGCACCACGCAACCGCTCACTGGCCGCCGACCGCGTGTCACGAACAGGGCGCGAGCCCCCACACACACTTGGTTTTTATACTGAGCATGATGTCACATGGTATAGAATACCCCATTGGCCAGATGGGTCCACCACCCCGGCTGTGCTCCCCCTTCCCGGTGCAAGCATCACCCAGCAACAGCCAAAGCATCAATGGGCCATCAACACCGAACCCAAAACACAGCACACCCCCCAAGCTACTGGGAAGAAAGTTAACCCTGTCCCAGCTGGAACCAGGACAATTATACAAGATTAGTATGATATATAAGTAAGGTTTCATCTTTTAACTCATTATGAAACCAAGTAAGAAGAGAAAAGTCCACTTGCTTTGTTATATAATTAGAACTCAAAATCTTAGTGATTGCATAGGGCTAAATGTAAGTAATTTGGGAAGATAATACCAGCTAGTGTTCACCATTGCGTGGACTAGCTCATCACTTAGGAGACTTGGATTGTAACAGGTTGTGAAATTGATTACATTTTCTAAATTCATGCTGTGATAAGTTTCCCAGAAACTACCTTGCCCCCTGCAAAGATATGACAGAATTTGTACTCATTTACATACGGTAAAAATGACACATATTAAGTTTAGCATAACATAATTATCATTGGCCTAAGCATGTAACTATAGGAGGAGATAAAATATGGAAAGCTGAAAAATTATTCGAAATTCTCTTTATTGAAATGTCTTAGGTCTTCCGAAAGGGGCAACATTTGATAAGGCAACATTCTTTTCCTTTATTTTGTTTTGAATTTTACTTAACTTATGCAAAAAATTACCTCAGTTTTAAGATTTAGATCAGATATTTCAAATGAAAATTTGAGCCCTGGAAAGCCACCAAAGAGAAATGTGTCTAAGTTTTCATGTGGCATATGCAGTACATCAGTATTTTTAGTACATTTTAAGTAGGGGTGCAAAGCATTTTGCCAAGAGACTGCCAAAATTTATAGCAAGTTAGGTCTTTCGCTAAGAAAATATTCCAAAAATAGGTAGAGAGAGAAACATAAGTATTAATAAGTATTGTTCTATTTATTAGAGGCAGCATTTGCTTGTGCTTAGAGCTTATGATTGCGAGTTAATTGATCCATAATTTTGTTTCTGACATGAAAATTAACTCTGTGCAAGAAATTATATAGCATGGTTCACAATCTTAGATTAAAAAAAAAAACCCACAAAAAAACTTCCAGACAATTAAATGAGACAGAAATAAACAGAAAAATGGGCAAAATACCAATCAATTGGTAGAACTTTTAAGGGTAAAATAGCCAAATTAAGTTCTACCTACTAGATACCTGCTGCACTTTATCCTAAGTACTCAAAAGTTGAGGTCTATGAAAGCAAAGGTCATTTCTGTAATTTTAACAGCAAAAAGCTTTCAGTTAACCTACGTCTTAGAAGCACTGACTATATAAATCTTTCAAACTTAGAAATTGTGAAATATATTAAATCAATACCATTTTTCAGAAAAAAGCTTAAATGTACAATCTTACAAAGGTGAAACATGTTGATGTCACCATTATTCTGTGATAACTCAGTTCTTAATGCATTCAGCTGTGAACTGCCTACTGAATAGAAACAATGCCTCATAATAGCAAAATCCATTTTCAGATCAAGTGAAGAAAAGACAATTTACATGTCACCTCTACCCTACTGCTTGGCATTATCATTAAAGAAACATTCTCAATGAATATTGCTCATTTGTGAATTAAGTATTTGAATATATAAAAAGCTTTAACATTTGTCAAACTCTACCCCTTTCGGTATATTTGGGGGTCTGACATTGTTCTCGTATTCAAAAACCTTGTGAAAGCTTACTGATTAAAAGCATTTCTCTGCTTTCTCAAACTTTCAATTCCAAGTCACAGTAATACAAAGACTTTGGATACTACAGGAGGCTTTGCTTCATGGACTGAAGCTAGTCAGAGATTAATTGCAGATCCAATGTATTTATTGAGTGACTCACACACAAAATTCACAACAGCCAGATTGTGCTGTGTAGCCATGGGGGGCTGATCTTGGTGCTATCTAGGTGAAGCCTAAAGGGAGTCTGAAGACCTCTTGGACTCCTGGATGCAGTGCTGAAAGCCCATGGGGAGAATTTATTTGAAATATGTGCTACGTGCAAGGCTGGCAATTCAGCAGCTTAAAATATAATAAAACCAATGTATGAGGGACTACTGTAAATCCAGGGTTTTCATGGGGACAAAATAGTCAGTCCTTCTAATTGTGACAATGCAGATAGTGTAATTCTGACTTTATCCTATTCTACCTCTGTTAAACCTTTCCAGCATGCATTTATGTGAGGGTAAGTCTGCAATTTAGCTCATATTACATATATAACTACAATTACTCATTATCATTATTTAGACAAGGACGAGAAGTACTGTACATGATCTATAAATACCTTGTAGGGGGTTTTGTTTGTTTATTTGTTTGTTTGTTTTTGTTTTGCGGTGTGGTTTTGGCTTCTTGTTGTTCTTTTTCCCCAACCAGCTGACTACATAAAGGGCTAAATTTGTAGGTATTCATTTTCTGGCTGCAAGACCAATACTTGTTGAATCAATGCTACTAAACTCTCTTAAGATCAAAAATACAGGATGGTTTTGTTCAATCTAGGTGTTTGCTGATAGTCAAACCAATTGGAAAATGTCCCTGACCCAAGATAAATTTCATATTACTCAAAGGACTTGTTTGGGAGAGTGCTAGATGGCCCAGGCCGAAAACTTATCAGGAAACATGCTAACATTTTAACAGTAGACAACTAAGTTACAATGACCTGGAATTCACTAGCATAAACCCAAGGCTGCACGGTGAGAAAGGATGCAAAGGTACAACCATTCCCAATACAGCTCTGTGACTTCAAATACATGTGTTAAAAGATGAAGCACATTAATAATATTTTTAGTAATGAAGAATAATCTTAGACCCACTTTCCCAGCCGAAGGTCAAGAGCGTCTAACATTTGAAAACACAAGTTGGGCAAAACAAATCTGTAGGTTACAATAGAAGCATTTTGTAATACTAGGGATATGGTGAGAAATTTTAGGTGTTGCTTTTTGTTTTTTAAAGAAATTACATATTTCAGCCAAAAATTATTGATATAAGACTTAGTAGCTGAAATTCTATGCCCTGTGTTATGAAGGAGGGTACAATAATCACAGCAATTACTTCTTCTATTGCCAATTAAAACTTCTTAAAGAAAGGTGCTAAAAATAAGGCATAATATAAAATTTATTTCTAACTTTATTTAACGTAATTTTAATGGAATTATGGCATTTTTTTTTGAAAAAAACAATCCTGAAGACTCCTGCTTGAGCAGCTGCAAAACCCATTAGGGGTAATATTAGATAAAAACTATATAATAATCCAAGACATCTTCTTCCTGAGAGAGTACTATACTCCTCTGCCACACTTAAGTATTTCATAAGAAGTGGCCGACATCACTCTTAGAAGTTCTTCCCTTTACTATGTTTCAACAAATGAGTTATGCCATGAGAGACACCTTCTATCAGAAGGGAACTCCAGCTATGGACCTCCTGTGTGTATCTAGCATAAACACCTAACTCATGTAGTCTGCATGCCAGTAGACTGTTTTGGGCTGTTTGCGGAATGTCTCTTTCATCATGTACCTTTTAGAGAGCCTAGATGTCTGACTGTATTCATTGAATCACCCATGAGGCTAGTTTTAGATACCATGAAATCTAAATTGGAAGCACCTAAGGGGCCTATTTGGGTCTTGTTTCTATTCTCTGAAATAAATATTTAAATCTTCCAAACATCTCTATAAGAATACAAGGAATTAGAAACACAGCTTAATTCCAATACATAAATACTATCATAATTCTATCTCAAACATTATTTTCTCTCCTCTACAAGCCTTTACAGTCTGAGTTTGAATCATGACTTTAATAGGGATATTTTGCAAAGTAGTTTATCATATTTACTCTGGAAGAAAATACAAGCTAATATACTGATTTTAAAAAGCTCTAGTTTCTTCCTTATGTCACCTTCACTGGTGACTGCAAAGGCTCAGCGGTTCCCACATTTTTCACCTGTCAACTCAGTTCTGTTTGTGTGATCTCCATCACTCTTTCCCTCACCAACCCCACAGACTGTCTTGTCTCCCTGGTAATCCCATACAGAGTCTTAGACTACTTTGTTACTGGAAGATGTTTTCACCCTCAGGATTAATTCATGCATGCCAGATCTGTTCCAGAGTAGTTTATGTGTATACTGCTAAAGTTGATTGCCTGGTACAGTGGATCACTGTGTATGGATCACTGTGTAGCATTTAGATTCATAGAATAGTCTAGACTGGAAGTCACCTCTGGAGATCGTTTGGTCTTATCCCTCCTCAAAGTAGTGCCAACCTAGACTAGATCACAGAGGGCCTTGCCCACTCATCTTTCAATGGTACCCAAGGGTGGAGAGTCCATAGCCTCCCTGGGCAACCTGTTGCAGTGTTTGTCTACCCTTGTGCTGAAAAATAAATCCTAATGCATAACTGGAATTTCTCTTGTTGCACTTTTGACAGATGCCCCTCATTCTTTCTCTGTCCTTCTCCAAGAATGGTCTGGCTCCATCTTCTCCATATCTTCCCATTAGGTAGCCTCCAACAGCTATAATATCTCCCCTCAGCTATCTCTTCTTAAGGCTGAGCAAACCTGCCTCTCTTATCTTCTCCTTGTACATTATGTGCCTAAGGGCCCTGAGAATCTTGGTGGGCCTCCCCTGGACCCGCTTCTATGTTTTTCTTTACTGTATTGGGATATAACTGGACACAGTATCCAAATACCATCCCACAAGTGTGAATAGAAGGGAAGAATCAACCTCAACCTGCTGACTGCGTGTCTGCTAACATGGTCCTGTATGCAGTTTGCCTTCTTTGCTGCAAGGGTGCAAGGGAACACTGTTGATTCTAGTTCATTTTCTTCAGCAAGACTCCCAGGTCCTTTTCCGCAAAGCTGAAGGAGCTTTTTGGCCTGTTGACCAGCAGCCCTTACTGTTCTGTGGGTTTATTTCATTTCAGGTACAGGACTCTGCATTTGCCCTTGCTGAGTTTCATGAGGTTACTGACAGTCCATTTTTGCAGTCTGTCAAGGTCTCTGAATGTCAGTCCACCCACCAGTGTATTGATCACTTTCCACACCAGTTTTGTGTCCTTTGCAAACTGGGTCATTCATGAAGTTATTAAACAGTATTGGCCCTAGCATTGCCCTTAAGGAATCCCATTGGTAATCAGATGCAAGTTAGACTTTTTCCTGATGATCACAACACTTTGAGCCCTGTGATCAGCCAGTTTTCAGCCCACCTTGTAGGTCACTGTCCTGGTTCCAACTGGGACAGGGTTAACTTTCTTCCCAGTAGCTTGGGGGGTGTGCTGTGTTTTGGGTTCGGTGTGAAAGGAGCATTGATGGCCCATTGATGCTTTGGCTGTTGCTGGGTGATGCTTGCACCGGGAGGGTGGACTGAGCTGGCCAATGGGGTATTCTATACCATGTGACATCATGCTCAATATAAAAACCAGGTGTGTATGGGAGCTCACCCCCGTTCGTGACACGCGGTCGGTGAGCAGTTGCGTTGTGCATTGCCTGCTTTGTGTATTCTGTTATTGTTGTTGTTCTCATTGTTATTATTACTGTTCTACTTCGTTTTATTTCAATTATTAAACTGTTTTTATCTCAACCCGGGAGCTTTCCTACTTGTGCCCTCCCGATTCTCTCCCTCATCCCACCGGGGGGGGTGTGATCGAGTGGCTGTGTGGAGTTTATTTTTGCTGGCTGGGGTTAAACCACGACAGTCACCCATCTAATCCAGCTCTCTTCAGTTTGGCTACAAGGATACTATCTATGGTCAAAAGTATGCTCATGATGCTATGACTGTGTCAAAAGCATTGCTAAAGTCAAAGTAAACAACATCCACTGGTCTTCCCTCATTGATGGAGACAATAATCTTAACACAGAAGGCCAAGGTCTCCTTTGGGCCATATGTTGTATCTCTTGGTGTGTGAGGAACAATTATCAGCTTATGTATTTTCTTCATTTTAAAATGTCTGAAATCCTGTGAAGGCTGTTTTTATAGTTTGAAACTAAGGTCAGCTGATGCATGCTCTGGAGAGGAACAAAGGCATACATGATCATTTGAAGGTACAAAAGTCACTGAAATAGTAAGAGAGGTAATCAAATTGCCAATTTGGAATGGTCCTGGGGTGAGCTATCCTCTGAAGCACACCTAAGTTTCATCTCAGGAAGGACTAGTTGGTTCACTCCAAAAGAGAGTCTGAGAGTGAATAGACAATTAAGTGAATGGGTTTCTGAGAAGGGAACTAAGTTCTTTGACAGTGTAAATGTACTTTTAGCTTAAAAACTGAACTCCTTATCACTTTGTTATCTGAGATTTTCTCTGTCAGGGTTACTGGCAGAGGAGAACAGAGGGGAAAGCACAAGGATGCCTAGCACAGCGCTCTCAACTTTTCAACATAAAAAGAGAGTCCAGATCATGTATTTTCAGGCATGTTGCATGTCCCTTGGTGGGTACAGGGGAGTGTCAGAACCAAACTTCTTTTCTTTACAGCTCAACAAGAAAGGTTTCAAACTTCTTTAAGCTATAACATGGAAAAAGCTGGAAACCACTGATCTAGAGGAAGACAAACTCAAAAGCAGTAGAATCTGACTTAAGGTTTATACTGTTTACATCAAGGGACTTTTTAAATAGCATGATTATTAATGGTTTGATCCAAAATAATTCTACAAAAAGTATAAAGATGGACAAGAAGCATGAAATCTACAGAGTAGAGCAGGTGGAAAATCAAGTGTGAAATTGGCAATTTTTTGAGTTACATGGGGAGTCCAGGGCTTTATTGTTAGACATGGTGTAACTGGAGCTGAGTTGCTGTGGTTATGCTATCTAAACAATGGCAATTTATCATGTTGGAGTAACAGGATCTTTAACCCAGATTTGAAAAAATGTGCAAAATTATGATTTAGTCGAACCAAGCTAGACAAGGCATGACAGGTTTATTCCTGTTGCTCAGGTTTACTCTGTCATGTTGTGACAGTATTAACTTATAAGCAGCAAGACTGGATGATATCATATCTGAATGGAAGGTGTTGAATTAAGAAGTGGTGGTTGTTAATATATATCATCACTGAACCAGGAGTTATCTATCATTTGTGGTAAATTTATTATACTTACTGTGCCTTCAGATTGTATTTTGTGCAGACACATTTCTGGCTGAGGAGAGACTAGTACCTGAATTACTGGAAAAAACACAAAAAGTATGGAATGAAAAAATTATCTTTCATTAATTACTGTTAAATAACATTATTTGCCTTTTCAGGTTTTTTTTTGTCCTTACTGTTGTCATGCTGTGCAATGGGAAGCTCATATTCAGAGAGATCGTGACTTTGGTTTGCTCATTTCAGAGGCATACATTGAACAATCTTAACTCTTTTCTTGTTTTGCTTATAAATCCAGAAGCTGAACAACTCACGACACCTTTATTAATGGTATGAACCTGATTCAGTTTAAAAGCAAACACGCAGTGATAAGAAGCAATTACAGATCCTCAAGTCTACAATGTTTCTGACTCTCCAGTTGTGTCAGAATTATAACCATACAGTTGGTATAAACTAATTATCAAATAAAAAAAAGTAACACCTGGAGTAGAGAAGAAACAGTGTTTTGTGTGGCACTGCAATTTTTGTCTCCTAATTGTTCTTTTCTTAAATGTGCAAAGTACTTATTCACCTGGGGTGGGAGTCGCAGGATTGTACCTTCTATACTGTACTTTATACAGTTAGTTTATAGGACCAAAGAACAGCTAACAACTAAACAATGACACCACATAGCAAAAGCACCTGAAAATATAGTTGTACACTTTTTAAGCAGAAGGATCAATACAGGCTTCTGAGAGCATACCATGCCGGTGTGCAGCACCCATCATTCTCTCCCTTTAGATTACGAGGTTATCAATGAAGCTGTCAGTCACAACAGCGCAGTTCATTTGCAGGAGCCAAAGCTGCATCAGCAAACTGTCCACAAATCTGGGAAACTGCCAGGGGAGAAAGGAAAATGACTGTGAGTCTCAATGCCACCAGGCTAAAGTGGGAGACCTTGATCCACACTGGTAGGTATCTCTGCCAGATGTCCTATGTTCCCCAGAGAAAGCCGTTTTTGCTCAGATTCCCTTCAATAAAAAATGGAGATAACAGCGTTGCTGAAGACAGGAGTTTTTAGCAGATTATTAAGTGCATAGATATTACAGTGATAGGGAATGTCGCAGATAAAGTCTTTAATGGAGTTTTCTCTCCAGTATGAAAAGAAAAACCCACCTGTTTCCATCTCAAAAAAAGTGCCCCCCCCAAGTCACTGCAGACTGAAGATAGCTATGCCTAGATAGGTATACTTCAGAATTTTGTTATATCCTCATATATCTCTGTGATGAAATCCATTATAAAATCCATTTGAAAAGAGAAATGCAAGATAGACATCATATGCACTACTGCCTTGAGAAGTGATTTCCAGTTGTACTGCACTTTTCAGGTTGTTTTCAAGCACCAAGCTTCATTTGAGAGGCTGGTGATCAATAAAGAAGGCTTCATAATTTAGCACTATGTCCTGGTTTCAGCTGGGATAGAGTTAATTTTCTTTCTAGTGGCTGGTATAGTGCTGTGTTTTGGATTTAGGATGAGAATAATGTTGATAACACACTGATATTTTCGTTATTGCTGAGCAGTGCTTACACAGAGTCAAGGCCTTTTCTGCTTCTCACCCCACCCCACCAGCGAGTAGGCTAGGGGTGCCCCTGTACGTGGTACTGGTGAGGCCGCATCTTGAATACTGTGTTCAGATTTGGGCCCCTCACTACAAGAAGGACATGGAGGTGCTGGAGCATATCCAGAGAAGGGCAACGAAGCTGGTGAAGGGCCTGGAGCACAAGTCTGATGAGGAGCGGCTGAGGGAACTGGGGTTTTTTAGTCTGGAGAAGAGGAGGCTGAGGGGAGACCTCATCGCTCTCTACAACTGAAAGGAGGTTGTAGCGAGGTGGGTCTTGTTCTCTTCTCCCAAGTAACTAGCAATAGGATGAGAGGAAATGGCCTCAAGTTGCGCCAAGGGAGGTTTAGACTGGACATTAGGAAAAATTTCTTCACTGAAAGAGTGGTCAGGCCTTGGAACAGGCTGCCCAGGGAAGTGGTTGAGTCACCACCCCTGGAAGCATTTAAAAGACATGTAGATGAGGTGCTTAGGGACCTGGTGTAGTGGGCATGGTGATGTTGGCTTGATGGCTGGACTCGATGATCTTAGAGGTCTTTTCCAACCTTAATGATTCTATGATTCTATGATTCTAAGAAGCTGCGAGGGGACACAGCTGGGACAGCTGACCTCAGCTGACCAAAGGGATATTCCACACCATATGATGTCAGGTTCAGTATATAAACTAGGGGAAAAGCTGGCCAGGGGTCCACTGTTCAGGAACTGGTTGTGCATCGGTAAGTGGGTGGTGAACAATTGCATTGTGCATCACTTGTTTTGTATATTCTTTTGCCATTATTATTATTTTCCCTTTCTTTTCTGTCCTATTAAATTGTCTTTATATCAACCCATGAGTTTTACCTTTTTTTTCCTATTCTCTCCCCCGTCCCACCGCGGGGGGAGTGAGTGAACGGATGTGCGGTGTTCAGCTGCCTGCTGGGTTAAATGACAACACACTGCTATACTATTAGTTTCTGCTATTTAGTCCCATATCTATATCTAAAGAACCAAAAAAGCATGATGAGGACTTGAATGTTATTTGAAGACTGGAAATTTAGTTACATCGTTAACTAAATTGTAAATGATAGTAAATTGTCAGAAAAAGGTGTTATAGCCATGCTTGAAAATGCTAGTTTTTCCTTTCTGTTAAGCTGTGACTGTTTTGGTCCTCACAACCTGTGACTGTTGACAACATGGGAATATAGTCTGCATCTACCCCTTTGACTGTGAAGCTTTATTTTCTAGTGGAAATCTATGGCTTTTGCTTTATAACACAGAAAGGAATCTGCAGCATTTGTGGTAGTTTAAGCATGTAATTTTTTTTAATGTTAAGGGGAACTGCATGTCTAATCTACCATGCACAGCCCTAAAAAGTTACTTCAGTACATCTTTTTTCCAGAAGTGCCATTTTGTGATATTGCTTGTCACAGTGAGTTGATATGCATTTCAACAAGCAAGAGCCATTGACATTTCTCTACCTAATTCATGTCATCATTATAAACAGTTACATTTATAACTATTACATGAGCATACTATTTATACAAGAGAAGATGGGGAATCAAAGCCAATGTTTTCCCATGAAGGATGCAAAACCAGAAGCACATTTTCTCTTAAACAGATGGGATCAAACAGTGTAGGTTAATGTGTATTTTTGGTAATGTCTGTCCTTATTCTACCCTGTGGAACCCGCTTGTAGCACATGAAGTGCATTTTGAGGGCACCTGGAAAGTAAACACCAGCCTTATAGAAGCCAGATATTCCTTGTTTCAGGTTATCAGGAATCCACGGATTTGCACCTTTTCCACACACAATTCTTCATTTTTAAAGTCTGTAGTTAAAATTTTTTGCTCTTCCATTTGCACAATGTCCTTTCACTGCAGTTTTACTGGTAAGTCACCAATTTAAAGATAGCTTGGACTATTCCTAACATATAGTTCTTTCAGTCTGATGGAAAAATAAAATGATTTTCCAGCCTGACTTCAGTTCCCGGGAAATGAGGTGCAGTTCCCAAAGAATATGCTCAGTAAAAATCACCAGAACTGACACAACGGTATATTGGCAGACTTCCTTAAAGAGACCAAGCACTATCTGACCTGAATCACATTCTCGTTCTGAAGAGCAGTACTCTAGAAAATAATTATGTGCTATGGGATACTTCTAAAGCTCTCCTTCGTTCCCCCCTCCCCAATATATTAATGCGTATTAACAATTAATTCCAATACATTTTGAGTGATTATTCCTTCAGAAAGAATTAGCACTGACTTTTCAGATGCAAGTGTAGCCATTACAAGGGCAAGAAACTGTTTTATATTCAAAAGATATTTGCAGTTACGTACACAACTTAATCTAATTTAGGTAGCTAAGCATTAGCTGTTACAGTTCAAACTAATTACCTTAGGCTCCTAAATATGTGTGTTGAATCATCCTTGAGAATTACTTATTTCTCTCCACTGACCAAAATAAATTTTTAGGTGCCCAAATTAGATGAGATAAATCCTATGCAGTTTGTTTAGACTGTTAAGTGCTGATAGTCATAGGTCAGTTCCCCTGTGTCCCAAAACACTGGGGCATATGACAACTCTGGTGCTGATGCCGTTTAGATAAATTCGCATGCACTGACATGACATGACTGTGCAGAGTATTAATGCATTCTGCCTCTCAGGTGACTAGCCTGTAGGCGTATTCCTGCACTTCTAACACATGCACTTTGGGACCAGAACTGGTTTGAACTATCCTGATTTGGATTGTAGATAGAGTTAGTTGTATTGAAAAAGCTGTATAATTTGATCCCATCTGGGCAGGGAACTAGGTGTAAAGGCAGCTTCATTTGAGCATACAGATAGATATAAAACTATCCAGACTTTTTTTGACTGCATATGAGGACTTGTGAGAGCCCATTTAAGACTACATTCAATGTATACATTACAATTTTCCTTTACTGTTTGGATCCCGATCTTTCTTTCAAGGATTTCAGTGGAAGCTTTCTATATTGATGAAAGCATATTCTTGCCCATGTCAGGAGAGAGCTTGTCAGGAGATTAGGGATTAGGTTCTTGTATATCCAGCTTGAAAATAACTTTTGCAGCCAAGCATTTCAAATTGATTTGGCTGTTTCACTATTCCCCTGGTTTTATATACTAACATTTGCCAGCAATGAAAATAATCTTATTTATTATTTTTGACTACGCTTCTTTTTCTCCTGGACATAAAATATACTGTGTTTGGTTTAGTTTGTTTTAAAAATCCCCCCAAATCCCCCCAAAACAGAAGAGGAGGATCAGACTAATGAAAATACAGTTTTCCCCTTACCTGTCCTCGAAGTATCATCCAGCCCCCCATGTGAACCTTCTCTCATCTGTGCGGAAAGCATGGAGATTATCAGTCTGGTCAATCTGTCTGTGTAGAGTATTACTGGTAGGAAAGCATTTGGGGATCCTCTATTTACCCTATAGTCTGAACTCCTAACAAGAAGAAATTCCAATCAATGGGAGAGTTTTTTTATATAATGAATTATTTGGAGAACTCTTAAACACACTAACATCTTTCCTCACTACCCTGAACTCTTCATTTTCCCCTTTTCTCTTAAACAAGACTTCTGACTTTGTCTCAATGCCCTCTTAACCATCCAGATCTCAAATACCTATCTTACCTCCTCAGTCCTAAAGTTTGTCCCTCCTCATTGCTCCCGTAGATTTTCAGGATCTCTCCCGTCTTATCAACTCTTATTTTTCTTCTGTTCCCAAAGATGCTCCTCAGTTTCAGGGCCCCCCAAAAAACCTCTCACTACAATCTTTTAACCTTGACTTCAGCTGTTACTGAATACTGCTCACGTGCAGGCTGAGCTTTTCTGTTCTTCCCTAACAGCCAACTGTGAGAGCAGAAAGCAAATAAGCAACAGTAATGGCTCAGCAGAATAAACATTTTCCCTTTCCATAAGAGGCAGCTCCCATCCTTTCTCCCTCCTTCACTTTTTCCACGCTGTATTTTGGTTTCCTTTCTTTGCTTTGCTCAACAGATGATTACAGCATCATTAACCATATGGGCTACAATAGCATTATCTGCAGATCTTATCAGGGTAGAATTACAGTAATATTCCTGTTATGCGGGCACTAGAACTCAGTCGCTTATGCTCCTTATTTGATTGTTGCAATAGTCCCTAATCTCTTTTTCACCTTGGCAGACTAACAATCTCCAAATTGTTTCCCAGGTGTAATTCAGGAGTTTAGCATAGGGTAAGTACACAGTTCAAATGCATCCAGATTGCTAGGGAGGGGGCTAAGAGAGTTTCACAAAATGGATACAACCAAGCCATGCCAGTTGGTTTGGGGACCAGAGAGGAGGCCCTGGCATTATTTTCTTTACTATTACAGATATAGTCAAAATTCTTCACCTTCCCTGTTCCAGTTCTCTTCTAAAATTAGTCCAGTGATATCTTTGCACTTACACATGCAATGCCCAAACGCTCTGTGGATGTATTCCAATATGGTTCTACTGATGTCCAGGGGAGTTCCGCTAGTGCCATAGTTGTAAGCTATAGGATCATATGTAGAGCTGTTCAACATTCAGTGTTTTTCTGAAGCCTGGGTTCACGTGACTGTGTAAGAATCTCAGTTTTCATTAATAAATTAATAAGTTGCCAGAAAAACTTGAAAATATGGCTCTTGAGGTCTTAGCCTTAGAAACACAGAGTACGGAATACACAAATAAGAAATAAGATAACATTTCTAATAAAAACAAAATGGGTTTCATACATGATTTTAAATTTTTTTCATGACTTTAAAAAAAAAATAGTAAATTTTTGTACCAGCACAATTTACTAGACTTATCCAATGTATTTTAACTTGCCATTCAAACATATGTCCAAAGCACTGCTGACTCAACTGGCATATACGTATGCTTGTTCTTCTGGAGTTAAAATTGGATTGTTTTCTGTTACAACTCTATAGTACTTCAGCTGCCCAAAACAGTAATTTGACCCACCTGCTCAACTCTATTCATACTAAAACTATTTGTTCTGCTAAATAATCCCATGTTACCCACTGTTCTGGGCAACAGAGCTTTGGAATAGAACACTTTTTTGTGCCGTGTGTTTGATACTTACTCAGTTGCACTTTTTTATAGGCACACATTCGTGTGACTTTGAGAAGATAAGCTGACTTTTTTCTTTTTCCTGTCAAGTGGCATTTTTTTCAGTGCCAATGACTGGCATTTCTGAGCTGAGGTTTTGACTTGTCTTTAGAATGATTTCAGGCATGAGCAGTCTGTACATTGTCAGCTTAGTCCCTCCTCTTTTCCCCTAATTTTTGTTCAATGTTCACCCACATTAGCAGGTTCTCAGGTTCCCATCTGGCGTGAAACAACTAGGTCTTCCCAGCAACAAGCCCAGGTGAAGTCAAAAGAAGATTGCTTCAGGCAGGATCCAGTCCACATCTGCTAGGGTAGATGGCCTACAGCAGCATTCACTCATTCTGGTAGGGTAGTCCCCCAGTATGATACCAGCAAGTCTTGTGCCTTCACTAGCATCCAAGGTATGCATCAAATATCCTCACTTGACAAGCTGTCGAAACATAATTATAATGGATTGCAAGCAATCTCCAGTATTTGGTCTAGAGACTTATATTTTTGTTTGGGCCATGTGTAGTCAAAAGATCCATAAATAATAATGTCTCAAAAGTTTACAGAGGAGAGGGATGAAGAATATTAAAGATTTATTATATATATGGGAAGACGCAGGTCTTCATGGAGTTGTGTGTGTAAGGTGAAGGAGCCATAGTTCTGTTGTGGGGAAGACTCCTCTACGTATATATGTGGAAGTAACTTAGCAAGTCGGTACTGCCCCTTCTGACTGCAATCCTGAGCAGTACAGATTTAATTTAAGACATTTAAGGTGGCAAATCCAGGATACAAGTCTCTGCAGTGGTGTTTCTCTGAGTGTGCATTCACACTACAGTGAGCTGCTTCGGTTGTTTTTACATGAACCCAGAGAACTGCCAAGACACACTCTCTAGCCCTATCTATGTAGAAATAGTTATGAGGGATGAGCGAAATGTGAAGTGAACAGAGCAGCTGCAGTAGCACTCCCCTCCAAATAATTTCTCCTTTAGAAGAGGCAATAGTGTGGCATACAAGAGCTGCACAGCAAATGGGAATGACTCTCTACATCTGAAACTATGTGAGGTTCTGGATTCATCCGCCTCTTTGAACACATGGCAAAGATACAGCAGGAAAGTAACAAAACGTGACCATCACACAGCAGACATGCACAGCCTGCTGCTGCCTTAGCTCCCTTTTCCTGGTGTGTGACAGCCTGCTGCAGATCACTAAAGCCTTAGGTAAACTCCTAGTTTAGAGGATCAGCAGTGGGAAGACTATGATTTCTGGAGCTTCTGTCCAAAAATGCCTTTTAGGATTCAGTCTTCAAGGCACAAAGCTAGTCTGATTATCCTTACACAAAGCTCAAAACTTCGATACTGGGATGCAACAGACCATGATGATCGTGGCAATATTCTCAGTGGTGGTGCCTTGCTAGTCCTGTTTTCTGACTGTCAGTCTGATGTCTGTTTTCACATTCAGTAGTTCAGTGGTGGCCTTGCAAGAATGCAGAGGATTTTTTGTTTGGATTCATTTTTGCTTTTTTAAAGCTGTATCTGTTTTCTTACTGTTGAGGTCCCGCTGTATGAACCAGGATAGTGCACTGTAAGCACTGATGTCTTTTAATACTAATGTATACTAAAAAGGGAGAAGATAGTACAGTTCCCACTGTAATAATTTCAGAATGTTTAAACCCAGGCTCATGTTCTTGCTGGTGTCCATAGTTCACCTGTGCTGGTTTAGGGGAGTCTGAAAAATAATTGAATGCTGCCTTTGCAGTCTATATGATCACAGAAACCATGTTCCAGAGCTTGTATGACACAGAAATCCTATGAATTCTTCCTCTTTGGGTGAGGTTCCCTGTGATCTTCATGATTTGGCTGATACAGACTTTGTTGGGATCTGCAAAATCATCTGTAACTAGCATGCCCATAGTATATTTGCTTGCTCAAAATGACTTACTGACTGGTAGCAGTCTTGGTTTGTGATAATGCGTAATGTGATGACTGAAAGGAAAGACGTTATCTGTATGTAACTGGGTCTGTAGAAGGTGACAACTGACTGAAAGACAGGCACCTATTGTGCCTAGTTCTGGTCCACAGGTGCATAAAAATAAGAAGGTGTTTTTCTTCTTGTAGCCAAGCCTGCTTTCCAAGTTGGGGAGAGTGTTGTGGCACATGGATATGAACCAGACCAGTGAAATAGGATTTGTGGGGCAAAGACTTGAGGAACTCCACGTGGGCCAGCAGCACTGCTTATACACATGTGGTCCCTCTGCAAGACAGAGCATGGTTTGGAAGGGGAGAAATGTGAGCCAGTCCACAGTGCCTACTATAGGGGAGAGTACAATACGGAAATACCCTGTAAGAAACAGAAAAGCCAAGTGGAAATGCTGTGCATATCCAATATTTCTTTCACAATATAATATGAAATTCATGCAGTATTGATGTAGTAGGTACAGTATCTACTATTCCATACTGCTTGCTTCTGTAATTTTACTGTTCGCTTCTGTAATTCTAAACAATGAAGACTTGTTGCTTAGAAGTTAGGTAACTAGCAGGTGTTGTGTTTGCAGGTGTGTTGAATTGTAACTAGTCTAAATTGTGTATCCTGGAAGCATTGTTAGGCTCTAGTGAAGAATAACCTTGGAAACTATAAACAAACGTGGTCCAAGCATGGCTCAGGGACAAATTGCGACCCTATAAGGTAAAGAAGAAATAAGTTCATGAAGAGTTCACTACCCTGCCGACCACCAGAGACCACTCGAGACCCTCAAGGAGACCCTAAGAGCTTTAGTGCGCATGTGTTTAAGATAATGTAATATTATAATTAGTTCTCGGAAATGTAATGAATATGTGAAAGAGAAATTTAAAATATGTATGAGAAGCATGGATATAAACAGAAAGGTGATTAGACCAGGTGTGCTTGATTTGTGGCAAGTCCACCAAGCACCCAGGCCTGAATAAAACAATATCTCTCCTGAGCGTGTAGAATTGGTTACTTGCACGCCAGGCACGAATCCGCTTTTCGGACAACAGTAGTACATACAGTAAAAAATCAGGGACATATAAATCTGAAATCTCCTTATGGCAATGGAGACTATTAACATTAACAGGAATAGTTCTCAAACTTATGATGTAGATCACAATTAGCCAATTGAACCACCCGTACTAATATGAACAGGTATTTCTTTGTAAGTAGGCCAACTGAAATTAATGGGAATTCTTTTAGTGTAAGATACTGCTTGTTTGTAATGCTGAATCAGACAAGGAAAGACAAATATACAGTGAACTTGATTGAATATACAGTAATATGAAAAGCTTTTAACTGATGAGATCAAACTCTTAAACGAAGTATGTAATTGCTGAATAGTATATTATTGAAATTCCACAATGATTTTTCTGGTGTTTCTGTTTTGTCTGTTCTGTTTTTTCATTCAGTTATGAATTTGTTTTTCAATTCCAGACAGAATAATTGTTTTAATTGTGTGTTAATATAATCAATTTCCCTTTGAGTCTACCCTACCCAGTACTGTTGCAAAATGACCAATATTGAAAAACACAGAGGGAAATAGACAAATCCCAGTCTAACCAAAAAAACCCCCACACCCAAACTCAAAGAAATGCATCAGTCAACCATCTGGTATAAGGATATTAAAAGTGTGGCTTCAACTGTGACATAACTAAAGCTCACAATCTAGGCACAGCAAGGGTCCAGTTATGTTCTTTAACATGCTCCCTGTTGTGTCTAGAGGTTTGAAGTCAGGTCTTTAATTTTTATTTTTCAAGCTTTCATGGGTTTGAATACAGTTCTTTTAATGCAGTTTTTGTCTATAATGTATGTTGTTAAGAAATTGCATCTTTTTGTGTTTTGGTAAGGAAAGAGTACAATTAAGTGATTTGTCATGAAAATTAAGTATTAATTACTTCAATTTAAACTCCTCCATTGCAAAAAGAGATGAGGATCTAAAATCTGATATACAAAAGTAACACCACATGATTGTTCTACTGTTTATCAAATTAATCAATAGAGAAATATGTGCTAAACAGAAATGTTTTATTTGCTTATGAGCTTTCTGTATAACACAAGCCAAATTCTGATATGTTCTCTGAGACTGAACAGTGAGCTTTTTCACCAAAGGTGAAAGTTAACACTTACGAGATATAGCACAATTTAATACAGTCTCTGTATTAAATGTTATATCTCTGTTGTTTTCCTTCGAAATTACAACACTTTCTCAACTACTTCATTCTTGCTGTTTCTCCATGTAGCTCCTTGTCGTTGTTTAATCTGGCAGGCAGCCAAATATCACGCAGCCGCTCACTCACTCCCCCCACCTCAGTGGGACGGGGAGAGAATCGGAAGGGTAAGAGTGAGAAAAACTTGTGGATTGAGATAAAGACAGTTTAATAGAACAGAAAAGGGAAAATAATAATAATAATAATAATAATGATGATGATGATGATGATGATGATAGAATATACAAAAATGAGTGATGCACAATGCAATTGCTCACCACCCGCGCTGACCAATAATCTCTACTTCCTGGAACGCGTCTACCATTCATATACTGAGAATGACGTCACATGATATGGATACCCCACTGGCCAGCTGGGCCAGCTGTCCTAGATTTGCTCCCCCCCAGCACCTGTTTGGTTTTGTTTTGTTTTGTTTTTTTAAGCTTAATGTCCTTGACTAGGAGGGTACTTAGCAACAACTGAAACCATCAGTGCGTTATCAACATTCTTCTCATACTAAATCCAAAACACAGCACTAGAAAGAAATTTAACTCTATCCCAGCCGAAACCAGGACACTGCTGCACAAAATTCTGCTCCTATCAAAGTTAAAATTAAAATACCTGAAGACTTTAACAGGGTTGAGATTTTACTCTGGAAATTGTGAATGCTTGGTATTAATCTAGCAGGATTTTTGTTTTAAATTAAAATTCTTGGTACTAATCTATTTGGATTTTTTATTAAAATGTATGAAAAGATTGAAATAAAAAATAACATTTCCCAGTTTAGTACATTAGCTACATATCTGTATGTATTTTTCCACTGTGTTAAAAGATTGTCGTGCAATCTGTTTTACACAAAACTTGCCCTCCAGGTCAAAGTGTAATTCCACTTCTGGCCTGACCAGGAATGAGTCAATATGGATAGATAAACACACAAAAGCAGAAGACAAGATATAGCAACTTTACAAGGAGTAATACAAATACAATACGTTCCATCACAAGTAGAATATATTCCAAAAAGATGCAGAGATAGAACTTTCTCATAAATATAAAAAGATTAGTGTTTTCAAGATGGCATGTTACAGTTACAACGAAAGTCAACCTTGTTTGAGTAACATTTTTCTGTTGGACATACAGACACATGCATGCCTACACACACACAAATACACACATACATGTATACACAGAAATACCAGAAGGATATCAGTTTCCAACTGATATTATCAGTGGCATAGTTTGGGGAAAAAATGTTTACATAGCTTAAATTATTTTTGCCATTATGGATTACATGATAATAAGGACTGTTCTATAAGTAGCTACAGAAATACAACAAAATAGCTATGAGGCACTTTATAATTGCCTTACATTGACTTCACTGCCACTGATTTTCTTATAAAGGAATAATGGTTTTCAGATAGGGGCAGCTTGGAAAGAGCCTGCAACAATGTGGATGGTAACATAACCAATAAATAATTAATGATAATTGTACAATAATCTGATGCATTTACAAAAGTTTCATAGAAACACGGACTTGCTTTTATAAAACCCAGAGCACCTCAACTCAGTAACATTTGTGCGTGTCTAAGAGAAGAATTTAAACCATTAATATCCAACTGTCTCACCAGATGGTTTAGAGCACCTACTTCCTCTGAAATGGAAAGAGTTAGGCCCAGGGAAATATCTCAGAACCATCTTAGAAAGCTAACTTTAAATGAATTAACTTTGCTCTTTGCAGCAGAGAAGCTGATTTTCCAAGCTAAGAGGAGCTCCATATTCCCAAGGCCAGATTGCTTCCAGTACCTGATCTGGTTCCTTTGAAACAAGCTCTATTCTCATGAGGGGGATTCCTGGGAGAACTGATCTGTGGCCAAGCGAGAGAATCCAGTGACATATTTGTTAACTACAAACATATGGATCAGAAGTATTTCCTTCTGTTGCCAAACAGTGCCTTCAGTCAGAAGTGCTCAGATCTATTGGGAAAATATAAACCCCTTTGGCTGTGTCACCATAACAGCTTAGCTTGTGCTCTCAGACTCCAGAAAATGTGATTCATGTTTCCCTGTGTCCATACATAAAAGACTGTGTGTGATGCTTGACGTCTGGTCGTCAGGGAAAAATGGGGTAGTACCCAGATTAGACTTCTGGCATTCCACCTAGCATGGAATTTAGCACGGAGTGTAATCCCGAACAGGAGAGTTTCCAAATCTTGCTTTGTTCACATGAAAGCCAGTCACATAGTCAATACCTTTGTTTTTCTTAAAGACAGCAAGTCAAACTGCTTGAAAATAACCTCCTCATCACCTATCCTACCCTCCTGATTCCAGAAATAACCCAGTAGTGAATAAAGTTCTTGAAAGCAGTATAATTTCACACCAACTGAATCACTATTTTCTGACAATGTCACATGATAATTTTTGAATAGCTTGTTACTTTAAAATACTTTGTATACATTTGTGTGAGTTTGATCTCTTATACTTCTAAAAGGCTGTCAAGGAGACCTGACAGTGATCTAATGTAGAGTTTGAAAGAGAGTAGTGAATTGTTAACAGTACAATATCCTTTGCTGTCTGGCTGGGCTGAGCACTCTCTAAGATACAAGATTTTGTGATGCTTGAAGAAGAACCCTACCAGGTGCTCAATGTGGCATTTTACTCTTTTAAGAGATAGGTAGGGCAATCAGCAACTGCCAATTCCTTGTAATCCTGAAACACAGAAAGAAGCTACTAAAACTGTAGATCTCTTGTAAAAGAACTAGATTTTAGCTTTTAAAATGTCTGGGAGAATTAGGCCCATTATAACTGTTTATGATTAACTATAACACCTTTAACTGCAAGCTGTAACCCTGAAGCCATTAACAGAGTTTTTCTTGCCAATGGCTTTCTTTAAAAAAAAATGCTGATATTGGAAAGAAATGGAAGAGGAAGGGGGAAAAGAGAGGAAATCTCTGTTTCTGCTAGGGGACAAAAAAAAAAAAAAAGACAAGCAACAGTATAGGAATTATATGAAGTTTAGAGAGCTATTAATGAAAAGTAGTAATGACACATACACAAACCTACCAAACTACCAAAAATGTTGCTGTGAGAAATTGCATATGCTAGAAGATGCCCTGTTCAAAGCTTGCCTGTCAGACATCACTTTTAAAGCATGCTACCTGAAATCACAAAATAAAGCTTCATTGTACAAGATTAGGGTGACTATAGGTCCTGGCTTTGCAATAAACAGTATGTGCAGTGAAAAGATCTGTCTACTGTTGCGTAAGGAACTTTATTCTCCTTTTTGTGTTGCCTGGGCAGTCAGACAAAATCGCTGGCCTTCAATTAGAGTCTTTTATATCATAGTGAGGTTTGCACAAAAAATTTCAACAGCAAGATTTTTTTACCCCCCCAACACAAGTTTTGTTTGACTGAAACCGTCTGTGACCTTGCACTATATTCATTGTGTTGTTAGATCCGCTGATATGTAAGAAAAGAAAATGATGCAACAACCCAGAGAAAAATAATCTTTCCTACCAGAACCAAAACATTTGCTCTGACACTTTCTAATTGAAAAATATCTTTTCAATTCAGTTTTCTTCATTTCACTTGAATTTTATTTACTTGAAAAATATAAATTCCATAAACAAAATGTTTCTTTTTTAGCTCAAATGATACTTTTATTCAGTTTTAACACTGTTTTTACTATTCAATGTTTTCAAGAGCTACCGTTGTTTGGCCATTCTAGTAACCTACCTCAATTCTTTCAACTACCTTCTTCACCCCACTAACCAAACTACTTGTATAACTTGCTACAACCTACCCACTTCACTCTAGCCCTAAATAACTATAGAAGGCTGAGTCAGCACCCAGCTGTATTTGTCTGCTTATGATTAGATTTGTCATGTGCTTCCCCATAACTACTAGCTTTGGGTTTTGTTACCCCTTTTGAAATAAGCTGGACTTTTGCCATTGGCTTACATTTTAAGTGCCTTCAGCTGATGAGCTATAAGCACAGTGAACTAGGGGTTTCTGAAGTAGCAACATCGCAAATATTTCTGTGGTATAACCACTGCTGTCCCATTATCAATTTTTATTTTTGCATATGGCTTCGTACATTTCTCTCCAGCAGGTGAGAAGAGTAACAGTCTCCAGTGGAGTGGCTGTAGTCTAGTCTACTGCTGCTTCTCTGTCTGACGAGTTCAAAATGTCAGAAACAAATTGAGAATGGTGTCGCAGCAAAGCACAGTAGAGTTTTTCTATAAAAGAAGGTAAAAATAGCATGCTCTGGTGTGTGGTCTGAGGGCACATGGGAGTGTCTCAGTGTGAAAAGCCTCTGGGACATTATAGGGGGACCATGTAGGGTAGAGAACGCTAATTGGCACTGGCTAAACTGTACTGGCATACCTACTTGTACTTAAGTACCATGGACAATTGCAGGGAGCCTGTGCCCAGGACTTGGCTTATATACTACCATAACTACACACCATAAGCTACCTGATTCCTATTATTATGAGCTGAGGATCACTGTATCAAAAACATTTCACATAGATCAGAGCCAAAAGAGCAACCTCTTTTTTGAATAAATTGTGTTTTCCACAAGGAATGTTGCTCACTCTGCTGTCCTCCTCTGGCCTGCCACTACTACTGTATGTTCTGGAGAAGTTTCTCTCCATTTACACAAACCAAGAAAAAAGGTAGGCAGATTTCATTTTAGAGGAAGATGAATTTTAATGATGCCCGTGTTTTCTACAAAATTCAACCATAAAATCTGTGCTTCTTTTTAGTATCACAAAATATTCCATTTGTTGTATTGACCCACGATACTAAATGTTGTGATGCATAAACCTGGCTTTCAGTGTCATGCTTTATGTCAGCCGAGCCGTTTTTGTAGAAGAGAGAGAAATGTTTCCTGACCTCTTTTACAGTCTGTACTAGCTTGTTTTTACCTCTGATATGTAAAACAGAAGGCAATTAAATGATCTTGCTATGATGGTCTTACAACTTGTTAAGAAAACAAAGGAAATTTTGAAGATTTCCATATGACTCTATGCTATCATATCAGATGTGCAAAATAGATCTCAATAATTGTTCCACGGTCTTTTAATATTAATTTTTTAGTTTATTTATGTATTTATATGTTTATTCTAATTCTTGCTAAGGGGTTTTTTTTGTTTGCTTATATGGAAATTATTTTGCTCAGACTCAGGCTTTCATTAGCAACATGAGATTCTAGTTTTCTTCTTCTTGCAATTTTTTGTCAATAAGTTCAGAAGAGACCAATGAATGGAATGATTGCTCGGCTGATTGTTGCACTGCAGCTCACGTACACTGAAGTGTGAATAATTTAAACTGTGCTGGCTTGTCAGTATTGGATTTGTATGTGGTGTGAGGAGAGCACAGAGGGAGGCGTCAGATAAATCATACAGCAGAAAAAAAGCAAAAATGCAAAAAAAATCTCCCAAAAGGGTGGATCAAGGGTGAAGAGAAAAGAAGGGTTCTATTGTATGTACAGCGCAAAGAGAGGAGGGAGGATAAATCCTATCCTTCCTGTCAAGAAACTATTTTGGATACTCAGTAACTTTAAAACAAATTGCATCAGCCTACAGCATTGTTCAGATCTTCTGGGAGGAAAACATTTTCTGAATTCAGTGGGAGTGAAACCATTTTGAAAGATGTCTTTCAAAAAGTCATTACTTTCTTTTCTTTTGAAATTATTACTTTATATAATAACAGTTTAATAGGACATGGTAACAGAAAGAAAAAAAATCCAGCTCAGCATTAGGAAAATTACACACTCAAGGTTAAATGTCACTAATCTGTCAGTTGTTATGATTAAAGATTGGGGATAAAAAGGGCTTTGATACATGCGCATTTCTAACCTTCTCCATTTCAAAATATGCTGTGAAATCTTCCCCTTACAGAAGAATCAAGTGGAGCAAAAAGATTTCTGTGTAAGCATTTTACTGTGATTGTTTATTATTTATACTCTGGGGAACCCATACATAGGGTTGGTCCACAGATCACAGAGCTAGACAGCAGTCCCCTGCTTCCCATGATGGGCAGTTCCTCCTGCATGAAAGTATATTGACCAAAACCAATGTGCACATTTTACTACCAGCCTAAGTGATCGGCAGTGTCCTGCAGAGTCATTCTAAGAGTTTTTCTGGTACTGCAGGTAGTACAACTGAAAATAAAAAACAAAAAGAAAGAGTTTTAAGTAGCCCAAGATGTTGATTTCCACATGGAATGTTTTGGCTGTTAGACTTTACCTTACTTACCCATATATTCATTTATTTCTCTTCTCTGTTTTGTCAAAGCCTGACATGTCCTTTAGTCTGTGCTTCAGACTTAAAATAGAGACAGCAACCCTGTCCTTGCCATGTTCTAGCACAAGGTTTCGGTTATTTCCAGTCCTCTTTATCTCAGAGCATCTCATTAACCTCAATTAGGGGTCAAACTAGATTTGCGGGTTTGGCTATGGACTGGACATGATATCTTTACAGAAATAAAATACTATGAGATGCAAAATGTCAGGTCTCTCTGGCAATCACTGATGATTAAATGCTGGTTTTCCCCAGTGGAAGCTACATTGCTATACTGCTGCACAGCTGATAATAAACTATCTGGGGATTAAAAAAAAAGATAAAGAAAAAAACCCATCTATTTCTTCATGTCCAATATTAAGTACTGTTTCCTTATAATAAAAATGTAATGCTTAAATGAGCAGGATGGTTTTAGAATTTTAGAAGTCCCAAGGTGTTACGAAAGCTGGAAAAGACACCGGGGAGAGCAATTAAGCAGTTTACATTTTTCAGTGTAGTACCACAAAATAATGGTCCCTATTACAAAGATACAAGAAGCATGCCATGGGGTAATAGTTTTATGAAAGTCTTTTCAGAGAAATTTTCCCTCTTATCATCTCATATCACACCAGGTATATTTGTGAAAAAGGGTTATTTCTGACCACCTACAATTCATATCAACTCAGTTCTCAGCATTTTTAGTCTTACCTAAGACTTGCCCTTAAAATCAAGGTACCACTGTACCAGGAATACACTTTAAATGTCTTCTTTTCTTCTCTGAGTTCTGAGAAGAACAGGAAAAAGGGGCTATTAATATTTATTCATTGTTATATTTATATGAAAATGAACAGTGCCAGAGTTTTTCTCCAGTTCTGAGTCCAGCTGGCAGAATCTGAGTACATCCATACTATGAAATTATCTTAGCTGCATCCAGCGTGTTTCTCCTAACTTCTGAACCATGCCTTGTAATTTTTTTAGGAAGCAACTGGCCCAGACCAAAAAACATACCAGCGACTTCTCTGAAAATTTAACATTGCAGGCATTTAAGTTTTACTCCACTACCCTGTTTACAGCTTCACACTGTTTAATATACTGGTAACATATAAGTCAAGTGCATAGAATTGTGCATAAGTTTGATATTTTAGGTACTGTAGAGATAGAGGGATTGCCCTGATTCAGGTTGTAAGAGTCACTAAAAGTAGATCACAGAATCTCTGCTACCTGTCATGTATATCTAGTTTGTGTTAGGTTATTTGAGTTAGAAATAAAGGGAAGCATTTTAAAATTGTAAAGTTTTAATGATCTTAATGATGGAATAAATCATAATTTTAGGCTATATATCTGTAGAGCTAAATACTGCTGAAATAGTCCTGGGTCACACTGCAACAGATTTTTTGGAATTACTGTTATTCTTCAGATGCAAAATATTATTTTTTTTATATCAAAGAACAACATCAGGATACAAAATTTCATTAAAAATGATTTTTGAAAAAGAATTCCACTTCCCCAAACCTTTATAGAACCAAAGCCAAAAGTGACCATTTAGATGACTGTTTTGGAAAAAGGCAATCTCCTCTTAATTTTAGTAGGACTAAATAGTCCCCATTTCTTCACACTGTTGGTGGTCATTATCTTTCCTGAAAGCTACTTAAGTGACCTAATTTTGATAAATGGGATATGACAGACATTTGAAAGAAGCAATTTTTCCTGAATTTCTGTGAAACCAGGAGAAAAATATTGTGAACAATACTAAATATTTACTTCCTAACCTTTCCGATTACAAGAAATCTAACGAACTGTGAATGTAGGGACACGAGGCAAATTAGTATAGAAATGTGTCTAAATGCTTACATTGAAATAGGAGTGCAGGAGACAGATGTATTCTGTCAAGTTAACGGTAGGGGGAATCCAGGATATTTACTTGTTCTACTCTAATGAAACACAGAAATTTTGAACCCATCTGCTTTGGCTGCAAAGCTCTATCTTTACATCGTGTCCCAAGAAAAAACACAAAGTAGACATAAAATACAAATGAATATGTTACAGCATTTTAGTTACTTTTACAAGTTTAAATCTCATGGTTTAGAATCTTAATATGCTAAGCTGTACAAATGCAGTTAAACCAATTAAAAGTCTTACCTCTGCTTTGTAGTTAAACCATGAAGATTAAAATATGTATTTTATAAATATAAAATTTATAGGTTAAAAAAGATTCTATAATCTTAACAGTTTACATTCTAGACTTGCAATATTTAGTTTTTCTGTAATACAATATTACTTTGATGTTGTAGTTCCATTTTTTTCAGCCTTAACTTTTGCTTGCAAACATACCTGGACGATATTATTTACATGGTTTCTTCACAGTAGATGAGAGGGTGAAGCTTGCTCAAAGTGAATACAGAAGAAATTGGTTTCTTTGTTGTCCTTAGATTCAGCACTTAGTTACAGGGTTTAGTTACATTATCAGACTGTATCTGAGTTTAACATCCTCTTAATGGTCTGGCTCTTTTCTTCTTCATCTCATATGCTATTAAAATCTTGCTGCATCTATCATTAAGAAGTATGTGCATTACATTAGCATAAAGCTAATTTTCTTAGAGAAAGAAAAGAAATATTCATTTATTTTTTGTGCCCAGGCAGGTCAGACTATCACACAGACTGGAGAATGGGATACCAGAAAAAACATATGCCTTAACTAAGACTGAAAAACCATCATTAACAACTAATTTTTCTCTGCTGTTCTCTGATGCAGTGTTTCATAATTTTGGTGGAGGCTTTTAGCAAAATCATGCATTCGATACACATACTCAGACCCTGAGAGTCTTTCCATGGATCCCAGTGAGCTTTGGTTTATGATGTAGTTAAACTAGTTATAATTTGGATTAACTTTCTGTCTCAGCGGTATCAATTGGTGTGGTTTCTACACAGTGAGATTAGGAAGGGATTGCACCACTACTGTCTTAGATACTCCCCATTACTCTTCTGAAATAAGTGGAATACCGTGCACTTACATCAGAGAATATATGATACTTGAACTGGTTTTTCTTGTGTGGTCTTTACGTCTGCATTGTCTATGGACTCATTGCTTCCATGAAGCTGACCATGGCAGAAAAGAGGAGGAGAAAAGATAAGACAAAACAGTCCCCTGGAATTGCTCCGTTTGGAAAGAGTGGCTATTTTGCACTAAGAATGATTAACAAGTCAAAGCCAGCATTTCCTCAACTTTTACTGCACCCATTTTACTGTACTGACCATTCCTAAGGCCATTTTGGATGCTTGTATCCCCCTAATATGTGCTTCTTTTCTCAGTCTTTTAGCCCTTCCCATACTCCAAGAGCACAATTACCTCCGCTATGGCACTGGCTTGCAAACCTGATTTAAAAGGAAAACAAGCATCTTCAACTCCAGCAGACATTTGCATTGCAGGGGTTTCACCCCAAATGCAACTCCATGCAAGGTAAACCACTAAGCCATTGGGACCAAAGCAATCCCCAGTGTACCACAAGAACAGTCAGAGGCACAAAGTGATTACGGTATATAGAGAACAATAGGAGCTAAAGAACATCTGAGGTGTTTTTTTTTTTTTTAGGAATTCTGGGTTTATATGAGATAGGAAGTCCTGTCCTTCATGATAAGAAGTAAAAACTTTTCCACTACAGCAAAAATGGTTTCCTACTGGGGGAAAAAAAAAAGGTTCAAGTTCACTGTATTCAATCATTCTATTGTTCTATTAGACATGTGTGGTGGTATTGATTAGGGATTTGTGAGTGCAGTTATCATTCACAAGGCTGGGACATAAGTGCATATGCTTAAATCTTCAGACAACAAGTGGAAAATTTATACTGGTTTTCCCTTTTTTTTTTTTTTTTTTTAAAATCTTTTCCTTGTGGCTTAAAATAAAATTCATAGAATCATAGAATCATAGAATCATACAGGTTGGAAAAGACCTCTAAGATCATCGTGTCCAACCGTCAACCCAACACCACCATGCCCACTACACCATGTCCCTAAGGGCCTCATCTACACGTCTTTTAAATACCTCCAGGGATGGTGACTCAACCACTTCCCTGGGCAGCCTGTTCCAAGGCCTGACCACTCTTTCAGTAAAGAAATTTCTCCTAATGTTCAATCTAAACCTCCCTTGGCGCAACTTGAGGCCATTTCCTCTTGTCCTATCGCTAGTTACTTGGCAGAAGAGACCAACGCCCACCTCACTACAACCTCCTTTCAGGTAGTTGTAGAGCGCGATGAGATCTCCCCTCAGTCTCCTCTTCTCCAGACTAAACAACCCCAGTTCCCTCAGCCGCTCCTCATAAGACTTGTGCTCCAGGCCCTTCACCAGCTTCGTTGCCCTCCTCTGGACATGCTCCAGCACCTCCATGTCCTTCTTGTAGTGAGGGGCCCAAAACTGAACACAGTATTCGAGGTGCGGCCTCACCAGTGCCGAGTACAGGGGCACGATCACCTCCCTGCTCCTGCTGGCCACACTATTTCTGATACAGGCCAGGATGCCGTTGGCCTTCTTGGCCACCTGAGCACACTGCCGGCTCATGTTCAGCCGGCTGTCAACCAGTACCCCCAGGTCCTTTTCCTCTGGGCAGCTTTCCAGCCACTCTTCCCCAAACCTGTAGCGTTGCCTGGGGTTGTTGTGGCCGAAGTGCAGGACCCGGCACTTGGCCTTGTTGAATCTCATACAGTTGGCCTCGGCCCATCGATCCAGCCTGTCCAGGTCCCTCTGCAGAGCCTTCCTACCCTCCAGCAGATCAACACTCCCGCCCAGCTTGGTGTCGTCTGCAAACTTACTGAGGGAGCACTCGATCCCCTCGTCCAGATCATTGATGAAGATATTGAACAGGACCGGCCCCAGTACTGAGCCCTGGGGAACACCGCTCGTGACCGGCCGCCAACTGGATTTAACTCCGTTCACCACAACTCTCTGGGCTCGGCCGTCCAGCCAGTTTTTTACCCAGCGAAGAGTGCACCTGTCTAGGCCGTGAGCCGCCAGCTTCTCTAGGAGAATGCTGTGGGAGACAGTGTCAAAGGCCTTACTGAAGTCCAAGTAGACCACATCCACAGCCTTTCCCTCATCCACTAGGCGGGTCACCTGGTCATAGAAGGAGATCAGGTTGGTCAAGCAGGACCTGCCTTCCATGAACCCGTGCTGGCTGGGCCTGATCCCCTGGTTGTCCCGGACATGGCTCGTGAGCGCCCTCAAAACCAACCGCTCCATGATCTTCCCCGGCACCGAGGTCAGGCTGACCGGTCTGTAGTTCCCCGGATCCTCCCTCCGGCCCTTCTTGTAGATGGGAGTCACATTGGCGAGCCTCCAGTCGTCCGGGACCTCCCCAGTTAACCAGGACTGCTGGTAAATGATGGAGAGCGGCTCGGCAAGCTCCTCCGCCAGCTCCCTCAGTACCCTCGGGTGGATCCCATCCGGCCCCATAGACTTGTGAACGTCCAGGTGGCATAGCAGGTCATGAACTTCATCCTCTTGAATTATGGGGGGTTTATCCTGCTCGTCGTCCCTGTCTTCCAGCTCAGGGGGCTGAGTACCCTGAGGATAACCACTCTGACTACTAAAGACTGAGGCAAAGAAGGCGTTGAGTACCTCAGCCTTTTCCTCGTCCTTGGTGGCAACGTTAAGTGGGACATAAGTGCATATGCTTAAATCTTCAGACAACAAGTGGAAAATTTATACTGGTTTTCCCTTTTTTTTTTTTTTTTTTTTTTAAATCTTTTCCTTGTGGCTTAAAATAAAATTCAATTTCTTCCTTTTCTGAACTTTCTGACTTGAGGGATTTTAAAACCACTATGTTCTTGAAATCCATCTTAAGACTAAACAGGTGTGGAGGCAGGAGAAAAGCAGTGCCAGTTTTCATCCTGTCTTGCCTGTCATTGGAAACTGTCAATAACAGTTTAATAACAGAGGTAGGACGGAAGCTGTGTGGGCTTTCTACCAAGAGTACTTAGGCCTCATCAGTGAACAGATCTTAACATCTATGATTCCAGAAATAGGTCAATAAGCTTACTTTAAACTTACTTATCATACAGAAAAGTGGTTTTTTCCCCCCCAGTTTACTTGCATTGTTATGTTTATTTGTCTGACACAAAATATCTCTACTTCTTAAATAGCCAGTTATCCACCTTACAAATAAGATTTTAAAATACGTACTTTTAATAATTTTTTAAAGGTTAATGTGATTTTACCATACTTAACTTCTCTTTTCATATGGAAAATGTTTTTGCTCTATTACTAATATGCTAATTTAACAATTGCCATTCAACTTTCAAAATGCATATTTTTTTTTGACATGCATGACCCTAGAGGCAATTGAACATTTTCACTTGTAACTGAAGCATACATTTTGCTTGCAAGTTTCATATAATTTTAATCAAATTAACAGCAGTTAAAAATTTTGCTCTGCCAAAGACAATGTAGGTTCCTGACCACAGAGCTGAGGACTCCATCTGTAGAACAGTCTTAGGTGATTGTATAAAACTGCTAATCTCAGGGGCCATAATAATGGGTTGGGAGGCCTTAGTGTTTAAAAGTATCTGAATTACTCAAAATGTAGTCTGTATGAAATGCACCTGATTCATAGTCTTTGTCACATTCTTTCCTTTGGATGTCTGCACAAATAACCCACCCAGAAGGCTCTTGCTCACCGAGCTGGGTGAAGGTGGGAGTTGGATAATTTCTCATCTAATATTAACTGACTGTTTTTATCACTTAGGTTTTCTTTAAAAAAAAAGCTACCCATATATTATAAAAAGGTGTAGCCTGAGCATTAGCAACCACTAATCTTACTGAAGATGCAGAAGTATGAATTATCAATGAAGTATTGTGGCCTGCTGCCTTTTTACATAGGATAGAATAATGGAATCATAGAATTGTTTAGGTTGGAAAAGACCTTTAAGATCTTCGAGTCCAACATATTGATACTTGAGGATGCATAATTGTGAAATATGTTGAGTAAAGCTTTCATTTTCTTAACTCAGAAACTGGCAAGGGCCAGTTTACTTTTTTTAAACCAGAAATATCTGGAGGCCCAAGCTCATATGCATATCTATGGTCTATGTAATCACACTGCCAAAAAAATGAGTGTAAAACAACAAAGAGCCTGGGCGTGTGTTTAAGGCTAAGCATATGTAGAGATGCTTTCCCAAACCAGGAATGTCACCTTTATTCAGTTTTAGTAGGAGGAACATTTATTACAACAGCACAAGGTAAACACTTACAAAGTGGATAAAGAATACAGTGAGGCATTTGCAGTAAGTCTTTATGACCATTGACTAACTAATAGGAAGTACAGAGTGTTATCTAAAGCAGAGGAAAATAAATAAACCTACCTAATATCTTAAATATAATTATGATCACTGCATATATGTGATCAGGAGTTTATCACTGCTCACATTCAATTCTAAAACAAATGCACATTTAGAGTCAAACAGAAGTATAAATGGAGCGGAATAAAACATGAAAAAATGACTTGTTTTACTAGACTTTACTGTCATGTACTCTAATATTTTTCATTTATGCGTCTCTGTGATACCCATATGCAATGTTTACCTTGTGCAATCTGACTGAGCAACACTTTCTAATTAGTCTTCACTTTCAAAGATGTGATTCCGGGTGGACATGCAAGGACACTCCAATTTTATAGTAATAAAGCAACAACAATTTGGAAACATTTTATTGACATTTTTATTTACATTTGCCCCCACTTCATTTTGTACTAAATACTAATCCTAGTCTTGTGCTGAGATATTTGAGATCAGTATTGTTTATATCATACTGAGCGAACACACATCAGGGTTTTTATTATGCAGTTGTAAAAACCGTTATAGATAACCCCTATCAATTTAATATAAAATTATTTTGCATTTCTGTAGGCACCTTATTGGGTTCCTGGAATATCAAAGTGCAGTCTAAAAACTCACTTACTGCTGATTTTCAAAGAGCATGAAAAAGAACAACTTCAGCTTAGTAAGAGACATTAAGAAACAAGTATATGAAGTTGAAAGGGACCTCATGAGGTGACTGAGGCAATCTCTGTGCTCTGACATAGGTGTGCCAAAAAAATGCCTCTTAGCTGTCTGCCTACCATCTTCCTGTGGACCTCAGTGAAAAGATTCCACATCTTCCCTAATCTATATTTTCTAGTTCCTGCAGATCTTTGTGTGATTTTTTTTTGCTTATAACTAAGCTATTCATTATTTTCTTGCTACAAAGTTAAAGACTGTTTCATACCTTACTTCCAGGGGATGTGGAAAACAATTATTATTATCTCATTTTAGAATGGAAGGAAGAGGCAGGAAGAGTTCAATACATGCATTTATGAAGATATTGACACATATAGCCCCAGTTGACTTTAATTCCCTGACATTATACCTAAACTTAGCTATCAAATAAAATATACTGAGGTACCTGCATCAGTCCCCAGTCCCTTTACTGTGTCTACAGTTAGTAACCCACGTAAAGTTTATCTGTTTCAGTAGGAACATCAGCAAGGAAACACTTTGGTTTAAAATACACAAAAGCTTTTTACATGATAAATATTTTTATAGTCAAACTCGTTGGAATGCTGTAGATCTGAAAAGTGTAATTGAATTTTAAAAAGTGATTAAGCCAATTTATGGTGCTAAAGTTCTCAAGGGTTATTAAATTTAATAAGAGGATTAAAAATGTTATTCTCTAACTAAACTGTAATTTGTCAGAAATCGGGTACTTTTGGTGTATCACCCTATATTTGCCCTCTTCTTCTGATACTGGCCACTATCAGAAACATAGTCCAGGCTATATAAATTTTTCTGATCAAGGATATGTGTTCTTATCTCCTTATGTACATTCTTATCTGTAAATTTAATACATTTAAATTTGCTTTCTGTACTGTGCTACATGACATTTCTTTCCAAGAGCTAAGATTTTAGTTCTAAAAATAACTAAACGAATGAGATACTTGCTTGTTTAAAGAGTTTGAGTACTTTATATAAATGCAAATTATATATATACACATATATATATATGCAGAGAAGGGTATACATTTATATCAATATTGATAGATATATACAACACTCTTTCCAAGCAAATTTTGTAATCAAATGAGTTATAGTAGTTATAAAATATTCTCACTGAGTCATAGAAATAAATAAGGCTATCCATCCCAAATTGTTTATCGACACCATATTCAATGATTCTGTTTTGATTTCCTACGCTGAATAGCTTTGGATCAAATAGCAATTTTATTCAGCCTGAATTTTAGCTATCAGACAAAAAACCAAGACAAAATCCTTCTTAAACACTGTAGGTATAAATTACGTATGTCTTTTGTATATGTGTGAATTTATGAAGGGTATAAATAAATATATATCTGGGTGGATCTTCCAGTCCATTCCTGGATGCCAAGTAGAAGTCTGGATATTGCTATGCACACTAAATCTGAGACTGGTATTTCTCCTCATGATATTTCAGCTTTAAATGTATGGATATTCTCACTAAAAAACAAGACAAAGTTAATGTAACAGTTTGACCCAAAGGCAATTTAGTGAGAACTTCTGCAGAAATATGTACCAGCTATAAATTATTTCAAAGGCAATTTATAAAACTGACAAGAAAATACACATATGTAGATTCTCCAGCTGTTTGTTAATCTTTGCTGAAAAATAAGAAGTTAAAGTACATTCCTTAGTCTAGAATTCTTAATTCAAATATTCTAAAAATAGTTTCTATAGCACATTATAAGGTTAAGATAGCCACAGAAAATTGTGGCATAGGTTTTTCTGATGACTAAAGAATTCAAATTTTTCATTTGAAGAATTAAACTGAGTTTTCATTTTTGTTTGTCTACCTTTCTGTTATTCTCCCGGAGCTATGTCTTTTTGCAAATTGTCGTGGTTTAATCCCAGCCGGCAACTAAGCCCCACACAGCCGCTCACTCACTCCCCTGGTGGGATGGGGGGAGACTTGGAAGAGTAAAAGTGAGAAAACTCATGAGTTGAGATAAAGACGGTTTAACAGGGAAAGCAAAAGCCACGCACGCAAGCAAAGCAAAACAAGGAATTCATTCCCTGCTTCCCATCAGCAGGCAGGTGTTCAGCCATCTCCAGGAAAGCAGGGCTCCATCACGCTTAACGGTTACTTGGGAAGACAAACACCATCACCCTGAACGTTCCCCCTTCCTCCTTCTTCCTCCAGCTTTTATTGGTGAGCATGACATCATATGGTGTGAGATGTCCCTTTGGTCAGTTGGGGTCAGCTGTCCCGGTTGTGTCCCCTCCCAACTTCTTGTGCACTCCCAGCCTACTCGCTGGTGGGTTGGGATGAGGAACAGAAAAGGCCTTGACTCTGTGTAAGCACTGCTAAGCAATAACTAAAACATTCCTCTGTTATCAACACTGTTTCCAGCACAAATCCAAAACATAGCCCCATACTAGCTACTATGCTACCCCAGCCAAAACCAGCACACAAGTCTTGACGGTCTGCAATCTGGATTAATTTTAGATCATATACCATATCAGAACATGGTCTTTCAGGGCTTTTATTTGGCTGAATCACAATTTTCAGAGTCCTGGGTTAACTACCTGCATGTTATCTGAAGAGAAACACTTTCATTGTCTCAGTTTGTGCCTTCTTATCTATTTTAGCTCATCATAGAAATGGAGTTGACTTTGAGTTTATTGAGAACCAAACCAGTTGTACAAGCCTTTACAGATCTAAGTTTACTTTATAATTAGGATTAACTGAAATTACTTACACAGCCTGGAAGAGACAACAGAAATTGCCAGCTAAACACAAGTCTGTAAAAATCAATAGTCCCTTAAAATAGATCCTCCTCAATCACAATCCTTAAAGTGATATTTAAAGTTGTTTTTTTTTTTTTCAAGCTGACCAGTTTCATTTTTTAAAATTATACCTTGAAAAAAACCCCTTCTCCAGTAAGAAGTGTTTCCTTTGTCTCCATCTTTCAGTCTAAATGACAGTGTTAGAAGGAAATTATCTTAGAGGCTTTCTTCAAAGAAGTGCAATAGAGGTGGGCACCTGGGCTTTCTCCAAGAACCAGGAAGAATAAGAATCTGAAGAGAATCACCATGTAATTCCTCTTGTACTGGCAACAACCAAAGATGTTCAGTTCAACTTCAGCTGTGCATGTGTCTGAAGTGAGCTATATAGAGCGTACATCATGTTTTACGTTCCAGCCTGGGGATGTTGCCTTAACCACAAACATTCATGTTTATTTCCAGATCATTCTTGTCAATGATCTTGTTTGGTCATTTCCATCGAAGAGGAACAACTATTACTGAAGAGAAAACATGGGGTTTTTAAATACTTTTATTTGAAAAATTGTTTTAAATAATTTGTAATAAGTATTTATTCAGTTATTTTAAATGCCTTATGTTTCCACATCCGTTTTTGTACTATTTTTAACTCACACATATATAAAGAAGACATTAGATCTACAAAAACTGTATATGTACCTGCTTCTATATGCAAAACATCTTCTGTCCAGATGAAAAATCTAAATCTAGATAATCTTCACAGTCACAGCTAACTATGACTGTTTCTTCTGTTGTTACAGGATTTAGTCATAAGCTAGATTTGTAACCCTGTTAATCTTAAAGATCTTTCATTTTCCCTAGTAAATGCTCCATTATTTGCAATAAATATTTTAGAAATGTACCAATTCCATTAACCTAGCCCAAAAGGTTAATGTGGTCAGATTTTGTCCAGAATGAAGAAGGACAGCCCTAAGCAGAAGAAGCAGAGAACAGAAACTAGGTCCATTTGGCCATATTTGTATGGACAGTGTTTCACAAAACATAGTCTTCATTATTTTTTTGCATTTAAAAAAAAAAAAAAAATTAAAGAAGCTTAGAAAAACAATTCCTGTTCAGATTTTCACTGTCCCTTCCTTTTCCATCCCATTTCTCAAAGAGAACCATGTAGCTATATATTTTATTCATAAATAGAAGTGAGATTTTTTCTTTTTGTCCTGGTTTCAGGTGGGATAGAGTTAAATTTCTTCCTAGTGCTGTGTTTTGGATTTAATATGAGAAGAATGTTGATAACACACTGATGTTTTCAGTTGTTGCTAAGTACCCTGCTAGCCAAGGACATTCAGCTCAAGAAAACAAAACAAAACAAAACAAAACAAAACAAAACAAGCGTTGGGAGGGAGCACAGCCAGGACAGCTGGCCCAGCTGGCCAACAGGGTATTCCATATCATGTGACGTCATGCTCAGTATATGAATGGTAGGCATGTTCCAGGAAGTAGCGATCGCTACTTGGTTATCGGTCAGCGCGGGTGGTGAGCAATTGCATTGTGCATCACTCATTTTGTATATTTTATCATTATCATTATTATTTTCCCTTTTTCGTTCTATTAAACTGTCTTTATCTCAACCCACAAGTTTTTCTCACTCTTACCCTTCCGATTCTCTCCCCATTCCACTGTAGGGGGGGGAGGGAGGGAGTGAGCAGCTGCGTGATATTTGGCTGCCTGCCAGGTTAAACTACGACAATTTTAAAAGAAAAAGTGAATGAAGACATGAAGTTCACATCATGAAAGAGGAGAATCATGTAATGGCAGACGTATAAACAGGCTGGTTCTTCTTTGAATGGCAGAAGTTTCAAAGTGTGAACAAGTTTTCCTTGATTGAGTCATTTAGTATACGTGCCACAGGATAGGACAACTTACTTCTGTGTGTGCTGTTGTGGGTTCTCAGCTTTATTACTACAGCAGATTAACTTGTCTAATTTTACCCATTTTTATCTCCTTATAAAAAGCCTTAGATGCTGGAGACAAAGTAGGTTCTTCTATAGAAAAGAGTGCCATTTCTGAGATGTAACCATGCCCAAACTAACTCCATTAAATACTAGTGAACTGTAGGTGCTTCCATAACAGGAGCAAAGCATGAGGTGAACATTCACCTTATGCTACTTTCCTGTTGATCAAACCCTGAATTTTAGGAACTTGTATGGAAGGTTGCCTTCTAACTACAGGCCACTAAAAATAATTGAATGCCCACAGAAGAAATTGAGTCTATGGTTCCAGCTTATGTAATTCGTGATTCTGGGTCTACAAAACCATTTAGTGTGACATAAGGTCACCCTAGAAATCAGCTTTGGCTAATAAACAATGTTATGTTTTGGTGTACGTTTTAAAATATGAGGAAATACTTCCTGCTTTCTAAACAAAGATGAGAGCAAATATATGTAAGTGCTGCTAGGACCACAGTTACAAAGAACATAAGAAATGTTTCTATGAAAAGAAAGCATGATTTTATAGGTATTACAGAAACAATATATTTTATGACAAGAACATTAGTATTGTATACTTTGTATGGATATGAAAGGGAAGCTTGAAAAGAACTAGCCTGCAGTCTATAGCAAATGTATAGTACATATATAATCAGATACATCTTCATAAGGAACGCAACGCTAGATACAGAAGCTTTTTGGACACGGTTTAAAGAAATGAAAAGCCCCAAGCTATTAAGTTATAGAAAAAAGGAAAAAAAAACCCAAACCCACAAAAAAAAAAACCAAACCACCTCAAACCACTGGTAATATGTAAAATATTTGAAATGTTTAAAAGTCACAAAATCAGATACTTTCCTGGGAGAGTTTAATTACTCAATTTTATGTGGGAAAAGCATTAACAAAAAAAGAAGCAGTTGTATATGGGGGAGGGGGCTAGTAACAATTCTAATTTTTTGCTTTAAGTAGTGGAAAAAGATGAGTGGAGATAGAGTTGGATTAATTCATGAGTAATAGAAAGAGCTATGTACTACAGATTCTTGGGAATTTTGTGATCATTCTGAATAACTAGAAATAAGTATACCGAGTTAGAAATTAGGCAGCAGGAAGTAGGACATGGATGTCTAGCAGTACAAAAAGAAAGCAAAATCTCAATCCTAACACATTTGTTATTTTGTTCTTCTCCATCAGTAAATAAGACTAGTAAAAGTTTGTAATATAGCTGGAGGAAGAAGTTTTGGGCAGTGAGCAGTTCACTTTTGAAGATAGCCTGTCCTCTTCCCCTGCACAAGAGAAGATAGGAACAGGGCAGGATTAATCTGGGAAAGACAGGAAGGTCAGAAGATCAGATGCTTCTTGATTATTCTTCTCTCTACCCAGACTTTAAGATGATAAATAATTGGAAATGAAAAAGCTTCTGTAGCTGTACAGAGAATGTGTAGGATGGGAGGCTGTGAGCCCAAATCCATAAAGCATTATGAGGTAAATATTAGACAATCACTGTAGTTCGTGCGGTGTTTACAATACTTTGATTGAATTGTGTATAGACTCCCATTATGTTAGACTTTACAAATGGCCCAAGTCCCATGAGCAGAGATGTTAAGGAATAAAGAGATAAATTCAGAGTGGGCAATATCATAACGAAGGCAGAAAAGTAAAGCAAACCACTAAGAATATGCAACAGAGGAAGAATGTGTGAGAACTAGAGAGAGGGTTAATCAAAGAATTGAAACATGGCAGTGAATCATATACAATACAGTACAGAAGAGTACAGAAAAAGGAAGAGATCCCAATAGACCACCAAGACAGCAATTAAAGCATGTGGTAACAGACATAGGAAGCAAATGAGAGCATTAGGAAAACCATAGAGTTTCATACTGACTTAATGCTTTGTTGACATTAAGCTGCTAAAACCAGTGAATAACAGAGTTGAAAATATATTTAAATGAATTATCAGGACTGATGGAAACAACCGTAGACTGTGTTATTCCATGGTTAAATGAATGCGGTAAAACCAAGTAATACAAGAGGGGCACCAGTTCTGAACCACTGGCATTAATCTTTGAAGTGTGAAGTAAGATGGTAAACAGAATAGCATAAGAAAAGTAGCAGCACTTTCTAGTGACTTTTAGGAGTAAAATTATATATAGCATTTTCTGTTTATGAACTAGCCATGAAAAAATAGAAACTTGTTTGTTCAGAAAAAAAGCTTTCATTTCACTAGTCGTTTTCTGCCTTGTTGCATCTGTAAGGTTTCTTTGCAAGTTCCACACAAACAGTCATACCCAAACACACACACTATCATAAAGAATAGCATCAATTACCTTTAATGTTAATTTTTAAGAAAGATAAGTTACATTCCTTGTTCCTATTGTAAAGTAATCATACTCTCCTGCTGCTCAGGAAACTCAGGCAACAAAAACCAGGAATTATTCAAGAAAGGGACTATAATATGGGTAGAATAAGAAACTATACATATGCTGAGCATCATTAGCAAACTACATTTGTCTCGTCAGCTGTTTTACAGGCTCATGATCCAATTCTGGTATTGACTGCACCAAAAGCTTCTATTAAAATACTATATGTACTTCCAAAGTAAGATTCAGTTTCTTAGTTGACATATGACTTTTAGTAACTGCAGTCGACAAAGTGCTGTAAGCCTTCCTATTCCTTTGTGCTGGAAAATCTATAGACAAGTTGAAATTATATTGTCTAGGCATCTGAAAGATAGTTTGTTTATAGAGAAGACCACAATTATAGAGATAGTGTTAGGACTCAGTACTGTCCTACACGCTTCTGATGGATGTATCAGGAATTACTAAGCACTGATGCAAGCAAGTGCTGGCAAATTTCATATCTGGTAGGGTGACAAAGCACTATGTAGGTTAGCCTTTAACCTGCAGCTATATTATTTTGAGCAGTGATGTCAGCAGATCACACAAGTTAAACAACCTTGCAATTGCCTGAGAGTTGCCTCATGGAGGAGAGCTGCTTGTGATCTCTTTTTTTTTGCTAAATTTTTTTCAGACTATTTTCTCAGTATCTCTGGGGATTATTTACTTGCCTCAGTTCTTTTCAAGTGCAATGCTGCTTTTGGTATCTACTAAATTCTAAACCACTCCATCCAGCCTCACAGTAATACTGCAAACAAAAGGACAGAGTTTGTAGGGACAATCGTGCCTTTCTTGTTATTAACATTTTTTTTGGACAGGCGTGTAATGGTGCCAGAAATCAAGTTTTGGACTCTTAAGTATATTCAAGAAACTGGAAAAAGGAAAAAAAAAATGTATGTACATATATAGATCATGTTTGCAAGTGCTTTTTATGCTTTTCAGGGGCAAGGATAACCATTTTCAGGAGAAACAAAAATCTCCGTGCACAAGATTGAATTTAGATGGATCTTATGTAAAAACCCAGTGGGTGGATGCCAGGGAGAATGATTACCTAATTTTGTAGCTCTGTCCTGTCAGAGAACTCTCTGTACAGGAAGAGCAGAAAAGGATCATGGACACTTGTGGCTAGCAGATAAGACTTTCCAGAGTGTTGCTCCAATAAAATGTTACTGTCTTTCTTCAGTGAATTTAAATGAGAATGAACATATGAACTTTTGTAGGTCCTAGTAAGCTATAGCCAAAGTTGCTCTTACTGCACTTTGAATCTTCTGTGAATAGCTCAATTTAGAAGAACATTTTATAAAATTTAAAAAAAAAAAATAAATCCAGAGAGAAGGATTAGAGGCTGTGACATATGAGAAGAGATTAAGACAATTTAATATTCTATGCTACTGCTTGAAGGAAAGACTATAAAGAATGATATGACTACTTACAAATACCTCAGAGGTAAAGCATGAGAATTACAGGGGTTGTTACAACTTTATTTACTATAGTGTCTCTTCTACCATCAACATACACTATTAACACTCTGAGGAATATAAATTGAACATTTACATTTCAGAAAAAAATCTAGAAATTGAAGACACTGTAGAGGAATATTTAGGTTATATTTCAGGAAATAACTTTAAAGAGTAAGGCTTCTAGTGCTTCATCTTGCACCATTAATATCTTTGGGGATTTAAAAAGTGACTTGAATAAAAAATTAAGATAGAGCCCTTCAGGCAATAGTATGAGCAAACTAAGGAGGTAGTTAATATGTGAAATTCATTTCCATCAAAGATATTTTTAAAGAGCTGTGTGTGAGGGAATATCAGAGAGAGGATTATAAATGGAAAATCCTGCTTTTTTTTTTATCTGTAGAGGTCTGTGCTAACTGACCTCAAAGGCTTCCAAACTGATTTTCACCTAATATTTTGGAAGTGTCAGATGAGGGTATTCTGGAGAGTGAGCAGATCAGTTACTCATTATATGCTATACGTTATGTGTACTACAAAATGCTGATGCTGTCTCCTGTCAGATATGCCACAAGTGAAGGAGGCTTCTTTTCACAACTTAATTGTAGTTAGTGCAGACTAAGAATAAAGCCATTGATATATTAAATTCCAGGTGGTTGCAAAATGGCTCATTTCTGTAAGTCTTACTGTGTTACAGACCATTTTCATGTAGGTATTTTCACAACCTTAGGTATTTCCACACCATTATAGAACAATAAAGTTGCTGCACAAGAGTACACTATCAAGACACAAATGAAAATATACACAATTTCAATGGGCTATTTTCCATGTGACAGTTATTTAATTTGAAACATTTGCCTATTTTGCATTCTAAACTGTTCTCAATGTCATAATTTCAGAGCACAGCCTATAATTTTATTGAAATAACTCTAGCTCTAAGATTTATGGTAGAAAACTGGTTTGAATTACAGCCAAACTACAGCAAGACCCAGTTTTCCAATCATACTAAACACTGACCCTTCTGGTGATTTAGTGCAAGTTTTGGGTGGCATAGGATGTATTGGTATTTTCTACTATAATGCACAGTTGGGCTGTGGAAATCATTGTCTCTGGGTGCTGTGGTTGCTAAAAGCTTACACATTTCATAGGGAGATTGGAAAAATTCATGGAATAGAAATCTGCTGTGGGTTATTAAATACTGACAAACCATTTCTGGTAGAGGAAACTCTTATGCCACGCGTGTTTCAAGACTAATATAGTACTCGGTAGAAGTGTCCTTGCCTTCTTCTTACACTTATCTCTAAACATTCATTTTGGTCATTGTCTGAGAAAATATTTCATGCTGGATGCAGTGAGTACGGCTGCTGTCATGAGTGAAGAACTTTCATCAATAAAAGCTGCTCACTTGGCTGTTTGTGTATGCCTGCACTTCATGGGTAATTATCTGACTGTCTTTATGTATGATTCTGTTTCAATCCTTACATTGTACTACGGTGTCTGAGACCTCTTGTTAACAAGTTGGAGACTGATTTTATAGTGTATGCACAAACAGAGTCTGATGGATGACCCATTTGGCAAGAAGTGTTGAAATGCACTGAATGTTTTCCTTCTGTAACAAAAATAATTCTGTGTGATCAGCTTATTTTTATCTGTATACAATTTTGATGTACTCTCAAATGCATCTCTCATAGGATCTGTACTGTAATGTTTTCTGGGTCCATGACTATCATAAAAAGTGTTACATATATTTTTCTTTGGATTCTTTGCAGGACAATAGTTAGCATTTATGAAAAGGTTAGGGTCAGGAAATCTAGTCAGGTGCTAGTCAGGTTAGATAAAACAATATATGTGTAACAGAAGTTACAGAAAGAAAAACAGAAAGAAACAATGCTGAAAAATAATCCCCTGACAACAGTCCATGAACAGATTGCATATAATTTGACTACACTGTAAATAGTGGTATAAGAAAAGGCAACTGCCTCATCAGTGTTTTTCAACAGAAACAATTTGGCTGCCAGTGTTATCCTTCAGACATACCACATTATTTAACATTTCTCTGGGAAGAACATATCCTCTTATTGACCTTCATGCAGTTATATGTCCATTAGTGATTTCCTTAGGGCTTGTCAAGGTGCATACATTGCTTCTGCATCTGAAATGAAACAGAAGAATGACCATATTCTTTTCTATATTATTCCTTAATTCTTAGACATCTTTATGCATTTTTTTCTTTCAAACACCTTCAGAATGAAGTCCATTTCAAAGCAGACCTTTGTTCTGTTGACTCTTCCTCAAAATCGTATAACCATTCTTAAAACTATTTGAAATCATATAAGACCAAATTTGAAAACAGATTCCTATAAATAGTTCCTTTGGCTGCAAACTAAAGCTTTCTAAAGCTGGTACCACAATGGAAAAGCTCTCAGAGTGAAGCCTAGTTCTACTGTTCTTACTCAGCAACACCTTACTCTGTGAGCAAATCCGTATGATTTCTTTGCACCTTAGTGTTCTCTGTTTCATACTTACTGAATTGACCAAACTCAGTCCATAATGATGAAAGCATTTTCTCAGAGCAAGGTTTGTTGTAGGTTCTTCGCTAGAGATAATTTTAATTGACCTGCAAAACCTGGAACGAAATTAGAATATGTTTAGTAGGTGATGTCATATATTTAAATTTAACTTGCCTATATAAAGTTATAATACTTAAATTACATAGAATCTCAGAATCATAGGATGAGGAAAGACCTGTAGTATATTACCTAGTCCATCTTTAGGCCTAAATATCCTATGCTTTATGTATTTCATTATTAATAGACATTTGATTACACTTTTCTTTAAGATGTCCATTTTCTGAGGTTCCCATAATCTCTTAAAGCAATCTACCACCAGTCTGATCAGAAAAACTGTTTTCCCCCTATATGAATTATTCTTTCAAATATTAGTTTAAGTCAGTTCCTTCTTGTCCAAACTGTCAAGAACATAAGGGTCTGAGAATACATTTTGAACACTTCTAACATGTATTTGAGGACTATTACTTCCCCCCATCCTCCACCCATTTTATCTTGCATCCTCCCCTACCTTCTCTTTAAATTAAAAAAATGCAAAGCTTTCAATCTTCCTCATCGCCCATGTTCTCCAGACCTCTGATCTTTCTTCTGGAGTCTATTCTATTAATCTGTACCTTTATTGACACAGAAAGCCAAAACTAAACAGAGGTTAATACAGTGCTGAATAACAGAGCAGGATTACCTACAAGATATACTCTGCTCATACAGCCCAATATGGAATTTCCATGTTTCAGAAAAGTGTGCCATTTCAGCTTGTAAACTGTAATTCCTTTTATGAATAGAGTAGCCTTATGAAGCATCATATTTTATATGTGTATTTTATATATTTTGAGGAAAAGCATAGAATAATAAAGCCATTAGGTGAAAAATATGTATCATTATATATGAAATTGTCTTTGGTGTTAAGTAGGATCCTGTCCCCAGTCCTGTGATATTCTGACCAATTTATACTAACAATCAACCCCTTCCATTGTGTTCACACTCAATACTTAAGATAGTAATACAAGATTTAGAGTTATTATTTTGTCAATTATGGCCACTTGAGGACCACAGAGGTAATAAAATGCTGTAAAGGGATCAATTTATGGACAAGAAACAGATGGGTGAAGTTCAGCCCAACAAAAGACAGGTTAAAAACGGAAAGTGAAGCACATTGAAGAGTTTGCATGGTGCTAACTCCTTTTTTTAAAGATATATAACAATCACAACATTATTTAGGAATGTTCTCATGTTCTTGCTGTTTTTAAAGGTGTTTTTCATCTCACCTAATTTCAGACTCTATAAATTGGACATCTAATTTCAAGTTATATACTCTTGGCTTATTTACTAGCAATGGGCAGAACAAATCACCTGTGGGGGTCAATTCAATTGTTCTACACCACTCTCTTAAGGGAACTTGAATTGGTATCTGAAAATACCTATTTCTCTGCATAGACTAAAACCATGGCAATCTTATACAACCTATGCCCTTAGACAACATACCTTGAGAATGCCTATGTGAAACTAAGCCCATTCAAAATTTTGGTGACATCAGGTGAAGTATAGTTTCAACCAACCCACAGCATCAACTACTGGCAAGATAGAGGACAGTTTTTACTTATATCTGGACCTGAATTAATTAAATGACATTTAGCATTCTGTTGTATACACGGTCTTTTTGATACAGCATCATATCAGATGACTAACCATATTAACATCCTAATCTTTTAAATTTGGATGGGCATTCTGAGACAAAGAATGAACAACAATTTAATTCTCTTGTGTTAAGAGACCAATCTACCAAAATATCACATATATTTTTCATGGCACTTTGATGGCCTTTGGTGGATTTGAAGTACAATAGAATTAGATATTATTTGAGATGCTTGAACTTCAGTAAATGAAAAAGCAGTTCTTTGGGTACTAGTATGTTGTTTGTAGCTCTCACTGTGACAGCTTGATTGGAAATGTATCATCTTTGCTGCTTTGAAGTTTTAATGTCATCCTCTTTCACTTATGTCATTAAATATAAAAGCTGTTGAAGGTTAAAGCCCTTTGTGATATCTGATTTGAAAAAGTGTTTTGCAACTGGGCAACTGTTTATGAATATATTTAAACAATACATTTACATTTTATTTTGTGATAAGGTTAACCATGATACATAATTATACTAAACAGATTAAAAAATGGGTGAAGAAAAAAGGGATAAAAGATAGTATCAAAGGAACTATACTTCAAACTCTATCATCAGATTTAACAATTACTTTGCTCTTTTGGGAGAGGAAAAGGTGAGACTTTTGGCATATTTTGATACCAAATCTAGAAAATACTTAACAATCAGATCTGAAAGGAAATTTCTGATTTCAGTTTGTGAGAAGTGTTCTGGAAAAAAAAAACAAGAATTAAGCAATAGAGAAAAGTCCACAAAATATATGGAAAGAAAAACTGAAAGTGCTATTTTACAAACGTTTCATGACATAGTTTTTATTTTTAATATAGATTTTCTTCAGACTAAAATGGTGATTAAAACTAAAGACTGATTACCAGTTGTAAATCCAATGTAAAAGCTCTAGGTCACAGAAAGCAAGCTAAGAATCGTAATATGACTAAAGATTATAACTATGATGTGAGGAAAAAAGCAGTTTAATTTCTGCCAGGCAGTTTTATTAGTGTAAGTTTTACCTTTGGCTATAAACTTATTTATGTATGATAATTTCAGCTATTGACTTTGATTGGTAAATATGCTTCACGTATACTTTGAGGGAAAGAAGAGGAAGTGTTCCTCTAATATTAATTGTTTTTCAATTATTCCATATCTGTGAGATACAGCCTAAGCTTACCCACTCTTAAATGAATCTCTGTGTTCCTTACCTAGAGACTCCAACCACCCTTATGGTTTTAGTTTATTTTCTTTCAGAGACCAGAACTAAACCCAGGGCCTCTGCCTGAGAATCCCCAAACTCCATGGTTTGTGTCACTTGGCATGAAAACACTAATGGAAAATCCTCACAATTTTGTATTAAAAAAATAATACCCTTTATTCCAATTTAAATTAGTGTTAGCCAATACCGATGGTCAAGCTCTCAAAGAGATCCAAAAATATTCTGGAAGAGAATACTTCATGCATTTAAGCATGCTAGTGCTCATCACATTTAACCAGCAATTTACAAAGTACTTTAATTCCATGGAAGCTGCTGTCAGCCCAAAACTTTGATGATGTCCATTTATGTCTCTTCTAAGCTTATTCTGACCAGCATCCACGGAAACAGTCCATGCACTAGCATTTTGATTTCGCAGGTTTCGAATTTGTGTGAGTTACTGGGTATCCCCCTGAGAATTTATTCCAGGTTACAAATGTGAAGATAGGAAGCCTCTAGCAGTTTCCTATGCACCATTGACATGACAGCCATGGGGAATGCACTCTTGAGGAGAAAAGACACCACTGTGAGACATTTTGGTTTTAACCTAGAAGTTTCAGTTCAGCAGTTTTAGAGGCATTTTTTTTTCCCACTTCTCTTATGCGCAGCTTTAAAATATTCCCAATTCCCCCTCTTCTTTTTGCCCAGATAATCGTCATTCACTTCCCTCAAACCAATGTAATTTGACAGAAAGACATTGAATGACTAATGCCATTGAGGGCGCAGCTAGATTTTAGCAGCACCAGTGAGCACCATGGCTGTGTCTATGCCACTCTGAAAAAGAGTACTCAAGATGATCTGTCAGCTCTTGGCTCTGCTTGTTTCCTGTCTAAAGATATTTGCTAGATATCTTCTGATGATATGATAGTGTATTATCTACCAGTGAGCCAAGCCCAACCCCAGGGCTGACATCCTGCCTGGCCTCGGTCTGTCCCTGTCCCCAGGGAGGTGCCTGCTGCCCCCAGCTGCCGCTGCCCCCAACTGCCTCCCGGTTGCTCTGGAGCTGGATGGGGCAGTGGGATGGGTCCTGGCTGCCAGAACCTGTCCTGACATCCCTGGGGAGCCCCTGCTGCTCCTGGCCCCAGGTAGCTACTGGCCTGTGGTGAACCCTGACATATTTTACTCTGTTTCATAAAATAAAAATTCAGCCAAGATCCTGTCTTGACCAACTGTCTGTCTCTGAGGTCAAAGATTAAAGATGCCTTGAAGACACCCAGAGAGGAATGGGCAGGCTACTGAAGTCGGCCTGCATATATACGATATACAAAGGGTGCATCAAAGATGTAGATGTAGACGGGAATACCAATGAGAGCTATGCAGGCGGCTCTGACTGCAATTACACTCTTCAAACACACAGTCCTCTGTACTCACTATTTTCATATTGCGAATGCATGAGGATCTTCAGAGTAAATCAGTTTGCATTTCAAATACTTATTCCTTTATCTACACAAAAACAATGTGTATTTTTTTAAAAAAGAGATTTGTTAGCTCCAAACTTCTATGGGGTCTGAAGACTTAATTGGTGAGAAATAAATATTGTGTTGCTTAAATACTGGTTTTCATATTTACATGTCTAAAAAAAGATGAATAACTGTTAAGTCTCCAAATCCTTTTTTGCTCTCTGACAATGTCTAGCTTTGTGCAGGTTTGGTCAGCATTGTTAAAGGGATCATATATTTCATGCTTTTCTTTACTTCTGAAATTTTACTGCTTTGAGGAAATACGTTTTGAATGTCATGCAAAGCTTCAACTTTTTAGCATAAATATCATCAACTTTCTAAAGAGAATTTACAAGTAGTTCACAATTAGCTCCAAATTCTAAAACTCTTTATGCAAGGTTTCCAAAGGGCAGAGACTAAACTCCAAAAATATTTGCTCTGTAGAGTGAGATGCACTATTGGCTTCCAACATGTCAGAAAAGAGGTCACAAATTCAAATAATATTTTGATAAGTTTCAGTGATAAAAAGCTGTGTGCATTTATTTTCATTTACACAATTTTTCCTTCTGTCTCAGAATGAGAATGGGAAGTATGCTACAGAAGCAAGTCGAGTGTTAACATAAGTGCAGTTATGGTATAATAGAGATGTTTTGTTCCAGTTAACATCACAGGTATTTCAGCATGGAGTCACAAAATGTAATTCAGTGTAAAACACTCTTATTTGTTTTCTTCTTCCTAAATAGAATTTCTTCTACACTGGTAACAAGAAGCAAAATCATGAACATATTTTCAGGTATTTTCACATTTACCCATTATAAGTCAGGGAAACAATTCTCTTTTTTTCTAGTCAGTTTGAAGAAGATCATTCCAACCTGAGGCAGAGAAGAAATGGTGCTTCTCTCATCCTGAAAAAAATTGTGGACTCTGATTTTTATTGAAAATGAAAAAGACACATCACTGGTAAATCTGAACTCTAACTTAGGGATGAACTTCCTTGACCTTTTCAGTGAACTTTACATAAAACACGATTGTTCTGTACAACATTTCACTTGGGGCATCAAATAAACTTATTCTGTGTCTCAAGTCTCAACTTCAACTGGTACTAATAGATGCAAACTAGTGTCTTCAATTTACCTAAAGTTAATATCTGTTTTTCCTATACTTATTACAGATATACTCCTTACTGTACTTCATTCTAAAAATGCCCTGCATTTTCCTATATGTAGGCCAAAAGCAGCTTATGATTAAGCTCCCTGTCTTGAAGAAGCTGACCTGGCAATTCTTGCCTGTGCAAACCTCTCACTGAATAAAGACTTATCCTTTAATGATTGAGATGTGCTTTTGCTGCTGCTGCACGCTCTCTGAGGGTCTTGCTCAAGCAGCAATTCAAATCATGTTTGTTCCTAGGCACAATAGAAACTTTATACGCAACTACTGCACGTTTTCTCTACGTATTTCAGATTCTTCAAGTACTCAATGATACAATCCTCTTGATTACAGCCTATATGAGTTCATGATTGACGCAAAGAATCGTCTATTTCAAATATCTTGCAAGCAGCAAAAAATGTTCTATGCTTCAATCTAGTAAGTTTTCTTTCACGGTTACCATAAACCAAGAGATGACCTTTAGGTTAGTGCTTATCTTTTGATTTCCAAATTGGAAAAAAAGGATCCTAACAGAAGCAGGCAGAATTTGTATTTGCCATTTAATGTCTTTTAAATCTATCTGAATTCCCCAGATTATTTGTACCACTAATAAACATAAAAGTCAAATATTTTTTGACCCTACTGTACTGTGACTGTAGAAGACCTGTAGCACAGATCATATGAAAAACTTTGCCTGTAGGCAACTAGCAGCCAAATGAAATCTTTGTGGCAAAACTGCATGGGACTTTTAAAAATTGTGACCATCCTCAGCAGTTCTAGATAAGCATTGTGCCTCCAGTGCCTACATAATTTTTTGTGATTTTTTTTTAACTAATCTTAAAGCTCTACGGTTGAAGAAACCACGATGCAACTGCTCTAACTAACCTTTCCTTGTACCAAAAACCTTCTGCTGAGTTTGTTCCACTACTCTTTATCTGGCGCCTTCTGGGAAAAATTTAGCAGACGTCTCCCACACTTGGGAACTGATTTCTTTACATATACACTATTCATACAGCTGAATGCAGAAACTTTTTGTCCTGACTGTATCCAAAGCAAAAAAACCTTTGGCTTTTATTTCTAAAACTATTTTTCAAGGCCTAGGAAGAAAAAAAACCTCTTTTGCAGTTCTTGGCAATCAGCATTTCTTTGAAGTTTCTGCTTTAGTGTGTGACATTGCAAAGATTTTTCTGCAAGACTGACAGCAGATTAAATCACAGATTAGACAGCTGCTTTCTTTGAAGTTTGCATGAGTGAGTGATTTATTCATGAATGTCTAACAGGTAAGAGACTGATAGATTGATTTTTCTATCATGTGTCACCTAAACAGCTTCTGTAGTGACCAACTATTTATTGAGAAAAGGCTTGGCAGAAGATACCAGGCTGGAATGAATCACAAAAATCTGCTTATAAAATAACAATATATGTACTGCTATCACCTTCCTACAGACTCACCTGAGGTTAAAGATTACGGTGGTGCATTCATGCAAAAGATACATCACAGAGTTCACAGACACTGTGGTATCATCCTCCTGTAACTTAAGAGTCTTAGTATTCAGTCTGAAATCTTGACTTTACACTTAGTAAAACACGCAGCTAAAAAGACAAGTAATATGGGACAAAGTTATTTTTTCTTTGCAGAGGATTTCTGGTTTCTGCAAAACATACCAGTTCTGGAAAGAATTGTGGGTTTGGCTGTGGAAGAGCTTTACACTTGTAAAGGAAGTGTGTATTTCGTTTGTTTCAGCAAATTTTGAACTGCTCTGTAGCAGAATGTATAACAGTATAATGGCCCCTTTTGTAACTTTGTCTTTATATTTGCAATTTGATTACAGCACTTCTGAGTCTTAAAATAATACATATAATTGTCTTTATTATATTGCTTTTGGTCCATGCTATGCTTTGCTCCCTAGGCTAGAGTAATTAAAAAAATATTGAATTTTAAATACAAAACAAATACTGTATCAATGAGTTTGACAAAAATAATAACTGACAGTTATATGACATTTTTATTCTCAGAGGTTCCCAGAGCAGATCAGAACTCTTACAACTGTTCAATCAACTTAGAAAGAAACTATGAATGCCTACTGCATTCTGGTCTGAAGCTGAGCAGCTTCTCAAAACTACGAAAAATTTTGATTAAACAACTGCCAGTTTCAAAAAGAGCTGCAAGGAAACGCAGTGGGTTGACATACTGCAGCTCTATGTAAATGTACATAAGTAAGTAAGCAAAGAAAGAAATATAAAGATGATGTCAGTGCATCTCAAGTTTCAAAAATGAAAAATTAATATTTTTCTGAATCTACATCAGATGTAGGAACATCAATGAAATGCCAGGGTTATGCAGCATTTCATTCTTTACAAAAAATGCATCTATAAATGCTTGAGACATACAACTCTTTGGAAGATACAGCATCTCTAATGATTGTTTCAGTCTGGAGTGATGGATCAGGGCTAATTCAGATGGAGGCTTGCCACCAATGGATTACCACAGCCACACTGCACATTTTGGTCTTCAGAGGCAATTCAAGGTTGAGGTATCTCACTGGATCACAGCACATGGTGGAACAACGTACATGACACATTCACCTATTGCTTGATTTCACCTGTTTTCAGGCTCTCTATTCATTAGTGTGCCAATAATACTAATAAAAAGTTGTGACTTGATTCTAATGATCTTTGGAAGTTCTAACAGGTATACACTGTAGGAGTGAAAGAAATTTTAAGAAGTAGGAAGATAATTATGAAAGAGTTCAAAAGGATCTTATACGTAAGCAGATTACCTTCCGTGCTGGAAAAGACAAGTTCTTATCCCATGCCAGGCATTGGATTCTTAACTAATATGGTTACTGTAGGTCACTCCACTGTTGTTATTTCTTTACAGCCGAGAGTACCTGTGTGTTTGATCATTAAATGTAATGCTACAATCCATATCTTGATGTGGATAACAATTTATTTTTTCAGACATGTCAATGTATTCTTTAAAGTATTGTCTTAGGGACAATAGATTTCAACACCTTCTATCTGAGAAAAAAAAGATAAAATCCTAGATTTTCTGGAAAAAAAAACCCAAAACCCTGTCAACAATTTTTCCTCTCACATAGCCAATCAACTAAAGCCAAGAAAACAGAATAACAAAAGACCTAACATTCCTACTGACGTACACCTCATTAGGAGTTGAATTCATACTAAGACACATAAATTAAATATCCAAATACATATCAACAGATATGAATAATTAGCTGGTATTTAAAGAGCATTTAAAGATGGTGGACAAGAGTATTTCAAATTGTTTCTGATGAGATTTGGAGGCAGTAAACAACCTTGAAAACTAGAAAAGTATTTTAAAGCCATGAGTATGCATCTTGTCTTCAAAAGAGGGCTTGATTAGTATGTAATAACAAAACATGGAACCACATAGACAACAATGAAAAGAAACAAAATCTTGAACAGCGATTCCTAAATGAGCATCATCAAACCTACGCATTGAATGAGTCAGAGGTCTTGAGAAATAAAATAATATTTTGATTATATCATTGAACATCAAGTACACATAAGAGAAATTGAATTTTTTTTTTTTTTCCTAACTTCTGACTTTCACTTTTCAACTCCAGTAAGAAACATCCTAGATAAGGTTTAGGGTATACTGCTGTAATTTTGATTTCTCCCATCAAATACTTTGCATTATTGCTAGCGTATAGAACCACCTGCAACATTCTACTTCCACACAGCCTCATAGAACCGTCAATGTTTACTTTCTCATTGTGTGTTGAACTGATGAATATTAAGTTTGAGAAATATTTTTTTGATCATTGTAAGTTTTTAACATTAATTTGCTCTGGTATATTTACCACCATTTTCTGTTTGCTTTCCTTGGACAGTCATCTGATTGAACTTAGTTACAAAGTTATTAAAAAAAATATATATTTTAAAAGCTCGTAGACTCCATTAAAAAAACCTTATCATGTTTTTCAGTCAGGATTTTGGCCTTTAGATCAGATATCATGTTCAGCCAGTCATGGATGTAAATAACACGATTGCAGCCAACTAAACTAAAGAATATGACTTATACTTGAAATAATAAGCCACTGAGTCAAATACATTTGTAAAGACGACAAAATGACTGAATAAAGACGTATGTTTGAGAGACTCAATTCATTTACAGATAAGTGAACAAAAGAAGCATGAGCAAATTTTAATCTCTCTACTGAGGTCTCTTTATGCAAGTTTATAGTAAGCACAATATTTATGTTGGAAAACTCAACCAAGTCAGTAGTTGATATATCTCAAATACTTGAAATTAATTTTGTTTGCTCGGTTTATGTGTCTGAATTTCAAATACATTTTAAATACTGTTGATTCTTTTTGGTAACAGCCTAATGTCATGATTATGACAAAGTTAGGAGAACTTCTGACAGAAAAGACTTGCAAAGTTCTCAAAATTTTTTTAAAAAACTACCTGTTTCAGTTTCCCTGTACATGGTATTTTCATTGCTTTGGAAACAATATGTGAACTGTGCACAATTTTCTATATGAACTCAAAATCTGCTGCTCTGTTCAAGCTGTGTATTAAGGAAACATTTGACTGAAAGGAAAGATGCTTGAAATTACAGTTAACTTTTTTTTGTTGCTTTTTTTTTCCCCAAAAACATCATCCCTTTTTACATTGTTATTTATTTATTCATTGCTTGTGCCAACGCACACATATCGTCAGCCAGAGGAGTGACTTCTATAACACATGCCTGTACATGTTTTCAAATTAAACTGTCATTCTTATAAGAAGGTCAATGACAGCAAAGGAATTTAGTGATGATTAACAATATTTTGATAATCCATCATTTATCTGTTTTCTGAAAATCTGTGTCTGTTTACAGTCAGGCAAACTTATTTAAAACATCTTCATATGTACAAATAGTTATATAACAAGTACACTTCTAGCTCTTATACCTCAGGCTACAGATGTCCCTCTGAAGTTTAAAGCCATATGTCAACAGGAATTTACCATGTATTAATGATAAACCTTCTTCCTGTCATTCAAAGCTCTATCTCTCTACAGAGATCTAAAGAATATGGTATCTAATTTCAGAATGAAATGAGGATAACTTAACCATAAACCTCTCCAGACAGTTTGACTTGAACCAGTAAAAGAGAAAACACCCATCAGTGTCAGCAATAGCCACTGCTTCATTAGTGGGGTGAGGCAAGGGCATTAATAAAATTCCAAGGATTTTTCTTGGATTTTTGTTTTACCCATAACATTTTGCCTAATCCTTCTTCATCTAATACAGTATTGGAGAACTGGTAAAGAAGAATAAAAAAACATTTTTCCAATTCCTTCTTTAGTATATAACTTTCCCTGGAAATCCTTACTTTTTGTATGTCAATATATTCCCATAAGTTCAGTGCTTTGTCCTGCCTTTGGCTTTCTTGCACTGGGGTTTCTGCAAATGAAGAAATGTATCATCTAGAGCTGTTAGTGGAAATCTTATATACTTATATAAATATATGCGATTTAATTTACATAAACATATATCATTTCCACTTACATTTGTGTAGAATCATAGAATCATAGAATCATTTAGGTTGGAAAAGTCCTCTAAGATCATCAAGTCCAACCGTCAACCCAACACCACCATGCCCAGTGTCCCTCAGCGCCACATCTACATATCTTTTAAATACTTCCAGGGATGGTGACTCAACCACTTCCCTGGGCAGCCTGTTCCAAGGTTTGACTGCTCTTTCAGTAAAGACATTTTTCCTAATATCCAATCTAAACCTCTCTTGGTGCAACTTGAAGCCATTTCCTCTTGTCTTATCGCTAGTTACTTGGCAGAAGAGACCAACACCCACCTCACTACAACCTTCTTTCAAGCAGTTGTAGAGTAAGGTCTCCCCTCAGCTTCCTCTTCTCCAGACTAAACAGTCCCAGTTCCCTCAGCCACTCCTCATAAGACTTGTGCTCCAGACCCTTCACCAGCTTCGTTGCCCTTCTCTGGACATGCTCCAGCACCTCAATGTCCTTCTTGTAGTGAGGGGCCCAAAACTGAACACAGGATTCCAGGTGCGGCCTCACCAGTGCCGCATACAGGGACACGATCCCTTCCCTACTCCTGCTGGCCACCCTATTTCTGATACAGGCCAGGATGCCATTGGCCTTCTTGGCCACCTGGGCACACTGCCTGCTCATGTTCAGTCAGCTGTCAACCAGCACACCCAGGTCCTTTTCCTCTGGGCAGCTTTCCAGCCACTCTTCCCCAAGCCTGTAGCGTTGCTGGGGTTGTTGTGGCCGAAGTGCAGGACCTGGCACTTGGCCTTGTTGAACCTCATACAATTGGCCTCAGCCCATTGATCCAGCCTGTCCAGGTCCCTCTGCAGAGCCTTCCTACCCTCGAGCAGGTCAACACTCCTGCCCAACTTGGTGTCGTCTGCAAACTTACTGAGGGAGCACTCGATCCCCTCATCCAGATCATTGATAAAGATATTGAACAAGACTGGCCCTAAAACTGAGCCCTGGGGAACACTGCTCATGACCGGCTGCCAACTGGATTTAACCCCATTCACCACAACTCTCTGGACTCGGCCGTCCAGCCAGTTTTTTACCCAGCGAAGAGTGTTCCCGTCTAAGCCGTGAGCCGCCAGCTTCTCTAGGAGAATGCTGTGGGAGACAATGTCAAAGGCTTTACTGAAGTCCAGGTAGACCACATCTACAGCCTTTCCCTCATCCACTAGGCGGGTCACCTGGTCATAGAAGGAGATCAGGTTGGTCAAGCAAGACCTGCACTTCATGAACTTGTGCTGTCTGGGCCTGATCGCCTGGTTGTCCTCCACATGGCTTGTGAGCGTCCTCAAGACGAACCACTCCATAATCTTCTCCGGCACCGAGGTCAAGCTGACTGGCCTGTAGTTCCCTGGGTTCTCCTTCCGGCCCTTCCTGTAGATGGGCATAACATTGGCAAGCCTCCAGTCATCTGGGACCTCCCCTGTTAACCAGGACTGCTGATAAATGATGGAGAGTGGCTTGGCAAGTTCCTCTGCCAACTCCCTCAGTACTCTTGGGTGGATCCCATCCGCCCCCATAGACTTGTGAGCATGCAGGTGGCGTAGCAGGTCATTAACTTCTTCCTCTTGGATTATGGGGGGTTTATCCTGCTCGCCGTCCCTCACCAACTACAGTCATGGGCAAAACAGACTCAACTTGGGGAAATTAATTTAATTTATTACCAATCAAAAGTCAGAGTAGGATAACGAGAAAAAAAAACAACTCTTAAAACATCTTCCCCCCACCCCTCCCTTCTTCTTCATTCCCAGCTTCTCTACCTCCTCCTGCTGAGCAGCGCAGGGGGACAGGGAATGGGGGTAGCGGTCAGTTCATTACATGTTGTCTCCACCACTCCTTCCTCCTCACACTCTTCCCCCAGCGTGGGGTCCCACACACAGGAGACAGTCCTCCATGAACTTCTCCAACATGGGTCCTTCCGACAGGCTACAGTTCTTCACGAACTGCTCCAGCGTGGGTCCTTTCCCACGGGGTGCAGTCCGTCAGGAACAGACTGCTCCAGTGTGGGTCCCCCACGGGATCACAAGTCCTGCCAGCAAACCTGCTCCAGCGTGGGCTCCTCTCTCCATGGGTCTGCAGGTCCTGCCAGGAGCCTGCTCCAGTACGGGGTCTCCATGGGGTCACAGCTTCCTTTGGGCATCCACTTGCTCCAGCGTGGGGTCGTCCATGGGCTACAGGTGGATATCTGTTCCACTGATAACCGCCATGGGCTGCATGGGGACAGCCTGCCTCACCATGGTCTTCACCACGGGCTGCAGGGGAATCTCTGCTCTGGCACCTGGAGCACCTCCTCCCCCTCCTTCCTCACTGACCTTGGTGTCTGCAGGGCTGTTCCTTTCACATATTCTCACTCCTCACTTTGGCTGCTGTTGTGCAGCAGTTTTTTCCCCTTCTTAAATATGTTATCACAGATGCGCTACCACCGCATCACTTGACTGGTTTGGCCTTGGCCAGTGGCAGGTCCGTCTTGGAGCCGGCTGGCATTGGCTCTGTTGGACACGGTGGAAGCTTCTGACATCTTCTTACAGAAGCCACCCCTGTAGCTTCCCTGCTGCTAAAACCTTGCCATGCAAACCTAATACACACTTGCTTGTGATATTTCCAGAAACGTGCCCATATATTCCCTGGAAGTATGGTTGCTGGACCAGGCCAAAAATGTGCCAAAACCACTGCAAGAGATGACAGAATCACAGTGCTTGCGCTCCGACAGTGTTTAACGTAATTCTTCCATTACTGTTTTAAACAGTTTGTCATTTTTTAGAAACATGTATCCTGTTACAGTGAAACTCAAAGTCCTTCTCAGTTAACTAGTGCTTATCCTGCTATTTCACCTGAAAGATCTCTGCAAAGAAAATAAGAGAAAGTTAGCAGTAAAAATATCTGCAAAAAAGGATACTGTAGAAAGAATAATCTAATGATATATTTCACTTACTGCAGTTTGATGGGTCAGGGGTGCCACTAGAAAATTAGATATTCAGGATAATGGAGTGAACTTGATTGTGAGTATCACAGGACCCTGAGCTGGCTATAGCTGTGAAGTGGAGCTGCTTTCCTTATTTAAATTTTTTAAAATGGGAATGCATATTGAGTGCAGCCCATATATTGTTGGGGAGAGTTTGCAGTATTATTTCAGGTACTATCTATGACAAGATTTGGCCACAGAGATTAAAATCTCATAAAACTATGCAGAAGATCAGGAAGTAAAGAAAAAATAATTTCAGTGTTGAGAAGTGTTCACAATGCTGTGTCTTCAAATTTTCACAGAAGTGACAGATTTTTAAATGAATGCAATAATTTGAAAGTCAAAATACATGATATGTCTGATGGATAGAAGAAGCATGGCTGTGTTGGTATCATTATATACAAAGAAACGTTGATGAGCATGTAGCAGTGACAGATTATCAGGAGACAGTAATTGGTAAGAAACTTGCAAAAAAGCAGAGGAAAGTATGAGTAAGTAACATGAAAAGAGATGATAAGCAGGGTCCTCCTAGTGAGAAAGAGAGAGGGAAGGAAGGAAGGAAGGAAGGAAGGAAGGAAGGAAGGAAGGAAGGAAGGAAGGAAGGAAGGAAGGAAGGAAGGAAGGAACAGGGGGTAGGGGGAGGGAGAGAGAGGAGTGGGGGGAGAGAGAGTGTTTACACAAGGAGCTGATAAGACAGTCAAGCAGTGGAACATGTTGCCCAGAGAGGTGCTGTCTCCATCCTTGGAAATTTTCAAGATCCAACTAGACTAAGCCTTAGGCAACCTGTTCTGGCTTATAGCTGGCCCTGCTTTGAGCATGGGGTTGGGCCAGAGACCTCCTGAGGTCCCTTCCAACCTGAGTTATCTTATGATCCCAAGATCCCAGATCCCAGCATTAACAAGAATAAATTGGATGCAAAAGTAGCATGAGTGCAGTTCCACTGATTCAGAAGTGGCTTATTCATAGTGTATCCTTTATGGAAATAGCTATGCCTGCATTAATCACCATCTGATAAATATAACTGCATCCGTACCCACATTGGGGCAGCTACACAGTCTTTCCAGAACAGTTAATACAGCTCACATTTCTAATGTAAAGAAGCCCTATAATGCCAAGGAACAAAAAACCAGCACCATCACTCTACTGTAAAGAAGCAATTTACTAAAATACCATCATCATCCATCAGCTACTAATCTGTAAATAGCAATAATTACTAAATGTTCTTGCGCCTACTAAACTAGACAAAGACAGGATATAAACACATTGCTAAATCACTTAAGCAATAAGTTACAATGTATGTCAGGCAGCTTGAGTAAATACTGTTGACTTGGAATTCACAGTAAGAACACAAAGTGGCAGGAAGTTACATTGCCACATTGCCTTAAGTAGGAAAGCAGGTCCCTCATTTTAAAACATCTTTCTTCAATCTTAAGGGAAAGAAATCTCTATTTATAAATTTCTCTGAACAGTCACATACTTTATGAATCAGGTACCTCTTCCAAACTTATCTGATCACAGTGAATCATGTTCAAATGCTGAATCTCTTTCAGAATGCTTTCTAAAGTTCAGAAAAGTTTCACGAGAGTGTTCTTTAGACTCATATGACATCTCAAGTAACATAGTTTCTCAATACACTGCTTTGAAAATATAGGCTTATGTGGAAAAATATGCCAGATCCATTTGCTCTGTCTAGCTATCACTGAAGTTCCCAAATCATTCAGTCTTTCTACCTAATACAACAAAATATTGTTGATACAACCTGAGTTGTCTTCAAGAACACAAACACAGCCACATTATTTTAAACACAGGTTATGGCTGGAAAATTTTAAAAAAGAATATTTAGGCCTGAGGATTAATGAGTAAGAGTGCTCTACAATATGAAAATCCAGTATTATACTACTAGTTTCTGTGTTTGGATTTAATAATTTTTCAGGATAAATTTAGATTCATTAAATGAAGGTGTTATAAAACAATGGTAGCAGTTGTCAGGTCCTCCTTTATATAGCCAGTCAAGGCTCCCATGTTGGGACTTAATAAACATGAAAAGAAAAGAAGAATAAAAAACAGAAGGAAAAAAAAATTGAGTAATGAAATACAAAAAGTTGAACACTTGCATATAAGGCAGTGATTGGGCAACAGTCCTATGTGTTTTAAATCAGCATTTTAAAGCACATACAGACATATATATGATCTTAGGATCATTTACGTTGCAAAGGACCTCAGGGGGTCTCTAGTCCAAGCTTTTGCTCAAAGCCTGGTCAGCACTATGGTCAGACCAGATTGCTCAGGGCTTTATTCATTAGGTCTTGAAAACTTTCAAGGTGGGAACTGCACAGTCTCTCTGAGCAATATGAGAAATGGACAAGTAGTCCATTGCTTGACCATCTTCTTGGGGAGAAAGGTTTTAACTCATATTCGGTATGAACTTTTCTTGTTTCAATTTATCTCCTTTGACTTTCGTTCGACCATGCAGCACTGTGAACAGCCTAGCTCCATCTCCTTGATCACCTCTCTGAAAGTACTGGGAGGCAGCTGATAGGTCCCCAGAAGCTGTCTCTTCTCCAGGCTGAACAAGACCCTGTCCATCAGTCTCTCCTTGCTTTGCTTTTCTCCCTGACCATCTTGGTGGGCATCTGTTGAACTCATTTCAGTTTGTCTATGTCTTCTGGGGAATCCAAAACTCGACATAATATTCTAGTTGTGAGTGCTGAGCAGAGAGGAGTAATCTCCTCCCTCAGTCTCCTGACTATGCCCTTGTTCATACAGCACAGGATGCTGATGACCTTCCTGCCTGCCAGGGTGCACTGGTGGTTCCTGTGAAGCTTCCTTACCAGTTTTTCTCCAGAGTTGCTCCCCAGCCATTCAGTCCCCAGCCTGTGCTGTTGCAAAGGATTCTTCTTTCCCAGGTGAAGGACTTCTTGAATTCGTCCTTGCGGAATTTTATGAAATTCCTGTCAGCCCATTTTTCCATCCTGTGTAGGTCCCTCAGCATGGCAGCTCTGCTCTCAAGTGTATCAAGTCATCCCTCTAATTTGGCATCATCTGCAAAGTTGATGATACCTGCACTTAAGCAACACAGGTCCAGGATAGATCCCTGTGGTACCCCACTAGTTACCAGCCTCCAGATATCATATGACCCATTAATCACTGCTCTTGAAGCCCAAAAATCTGACCAGTTTTTTATGCATCTGGTTGTCCACTCAGCCAGGCTAGATAGATAATATTGTGGGAGACAGTGTTAAAGGCACACATTTAGACTGTCTAAAGCTTGAAAGATATACAATGTATAAAGGTATGAAAGTTGGTTTATTGAGAAGTGAAGTCAATGAAAATGGTTAGATATTTTTAAAAAAGATAGTTCCAGTGTTATTGTATGCAACTGCCTTCAAAATAAACCATATGGCATTTTTGCATATCCACTCATCCATGCATTTTATTTCAGCTTCATTTGAATTTGCCTCATGGTATAAAAGAAAAAGTGCTCTCTATGTATGGCACCTAGCATACATACCAAATGGTTATGTTACCTGTAATGAACAGCAGTGTCACAGAAAAGAGAAGCACTTGTCCACACCTTCAATCTCTCCATTCTTTACAACAAAAGATTCTTTATTAGGTTTTTTGGATACATTGTTGCTTATTCCTCTCCAAATATTTTTGAAGAAAATACCTGCATGATCATACCGTTATTTTTTACCATGTCACTCTCCTCTATGAGTCACACAATCTGCTTCTCGCTGCACATTTTAGCAGAACCAACTGCCCTTAGTCTATAGTATAAAGTTATTTTGTTTTGTTCTTTGTTTTCTCTACAAATCTCTAAACTGTATTCTTTGCTGAACCACTATTTCACAGTAATCAAACCACCATGCTGCAACTATGGAAATACTGTACAGAGAAACAGGCACCAAAACTGTCCTTATATTAAAAGAAGAGTTAGAAAGAATAGGCATCTACCAGCAGAAGAGCTTCGAACATCCAGTACATATCTGTATGAGTCAGGCATATAGTCAGATGTACTCAAATAGGCAATGTTCCTCAACATGGGAATTAGTTCAGCCATGGCATTGTATTTAGCATTTCAGCAGATTCTGTTTGGTCACTACTAAATATCAGAATTTTACAGGTTTTTAATCCAAGGCACTGATTGCTTCCAAGCATTGTTTTAGGTGCACATGCCATTAATTCACAAAATTCTTGGAGCCAGCTACTGGCTGGGGGCATCCTGGGGCTAACTGCTTAAAGATATATGACAATATAAACAAGTGCAGGCAAATCTGAGCTCCTCTGATTCTCAGGTAGTCAGGATGTGAGCTAGCTCCAGTTCAGGAGACCTACATCAGCATTAACATTATCAGCTCAGACTAATACAGTCTTTAAAAACAGGATATATGAGCTTGAAATCAATGTCTCCTAGGTCATCTTGAGTCTAAGCTGGGTTGTAGTTGGCCAGCCCCGAACATAACATGTATGTTTGCATCTGCCCATTTTGCAGTCTGTAGGCAGTGCAAAGTCCTACATACGCACAAGAATGCCCAGGTATTAGGCAACCCATTATAGAAAATCACTGAGTGAATCCTAGTCCTGGACACAAGAACCATCTTAATTTAAGGCATTTATAAGCTTTATTTTGACCTGTGCTTTCCTTCCCCTTTAACTGGAATCCCTGAATCAGCAGAGGTGGCAGCACCATCTATTTCCCAGGAAGGGCAGAAAGCGGTGGCAGGCTCCTGCTCTTATCCAGCCATAATTTCTGATCAATCCTTCAACAGCGCTAGCAGTCTCCTTTTTGGTTTGGGGTTTTAGTCAGATCAGCAAGCTAGAACACCTTGACGATTGCAGCAAATGCAAAAAAAAGGCATGTAAAGTTGGTTGGCTGAAAAGGGTTAGGCAGAAACAAGCCAATTGTGAAAACACTTGGAAGACTCAGTGGGGAGCCCTAGCCTTCCATGTTTCTTGAAAACATTAAGGCTGATAAAAAAAAGGAAACAAATTAGCATTAACATACACACACACACACACAAAAAACCACAAACCAAAAACAAACCCAAAAAAACTCAAACCCAAAACAAAACCCCCAAACCAAAAACCAACCCCAACCCCAAAACCTAAACCCTACCACCATTCTGATGTGAACAAGAGGCTCTAACCTAAACGATGCCCAGGCCTGGGCCCCAGAACTTGATAATTCATGAAGGTCCCTTACCTTATTTTGGCCCAGTCTCAAGTAGCGCTCTCCCAATCTCCTAGGCGAGCAATCACTCTTAATAAGCAAGGTTGCTTATTATGGCCACCCTGTTCTGGAGGTAAGGGATTTTAATGGTATGGAACAGTCACCTCTCTGCCAGGGAACACTCCCTGCCCCCTTTTATTTACAGGTACAGCTGTGAGTTCAATGAGCTAATAATGAGTAATGGCAATTTTGTGCTGGGAAGAGAAACAAAAGGAAATATTGGATGATGAAAAAAGAAAACTCTAAACCGAAAGCCGTGGGAACTGGCTGGAGAGTATCAAATGAAGCTCATAAAAGTATTTCTCTATTTAGACTAGAAAGTTTTTGAAGCATGATCTGAGAAATAAATAACAATAATGAATGCTTTAAAGGAAAGCCTTTTTAAAAAGAAATCAAGAAAAACTGTTTTAAAGGCAGAGGACTTTCCATGTAAACAGAGATCCGGAGGACTAGAACAGCAGAACCAGAAGCAGTATAAGGTGACTTCTGAGAGCAAGGAATAAAAACAGGACCTGCAGGGTCTCAATCTGTTGCCTGGATTTAAGACAAAAAGGCTTCTCACAGTAGGGAATATAGTCTGTAGTGCACTGTGTCCAGAGTCCTGTCTCTATATCTCACGTACTACTGAGAATTTCTTCTTCTCTGAGGCGAATTCTGCAGGAAGTCTCTGCTACCCAAAAATCAAGACAATACGCTGTTCCAAACAGGTGGAACTAACCTGTGTTCTTCAAGGTGCTAAATAAGAAAATAAACAAAACAGTAAATAATTGCAAATGAAAGCTTTATGAGCAATGAACAGAACTGATGATTATCTGGTATATTGCCTCTGTGTTTCACACAGCATTATGCCATTATTCAGCCGCCTTCTGAGAAAAAGCGTGTCTCCAGTCACCAGCGTCTCTCCCTTGCTTTACTCTCTTCTTTAAAATAAATGCTATTGATCAGCAGCAGTCTTTTCTGAAATTGGCAGAAAGGTATGTACCTATTAAAGCTCTGTTATTAAGGTTGAATATGATTGGAAAGGAGAATTGATTCCTCCTAGATTTATATCCGTTAGCTTTTTATTGTAATCCCCTATTTATAACATTTCATTGCACACCTTCAGAAGCTATTTTTTCTTCTTTTTATTTCATTCTGTGGATTTTGCTTGTAGTATCCTGAAAGAGTGACCGTTATTTTTCCTATTTTTATTATAAACATTATTTTGTACATATGAATTTTGAACCAATTAAATCTTGCAAATTATGTTTTTCTGCAGGAACCTGAGTCAGCCATGTCCATATTGTTTTTTAGCTATGTTTAAAATTACTGCAGAACACATAAGTTTGTGAATATATGTGTCCTGAGATCAGTATATAAATCTTCAGTCAGATCATATTTCTTTGAATATGAAAACTGGCAGTCTCTGCTTAAAAGATTTAAGAAAAAAAAGGTTGGAAGGAGAACCTTTTGAAAAAATATTTCTAAACAAGTGCCACCATTAAAGTGAACAGTCTGAAATAAATCAAAACTTCTAACTGCGCAGTCTGCCAGTGTTCTCTAGTGGTTGCCATTTAAGAGCCCAAACAACATGGTTCAGTGCAGGAGAAAAAAGAAAGGTTTGAATCCGAAGCTAGCTTTTCAAGAGCTCTGCTCTCTCCAGTGCCACAAATACCTTTACGTCAGGTAAGATATGTCAGCTGCCATATACATTGAGTTTCATTTTAAAAAGGGGATTTCTAAAATACCACTTTGAAAAGAGTTGATTACAAAGTTTCTGTTGCCTTTAATGAGAATAAAGGTAGGCCTAAATTATAGCAGGCCAGTCAGATAATTTAGAATAGATCTATATAGTAACCATTCGTATATATTTTGATGTTTCTCTAACATAGCAGAAGTGATTTACTAATGTTGTCTGTGTTTCTTGCATTGTCTTCAGCTCTGATTGAACCCTGAGGGCTATGATGGTGCATTTCCCCCCGTCACTCCTAGGTCGCTTGTTGATCTCAGAAATTCCCACGAAACCTCGGCCTTGGTGTACTGAATCTGGCAGTTGAGCGCTCCTTGACTGTATCAGGAAATCTGCATGGCTGAGGCTGGGAACGTACTCCCACTGCTTGGCCCAGGTGTCCAGTAGAACAACACTGAAACCTTGGGAATTTTTAGTAATTACCACCTGGGACTGTGGCCAGGATGGAAATTTACGGATGACTAAAGCCAACCATCTTGTGAACCTATAAATGGTGGTCCTATTTGGGGCCCTTTGAGCTCTCCCAGACTGCAGTGGGTGGCACCCAACATCTCCCTCTGAGTGGGACGCCTCTCAGAGCTTGCGATCTTTTGGGTCTGCAATATTCGGAGGACCGTCGCTGAAAACTGATGACGGAAGCTGGGCTGAACCCTTCACTCCTCGGAGCTCAACCCTTCGCCCATTGAGAAGAAATGCCTAGACATTCGACATGAATATTTTTTCACTGAAATCGAGGGGAATTTTTAACAGGTATACCTTCTGTACATATATATATATATTTCTGTCTGTCTGTATGTGTGGACTAATAGTAAGCATAATCTGTAATTAAGTCGTGATTATAGTAGACTCCACTAACGCTTATTTCGTAAATGTTAAATTAGTTAATAATTAAGTGCTACTAAAGTTTGTCAATGATTAGTTGATGATTAACTGCTGCTAAACACATATAGTCCCTAAGATATAAACCCTTAGATGATTTTCCTTTATACGTTTCATCTGTGTAGTAAGTAATAGAGTGAACCTTGCCATCAAATTCTGTTATGTTGCACCTTTATAAATCTCTATTAAAATCACTTTCTCCTAATACCTTTGATAGTGATTCTTTAAGCGGCCTCTATACCACTCATTCGCAACAAGGGCTCAGCATTGTATCTGAACAAATATTTTCTAAAGCAAATGTATCTTTGGCTTAAGTTGCTATTGAATCCAAGTTGAGTTAGAAGAAAGAAAGGTGTTCGGAAATGTGAAACCAAGCCAACTCAGGCTAGAACCATGAACAGATGAGGCATGATTTGTAAAAGGTAAGGGAAGTGTTGCTTGTTTCTGAACATCTCTGAAGAATTTCTTAACCAATGGGCTGAAGATTGTCATTGTGGCAAAAGAAATAATGAATTTCTAAGTTTTGAAGTGGTCATGCATACCTTGAACTTTCCTCATTTCTCCTGTTTGGAAAAAAAATTCTAGAAAAATGTCTAAAACCAAAAAAATTCAGGATGACCCATAATGTTTGGTTTCACTTTTTAGTTCACCCATGAAACTAAATAATCTTTAAAAGTCAACAGACAAACAAATAAACAAACAAAACCCATGCACACTGTTGTTTGTCTTTAAATAGAACGAAATTTAAGCATTTCTCACAACATGTTTTCCTGAATATATGATTTCAACTATGCATATATGCATTGCTGAACTGGAGTCTGTTTGAAGCATTTTTTATTTTTAAAAAATGTACTGTAAGCACTTTATTTCAAAAGTGAGATATTTAATAACTGTGGGGGTTTGGGGTTGTTTGGGGTTTTTTTTGTTTTGTTTTGTTTTTTAAATTATTCTGACTCCAAGTCTAAAAACCAGTTATAAAACAGTTTATCAAAAAGGTGTTTGGTACATCATGCACAATGAATAGGAGATCTTTTCCTGTGCAACTTTTGAGTTTCTGAATTTGTTTTAATTCTCCTTCTAACATTTTTTTGCTTCTTTGCTATTGTTATTTTGCGTCAGAATACAATCAGGTTCTTAGACCTTTCCCACTAATTTCATCAAAATGCTAATGAGCTGGGTTTGTTCACAGTTTTAAAGAAAATTGAGCTGCTTCTTGAGCAACAATCTAATAAGGAGATGGACATATATTTCTCATACTTTTGAAATTCAATATAATTTCTCTATAAATATGTTAGAGCAAACAATGTAGAATCTGTTTTGCCTGATATTTTAAAAATAATTAAAAAAAAAAACATAATAAGAAACAACACAATAGCATTTAATTTATTTGATGGCTGTGATTAAATGTGAATGTCAAACTTGAGAAGGTTCAGAGGGATGCCAGAAGAGCAAGCTTGCTTTTTGTAGGTTTATGTTCCTATGGAGAGTTTAATTAATATCCTTTTTCTTGAATCACACAGCTTTTATGATCTTCGAAGAGAAAGGAAAGAAAAAAACAATTAAAAAAAGAATTGTCCAAAAATACATGCACTTGTGGAGAAATTATTGAACATTTTCAATAAAGACAGAAGAGGTTGCTTTTAGTCCATAATCTTTAGCAACAGTATGATGCAATTCCTTACTGAGCTGTGGGTTCATAAAGGCAATTATTATGTTCAATGGTGTAAACCCTGGTCCTGAGCTCATTCTGTGATCTTCCGGGGCAAGTACAGAAAATTAAGGACTCAGGAAATAACTTTGTGCTGGTGGACACTGGTTACAGGTGACCAGTCAGACTATAGTCGGACAGAATATCATCTCTAAAAGTTGTATCAACTGAACTGACTGGCAAAGATTCACTTTTTGTTCCATGACCTATAAACACAAGAAAGATAATATAATTGTATCAAAATAATGTTATACATTGCAACCTTCTCATGCAGACAAAGCTGTGAAGAATGCATGGTGGAGGTTGAAGATACCTTAATAAATGAAACTAGTGCTGGAATAAGTGATAGTTACTTAGCAGTAAGGATAATAAACATCAGACAGATTACAAAGGAAATGTGTAGGTTCACTGTCACATAATTGCCCTGTAGATATCTGCAAATCAGATGTCTCTTTCTATGCCTCTCTAAAGTAACCCTATCTAAGTTCTGTAAACAATGCAGATGAATGGGGACTTTTAGGGTATGTTCCACGATCTGCTTAAAGTGCTTAATTCACAATGACATAAAGCATGACCTAGAACATGTATTTCTGGGTTACTAACATGTCAGTTGTTGGGCAAATGTTCATCTCTGGAGTCTTTTAGAGAGAGAGAGAGAGAGAGAGATACACTTGTGGAAATGTGTTTTAATCCATGTCTGAAATAAAAAAAAAATTATTGGTAGAGAAGACAGTACAATAGGGATGAATGGTATTGGTGAAAGTTTTAAAACTAGGATTTTTTTTTTCTAATTGAGATGTTACAACAAAATATGCATAAACACACACACAACAGACACCAAGCTCCCAATAATTTCTTTGTCTCTGGCCTAAAGGGTGTTTAATTATTCTATGCACAGAACATTTTTAGCAGGAGAGAATAAAAAAATAATAATTGGGTAATCCACAGGGGAAAAAAGAAGTATTAAAACTTTATTTAAAAAAAACAACAACACAAAACCCTCCCTCCAAAAACACCTGAATGAGTGTACTACCCACTAGTTGGCAGGTTTAACAGCTTGCACTGCTCTGAAAAAACAGCTTCTGCAGGTAGAATCATAGAATCATAGAATCATTAAGGTTGGAAAAGACCTCTAAGATCATCGAGTCCAACCGTCAACCCAACACCACCATGCCCACTACACCATGTCCCTAAACGCCTCATCTACACGTCTTTTAAATACCTCTAGGGATGGTGACTCCACCACTTCCCTAGGCAGCCTGTTCCAAGGCCTGACCACTCTTTCAGTAAAGAAATTTCTCCTAATGTTCAATCTAAACCTCCCTTGGTGCAACTTGAGGCCATTTCCTCTCATCCTATCGCCCGTTACTTGGGACCAACACCCACCTTGCTACAACCTCCTTTCAGGTAGTTGTAGAGTGCGATGAGGTCTCCCCTCAGTCTCCTCTTCTCTAGACTAAACAATCCCAGTTCCCTCAGCTGCTCCTCAGAAGACTTGTGCTCCAGGCCCTTCACCAGCTTCGTTGCCCTTCTCTGGACATGCTCCAGCACCTCAATGTCCTTCTTGTAGTGAGGGGCCCAAAACTGAACACAGTATTCGAGGTGCGGCCTCACCAGTGCCGAGTACAGGGGCACAATCACCTCCCTGCTCCTGCTGGCCACACTATTTCTGATACAGGCCAGGATGCCATTGGCCTTCTTGGCCACCTGGGCACACTGCTGGCTCATATTCAGGATCAATCCCATCACTTGTCCCTCAATTGCCTCCTGGGTTTTCTTGTAGGTATGTCAGCCCTGGAGATCCTGTGTGCCATCAGAGGGACATGTGTGCCTATAGTCTGCCTTACATCTCAGGAAGGAACCCAGCAACCTCCCCTTGAGGCATCCTCAGCAGTCAGTCTCAGAGACAGGTCTTTAAAAGTTGATGCTTGCATATTTTTTAAAAATTATTATTTTATTTTATATATTGTCAAACAATCCATTTCATTTTAAACATTATTGCAAATAAAACTGGAGGTTCTCTTTGACACACACCATGTTTTCTTTTCATTTCACCAATCATTCAATTGTTTTCCAAGTTTGTCTCATTGAGATATACATACGGGTTCTTTTTTTTTTTTTTTATTCACCAGCAAACCAAAATCCCAGTTATAAGAACATTTCTTTTAAAATAACTGGTTCATATGGAAATTGCTTCTTAATACTTGTCAGCTAATGATACATTTCTGTATAAAAACATGAAGATTTATTCTGATTCTGAACAAAATTGTTATTTTCTATCTAATATAACAGTGGGTGTTCCCATTATCCACTTAACTGGTTAGTTGTTTTAAAGCTTACTAAGATCTTGAACTCAGTAACATGTTATGGCAATGAGTTCTACCAGTTAAACAGTTTTCCACTGTGAAAAGCAGATGTCTTGTCATCAGTTGTAAATCTGTTCCTATCAATTTACTTTAATTTCACTTTTAAAAGGTTAAACAAAAGTCTTTGAGTCTGCTGTTTCACTTATTATTTCTACAGCTTTATGTACATCTCTACTGTAATGTATGACTATCTTTTCAATCCTTCTTTCTTTGTGATAAAAAATAAATCTTTCCTTTACATCTGCAAACACTTTTAACAAAAGCAATTACAAAAGCAGGTTAGTCACAAGTAAACTTTGGGATGAAACCAGAGAGAAAAGTGCTGTCGGAGCTTTCATAGATATAAGAATTATGAAGGACAAGCCCTCAGGTAGAGATTAAATGCTTGAATTCATAACTTCTTTAGCCAGGGTTCAGGTAAGTTGGAAGAGAAGGAAAATATCAGGACTTTCAATAACTCTTGTGCCATTTGTTAGCCCTTGGTCATGTGTCCCTCTATGGTTCACTTTATAAGAAAGATAAGAGTTGCTTCATTCTCCAGCGAGTCTGACTGCATGTATGAGGCACCAAAATGCACAGGTTGAAAAGCTTTCAAGAGCAGATGAACCTCTAGACCCACCGTTCTGTGTCAAAGTGGTTGAAATGAATTTGCTTATAGCTAAGTGAATTGAGTTCTGACTTCCTGACCTCTTTTGATTTCACATCCAATGTCAAGCCCTGACAATACTGCTGCAGGTAGGGTTATTTTCTTGACATTCCTCAATAACATGAGTTTCTTCAAAGCACTTCTAAAATGACAGTTTTCGTAACCTGACAGGAAAGAATTTGCAACTACAGCAATATCTGTGATTGCAGATATTCAATCAGAACTCTCCTTTTTTGGCAGAAGACATTAAAAGAGAACAGCTGCAGGGAATAAATGAGGTTTGTCCAGTTTTATGGTTAAAGAAGTACTCCCAGAAGCAGAAAATGAGGGATTCCATTCCCGTTTTATTCTCATGGATACTCAGTATATTATTAAACAGGCTTCTGCAAATATGCCTATAATAGTAAAATAAACAGTGCCAGAGCCCATTTTCTGTCTCTGAAGTGAACTCTTTTAGTCTGGCTCTGTGCCTATGAATTGTCTGAGAGATTTGACCTGAGGCTGAAACAGTTAGGGATTGTTCTGACAGTGGCTGGTCCCTTGCGCTGCTTAATTTGCTAGTACATGCATAAGGCACAGGGATGCTAGTGCAAGTGCCCACAAGCAATTTATTGACATTTGTGTGGTACTCCTTCTAGGCTAATTTATCTGTGTAGACAACATGCTGATAGAGCTGGATTGCTATTCTTAATATAGGCATATTTCCTCTATTTTAGTACCTCATTAATAAATGGGATAGGAAGGAAGGGGGATAGTACTTCCTTTGTCAATGCTAGTTGTTTAAATTCTAAGCCATAGCAGAATATTTTTTTTCTTTCTTTGTACTTCAGAGATGCTACGATTTAGATCACAGCTGGGTGATTTAAGATGCTCTGGTGCTGCAGTAGTCTGGCTGATTTTAAATAAGAAGGACAAGTGAACATTTTTTAGTTTCAACTTAGAAAAGCAAACTTTTCTTTTAAATAGAAATCTGTGTAACCTGAACCATGAAAAAGCAGCTCATTTCCAAGTTTAAGATGTACCTAACTTACTTAATTTCTGAATACTTTGAAGCCATTCATCATGCTCAGCAGGAAGTAACCAACCTGGAGGAAGTGCATAATGCTCTGAACACAGATGGGATTTCAGCTGAACTTAGTTTTCCTGTCATGGAGTGGTGTGACATCAAGATGAGAAAAAAATTGCTCACGTTGATCTGATAAAATAATTAGCTCAGCCACATAATTACTGTTAGTGCTAGGTACTATCCCTGCCATCAGGTGCTTTGCCCTGCTCTCAAGCCACTAAAACCTAATATACAGCAAATGATCTCAGCATGTCATCTGCTTGATGTCCCCACTACAATCACTTTTGAAGACAGACTGAGCACATTAATGTATTTTCATTCATTATAATTGTCTCTAGTACCTCAACAGAATTGAAGCCAGACAACCACACCATGGCTTTGGAAGAAAAATAGCACTGCCATTCTAAGCTGGAAATAGTGATTGTAGCTCAAAAGTATATTTATTTTCACAACTGTAGTTAAAACACTAGAGTAACAACAACAACAAGAACCTCAAAATCATACCTTAAGAAAGCTCAAACAAACAAGCAATAAGATTTAAGGTCAATATTAATAGTCTTTGTGTAATGTTGTGTTTCATATGCTGAAATTCTATACTATTTATAGTTCATACTGTGAGAGCTGAAGTAATATATTGCTTTGACAGACCTGTACTTGAAGTATATTTATGAAGTAGGTTTATATTAATATGAGAAGTCAGATAGAAGTGCCTACATTTTTCAACAGATGAAGCTAAGGGGCTGGAAAAAAAATATTTTTTAAGAATACATCTTGAATCACCAAGGTGATTCACCCTCCCCCATTTGTTGATGGAACACTAAAAGGTTCCCACTGCATGTTGAATTGCAGCATATTCACTTCTATAGAGGAGAGCTGGAAAATTTTCAGGAACCAAAGTGACCATGCAAATGACCATGTGTCCTGAATAAGCTAACATTTGTAAAGACACCATAACAAAATAGAAGGTTTCAGCTTTATACTTAATATTTCAAATTCTCTGATTAAGAATATCCTTAATTTAGTGACATTTACCTCACCAATCAGCAATATTACACAATTTCTGTTGAATGAGAATGAAGTTTTATTCAATTTCTATGATAAAATGGGAGATCCACATAGACTTATGCTTTGCCCTCTCCCTGGTTCTTTCTGAGACAGCCATCCATTCTGTAAATCAAATGGTGAAAGGATTCTTCGCTGCTTAAATAATTAAATGCTGTAAAATAGCACACATGAAAGAAATTAGGCAAATAAAGATCTTGCTTTTTATCTGTGGCTCTAAACATCTCTCCAGAATCTGATAGATAGAAAAGATTTCCCTTTTAAAGGTATGCCTATTTCAGGACTTTATTTTAAGGTGAACATTTAATATTCTGGGTATGTTATACAAATTGCACAGCCTTAAAATCTAGTTTTATAGCATAGGTGGCCAGTCTTGAAAATTATTTGTATTTATTTGTTCACTGAAAAGCAACCAAATATATGAAATGAATGAAAATGCTCATTTCTGAATATCTGTTAAAGCATCTGTCAGTTATTGAATCTCATCTATGAAGGAGGGTAGGCTGTGGGTCTTGCAGCAGGAAACATATTGATAGAAAGGGAAGAATGCATTGAGGAAAGAGGAAACCTGGTTTAGGAGAACTGTTACATGGGCAAACCGACAACAACAGCACAGTGTAACACAATTCCTGCCTGTCGTCTTATAACTGAATAATCCTTAATGTGTGATTTACCAAAATGCACTGACAGCTACCACTGGACTAGCCTTAAGTCCCAACTGGGCATGAGTCCCAGTTTGCGGAGTAGTGTACAAAATCATAGAGTAGTCCTGTATCCCAAGGGGTTTGTACTCTGGTTCCCACAATACTTCACTGTAAGACAGATGGATTAATGGAGTATGAAAGAACCATTAATAGGATAATACACTTAGGGTGGAAATGGATATAAATTTCATAATGGACTTTTGCAGAGCAGTCTTGAAAACTATCTCTTATAGCTAAGCTTCCTATCTCTTTCCCTAATGAATATCTCTTTTTGTCTGCTTGCAGCTTTGCCCAATAATAAATATGGGAGGATACTGTCCAAGTCACCATCAGAGGTTTTGTGGAAGTATCAGTTAAATTTTGACCATTTCCGAGTAGATGAATAAGGAAAATACGCTGCTGTTAAAAACAACTGGCTTGAAACTAATAGCAGCAATGAGAAACAGCAACATCCTATTCTTGGTGAAAGGACATAACTTTTGAAATAGGAGAGAGACTGCCATTTTGATATAAGGAATGTGAGTTTTGCTCTGCCCTGAAAATTTGCTCAAACTTAGCAGAAGTTATAAACATTTAAAATACATTATTTTGAAAATAGATGACTGAGCCATTCTGTTGGAAACTTCTGAGACATAATTACATTCATTACTAAATGTAATTGAAGAAGAAAAGTCTGAATTTCAGTTATTTCTATTATAAGTTAATTATGAAAAGTAAATAATAATGTTCTGCCATTTAGTGAAAGGTTTTGCTGCTTTAATGCTATTTTAACACAGTTTAGTTCTCCCGTTAGTGGCAATGTTTTTTAAATAGATATAACTATTTACATTTTTCTGAACATCATAATCAATATGTGTATCTTTTAAGCATAACCCAATTCCAATCTTTTTTTTATTCTACAAAACTGCAAAATTCACTGTTGAGTTCTGAAATTCAAAATGACTGAATGATCATAGATAACATGCATTCAAAATGTATTGTGCATAATTATTAGATTCTTTCTCCATTTGTCCTTCTGCTTCCTGCTGTCTCTGTTGCCCACCAGTGAGTTATACATTTAAAAGGAGGAAAGAAATCTATTGACTGTGGAGTGGAATTCAGTTAATATGCCTCACACTAGCAGGACAATGCATGTAACACAGCAGGCCTAATTTGCTGTCCATCTCTGGCTATGAATATTACCACCAAATGTCTGCAGTCAAGTGGTTTTCATTACACTGAAGTTCTGGGGTGTGGGATTCTCTGCAAAGTTTAATGACCAAAGTTCTTTATTTGAAAAAGTATTCTCTTACAATGGCATTCTGATGGGCGGCACAAGCAAGTGAAGTATGTAAAAAAGTAGATGCACTGAAAAACACGAAAATGCAGCCTGTCACAGTATCTGAAGCACAGAGTAACCAATGAAACAACCTTCTAAAGGAGCAGCAAAGAAGCAGCTTGGTAGCTTTTATATGTAAATAAACGTATTCCCTGGGAATGGGTTCTTCTAATTGATTGCCAAGTCCATGAGAACACTTTGGTACATTATTTTCTGGAAGCAGAAAGCATGGCTGTGACTTTGAAAAGTGAATGTGCAAGGCTAGTGTTATGTTTAAAGCCAAAAGAGAAATTCAGCAGGGGAACTTCTTTCTTCAAATAGTTGCCCTGTTTTATGGCTGGGTTATCAAAGGTGCTGCACACTCTCTGCTGTATTCAATACCTTGTTCTCATTATGCTCGTTGCCAGTAGCACTAATCATTTCTCTATTTTTACACTGAGCATTGACATTGTGAATTCACTATGGAGAGCAGGGAGAGGAAAAAAAGAAAGGAATCAAGAAATTTTTGAGTTGTATAAATCTTTTGGGATCATTTATTAAGAGATAATTATTTCAGTACATCCACATACACCTGTAATTGTCCTAATTCTCTACAATATTCTTCAAGTTGAAGCTCTTTCCTGTGATCATGCCAAGTTCCTTTACTGGTTTAATAAGAGCCAGGCAGGGAAGGATGTGTTCTGGTCCATGCTGCAATTTACAACGTACAACAAAGTAACTGCCCTTTGGGCTTGATCAGAGCTACTTAGAGAGTAGGGAGTTTAGGCTTATCCAGGATGTTACAGAATGACTCAGCCTTCTTTAAAACACGAGTATAGGAGCAGAAAATAGACAACTATGTTTTCAGAGGACAGTTGATGGAGTGGAGCCATTTTAGAACATATCATTATAGGATGTACTGCTGATATTAATAAATTGCAAGTAAATCAGTACCCAGTTGCCATGCCTGAAAGAGTCTAAAAAATCATCTACCAGGCATTTGTGTTCGGGATAGAAAAGGACTATAGCTATACTGGTAAACTGAAGGGTGCCTGAACTTGTGGCCAGCTGAAAAGGTATTTTAACCTCTGAAAGAAAGTGCTAGCATTTAAATCACAAGCTGGAAAAATTAACTGACCCTTGACCTGAAATTACCTGAACTCCTGACTCTTGCATGGAGCTATTAGCTAAAGTGCTGGCTGGCCTAAGCCAAAATAATAGTAAACACCTGTAGACAGTCCAGTTCCCGTACTTGTGCCTGTGCCCTGGCATTGCTGAGGCTACCAGTGACGTTGTAGCCTGTTCCTTCTTAGGGTTATCTCTGAAATGGCCCAGGGAAACCACTGTAAACAAAAGTCTGCAAGAAATTACTCTTAGAGCTAACTTAAAGGTCTCCATAGAAAGAAAGAATCCAAAAGAGTTATCTAACGTCTGCAAACCATAATCTATGATGATGATGGTAACAAAGATGATGATGATGGTGACGAAGAAGAAAATAATAATAAAAAAAACTTAATTATGTAGAAAACTTCTCAGTACCCCTGGGATGTTTGAATGGATAAAATGCCACCACCAAGAAGAAATAACTACAATACATTAAAGAAAAAAACGCAAGATCTGGCTGTTTTCTGGTTTGTGGTGTATAACAGTAAAATGATGACCAAGAAAATTATATTCCTTTTACTCCTCATTTGGATGGCACGTCCTATGAAAAATGTAGCATTTAACAAAACCACTTGCATTACTGCAATCTAAGGATGGTGCCCCTAATGGTACCAGCACTGGGAACAATACCATTAAAAACTGTTTACCTCCTATGGCCATCGTTCCTACAGTTGTGTGAGCTGTATGAAGCCTGAGGTCAAATTTGAACTGAGAGACAAACCTCCTAAGCTAAAACATGAATTCAAACTCTCTTTGGATTATTCAAGAAAGACAAATGGAGAGACATCCTATCTTCTATTTTTAAGTCATTATAGAAAAAGTAAATACCCTGGAAGGAAACGAAAGAATGGGGAAAAATAGGCTGATGATTGTGAACGATTTAGTAGTGAGTTACCTAAAATGCTGAGAACACGCTCATAGAACTATGAAACCAAAAGCAAAATTATTGCTAGCTGTGTTTTTTAACTCTAGTGGCTGAATTACACTGTATGATTATTAACTAGTACAAGACATAAATCTGGTAGCTGCTACTCAATTTTACCTGCATTCAGTATCAAAAAACATGCTTTTCTATATTATTTTTTAATATTATCAGAAAAAAATGCTGTTAGCAAATAACAGAAAAGGATTAGAAAAGCACTTTGTTTTTATGCTGGTTTTGGCTGGGATAGAGTTAATTTTCTTCATAGTAGCTAATATGGGGCTGTGTTTTGGATTTGTCCTAAAAATAGTGTTGATAATACAGGGATGTTTTCGTTACTGCTGAGCAGTGCTTACACAGAGTCAAGGCCTCTTCTGCTTACACCACACCACCAGCGAATGGGCTGGGGGTGCACAAGGAGTTGGGAGGGGACACAGCTGGGACAGCTGACCCCAACTGACCAAAGGGGTATTCCATACCGTATGACGTCATGCACAGCATATAAAGCTGGGGGAAGAAGGAATGTAGTGAATGGTTTATATAGCCCTTAGCCAAATTACTAGAGTAGTCTTTTCACTGTTTTCTATGCAAAAATGTAGGCCAGTCAACATTACACAAACTTCTGCCTCAACTAAGGCACACTCCGCTCCACTTCTGACAACAGCGCACATGCTCTATTAACTGGGTGCTTGCTTGCTCAAGTATTAAGTAGGAGTATTATTATATCTAACAGCAGACTATATTGTTAAAAGGAAGCTGTTAATTCTAGAAATGCACTGAAACAAGTTTAAAATGTAGCTATTGGTAGGATCCTAAGACTTAGGATCCTAAGATCTTAATAGACCACTTGTGATTCTACTCAGAACAGTTTGGAAAGGGCTGTTACTTCATATGATCTTATACTACATTAAGGTTAAGATAATTCCAATACTTTCATAGAATTAAGTGAAAAAAAGTGAGCAAAAGCTGGCATGTAATCAGTGTGCAGTGGAATAATTAGTCACAACTTCATTTGCTATCCGTGGCCAAACTATCCTTAACCAGACATTGTACTAAGCACTGTAAAAATGAATAGGAGAAAAAGCTTTCATTGGGGCCCATCCCTAGGGCAGGGAAGGGAATCACAGCTCCATAGATCCTCTGCTGAACATAGGTGGATGTTGCTCCTGCTCCCTGCCTGGACACAGGGCATGCAGTACTGAATCATTGAAATGGTGCATGTAAGCCAGCTCTTGTCATTGGACAACGTTTTGTTCTTCCTCTTCTTGATTTTTCCAACAAAGTAGCTAGTACTAATGTTTCCTGCTTTTTGAAATGGGCCATGCTATCCATGTAATCCATTTCCTTCCTGTATCACCACTCTCCTGAGCTTCAGCTTTTGGGTCCTTCCAGCTTAACCACCCTCACATTGTCCATTCTTACTCTCATTGATAACCTCCTCATCTTCATTCACAGCATCCCCTGTTAGCTCCCACACTATACTGATCTGAACCCCATGCACAAAATATCCTCTTCTCCTGCGAACTAATTTGATGCTCACTGCCAGGGCAGCTGTGTGCTCACTAGCACAGCTCTGCTAGCATTTTGGAACCAGCACATACCAGCATTCTCACACTCTGGCGCACTTCTGTGGTGTTTTATTAATGGTGGGTCCATGGTAGATATAGAACAGAAAGTTCAAGGGACTGCATCGGGATGGTGTGGGATAATATTTAGTGGGGAAAGCCTCTTCCTGATTCATAGTAATTAGAAGAGACTGAAAATGAGAATTTCCCCAAAACCTTTCTTTTACAAAGATGTATTAAAATCACTTTGGCTATTTAGGTTAGCTATGCAAAAGTCAGTGGTTGACCGGATCCTGCATAGATAGCTTTTAGCCTCAGCAACATACTCTGAGTGGGTACATTCCAGAAAGTTAAGTATGCGTTGCGTAAAAATAGAAACGTGTCCATTTATGAGGTTTGAATTTACTAATTGTAAGAATCCTCATGTGTCTCTTTGCTCTTGCAGAATGAAGTAGAGAGACTAGAAATTCCTGATTTGTATAAGGGATTCATGATAACGAATACAGAGAAGACAGAGAGAAGCAGGTAGAATGTATGTAGCTAGGGATGATAAATACAGGAACTTATTCTCATATGCACTTTTTTTCATTACAGAGCAGTAGAGGGACCACAGGAAAAAATGAAAGAAACAAACCACTGAAGACCTGAGCTGTAGTGCATCACTCACAGTCTGGCATGCAGGTGAATCTTTAAGTCATGGGGCTGACTCTGCGAGTCTTTACCATTGAATGTCGGGAGCCAAGATGAGGGTAAGTGAATCTCATGGTTTGAATCGAGTTACACTCATTTAATAACACATAATTTACCCAGATTGTCAAATTTCAGAACTAAGAAAGCCTGTCTAGATAAGGAATGGATTGCCACTGTGACTATACCAACAAAGCCTCTAAATGGAGAGAGCTTATAGCAGGATAACAGCTCTTGAAACAACAGTTTATATTGCTCTCCTAAGTGGAAGGTGCTATATCAAAAACAGTGTGTTTTAGGTTTTTTTTCAGTATTACCGCCTTTGTCTGTCTTTGTTGTGGTGGCTATTGTTTGAATGGCATAGATAGACTCTCTATATATGGCTATACTAGATAGGTAGGTAGTAACAAATAATTCTAGCATTATCAACATATTAAAGTGCATGCTAGTCCAAACCTTCCAGCTTAGTAATTGATAGCAAGAAGAATGACAGTGAGGTCTTAGAAACCCAAATCTCAGACTATGCAAGGCTGTAAAAATCATCATTAATATTCTGACTTATACCTGAAAAGCACATTCAAAGTCAGAAAAAAAACTTAGTACAGGTGTCAGCAGGATTGACAAAGATTTTTGTTCTGCATCCAATTAGAGTCAAACAATTTAACAGAGATGATGATCTTAACCTGTTCAAGAATATTGAAAAGGAGATATCTTTTAAAATTAAAACTGTGTCTAATTGTGAAGACATTGACAAGTAAGGACATCTGTTTCATGAAAGACCCTTGCAATATACTACAGCTCCCCTGTAATATTTCTATTTCTTCTGTTTTTCAGACCTGAAGAGCTACTTCCTGATTCTTCCCAGAAGCCACAGGAGGAGTATTCCATCAGACTTTATTTTAGTGCGTAGTGGCTATTATTGTGAAATGTTTCTACCACATTACACCACGATGTTTAAATCAAGCTAAGGATCCTAATATTTTAAGGCACTGCATAAAAAAGCCATTTCTAGCCCAGAAAATTACAGTTTGATATTGACTGTTGTCAGTGCCCTCCTCCAGATAAGATGACCCTAGTCTGACAATGAAATGGCAACGGATAGAAACTAAAAATAACTTCTTATTTATTTTCTGTCCTAGAATAGCATAGTCTTATTAGACTCTAGTACACCATTGCATGCTGCCAAAATGCACCTGAAATGCAAAATACTTGTCCTTGCAGTGCATGAAATGGAATAAAGCAGAAGAAATAAGAGATAAAATGATAACGCTATTTATTTTTCCTGATGTTACTTCATCTAAACAAAAGCTGGGAGCCACCTGATGTTTTAAGTTTGCAGCGAATTATTTCCCCAGATGTTTTCAGTGGCTGAATCTCCATCATTTTTTATTTGTAGATTGAAAATCCCTCAGATGAGCTGTCACCTTCTATTATTAATTAAAATATGAAGAAGAGCTCTGTCGGAAGTACTTTTTCCCCTAAACTTGACAATGAATGCAGGATAAAATTCCATACTGAGATTTGTTTCCTTTGACTGGGCACCCAGACTGGTAAGAACATGTAAACTAAACTAAAATCAGTATGCATATGGCCTCATTCCACTGCCCTAGGTTTGCTCTTACAGCTTCTTATAACAGAAGAGAACTATATTACCTTTCAAATTTCTTTCTCCGCTCCATACATACTAGCCAGGAAAACACTAGAAATGACAGGAGCAGAAACCTTATAAGCTGCCACCAGTAGCTGCAATCAAGCTGTTCCTAATAACTTCATGAATGAGCTGAAAACTTCCTACCGTGGGGCCTGAAAGCTGTGCACCGCCAGTCATCTCTCCTAATGTAATGTTGAGAGCCATCCAACTTTGTAACGTGGCAGGGGCATATTAGCACTACCTTGTCATTAGGGCGCAACAGAAACTTAGTTCTCTAGATATTTGTAGCTGGTTATGGTTTAACAAAAAATAATCCGATTGACATTTGCAATGCATGTTATCTCAGTCTAGTAAAAACAACAAAGCTCCCTTCTCCCCAAACAGGTAGCCTAAGCAGTACGTCTGTTTCAAAGAATAAGGCCATGAAACGCATACATCATTCTACTAAAATGTAAAACAAGGTTGTTGATTTTTCTTTTTAAACACAACCTGTTTTGATTGAGAAATTGAAGCAAAGAAATCTCTTTAAGTCCCCATGAAAATCTACTCAAATTTGAAAATGATTCAGTTTGTACAGAATACTCCTTAGATCTCTGATTAATTCCTAAGCGGTTTTGTCCATCTTTAGCACAGAGATTGCCTTCCCCTGTAAGCAAATACCTGTGAAATCCATTAAGTAAACTTGTATCTCACCCGTCTGACATTGAATTTCACAAAAGATGACAACTCACAGCTGTCACTAGTTATTTTATATTGTTTGCTATGACCCAGAGAGTGGATCTAAATTTTCCACCTTTGAAAGACTGCATGAAAAGAAAGAAGAGTCGTCTAGTTAAAGCAGTTACTTGGTGACCCAGACAGCAGAGTACTTGCATGGGAATATAATTCTCTGATTGTAGTTAAGTCACTGAAACTCAGTTTTTCAGAGCAGAGCACCAACTACACGTTTCTCATTTTCTAGGTGTCTAACTTGAGACTGTAGGGTCTGATTTATAGAAGTGCAAATGCAGTCAACAGAGATTGTGCTTTGAATGTTTAAAATACAATATAAACACTCCGTAAAATCAGATCCTGCATTTCTTATACTGGACACCTAGAATTTCTAGATACTCTTGAATTTAATCAAGCAAAGTCAACAAACCTTACTTAGTATAATGGGGATAATATACTCTGTTCATCTCACAAGATCTTATGGAAATAAATTCACAGCTTTATGTGAAACAGAGGGATATGATTGTGGGGGCAAATAGGGAGGATGGGACAAAATGAATAATATTGTCTTAAGAAAAGTAGTTAAACATAAGTCCACATATCACAAAATGAGAAGACGTTATAACATAAACTATATTCAGTCAGATTGAGGAAAAGTAGTTCAGGTACATATAATAAATATTATAATAAAATGGGATTAATAATTAAATTTTTACTTTTCCTTTTTAATTTTAAGTGCTTACTTAGAGCTTTAACGTGGTTCTATTTTTTTCCTTTCACAGTTCTTTCATAAATACCTTAAAAAAAAAAAAAAGTGTCCAAGTTATATTGTGAATCACATTGAATTAAAAAAATTATTTTCTGTGTGAGCGGTACTAAAGACCAAGTTTAGAATACCTTCTTCGGATACCTATCTCAATATGTAAAGCATGCATTTCTATACATAGAGAGAATTAGGTAGCTCTGCAGGGGAGGGATATACTTCTGCACAAAATGATGAAATACAACAAGACACTTCTATAATGCTATTTTTAGAATCTGAATTACAGTAATTTTGGTGAAGTTAATTCCCATACATCACAGCTGAAATTTGCTAACTCCACAAATCAGAAAAAAAAAAAAAGAAAAATGTTTCCAATCATTTAAACTGAATGATCCTTAATTCAAGGATTTTCTGTTGCCTGGTGGTTCCTGCCGTTTGTTGTATTGTTCCCAGAAAAATATAATTTTTACGTTATTTGTAGCCTCTAGGCAGCACAGAATACAAAATAAAATAAAATAAAGTAAAATAGAATAAAATCCCTGTGTAGCATTGTATCAGCTAGATACATTACACTGAAATGAATTCACCTTCCTCTGAATTAATGGGTATTTACTACCAACATTAAAAAAATGGTACTCACAAACTTCATGTTTAATGTTTTGCAAGATTTGTGCTGTTTCTTTCCTTCAACAAATGAACCACTTTAAACAGCTCCATTTATAAATATAAATGATGTGGATATCTATATTAAAAGTTTATCTGAAAAAGCCTGTACAAGTAGATTCCAACTGTAGTCACAGAGAATAATATTTCAGATCACAAAAAGAGGAAGTTTCCTAGTGAAAACAATTGTATTATTTATAATATCTGATTCTCCACAACTTTTTACAAAATACTTTTTAAAAAAATTTTTGAATATCGTAGTATTGAATATCAGTCTTAACTGCCTCTTCTGAAAGTTGAAGTCCTCTATTTCTTCAAACAAAAAGATATATGTCTGCTGCTGCCGATGGTGTAAACATGCTTGGTGTGCCCTGGAGGGCCCAATCCAACTCAGCTGAAGACAATGTTTGTCTTTTGATGGACTTCAGTGTATAGTTGAATCGGACCTTAAGGGAAAGGCTGACTAAAAAATGAGTTATATCAAACTCTAAAAGAAAAAGCTCATCTCAGCCACAGTCCAAATCATGTCAACTTTAATAGCAGCTGAATCTGCCCTCAGCCCTTGGCCATTCTGTGAACTTTACCAGCAAAGTGGTGTTTAGTGCAACATCAGTAGGGAGCATGCAAAGAAGACAAAAATCACAATAAAATTTAGTACAAAGAATAAATAGATTCTTTTACTGCAAGAACATTGCTTTCTCTAACCAAAGAGTAGAAATCCTTATGATTTTCAATGCTTTGTGCATGCTCCCGAAAATATTACAAAGCGTAATAAAAAGTCAGACACATAATTGGAGAAATCAACATGCACATTTCAGAATATGCAGACAAATAAATTTCCCAATTTAATGTGATTATTAATAGAAAACCTTTCATATAGCTGCTAAAGTAAAAGAATATCTACATGGGGTACTGAAGGCTGAATTCATTAGTTCAATTAAAGCAACTAGCTCTACACAGCTCCACTCAAAGATCTGGAAGGAGACAGCTCTGCTTGAACATTTCATTTTAATTGTGATAATATTGGCATTCTCCTCATGAAAGTCTTTAAAGGGAGAATGCAAAATAATAAAAGATATTCTTCTTTTAATCAGATGCAAAGAAGAGAGGATAATAGTCTTAAATATAAGAGAAAAAATAATTAACAGTCAAATATAGTGATAGTATTGTTATGCTGATTAGGACACCATGAATGAAGCTTGGTACTGGAATTTGTCAGAAATTTATGCTATTTTGTTTTTGTAAGTGTCTGTAGAATGAGGTAAATTCAGGTTATGGAAACACGAGGAGGTTTGTTTTTTTTTTTTAATTTATGAAGGGCTAAAAAACTAGCATATTTCTTTTACTAATCAGTGGGGGGAAAATAGTCCTGTTTTTCCCTGAAGCAACTTTTGGTAGCACTGGTTGAATTAATCAACAATAATTCATGGACTAGTACCAGTTTAGCCAGGTTTGCAGATGTTTTATGTCAGGAAAGCAATGCAAACCAGATGGGTGGGTCTGATTCATGACTTCTAATGAAGTTGACAGCAAATGGAATCAGCTATTTAGTCATGGTTGAAGAGATAATCCTTTCATAATGCTTCAATTTTTACCTTTTCTTGAACATACATAAAATCTTCTCAAACTTTCAGAGGAAGTTCAGAAAACTTTGATTTTATGTTGCAAGTGTAAGGAACATATATTGTTCCACAATGCACTCCCTGAGATGAACAACTCAAGTATGGTCTCTGAGAGGAAAGTTTTAACTTTCAGTCCTGAATTTTGCTAGAATTAATCTCTTGGGCTATAAATCCCACCCTTTAATATCATCTAAGCTGTGATTCTCTTTACTGGTTCACATTAAGTAAATACAATTTTATAGCTGTTTCAGCCAATGTAATAAATGAGCTTCCCCAAGGAAGAGACACTGTTCCAATAAAAGACACCGAGCAATGTATCTGATAGAGCTCTGTGTGTGTTAGAAGACAGTAATGCTCCAAAGACTGAAATTCAGCCTTGTGCGAGTTGATGTTCCACTTAAAGGTCTCTAAATTGCCAGCAATTTTGCAATGGTAATTTTCTGCCTAAAAGGCATATTTCAGTATGGATATCACAGAGGGCTATTATGTGCTGCAGGGCTCTGGGTCAGCTGAGGTTGGAAAAGGCTCCCTCTGGTCTCATAGATGTCAGTAAACTCTCCCTGAATCACAGTAGCTTCAGGGATAAACAGAGACTTCAGCTTGTCCTGCTATTCTGAATTGGCCTGCTATGAGTTTCCCAACTTCAGACGTGAGTGAGTGGCAGAGATTACAATGATACTATCAGAGGTACTGGAGCATAGTGCTAGAAGGTGAGATAAGCATTTTCCGTCGTCAGTGAGGCTCAGGTAAGTGGGAGAATATTGAGCAGTTTTAGTAGTAAATTCTGTTGGGATGCATTTAAACTATAGCTCCTGCCCAACGCAAACCAAAACAAGCAAGCATGCACTGTTAAAAATTCAGTTCAACAAGGTTGTCTTTTTGTCCAAATGCACAAAAACATGACAAAATGCTGTTTTTCTCAAAGTCACCAGGCACGTCAAACTGTTCCTTGAGACTGTGGTAGTTCAAACCAAACCATTCTCTGCTGAGAACTCTGTTCTGGAAATCACTAAGCACATGCGTAATATCTGAGCATGTGAGAGGCATCTTGCTGACATCTTTAAGTCTATTTTTATGCTTGAAGAGAATGACATGCTTAATGTTTTACCAGAACAAAATCAAGGTACTCCTCATCTTGAGGGGAATTTTTTAAAAGAAAAATGAGTACACATGCAGAAAGTATCAGAATGCAAATAGCTATCTGTGCTGGCCCAGAAGGGGGCTCTAATATATGCAGTAACCTGGACTGCAGCCCCTGGACCCCACATTGCCTCTGCATTTCACCTTATCTAATCAATTGGTAAAATACAAAACTAATCCTGGCAGCAAGGATTGGGCCTGAAGGCTTTCAATGGCCTAAGCAGTAAATGACAGATAATGCCACGTTCTTTCTGACCTAGTGAATTGCAGTGGCTCGGCTTAATCACTAAGGCTGAGAGTCCTTCGGCCCAGCACAGCCACAAGTTTCTTATTTAAAACACTCCTTGCAATAAATGTTTGATCCAAAGAGCACAAGCCTTAAGCAGTACATAAAACTTCCCCTTTATGTAAATAAAATAGACAAGGGCTTTTTGGTTGCGTAATTTAAGCCACAGAAAGGAAAATCACGAATTATTTGAATACTCTAATACTGGATACAAGTCTCTTTAAAAAAAATAATGGAATATTATGAATTATCTAAGCATATATCCCTGTGGACAACATTCTTAATTTGCAATTATTTTACAGTATAGTTTTTTAAGGTTTTACATGTTTCAATACTTCTGGAAAAAGTCCTCAACAAGCAAGAGGATGCAGACAAAGATGTTCCTGGGTATTCCAGGATTCCAGCCACAAGTGAGCCAGGGCTGGAACACTAGGCCAGGGGTTTAGTGTTTGAAGACAATATTTTAGGAAAGCTCCTGAGGCTGGACATAAGTGCCATCTTGTAAGAATTCAGCACCTTATAGAAACTTGCACAAGACTTCCCATTTCTCTTCCTTCTTCTTCCCACAAAACACAAGTCAGAAAGGGGATGAAAAATGAATGGTGACAAGGAGTTTTGCTTCATAGCTGCCATGAGGCTTTCTCAGAAGGCAAATCAGTGTCTGCAAATATTGGGCTGTACATACTTGAAATGTAATAGTCACTTTATCTGTTTGCTAGTTGTCAGTTTTTTGGCTCTTCCTTCACTGATGAAGAGAGGAAGAAGACAACGAGAAGAAAAATCACAATAAGATGAACAAGGATCCCCACAAACATAGCATTCCACCTTAAAGACTCTGCCTTCCTAGATTCAAAGAAAAGGTATGTGAAATTAAGACTGTAAATACATAGTATTTATATATAAATATAAAATATATATCTAGTATTTATATTTATATAGTAAATATAGTAAATATATAGTATACAAAAATGACACAACTGCGTTCAGAGAATCTGACTCAGTTTCTGACATGACACTGGCCTTTTAAGCACACTTGAGGAAACAGTCTGTGTTGTGCCTTTTCAAAGAGCAGTAACCTGCAAAAATTCCTTTTTCTGCATCCTCTGAGATTTCTCAGTCTTGTCAGTGCACCTGCAAAAGGAAGCAGCCCTTGACTTGAAAAGTAGGTCTGCGTTCACCAGCTTCAGAAGTACCCAGCTGGTTAGGATAAACGTGGCAAAGTCTGGCAGGTGGCAGCACATGATAGTAGAGTAAAAAAATACCACAACCTAGTGCTTTATTGCAAGTCACTAGTATATTAACTACAAAAACATTTATGCCCCATACACAGGGTTCATTGATTTCTGGCTTCTCACATTCCCGCAAGCTTATTTTGCTCAGTTTGCTGCTGAAGTTCCCAAGTCAGCAAATCGTGTGAGTGTCTAATAGCATGAATCCTTTTGATTTGTTTGCCTGCCTAGTGGCCAACTAATAATGGCCTTCACAACAGTATGGATGGAAATGCAACACATGGCAACATGGCAACATAGTTTGAACCAGCTGGTCTTGGTAGGGGAGGTAAATACCCCTGTCCTGCACTCTTTTTTCTCCCCCACCTCCAGTAAATCTCCATCTGCAGAAGTATGTGCTTGAATAATTTTAGGTTCAATAGTTCCAAGAAAAGCCCCTATTTGAAAGACTCTATATGAGTGAAGCCAACTAATGTTATATCTCTGTGCCTATTCAGAGGGAAAATAGCTTTGGGAAGGATCAGAACATTAAAGCACAAATCATTTGGGTTCTACTCTTCTCTTTTCATCAGTGTTGCAACTTTAAAATTTGCATAAAATAATATAAAATAATATAGTAGGTTTTAAAAATGATCTTAATATCGTTAATCATTTACACCAGTCAGTTTCCACCCAGTATTTGATGAAGTTAAGAATCCTTAACATCAGTTAAGAATCTGATGGATAATGCCCTTATTCACATGAATTGCCTTAGCCTCCTTTTCAATAGTGCAGATGACTATAGAAAGAGCAGCACAGAAAGGAGAAATTTAGTGGAATAATTCTAATGAGGAAAAAAGGTACAGGATCCACATTTTATGGACTGGATTTCCATACACCATTTTTTTAAATATTAATGATTGTAAACATTAAAATTCTACATAAAGTAAAACCTATATTTGAAGGCATGATTAGGATAAAACTAGAAACACCTGCTGGACTGTAAAACAATATGCTTTGCTTTAACTTTCTTACTAACACTTGGTCAATTACTGGCATTTCTAGATGGTAATGAAATTATGAAAATGAAAATTCTTCAAGCACAAAGATTTCTATAGTTGAAATTCAGTTGTTGGCAGTAATAATGTCAGTATATTTTAAAGGCTCGCTTTTACCTTTTCCTAGTAGTATTCTAAGACTATTATAAAATAATCCTGGTTCATATTTCTTCATACATAATGTGGTCAAAACTGCCATATCGCCGTCACAAGCACTCCAGAACCTGGAGTGGAAAGCTGTCCCATGACTGAAATTCTCTGCCGCTCTAGCTTGTCATAGCTACACTGCAGTCGGTGGAGATGAGCAGATTTACACTGGACAGAGACATTACCCTTGTACAGTCCTCTACTGAAGAGAGTTATTTTGAATACACGCATGCCCTAGTTCAGTTGTGAATTTATACAGGAAAGTATTTCCAAATAAGGGTGAAGTAGGAACTTGTACAGAGCTCTCTCTGAATACACGAATCTCCCACAACAAGCACACTGTCAAAATGAGGTCTGATTTGTCATTTGTGCTTTTGTTAACCAAAACGATCGTGAACCTTCTGTTTCAATATGAAAGATTGCAAGCTATATAGGAAAGGTGCAGGAGCCACAGGAGAAAGCACTTAGATAAAATCGCTTATTGAAATCCCCACAGCTGGTAGTAGTCTAGAATAGGATCTTTTGGTCAGTGAGGGTGTAAAGGGGTATAAAGCTAGAAATAGGGGGGAAAAATAGAGGATAAAATTGGCCTGAGAAAGGCTGTGACTGAATTTGGCTATTAAGAGCATTTACTCTTATTTTACTATTCTCCTATTACGTAACTCTGAAAAAATATAGCTAATAAAAGGTATCAGTTCAGCAGAGACTTAGATGTTAATTAGGAACTTGGTAACTAGACAAAATTAAACTATGCAGTACATAGAGGGAAAGAGTGCAGGGCTCTATCTACAAATACAGTCAGAAAGAAAGAGAAAGAAAGAGAGAATCTTGCCTACTGATCTAAAATGTTTCTGATAAATAGGAAAATGTGTCAAGTCTATTAATCAAGAAGGGCCAAGTCACATCTGCATTTACAGTGTGTGTCCAGAAATGGCTGAGGACAATGTTAAAGATTTTAATGACATAATTTGGCTTTGGACAAGGCCCACAGTTTGCCGATGCCGGGTGCTTGGAGTAGTCGGAAAGCACAGGCACCAGGAAAGAGAGGAGGAGGGCAGGAGAGCACAAAGCAGTTTGTTCTGCAGCATTGCTCTTTTCATAAATGACTTTGAGCCAGACAGTATCAAGAAACATACATTCTCATACTAACTTCACACATACTGTTGTGAGGCTTGGTGGATTTACTGGGAGTGATACATTCACACTGCATCTCACAGAAAGTCTTTTGTTATCTGCTTAGAAGCGTAACATTTCCTGCACAGAACAATTCATGCTGCTTTTTCACCCCTTCCACCCCTTCCAAACTTTCACAGAGGTCTGGGTCTTAAAACTAAGATTTTTAGTCCAGAGAGATCTATTAAAGCAGTTCTCGTTCTCAGTCATGTGCTGGGAGCATACTGCATCACCTGGAGGATTTCTGTCAGGATGGTATATATCATTCCTCCAGATCCTTAAGCAAGACCTCATTTGTAAAGTATGGATGTTGCATTATCTTCCCTTAAAACATTGTGGGGTTTTTTTACTGTGTTTTGTCTTGTCTCTTTGAGCGATTTGGGAAGCCTGCATACCTGCTGCAGGCTGCTGCTGATTCACCTTCAACTGTGGCATTCCCCATACTGGCAGTTATTACATTGCCACAGAAGGACTTTATAAGCTAGGATTTAGAATGAATTTTTATACAGAGGAGTCTATTATTCCAGCAGCTTTTATCAAGCCCTGCTCAAAATGCATGAGCACTTTCTAAATACATTATTGTGTGTGCAGATGTTGCAGGAGCAGTATACTGCTTGAAAAGAACAAACCAGAAATTATTTCTGTTGAAGTAATTAAGTTTGCAATAAGGTGACTAGCTATAATAATATCCTTGAAATTGTACAATCCACTTGGATGGTCAGCCTCCTGTAGGACTGTTAAAGTATTTCAGACTTTACAACTGTGTATTTCTCCATCTATACTGCAAAGACAGGTTATCAATGGGGAGGGTCATATTTTAAAAGGGAGATTGTTCCCTGAACCCATCTACTCTGTCTTGTTCTTATCGTCGCCTAAAGGAAATTACAACAATTACTTAGCTGGGAAACCAATATTAAAAGAAATATTTATGTTTCCTTTAATAATATTCAGCAGGAAGAAACAGAGACAGCCAGTATCATCTGCGTAGTATCTTTCCTTTCACCCCCTGAAATCAGCAGCACCACAAAGGGTTCTGTCAATCAAGTGTCTGGAACTGTTGTTACAGTTCTCCGTTATCTCTGACTGGACTTTGCAGTAAAGCTTGTCAGAATTCATAGTCTGTTAATGACACAATCTGACCAAAAATATTTTCTGGAACTTCACAGTTGGACAAAGTGATACAAGTCAGATGTTCTGGGGAAAAAAAAAAAAAATGTTTTTAGTCATTTGCAGTTGAGTAGTTAGAAATCTTCTGTCTCACCAACTTGCAGTGTAGTTCTGAGCCAACAGTGGAACAATTACATATGCTGATCAGTCCTTCCTCTGGCAAACAGTTCTGTTGCTGTTGATGCATATATTCATATGCTTAAGAAACTATCAACAAGAGCAAATTTGTCATATTTGGAGCTTTGTTCACATTTAAGTTAGTTATTATGCTTAGGGAAATATATGTCCAACAGAGTAACAAAGTAGGACTCCATTAAGCTTCATCTCCCATGTGAGAAGCCATATGTGCCAGGCCAAGGGAATATCTCACTAAACCATTAAATGATAGCACTTTATCTGAGAACTATTCTCAGATTTGCAAGTATCATTATTAAGTCATAAATCAGGGGTCCAGATTTTTTTTTCTGAAAAGTCATTACTTTGCATATCTTAGACTAAAGGAGAACAATGACTAATAAACTGGAAAATACAATAATCCTTTGGACTTCAAATTTTCACTTTATATCGAAAAGGCATCCTAGTTATTAAGTGGAATTTAAAAGGCAGCATGTGTACACAAATACTTGGCAATGACTTACTGATATAAGAAAAGTATAAGAGCTTCCCTTAAAAAGCCTTAACGAATGTTGTGAGGTTTTTTGTAAAATAGACAAGACTTGGCTTAGAACATTTCTAATATATTGTATCCCTGCAATTAGTCTATTGTAGCAATCAGATCTTAGTTTTCCTGAAAACTTGGCATCTAACTATCCAAAACTTTGGCACATAGGAGAGTACTGGAAAGAAGTAGGCTGTTCTGGTGATGACTTAGTACAAGAAACTAATTAAAACAGAATGCATGTTACGTAGCTCAAAAGCATTTCTATTGTAAATCTGGTGAATTAGTTAATTATTAGTATTATCACAGGGCCTAGAGGCACAAGAAATCAGGGTCCGTTATGCTTGAGACTACATGAACACAGGAGACAGACTCTGCCTTGAAGAGCCTTCCATCTGACAACTCAAAGTACAGCAAAGGAAATGATTGCTGTGGAGGAAATGAAGCACAGAGAGATTGCATCATTTGCTCATGGTATCTAGGAAGTTTTTGGAGGTGTTATGCACCACACCTACCTATATTATTTATAAATATACATATATATAAAATATCCATTTGATGTAGCATGATGTAATCCTTAATATATTCTCATCTGAATACATTTTAATAACCTTGATAGTCTGCCAGGAGCTATCAGGCAATCCTGGTGGAGTTACCTCAAGATTATATACTTTGAATCATCAGTATTATGACTTTATGAAGTGTCATATTTTACTTCAGTAAAAGTTGGAACTTTTGACCTTGTAATGAGAACACTCTTTTTGCAGTTATGTTTATAGGATTACATGTGTAAAAATTAATAATAAAAATTCATAACCACTCATTATAGAATATGGTTCACATTATTTTGATTAAAAAAAAAAAGATAAAAATGCAAAGAATTGACTTCCCTGTTGCAGTCCATTACTTTTCTCTGCCCAGGAAGTGTACGTATGTACAGACAAAGGTAAGTTGGTTATAGGTTTGATTTAACAGTATGTGAATTTTCTATATTGATTGGGAACTGATATATGCCTAAGTTGGCTAGTTCTGCCACCAAATATCTCCTTAGGATCTCATTATGAGAGGTCAAGGTACATTAACGGCTTGGCAGGTCTGTTCAATGTTGCCTAGGAACCAGTGATCCTGACCTACTTGTGTTTGGGCAAACAAAGAAACATCCTAATCAGCAGTAAATATGTGCCCACTGCTTGTAAATGGAAAATTTCCTAAAGCTTGAGATAATTCAACCAAAGAAGAAAGACAGAAAAAATATGAATTAGAATTTGCAGTTCCTTAAGAAGAGTTCATTGAATGTCTTAACAGCTAAAATTCCTTAGTTAAGAGAGAGGATGACATTAGATAAAATTTCATTAAGCAAAAGCAGCAATAAGAAATCGTAGTGTTTTATGAATGGAAGAGAAGGAGATGTGTTCAGCAATGTATATAGATTCAAAGTTAAGGATTTTAATATGTTGATAAGGGAAGATAAGTAAACCAAGAAAGAAATCCATGGCTAATGGAGGTAATGACAATAAGAAGAATTGTTGTTATTTGTTTATTAATTTAAAAAAATGAAGAATAGTTTGAGTCCATTAGTTGATGGGGGTAGATTGCTAAAAATAAAGCAAAAAAGCCAGAAGTGTTCAACAAGTATTTTTTTTCTGTATTTAAGAAATAACAGGATGATTGATTACAACACACAAGTATGATGAAGCACTTTCCAGACCATTAGTAACAGTGGAGGATGTTAAACAACATCTACTAGGTATAAACATTTTTTAAATCAATGGGTTTGGCTAAATTGCAAACAGTATTACTAAATGAGCTAACTGTGGAGCTTTCTGGTCTACTAATGCTCATTTTTATTAAATCTTGAAACACTGGAAAAATCCCAAAGGTCGGAAGACTATAAACATTTAAAGAAGTCAAGTAGATAGCTCATTGACGGGCAAGCTTCATTTGGTGTGACATTATTTGGAAAAAAAAATGTCCAAAGAAACCTGATGAGTTTTAAATACACATCTTCATTTTAGGACAGACATCTTCATTTTAGGGAAACATTTGAACTAGCTTTGCTAGCTCCTTACAAATGAAGGGTTCCTTTTTTTGCTGACCAGTGTCGAACATTTTCGACTTCTCTAATGATTTCAAAGAACCTGTAACATAATCTTTTGACTTAGAAAATGTTATGTTAGTTTTCAGTATGATCAAACCCAGCCTCTTCTTCAGACCTTTTGAGAGTAAAGGTTTTTCTTATTAGTCTCTTGCAAACCTTGAATACCTATGCATTTTGGATATGTATTAAAAACTTCTTTAGGATATCTTTTAAAAACATGTCAAGATCAAAATCTCACAAAATCTGGTCCCAATAAAATTTCAGACATTAAGGTTTATTTTAATGCAAGTTAAATTTAATGCATGAAATGTAAAATCAAGTAAAAATAGCTAATCTTGGCAATTCTAATAATGACAAATAATAGTAAACTAGGCTGTACTGAGCTTCATTCAGGTCTGTGGGACTAGTTCCATTTTCATGGTCAGTTTTCTTGGTAACTTTTCCTATAGGAATTCATTGATTCTGAATCAGTCAACACATAGGTCTTGCACTAATCCTTATTTAGCAAACTACCAATTTTCAAAGCTATTGTTACAATCCTGATAAAGGCTCTCCTTTTTAGAATCTGTTGTCCCTAAAACTTTCTGTCTTTTGCTAGCCACAGAATGTCTTCAACCTAAATTTACAGTACTCCTGCAATAACAGTACTCCTGCTTCTTAAAGTAAGGAATTGTCTGTCTTTGTATCCCCCAACACAACGAGCTTCTGCTCATATATTTTCCTCTCATGACCTCAACTAAGATGCAACCAAGTCACAGATTAATGAACTGTGAACTCCATCAAAGGGATAGTTTAACATACACTCTCTCCAGGGCCTTGCCCATCTGCAGGCAGATTCTCTGTATGCTGCAAGAGTATAATGTCTTTTGTCAACCCCAAGCAATCTGCTTTTCCATCTGTGGTCTCTGTGTATCTTCTTTCTGTTCATTAGCCTTGGGGAATAACTGATCAGTCTTTAAGGTTATGCCTTGCATAGGAACAACGCATCTCCAGCTGCTTGCTATCACTTCAGTTCTTTAACTGGAAGGCTAAACCTTGTATGCCTACAGTTAGCTCATCCATGGGTTATCATGTTTTTCCATCTGGCCTGCTTTCACACTGTAAGTTCCTCCAGTAACTGTTGAAGAACTACTTTTTTTTTTTTTCTTTTTTCAGTGTCCCTAGAGGCTGTATTGATTAGTTGGCAGTTTAAAGGTGTGATTTCTATATACTCCAAAGTTGATCAGTCTTAAAAACATGAACACAGGAGAGAGTTATTACCACACTGTGAGCCATCTGTGTTCTTATTAAAAGATATGGTGGTCATCACTCTGCTCTTAGTAGTTAAGATACTCTTCAGTATCTTCTACCTCAGCATGCAATTATTCTCTTTCTTTAACGAGCCATCATCCCTCAAGTTGTGTTTCATTCTCTTCTATCAATTTTTGATAACATCTTCATTAGATGTTAGATGTTCAAACAGAACTTATTTTGTCATATTTTTTTCTAATTTCCTTCCACAGATAGAAACAACATTAATCATCCTTTCACCTTTACCCCAGAAAAGTCAATTTTTTTCTGCATACTTATTCTGACTAGCAAAACAGCAGCCCTGCTTCCTTTTGGATCACTTTCAGGTTGGAGAACCTTAGTAGCTGCCCATACACTCTTGTTATCAAATCATATATAGGTCAGAAGGCATCTCTTGTGGTCATCTGGTCTGACCTCCCTCCCATACGCAACTCTGCAGGTGTGTCTGTATTCCTGGTTCTTGGCATTGAGCTGCTGTTTTGCAGTGAGCCAAAGTGCATTTCCAGCATTAAGAATCTCCAGTGGCAAGAGATATTTCTTGTTCTCCTTCTCTTTTGATGGATCATCTCCTGTTCTTTCTTTACAGGTTGTGGTATAGTTCTGTGAGGTGTCATGCAGCATACAGCACTGCAGAGTTGGAGAACTGCTTTATCCCAGCTGTTGCTGGCCAGCATGAGATAGCTCTCCAGGCTGCTCAAGCTATTCTCCAGCTTTTTTTCTGGCACTCCTGAAGTGCTGTTTTTCCAGATGGGCTGTCCCTGTTCTCAGCTCTACTAATCAGGATCCAGGAATTTGGACTCCATTGCTTGGTTGGCAAGTGTAAAAGGGAGGACAGGAAGGTGTGAGGCAAGGAACTGATTCTGGCCATCTCAACTGACCTCCAGTTTGTTTGTTCTGCCTAATTTCCCCTTTTACCTATTCAGCTAACTTTCCCTTTCATTTTTCGTCATCTTCCAAAGTCAGCATGGTCTTTTCTCTCAAATCATAATTCTTAAGGAAGGGTAGTTCTTTATAACATGCCACATCTTTCTATTTTATATGCAAAAGTCCTTGTGTCTGGGTCACTACTCTCCAATGTAGCAGTTAGATTTAGCCATGCTTGTTTCTTGGCCCATTGCAGGTGGAGTCCCAGACGACCTCCCATATCACAGCTGTTACACTTCACTAATACTCAGTGCAAACTGAGCATGGAAAGCAAACCATTAGCTCTAGTTGTGTACCAAACAATCACAGAGGGACAAAACATTTTATTTTTCTAAGCTTGTCTTTGCACTTGCCACTTTTTCACATTGTTTCAGAGCTATCCAACCCAGAAAAAAAGGAGAAAGGAGTGGGTACTTGTCAGTTACTTTTCTTTTGCCCTCCTAGCACTTGAGGATCTAATTACTTTGATTTATGCAATTGTTTATTTGCAAAATGTAAGAAGGTAAGCCAAGGTATCTGCTACCACTGTGCAATGTTTTGCTTCTCCTCCGTCTTCCTTTAGGCTGACAGTGTCCATACTGGGGGAACAAAAGGTAGGAGGCAAACATCATCTCCCTTCCACCACAAAAGAGAGGAAAGATATTGATCATACATACTACAGTCAGAAATCAATAGTTTTACATTCCCCACCACTGCCCTGGTTTCTTCTTCTCTGGACTTCACTCTGTACACATTTCATCTTGAAAATCCCTCCTCATTTGGATGTCTATTTTAGCAATAGAGATAATTGTCTTTGAAGGCGTTTGGAGTGACATCCTCTTTGCTTAATTTTCATATTTACTGTAATACAAGTCTAGAATAATTTATTTCTCTCCTTTGACTATATGCGAAGAGTTGAATTTGAAGAACAGTTTTACGAGTTCTTCACCAGTTGCAGTTTAGGCACAAATAAGTTACAAAAGTTAGGTGGTCTATAGCTCACCCCTGAAATTCTGGATATACATCTTCAGGCATCAGGAGCTATCTGATCTGATGTGGGAATAAGATTTCCCTTTATGATTATACTTACTATATGTTACTTCTTTCTCCTCTAGGAGTTCTTGTTCCAAATTAAAATCAATGAGCAAAAATCTTTCCATTTGAGTGGAACATCTGTCTCTTATGATATATTTTGATTCAGTTTTGGAGAGTTTTGTGCATTATAAAAATACTAATTTATTTAGGTATATTTAGAAATGAGAAGATTCCTACATGAATATATCAAACTCCAAAAGTCAACAGAGAAAATGAAAAAATTCTTTCAATTTTATTCTTATCTGAAATATTCATATTCTTCTCTTATGAATTAAACGCTAATTCACATTTTTTTTTCAGGTTTATATTCAGATATGTATTCTTCAACTATGTCAGTCTCAAACTGTCTCCAAGAGCCCCCTTAAAGGATCACCTAAGCCTTGTGCAATCTATTCAGGTCTAACAGACTTTCAAGATAAGGAAAAAATGATAGCAGGAGCTTTACTTGATACCTACTACATTGTAGAATTGCTTATAGTTTTGCAAAATCATTGTAAATTGTGCTACTGTATCAGGCAAGGCAGCATTTTCCATCCATGAAGCACTGTGTACATGACTACACAAAGTCATACATGAGGCAACTAATTTGACAGAAAGTTACTAACTACTAGGCAAGGCAAATAAACTGTGGCATTAGCATGATGTACCAGGGAGTAAAACTGCCTCTAGTAAATGAAAAATTTTCTTTCTTCTCCTATTTTCCTTGTTTCCTTTGTGCCATTGTCACCTGTTGAACAGCAGTAGTAAATTATTAACTTCTACTGTTTCATAAGAGCACATCTCATTTTTTGTGGGGAACCCTGTGTTGCAGCAGTTTCTGACAGTTACTGATGTATATTGTTTGCACAGTCTAATTTTACAGCAATTCAATGTGAGATACATTAGACCAACCTAATGTAGCAGGCACAGCAAGCTGTTACCTGTTATTTTCTGTTTATTCTGACAAAGATCGATAAAATAAATGAAAAGGTTCTTAAATCCGAGACAGGTCCAAGGGCTGTTTCAGTGGGACAGTTTTATTATCATAAGCTGATTTCAGTTAACTGAGATTGCCTCCCACTGTCAGCTTTGTCTCTAGTCATCTTGAAACAAACAGGGTATGTCGAGAAAGGGGAAGGTCGGCTGTCTGTGCTGGATAAAAGAACTCGGCAGGCTGATGCCGAGTTAGAGACACAGTCAGCAATATGTCAACCAATGATGCCACCTTTGCTAGAAGAAACAAAGTCAAGAGAAGCAACTGTTAAAATCAAAGTAATTATTTCCAAGTTTGCAAAAAGAATACAAGAAGAGTGTATTATATTGTTTTCCTGTAACTCAGCACCCACTCAGAAGCACTTAATACAAAATCCTTATAATCATGGATGTGTGATAGTTTAGCAGTACCTACCTAACTCTCAAATAATTCTTCTATAAACTAACTCTCAAAAAATGTTTTGATCAGCTGTGATAATCTTTGAGCATGGTGTTATGTTCTTGTGGACAACACTTTCATCCTATTTTAAAATTACCAGACAACAATAAGATTGTCAGTATCATGTACTAGGGGCTAGTAAAAGAGCTGGATGGATTTGTATTTGGTCCTGAAAAAGATTTGCTATTTTATACCATATGTAATGCAATATTTAGTGTATAGTGACTCTCAGGGGTTGCCAAGAAAAGTGAATGTTTTGAGGTCTTGATTCAACGTTTTTCCCTAAAAGGAAATAAATGCCTAATTTTGGAAAGGATGATTAAAACTTATATGAAGGCACTGAACCCCATCACCTGGGAGATTACAAGTAGCAAGATGCAAGACACCATTCAGTAATTATACATTTTTTAGGATGGTAAGCAATATTTAATTCACTTTTTGTCTGGTCAATCAATATAGCGCTTTCAGCCATGGCCTCACCATGAAGAAAATATAATCTAGATTCATCAGATAGAAATATGAGATATGGCTCTAGCCAAATACCAAGATACATTATTTAAAACTCTAGTGAACTGCTTGCAGACATTATCAAGGCAACTTTAAACATTAATAAGTCAGTTTCAGTAAACAGGGAGATAAACTAAAATCACAGTGGTTGTCTTGGGGATTTTAGGGGTTTGTCTTTTTCTCTTCAATTCTTTATATATGCCTCTTTCTTTTCTCTTTGGCAGAGAAGAAGAATGGTTTACATTTAGATAAAAGATATAGATTCAGATTTTGTTCCCTGCTATAACACTGTCTACCCAGGGTAACATCCAGAACATGCTATTCCCCTCACATAATTTTCACAATAACTTTGGAGAAACTCCAGATTAACACTCAGGAAAATAAACCTATTTATTATTTGTAGCTGCATTTTACTTGGTACCAGGATGAGATAAGTGCAGTCTGGCTGACTTTTTAAAGACAGGATTTATAAGACTAGGGAAGTATTCTGTTGAGAATAGGACAGGACAGAGATATATTCTTTATCATAATTATCACATATTCAGAAAGGAAGAAGGAAATCCAGTTCAACTCTAACGTGTGATTGCTGCGAGAATCATGGGGAATTCTCTGGCCTGTAGGATGCAGGAGGTGAAACTCAAGAATCCTGGCTTTAATTCTTAGATATATTAAAGGTCAGTGATTGCTCTGAGTCAGTGAATAAGTAGAGGTAGGAATCAAAACCCACGGAAGCATGATTAATGAAAGAATGAGAGTAGTGAAAGAAATGGCTGATGTGACACGTAAAGGCACAGTCAAAGAGCTCATAGAATCATAGAATATCTCAAGTTGGAAAACCATCATCAAGTCCAACTCTCTGCTCCTTGCAGCTCTACCTAAAACTAAACCATATGACTAAGAGCATCATCCAGACACTACTTGAACTCCAACAGGCTTGGTGCCGTGACCACTTTCCTGGGGAGCCTGTTCCAGTGACCGACCACCCTGTAAATGAAGAACCTTTTCCTAATGTCCAATCTAAACTTCCCTTAATGCAGCTTCATTCCATTTCCTTGTGTCTTATCGTTGGTCACCAGAGAGAGAAAATCAGCACCTCCCCCTCTGCTGTCCCCTTTGCAGAAGTTTTAGACTGCGATGAGGGCACCCCTCAGCCTTCTCTTCTCTGAGCTGAAAAAACCAAGTGACCTCGGCTGCTCCTCCTAAGTCTTGCCCTCGAGGCCTTTCACCATCTTGGTCACCCTCCTCTGGACACACTCTAATAGTTTGATGTCCTTCTTATATTGAGGTATCCAAAACTGCACACAGTAGTTGAGGTGGGGCCGCACCAGTGCAACGCAGAGTGGAACAATCACCTCTCTCAACTGGCTGGCTATGCTGTGCTTGATGCACCCCAGGACACGGTTGGCCTTTTTTGCTCCCAGGGTACACTGTTGACTCATATTCAACTTGCCATCAACTCAAACTCCCAGACCTCTTTCCACGGGGCTGCTCTCCAGCCTCTTGTCACCCAATTTGTATGTATAACCAGGATTACCCCATCTCAAGTGGAGCATCTTGCTTTTGTTAAATTTTATACAATTGGTGATTGCCCAGCTCTCTAGTCTATCCAGATCTCCCTGTAAAGCCTCTCTACTCTCGTGGGAGTCCACAGCTCCTCCTAGTTTAGTATCGTTGGCAAACTTACTTAATGTACATTTGATTCCTGTGTCCAGATAATTAATAAAAACATTAAAGAGCACTGGCCCTAAAATTGACGCCTGGGGAACCCCACTGGTGACTGGCTACCAGCCTGATGTAACCCCATTTACCTTTTGAGCCCGACCCATCAGTCAGTTGCTCACCCAACGTATTATGGACTTGTCTAGCTGTATGCTGGACATTTTGTCCAGAAGGATACTGTAAGAGAAAGTATCAAAAGCCTTGCTAAAATAAAAAAAAAAAACCATATCTACTGGCTTCCCTTGGTCAACTAGATGGGTGATCTTGTCATAAAAAGAAATTAAGTTTGTTAAGCAGGACTTTCGCCTCGTGAACCCATGTTGGCTATGACTAATGACTGTATTGTCTCTCAAGTGTTTTTCAATAACTCCCAGAATAACCTTCTCCATAATTTTACCAGGCACTGAAGTGAGATTGACAGTCCTGTAATTACCAGGGTCTTCATTCTTACCCTTCTTGAAAATTGGGGCAACATTTGCCAACTTTCAGTTCACTGGGACCTCTGCAAACTCCCAAGACTGTTGAAAAATAATGGAGAGAGGTCCCACAATAACATTGGTCAGCTCTTTCAGTACCCTGGGACGAACCCCATGAGGCCACATAGACTTATGTGCATCCAGCTGGAGCAGCAAGTCTCGAACAAGTTCAGAGTTGGCTGGGAGTTTATTATTCCCAGGTACCATCACTGGTGTTAAAGACAGAGGCGAAGGCGGCATTAAATGTCTCTGCTTTGTCTACATCCCTATTTGTAAGGTGACCGACCTCATCAAGTAATGGACCAATGTTACCTCTGATCCTCCCTTTGCTGTTAACATATTTGAAAAGCTGCACGACCATATAGCTGTTGTCATGTCGCATAATGTGGAAATGCAGGTGTCCCATTTGTACCTGCCAATGACGATGCTAGACACAGAGTTTCATTAATACTGTCCCTCATTTTTCCTCAACACTGTCCCTCATTTTTCCTCTGTTGTCCATAAATCTACTTTTAACAGCAGGAATTGCCTTTTATCCTTGCAGTAATGAAATCCAACTGTCAGTTTGTAAATCCATCTACTTAGTCAGATTATTTTCCCTCTAATCCAGCTGAGCTAATTCTTTCAACTAAAGTCTGCAAAAGGGTGACTAATTGTGCTTAGTGCTTTCATGGTGTTTGTCATGTTCAAAACATTAAACAAATGTTAATTAATTAACAAATATACAGATCTACAAATCTGAAAATCAGTCATCAGGGCTGTGTTTAATAGTTTATTAATCAAGGTTTCATCATTTGGATTTTATCACAAATCTTATTCTAAATGAATTCTTCATTCACTTTTTGAAGGAGAATTACAAATGCAATCATAAAGAAACAGGAAATTGTTTCAGAATATTATAAGTGAAATAATATCATCTAAAAATGCTCAAAGGTTCCTACCCTATCTGGTTGTTCTACTTTTCTAGCTGATGACTCTTTCCATGCTCCCTCATGATACAATAATGTAAGCAATAAATACTATTGCATGTACAACTCACATCTGTTGTATTTATCTCTACAAGACCTTTTTGAAGAAATATCAGTTCTTCACCTGTAAAATGGCACTGAGGAATACTGAAACTAAAAATACAAAACATCTCACATAATTTTAAAGGGTTTACTCTTCCATCTAAGAAAAAATTCCATGTCTCTAAAGAAATATATCGATATCTGCTCCAATAGGCTTTTACTGTATATCTCAATTATAGTATGTACTTCATGACCATTCCTTACAGTATGTTGATGAGCATTTCTGCCTTGCACAGACAGAATGCTGCCTTTTCCATGGGTGTAGACAGCCTAGATCTTTGAGGTGAATGAAGAGTGCTTAATGCAAATACCTGTCCTAGGAAGAACAAATCGTTCTCAAAATATGCAAGTTTTTGATGGAGGCTTCTGGTAACTGAATTACATATTCTGCAAGAGTGGTGTTAAGAATCTTTCTTTTCCCATTTTCCTCTCTTATTTTGGCCCATCATGTACAGGACAACATCTCTGCTGACTCAGGCATGCTTTTCTATTTTTTTAAATGACAGAATAAGAATTTAGATCTTCTCCTGTGGCCTTGAAAATCACAGTCATGATGTTTTCTAGTGTTTGTAGCAGTGTAAAAAAAACCTGTGTAATTTTAGGCTAGTTTAGAAGTAAACTTGGGAGAAGTGGTTTGTCAGGCAACATGTTCAGTCTTTCACAAAACAAAAATGTGTGACTCTATCTTAGGAGTCTGATTTAGGCTATTCTTTCTAGTCTGAAGGAATTTTCATAGACGGGAAGCGGACATATACCTGTTAGGTAATGTTGCAAAAGGAAGATTACATAGCTTTTGTTACGGTAGTGCATCTCTGCACAGAATAAAGCAAAAGGCTCCCAAGCCAGGTCAGATACAGGAGCAGCTAAGATCCTTGTCAAGTATGATCTAAGATTAAGTTTTTCTATTTTATGCTTTACTTTGGTGGCATTGCTTCCAGCTTTGTAATCAAGAACATAACTGTATGCTGGAAGAAAATGTATGAGTTTTATTTTAAGCTATAGGACTTAAAGTGGACTCAAGTAATTTTGACAGGCACCAAGTTTGCTTCTCTTCTAGATACAGCAAATAAATCATAGAATCATAGAATCACAGAATGGTTTTGGTTGGAAGGGACCTTTAAAGGTCATATAGTCCAACCCCCCTGCCATGAGCAGTGACATCTTTCACTAGATCAAGTTGCTCAAAGCCCTGTTCACCCTGACTTTGAACAGTTCCAGGGATGGGGCATCCACAAATAAACTACCTTTGCAAAAACACCTTTTGCAATATTTACATAGGCAGACTAGGGGAGTTTAGATGCTCTTATTAGTAAGCTGTAACAGCCGGGCCAGGGGGAATGTTATCAAGCGCCAGGTGAAAGGGAGTTTGTCACCTGTAATGGGTAAAGAAGAAAGCTATTAGGAAAAGCTCACAGCCAGAAGAACAATTCTTGATAAAGTAATCCAGCTGAAGAGGACTACGCTTAACATATTGTAAACTTAAAATTAATAAAATATATCATATAAAACACAGTAATGAACAGATTGTCAAGAGAGCCATGTTACAGGTCTATCTCAAAACAACAAGAGTCATCCCTGAGTGGTATCAGTATATTTCCATTTATTTGAATTTCACTGGATTATCATGAAAGCTTAATAGTGGCATAGCTAACTGCATATTTAAAGAGTTCTTCTTCCATTACCTTGCTACTCTCCCAGTTGTTGGTTGGCATTGTTTGTAGCTTTTATTTCCAAGATACACAAAATTACTTCCGTGGTCTGGAGAATGAATTGCTGTTTATATTTGTGTTTTCCTCCTATTCTGGAAACCTCAAAATCATTCTTGTTGCTTATTATTATTGTAATAAGAAGTAAGTACTGCAGCAGAAATGGCAAGTTGCTTTTCTCCCCTGTGAAATGTGACTCACATTTCTAAATATACTTTAACCTGTTGCTGTCCCCTTGTGAATAAATAATAGCTATAAGTCCTATTAAAATACTGTGGCATCTAATCATGTGATGGGTAACACAATTTTATGAACTCTGTGTTCTTCCTCAGAAGTGTCAGACACCTTCATCTCCCACTCACTGTGACAGGATTTGCAAACGTGCAGCATTTCCTCAAAAAGACCCATATTGAATCCTGCCAAAAAACCCTATCCAAACCAGCTCCATGAAATCTTAGCAATGAGACAATGCCAAATGGCTTCAAGATTTCATTCAAACCCTTATTGAGCTTACTAGTTTAACCTGGAGGACTACAAAACAAGCTTTTCAGGAGATTTCTGGAGTTTATTGCTTTCAGTTGAATGAAAGGAAGAGTATTATTTTTTTCTAGATATGACAAAATTTGTTTTTGCAATTCTTACCAGAATTTGAATTCTCCTACCAGAGAGTAAACAAAAATAAAACCAAAATTTATTGAATTTCATACTTAATCCCTACAACCAATATATTTCACAACAAATTCTCATATAACATGGTCACAGTCGTTTTCTTCTGTGTTTGAGAAAACCAGGCAGATTATGTAATTTTGTCATCTCAAAATCACGGGAGGTGTAATTATAAATAAATCAGGGTTAGAGCTGGGGAAGGTCATGACTCCCAGAATTCCACAAATGAAATTCAGCAAAACAGAAGACATAGAAATGTACCGTATTTCCTGAAGCATTTATGTTTCACATAAGCAGAAGATTCATAAGCTTAAATGCTTTCATATCCATGAGGCAAAGAACTAGAAACTCAGGACCAGATATCCACAAGGCACGTCACCATGTACGATATAGATACTTTTGAAGATGATAGCCTGGAAGAATTATTTCAGACCCTGGGTACTAAGCAGAGAAAAAACATAAAATTGCATGCAAAGTGTATTACTTTTTTATTTGCATTGCTCCACCCACTCCTCCTCTTCTCAAGTACACTGTTGAAGGTTTAAAATAAAAAATAAAAGTTCTGAAAACAAAAGAATGTGCAGCAAGTGATCTCTTCCAAATAAACTTCCCTCCTAACTTCACTAGTTGAGAGAACTCATATTTTGATGATATATGAACACAACCTACTCGCACAAACCTCATTTTTTTAGCTTTATACCTAATTCTGCTTTGTCAAAGAAACTTCTGCAGCTTGTTAAGGTAAATAATCTGTAATATGTGTATCAGTCCTACCCAATATTGCACTAGCTAACCAGCCCTCTCTAGTGGGTTCCTTGAGGTAAACATCGTACTGGAGGAGCTGGTGGTCTTGGGCAGGGCATGCCTGCTCTACTGGGCCTCGTACTTAATGATTGAGAAGCCTCTTAACATGAGTAGCTGCCTTATAACCAACCCCCTGGCATGCAACACTGTAAAGGAAGGTGCTGGGATGTCCCAGGCTGGTCAGTGCTGCGCTTTGGTGGATGTCATGAAAGAGATAACATCCCGCCATGTAAAAAGATATATGGTTTTGTTTGCTGCATAAGATGAAAGGCACAACAGTATGGGAGAGAGACTGAACCTCTCTGCAGGTGGGATCTGTGCAGCGAGCTGTGGGGATTCACCTGGGGTCCATCCGATGCTGCACGAAAGTGGAGCTCCCAACATCTGAAGGGAAGTAAGATTTACTTGCAAACTACATTTCTCTTCCTATTTCTACTGTATTGTTAAAGCAATTTATTTGCTGTTGTGCCTTTCTGATTGAGATCCAGAAAGAACCCTGCATGCTCCATCCCCCCAGTACAGAGCACCCTCTGTCTTCCCTTTGCTTTCCACGATACAGTTAACTACAGCACAGATGGCAAAGCAGCAAATGTGAATCACTGCAGCTCACAAAAGAGTCAGTAATTTACATAGAGCCAGGCAAGCCAAAAACAGATGGATGTAACTACATCCCCTATTGGTACAAACTTCAGAGTTTCTCTCAGTTTATCCTGTCTAGGAATTCTGATTATGAATATTTAAACCTTCAGGATATCTTCAAACCTGATCTAGTAAATATTTCCTACTTTTCATCCCATGTTCTCCATTCTTCTACCTCTTTTTTTTAAAGCAGAAATTTTGCAGTGGGACAGCATTGGTTTTATGGCAAAAATGTTTTATGCTCAAAAGCAGAAGAAATGATTTATTTCTACCAATTGTACTTTCTTTCACATATTGATGCTATACGGAAGTGTTATTTTGTTAAACTCTTTCTAACTATACTCATTAAAAGGTTGCCATTATTTGGAGAGCTGTATGAATGGAAATTATTGACCTTAATTCTTTTCAGACAAGTCAATATTATAAAAGCCAGAATCATGGTTGACAGTAATTAATACTTACTTTTGCTGTTTCCCCAGAGTCAATATAATGAATGACTGTAGCCTACCATTTGCTTTTTTATAAATTGTGCTTCTCTTAGCTCTAAAAACAACAATATAAGATTGTGATGATAGAAGATGTGCACTCTAAAAAAAAGTAATAAGTGCAAACAAGTTGAGGTTCTCATCCTAAAAATCTTAAAATCTGTTTAAATAAACAAGCAAACTGCAAAGCGCCCCAGGGTCCATATTTTGATAGTTTGACATAAAAAAAGTGTTCCTTCCAAGAAGTGTTCCCTTCTAGAATAGGATTAAAGTGGCCTTGCAGAACCATTGCCTCGACAGAGAACCTCAAGTCTCCAGATCAACCACTCCAGCGTCTTTCATTAAAGTCATTGAAAGCCAAAGGGTGGGGCAGAGGGTTCCTATATATTTGCACGCCTCAGAAATTCCATAGCTAATTGAGTTGTTCAGTTCTTCCTGCCTGCTCTCTAAAATGCACCTTTCACAGAAGAACTAACTACACTATTCTAACATGAACATTTCACTTTAGTCCAATTATTTCCTGCACAAAGAACAGTGATTTCATAATAGCAAGCCAGTGTAGGAGAATATATTAGAAAACCCTTATTATATATCATGTATCAAGATTAATTATTGCACTTAGCCTAAAGCACATCAGGTTAGTCTCTGTTATCATTTAATTATCTTCCTACTTTTCTTTTAATTATCCTGTTTCCCTACTACTGCTAATATATGTAGCTACTATCCTACGTCTTTTTCCTTCACACAGGAGAACACACATTGATTTTGAACTGCAGCACAGCTTGTGCAAATGTTTTGTAAATGTTACCTACTTTCTTTAAAACCACAGATTTCATCATAGTAGAATACCATCAGCACAGTAACTGATCAGAGTAAACAGAGCGTTTAATTATTTTATGAGAATTGTTATAATCTGAAATGTTACACTGATAATTGCTTTCCCTTTCATATATATCTTTTCATGCATTAGGCAGAATATTGGTATGTGAAGCAGTGGGGATTGACCTTTCACTATCCACTTATTCCCTCGCCGGTGAATAAAAGATCCTATGGGATAGATTCTATAAGAGCAACCCACACATTCTTTGGATTGTTATTGAGGAGGATGTTTTACCTTAATATATTTTCATTTTTTTCAACAAGAACATTAACAGGCAACAAAACAAAACAGTCTAATTTCATAGCAAACTGCAAAAGGTGGTTGCTTGGGCAGTGCATGTTAAATTTTACCATTCTTTGCTACAAAAGGTGGATAAATCAGCAGAAATAAGGAAAAGCTGGATAATGTTACAAATGTTTAAACATTGATGACTGTTCAGGGTGAGTTATGCTAAAATACCCATTGTAAGGAAACTGAATGTCATGCTTCATTGGACAACCTGATAACAGAGACAGTGTATTGTGTATTGTCTGTTTATTGTTAATTTAGCAAGAATGGTATGCTTCACATAACAAAGGGAATAAAATTATAAAACCCCAAACCAACCAAACAAAAGAGATGCCTCTCCCAGAAAGCTTACATATGGCTAAGCTAGAGATAGGAGCTTTACTGAAGGTACATGTGCACAAAATGTGCTAGCCTGATAAATGGTAACTGTCAACAAACTGTCAAATATCAACAATCAAATATCAACTATCAACAATAACATGATTACTAGCCCCAGTTTCAACTGTCAAACCTGAAGACATTTAAGGAGGGCTGAGGCTGAAGGGACTCAAGAAGGCATTGAAGAAGGGCTGCTGTATTTCTGTTTTCCTGGATATATACTATTTGTATGTTTGGCAAACACATCAAACATAACACATAAAAAAGAGAAATTTGTTAATTTGTCCGGAGTTTCTGGATATTCGGTACCTTGCTGAGAACAGAAGTACTAGTGCCAGCAAGGTAGCTACATAAATTCCCAGATGGCCACCCTGATGCCTGTCACACACATAAACACAAACCGCTTCATTGAGTATTCACATAGCGTATAGAAGAGGCAGCACGTTTTCCTCCTTTTCTTCACTTAGAAAAGTGATTTGAACTCAGATCTTCTTATCAAAAAGTGCTGGGAGTGCTAAAGAATACCTTATCATGGGAGCTCTCTTCAGCTTGCCAGTTAAAGCAATGCCAGTATGCTTGAAAAAATTAAATGCTCGTTTTGGCTACAGGCAGCCCCATGCACAGCCCTTCTCCCTCTCCCTCTCCCTGATTTTGAGTATTTAATTACTTGTTTAGCATAAAACATCTTCAGGGCAGCCCCTGATCCAGGAGCCCTCAACCACTTCTGGAAGAGGATGTCTTTCCCCACTACCTGCAGAGAGAGCCTGGAGCAACCAGCCTCAGGGTCGTGTCCCCTCTATCGCTACTTTGCTTTGCGATACTGAGCCTAACACACTGGAGTCTATATGCTGGCACGCTGAGCTAATTCCACACTCCTTCCTGAGAAACATTTTTACTCTTTTTTCTGCACAGACCCCCAGAGCTATGCAAGGAAAGGATCTCATTTAACCTTTTGCTCTGAAAAGGGGAAGATGCTGCTAAAGGGTATACTGCACAGTATTAAAAAGAGAAAAGTCTACTTACTGGAGACATCGGTTTATGTAGCACTTGACATCAAAGCATGAGGAGAAAATTGCAGTTCAGAATGTTTTCACTTGTCCCTCTAATAATAATTGCATGTGAAATTGTGTGCTGCAGTGCCACTGCTTTTTGTCAATTAGTGTAAGATGAAAACGCTTGTTGAATCCAATTCTGCATGGATCTATGCTAATTTCATGGTATGTTTCCAGATTCTATCCTTCAGTTTGACAGATTTTGTGAAATGTTATATAGCAACATCTGATTTATTTAGTTAGAGATGCTGCCTAATGAGAGAAGTAATCAGTCCCACTAGCCTTTGCTTTCAAATATCAGTTCCCATTAGAGATATTTCTGCAAACCCTTACTGCTCTTCAGTCTATTAAGTGGAGGTTTTCTGACGGAGAAAACTTTCCAAATCCACACATCATAATTTAACTGAAATATAGTTACTGTCCCAATGTATGTATTTCCATTTCTACATTTTGTTAATAGCTTCTTTTTGCTGTTAAGTTTTAAGCAGTTTTTCTCTCCCGCTAGCCAATTATTCTCATTTGGTTGATGCGGTAGTGGAAGTACAATTAATCCACAATCTGTGATGATGCAGCCATTGCCATGACAATACCTTGTCACACTTGTTTTATGGAATGAACTGTTGAGCTTTGTTATAAGTCAGAAAATTCTTCAGTAATATTTAACACTTTTAAGTTTAACAGAAATTTACAGATATTAAATAACAAATCATTACAGCAGTTACAATTGATAGACTGGTATTATGTTCCTTATCCTATAGATAAGTGCTATAGTATGTTTTCCAGTATCATCATTCAGTTATCTGGAGAACTATGTAAAGAACTAGACTCCTACCTCCTAAATTTATGTTTGTCCTGGTTTCGTCTGGGATAGAATTAATTTTCTTCTTAGTAGCTGGTATAGTGCCGTGTTTTGAATTTGGTGTGAGAATAATGTTGATAACACACTGATGTTTTAGTTGTTGCTAAGGAGTTCTTACACAAAGTCAAGGACTTTTCAGCTTCCCATGCTCAGCCAGGTGCACAAGAAGCTGGGAGGGAGCACAGACAGGACAGCTGACCCAACTGGCCAATGGGGTATTCCATACCATATGACATCATGGTCAGCATATAAAGCTGGGGGAGGAAGAAGGAAGGGAGGGCATTCGGAACGATGGCGTTTGTCTTCCCAAGTAGCCGTTAGGTGTGATGGAGCCCTGCTTTCCTGGAGATGGCTGAACACCTGCCTGCCGATGGGAAGTAGTGAATGAATTCCTTGTTTTGCTTTGTTTGAGTGCGCGGCTTTTGCTTTCCCTATTAAACTGTCTTTATCTCAACCCACGAGTTTTCTCACTTTTACCCTTCTGATTCTCTCCCCCATCCCACTGTGGGGGGGAGTGAGCGAGCAGCTCTGTGGGGCTTAGTTGTCAGCTAGGGTTAAACCACGACAGCGTTAAAGACATTCTTTTCCTCATTCTTTCACTAGTTGCACAATATTTATAGATGTAAACCAATTGGTAGCTTAGTCTAATGTTACAAGAACAAATTACTGTGCTATTTTTCAAAGAAAGGGGAAGCTAAAATACTACTTTTACTACTACTACTACTACTACTGCTACTGCTACTACTACTACTGATAATATGATTTAAATTCTTGATATTGTATTTTACAAAAGGTGAGGACTTAGCTACAAAAAAAGGAAATACCAAAGCTCACAATGCTTAAATCTCAGAGCAGCTGAAAATTAAGAAATTGGAGCATGACTGCTTTTATATGAAGAGAAAAGGTAAAAACGCTCTGGAGCAAAGTATACGATCTTACCTAGGTGTTTCGCAAAGTCCAGATTACTAATTATTACATACTTACTGGTAATTGCAATGATTCTCTTTGTTGTATAGCAATAAACTTTTTAGTATGGACTATTTACAGAAGTTATACTATTATATGAAGTACTATATAGTTTTAAGAAAGTTTCTTCTCAGTTCCTTAATGGAATTTGTAACACCTCCCAAAAAAGGATTATTTATTTACCTGACATTTTTTAATAAACTTTTGTAAATAATCTGAAACATTGTCTTCTTTTACAAAAAGCTGTGTAGCAGCTCACAAATTTCATTACCATTGCTTCATTAAATGTCAAAAGGACCAAATGCACTGAACCTGTTATAATGTACATGACATACCTAGTGTTATTAATGACAAATTCCTGTAATAAAATGAGACCATTTATCTCTGTTCAAATCAGATCCACAGGCCCAGACTCAAGAGATAAACTGGCTTCCTGAGTGTACTCTTGTATACTGAATCATTAAATTTCATGTTAAAGCTGACATTCAGAAAACAATATTGTGTAAAAAGGCTATATTAAGAGAACAATAAAATATGACTCAGGGTTTAAAAGAGCTTGAATCATCTTATATTCCAATATTATGCAGATCAATAAAAGCTATAAATTCTAATCCAAACAACCCAAACATTCAGCACACTCAGGATCACAATTCTTCTTTTCTTTTCTTCTCTTCCCCTTTTTAAATGAGGTTTTTTTTTCTGTAAGGAGCTGAACACACTAAACAGTTTCTTCTAGAGCCCCTCCAGCATGTGCACTCTGCAGACAGGTAAACCCAATCCACAGGGGCTTTGCTCTGAGAATTTCAGCTGCTTATTCTGCAGGAGGTTTGCTCTCCCTTTCCCTCTAGAAATAAAGCACAGAGGAAATTGAATTTTCAGAACCTCAGGCTCTTGGCTAGCCATGAGCACCATAGACCCTCTGGACTCCTACCATGATGATTATCTAATTGTCCAAGGAAAGAGCTATCTATCCTGCTGTATTTTAAGCACTTACCTGACGTGCCTGATTTAGGAATCTCATCATTAGAAAGTATCCCATCATCCCTGAAGTGCTCTTCATGACTGGTCTAGAATGAATTTAAGACACAATCCCTTTCTGACGAGGACTGTCCTCCGCCATTATTATAGAAAAAGAGAAGGCATCTAAGTGCTCAGTATGAGTACTATGTGTATACTCAAGGATATACTCAGGAATGAGCCCTTCCTTTTTTTACTTGTAAGGCTTACTTTGTAAAGAGATACCTTTTCTGCAGAACTTATCATCATGTGAATACATAGCAGAAAGGGTGTCAGTACATCCTTATAGTCTTATTATTCACATCCTCTCTCAATTACTGGGCTTGACAGACCTTCAGTTTAACATACACAACTGTTTGTATGTTCTTATATACCTAGTGGCTAATTTCTCAGTGTGACAATGCAAAGTTCAAATAGGGAAACTTTGGATGTGAGACTTACATGAAAATTTCTGCAATCCTGAGAAATTTGAATTTCACATGTTAGTAAATGTGTTCCTAGGAAGTGGTAGCATCATAGCATTAAAATTCAAGACATCATAATTTGGAAGTGAAGGAAAATTGTGAATAGAATGCAATCAGAAACAACACAATTTAGTAGTAGGGAAAGGAATCTTAAAGCACCTTAATAAAGGCAACACTGAAAAAATTGTTTATAAGGGACAATGCATCTTCATAACCAAGAGTTATTCAAAGATCTTATGGGTGGAAGAGAAGATTATATTAAAAACCTGATAAACAATCAGATCAAAATAAGACATTAGTTAAAGATTTCAAAAAGGAGAAAAACCCGACATTTTACATCTTCAATTCTCAGTGGGAACATTTGCTACAAGCACAAGATACTGTAGGTAAAAAGATACTCAATTACAATACTGATTCTTTCATAAATGGAAAACCTGCTAGAAGGGCAGATAAAGCAAAGGACACCCAATTAGCCAATGAGAAGGTTTGAGACAATGCCACTTTCTACTAACTATGTCATTAAACTCTATGGTGTAGAGCTTACCTCTCCGTCAAACAAACGAATGAAAAAAATGAGACAGAAACTATTAAAAAACAAATACCCCATCTCTCTAAAATTTCATCCTTCTCTCCTTCAGAATCTTCCACCCAGTGTAATTTGCATTTAGGTAAAGAAAGCTAAGAAACTGCAGAACATGCAGGAAAATTGCCTATTATTTTGGAATAAGTATTTTGCATTGACTATTCCATATTCTGTCCCTTTACGGAGAATTTCATTCTGAAAAAAACAGAAAGGTGCCATTCAAAAAGGCAAGTAACCACTTGGAAATTGCTCTGGAATAGAAGTATTTTGGACAAGTCAAATGATGGCAGATAAACTACTGTAGAAAAGTGATCAGTTTTCTTCTTGTACACCAACACATTCCTTTTTTAGAACTGGTCTTGCAGCAGGATCCCAAGTGAGAAGCCCAGGTTAAAGGTTAACAGTGCTATAGATGAGGATTTGAGTATTATTATTTTGCAAAAAACAAACCAAAAAAATCCCCAAAGAAACAAACAAAAAAAGTAAAAAAAAGTGTCTACCTACTCTTGTCTCCCATTATATTTTCCGAGAACAATGAAAGTAGCTGCAAAAGGAGTTAATCCTGTGGATAAATGAGAACCCATCATCAAAATCACAGAAATGTCAGAGATTAAGACACTGTTACATAGATGGGACAAGCAAGAGAGTCATGGCAAATATTGAGAACATTAGAAAAATGAAAGAGATTAAATATACAAAAATATTCCACTATTTTTAGCGGAAAACTCCCTAATAAAAAATTTTGTTGTTTTGTAGAATACTTACCCTGGAAAAGTAGATGAAAGTAAAAACTGCACTGAAAAATATTAAAAAAAAGAAAGAATTATCAGTAAGATTTTTACATCTATTTCCGTTTTCCGTGTCCTATTAAATCAATCGTCAAACTTAATTCAACTCTTGGCAATTTTCTATTTCTTTTTGCTTGCATTCAATATTTAAGTAGGCCATAAACATAAATTCAGGTACATTTCTGGTTAACCAACTATGTCAGCAGTTTGCTTTTGGAGAGTGCCATATAACAAATTCTCTAGTTAGTTAGGTTTCCTGTAGCAACATTTGTCTAATGAATTACTGTGCATCAGCTGCAGCGATTCAGTCCCAAGATACAAGGCAGTACTCACTTATAAAGAGCATTGGGGGGATGCTAATAGATAACTACACAGTCATTAGACTGAATATATCCTTAGGATACAAGGAAAAAAAAACAGTTCAAACGCAGAGACTGGTTAGAAAACAAGGTTTTACAGAACTAATACAAGGGCAGAGTACGCTGCTCCAACAGGCACCTTTATAGCTGAGATTAGAAATAATTCAAAGCTAGACTTTTTAGTTTACTTCTGAAAGCACTGAAAAGGGCAGATTATGCCTTCATGATTTATCAGGAGTAAAATTTCACTCACGACGACTCCACTAACTATACTGAAATGAAGTTCCTTATAAAAAGTACTCAGACTCTACAGTAGAGTGGTGAAACCAACTCCAGAGAAATGTCTCTTCTGCCTTTGGTCCAACTCCCTGACCAAGAGAGGGATGAAGCACCTTGCTGAATCTTACATCTATCTTTGGGAGTATGATGGGCAGCAGCTGTGTAGGCAGTCAGTACATGCACAGTACCAAATTAACTGGACAGACTGAAGGGATTTCTCCTCTTCTGTCAGACAAAGAAGAAAAAAAGGAAAAGAGTAATCCAGAGTCTGTTCAGTGTCGTGCTCTTGGAAGCTCAGAGTGGAGTTGAAATAGGCCCATATATGCTATACCAGCAATTTTCAATTATCATTGAAAGCATTTTTCTGAATAGTATAAGAAGCTGGTTATGCTACATACCAGGACTTTCATGTTACCATACAGACCACAAAGGAAGAGTAACATCCAGTGAACTTCTGAAAGGAATATAAGCTACCAACCCAGTCCAGGGAGGGAGAACAGATCTCATGGAAGTCACCGAAAGTCATTAAAACCTTTCTTCTGCTCAAACACACTTAAAAAATGCAAAGTCCTTACAAATAGTTTCTGATGCAGGCATCCTTAAGTATAAATTCTACTTCAGTTTTATCTCAGCAAGTGCTGCTGCTCAAGCCTAGTTTTTAAAGGTCCTTGACTATATCTTAAAAGAAGCACTACTGTTGGGTCTAGCTGATAATTGAACATCATCATCTAGGTCATGTTAAATATGTATTTAAAAAAAAAAATCAAATTCTCCCCTGTCAACGGAAGAAGGTTGTTTTTTGATAGAAATCATAGTGCAAGCTGCCTAGATGACGGGAGCAATTAAGTCCACTGAGTTGAATTCCAGATCTGACCTGGCATGTCTTTCTACTTCAAATACAGATTAAACTTTATCAGCTAAAGGAGAGCTATTGATGAGGCAGCATAATGGGTATTTTTAAGAGACAATTGGATATGTACAGGCACTACAGGCTAGATAAGGGTATAACACTAAAGAATGTCCTGAGATGTGAAGGCCCTTCTGCAAGGTTTCTGTGTTACCACAGGTAATATTGATACTGTTACTGGGTGTAATCTGTTGATGACTTTATCTTATTTATCTATCTGACAGAATGAAGCAATTTCATTCACTTGCATAAACATTAAGATGTTATCAAGAGCTGACAAACTCAGTAAAACAAAAAAAAAAACCACAAAGAAGAGAGAGAAGGTGTTGTTTTTTTTTTTTAATTGAATTAAACCACAGGACCCTCAGAAGAAAGATCTGCAGGATAAGCTTTTAACTGCTTCCACCTTTATTTCTTCAGTTTTATTTGGGTATTTTTGTTTAATTTAACACTCCAGTGAACTATCCAATGAAAAACTACTCATGTCAGATATCAACTTTCACATTTTCACTTAAAGCAACAAATTAAGACAGTCAATATAAATCAATTTTTTTTTTTTGTAATGATTCCCAGATGTAGGCTCCAATATTTCATGCATCACTAAATCTATCAAGTAATGATTGTTTTCTTGGAGCTAATAGAGATGGAACCATTCATTTTTTTAGTGTCTTTTTCCTATGCTGATGTTAAGTTTTGCCTTAGCTGTTTCAGAGAGAAATGAATGGCTCCCCCAAGGCAGAAAGAATCTGTAAATTTAGCTTTTCATTCCACCCCAAATCCAATTATTATAACAACCCCGCTACTACTGTTATAGTTAAATGCCTGTCAGTGTTTCTATTATAACCCTTTCTGTGGGAGTTTATAACTCAACCATTAAAAAAAAATTGCTCCAAGCTAAACCTTGGCATATATATGGTTTCAGCTCAGAATACATTAAAAGAACAAATCAAAACAATAAACCTGCAAAGCCACCTCCCCTGCCCCAACTTTCTAAAACGTCTCTTTGGCTGTTTTTAATTTTTTATAAGGGGAAAAGCAAAATTTTTCAAAAAATCAAAAACTGAAAAAGAACATTCAAGCCCTCATTCATCTCATTTGAAAGTCAACAGCAAGCAACATCTGGATCAAAAATGTGGGAGCAATCCACCTCTGTGTAAAACTTTGTTGATTTCAGAATTTGCTTGGATGCTGCTATGACTGCAGACTGCAGACTGCCTGATGTTACAGTGTCTCTTGAAGTAGGCTGCTGTATGGGACAGTTAATACCTACCTGTATAGTTACCTGATCTAAATATTGATACACGCTAAAGAGTGAACGGACAATAGAAATATAATCAAAAGACTTATTCACACATTTTAAAAAGTCCTAATATGAAGCTATAGAGAGTAGATCTGTAGGGAGAACTACAGTGGTAACACTCTCAGTGACACATTCAGTTAGCATCCTGACCCATTGACACCTGATATTTTTTAAAATCAGTAGCACCATAACATATCAAACTATGCCTTTGCTTATTAGCTATAAATTAAAGTCCATGCACCTTCCTCTCCTATAGTGTTATAACCTCTGAAAAATAGCACTCATCAAGCAAGTCAGAAGAGCAATTTTGGACATGGGGAAGTCAATATCTAGGATGGGGATAGGAACAGTCACAGATGTGGTCTTAAAATATAGTCAGCAACAACCTGTTCTAACATATATCACTTGCTGAAACAGTGCACTGGGAAACATTGGCATGAACTATGCTACCTTAGGATGCTAGAGAAAATATTTTCAGAGACCTTGATTTTCAGGCTTTTTTTTTTTTGTGGTTAGTTGATTGTACTTGTTTCTTTGCAAAACATTATTCATCCTTTATTTTGTTGACTTTTTCTAAATTACTTCAAGAAATTATCAGAGGGCTTACAGTTACAGAGGCTTCCCCAGGTTTTCTTGAGTAGCTCAATAGCTTCTGTCCAATTTGCCTTACTTTGAAGTTATAAGACGTCCTGTGCCATTTTTCTGTGGCTTTAGAATTCCTCATAATCTCACTACAGATTAGACTCAAGTAATCAAATGTGTCATCAGCAGTCTGTCACCCCAGCACGACAGATCCTTAATTAATACATTAAAATCTACTAGCCTGAGTACAATACTTGCCCTTTCCCACTTAACCTTTGAGAATATTGAAATAGATCATTTAAACCTCTCTCTGGTTTTGGGGTTTTGTTTGTTTGTTTGTTTTCTTATTTTGCGTTCAACTTTTAATTCCATTTCTACTTCCCTTGCCAGGGCTTGTAAATTTTCTTGAGAGTATTTTACTTTTTTCTCTTATCTTTTTTGAGTTCTAAGTATTCCAGTTGTCTTCTTATAGTAAGTAAACTACAGAGGCTAAATATACTTGTAATATCCCTGGTCGATATTTGTTTGCACTTCATTTTACAAGGAACTCACACAAACAATGGGACTTCCCTGATATGCTGTCATGGTTTAATCCCAGCCGACGACTAAGCCCCACACAGCCGCTTGCTCACTCTCCCCTGGTGGGATAGGAGAAAGAATCAGAAGAGTAAAAGTGAGAAAACTCGTGGGTTGAGTGTCCTGGTTTTGGATGGGATAGAGTTAAATTTCTCCCTAGTGCTGTGTTTTGGATTTAGTATGAGGAGAATGTTGAGAACACACTGATGTTTTCAGTTGTTGCTAAGTACCCTCCTAGTCCAAGGACAGCTCCCGTGCCTACTGACTGAGCTAGGTACACGAGATGGGAGGGAACATAATCAGGACAGCCAGCCCAGCTGGCCAACGGGGTATTCCATACTACATGACGTCATGCTCAGTATATGAATGGTAAACGTGATCCAGGAAGTACCGATTGCTACTTGGTTATCGGTCAGTGTGGGTGGTGAGCAATTGCATTGTGCATCACTCATTTTGTATATTCTATCATTATTATTTTTAATTTCTCTTTTCTGTTCTTTTAAACTATCTTTATCTCAACCCACGAGTTTTTCTCACTCTCACCCTTCCGATTCTCCCCCCGTCCCACTGGGGGAGTGGGGGGGAGTGAGCGAGCGGCTGCGTGGTATTTGGCTGCCTGCCAGGTTAAACCACAACATTGAGATAAATAATAGGCAAAGCAAAACCCGCGCACACACGCAAAGCAAAACAAGGAATTCATTCACTACTTCCCATCAGCAGGCAGGTGTTCAGCTATCCCCAGGAAAGCAGGGCTCCATCACGCCTAACAGTGACTTGGGAAGACAAATGCCATTACTCCGAACAACCCCCCTTCCTTCTTCTTCCTCCAGCTTTATATGCTGAGCATGACGTCATATGGTATGGAATATCCCTTTGGTCAGTTGGGGTCAGCTGTCCCAGCTGTGTCCCCTCCCAACTCCTTGTGCCCCCCCAGCCTACTCGCTGGTGGGATGGGGTGAGAAGCAGAAAAGGCCTTGACTCTGTGTGAGCACTGCTCAGCAGTAACGAAAACATCCCTGTGTTATCAACACTGTTTCCAGCACAAATCGAAAACATAGCCCCATACTAGCTACTATGAAGAAAATTAACTCTATCCCAGGTAAAACCAGCACACAAGCTGGCTAATTTTGCCAGCCATATGAACAGAAGGCTTAAAACCTTAGGAAGACTTTCTGAAAAGTGCATAGGAGTGATCCACCTCTTTAACCATTTAAATCAGTGCAAGAGGTTTTAGTATCCTCTTCCATGTAGATAGAGTTTGGCTAACGCAGACACATTTTCAAAAGTCCTAACTGACATTCAAACTTGTTAATATGATGCAGTGAGGTCTGGAGTGTTATCTGCAGCTCCCCCATGCTGCAAGAGGACTGCTCTTGTGCACTGGTCAGACAGGCCTAGCCTTCTTCCTACATAGCTAAAATTACACAAAATGCAACTTCTTAAAATATCCTTCAAAATGTGAACCAACTGAGCCGGGTGACCAGGAATCAGGCTGTTGTGTAGCACTATAGGTGGAGGGAAAAGGATGAGCTTCCTAATGAAGAAATTTGCTTGAAAGGACTTTCCTATAAGGAATGACTCAGAGCTGTCACCAAGCACTATAGACCTTCCCCACCATGACACCCCAAATGGTGATGCCATTGCAGATACCAAAGCACATGATATCTGGAAGGCTTGATAATTTGTTCTGGTTTAACCTGGCAGGCAGCCAAATACCACGCAGCTACTCACTCACTCCCCCCCGCCCCCACCAGTGGGACGGGGAGAGAATCAGAAGGGTAAGAGTCAGAAAAACTCATGGGTTGAGATAAAGACAGTTTAATAGAACAGAAAAGGGAAAATAATAATGATAATGATAGAATATACAAAATGCAATTGCTCACCACCCACGCTGACCGATAACCAAGTAGCGATTGCTACTTCCTGGAACATGCCTACCATTCATATATTGAGCATGATGTCACATGGCATGGAATACCCCGTTGGGCAGCTTGGCTAGCTGTCCTGGCTGTGCTCCCTCCTAATGCTTGTTTTGTTTTGTTTTTTGTTTGTTTGTTGGTTTTTTTTTTTTCCCTTGAGCTGAATGTCCTTGACTAGCAGGGTACATAGCAACAACTGAAAACATCAGTGTGTTATCAACATTCTTCTCATACTAAATCCAAAACACAGCACTAGGAAGAAATTTAACTCTATCCCACCTGAAACCAGGACAGTATTAAAACTAAAGTTTTCAATATAACAACTCCTGAGATTAGATAAAATTAAGATCTACTTGTAACTCAAGAAAGTAATCTGTCCTGAAATAAATAGCTCGACTTTCTGTATAATGTATGAAACATATTAAACTTTTCATAATGGATTTGCATTTTTGACAAGAAGCTCTGTGAGGCAACCAATACAAAATCCAATATAAAAAATCATGCCTTAAATCTTGTTTCTTTCTCGTACTGAAATGTCTCACTCTCTTTATTCTCATAGCCTTGTATCTTCTTCAAGAAAAAGTATTTAAATTCTGTTTTTTAAAACATTTGGAGCCACTAAACTGGAGCTATTGCATTATCCTAGGATACAGGTAGAGGTGACTGTCATACAGAAACCACCTGAAGGGTTTCAACAGTCTTCCAGGACTTCAGAAAAATCCATATCCATAGGAAAGTGAATTTATTTTCTTTGTGCAAGGAGACTCGACTCTATACTTTCCCAGGGAAGTGTCCAAACCATAATGGTTTTGCCCTATCACTCTCATGGGGAAAATGTTTCATTTGCATTAAATAATGAGAACTTCTGTAGCCCAAAAAGGGAGAGCAAGCCCAGATTTATGGTCTTTTGGTACAATACTTAGTGTACTAAGCAGGAAATCTGGATTCCAATAGCCATTAACTTAAAATGTACAATTTTATGTCGCTACTATGAATATTATGGCCTGGTGGCCCAGGGATGTCTTTTTAGTATTCTCATGTACAGAACATTAAAGAAGGATTTGGGTATTGTTGTATTGAAATTGCCAATTTACAGACGGAAGTCTGTGAAATTTCTTGCGCTGTCAAGTTTAACTTTTTGAAAGACTCCTATGGAAAAGCAAGGTCAAATTGCAATTTTAGGAGGAGAATAGGTTTTGTGAACTCTGTCATCAGTTCGTTTTGCCTCTATGCAAAGAAAATTGTATCTTATGTTCCAAGTCACAGTACATTTATTCTCAGATAGTTTTACACTGCATTCACCACCAAATATTTTCTGTCAAAACGTTTATATCAACCATGGAACTGTTACAGAAAGTAACTATGCTTCTATGGCTTGGAAGGAACAGATTTCATCTGGGGTTACCACATCTTTTGTGTCACAGCATAACTGAAATATATTTCCAAAGTCTTAAGTATAGTGTAGTGATCAATAAAGCAGGAGTACAGCTATTTCTGTACTGTTTAAATAAAGGTTATAACCCCCCCCACCATTCATGATATTACTTGAGTCCTGTTAACACTGAAATCTAAACAGGTTCTTCTATGGATTTGAGCATCATGAAACTGAAGCTCTTCAGACATACTAAAGAAAATATTTTGAAAGCATCATAATAAACTGGGTAAAAATTATTATTTCTAAATTATAAAATAGGAATTAATGAAGATTAAGATTATGGGCAAAATATAATGTCTACTGCATTTACATATTCAAAATCTCAGGGTTTGAATATAAAATCTTTAGAATAAAACCCCTATGCATGAATTCTAAAGCATGGCAGAGGAAAAAGCCTAAGTGTGCACTCAATGTCACTGCGGCCTGGCTGGGTATATCCTACACTATTGAGGCTGGCCAGAGAAGGTAGGCAAACCTATTTATGGAATAGCTTTACAGTAAACTGTGGCGTGAGTGGTCGCTTGTCTGTGACCTAAGGTTTAATTTTGTGCATCCTAGCTGTGTTACCTTCGCTCATTCTTACAGGAAAAAATGATGTTGGGCAGTGTAAGAATATTTAAACTGAAGCCATACAAGATAAAAAAAGTTGCAACATAGAAAGTCAAACTGTTGCGATGGTAATAATGGCTCAAGGATTCATGAAGAAAATACTGACCTTCATGAAAAGTTATACACCCCTAAAAAACCCTCACAAACAAACAGAAGATGACAACTCAGCACAACTGTTTAAAGCCACTTTAAAGCAATGGATGATGATGGTGAGCGTTTGAACAGGTAAGTGGTAACATGCCAGTCCTAGCTATCTGTTATGTAGTAGCTAATGGATGACTGGTGTGTACTGTTGGCTGTGCATACCCTGCTTGCAGTGTCTGTCTTCACACAGTAAAATAACACTTGAACAAAGGTGTTCATGACGGACGTTACATTGCTACCTGTCGTAGTTTAACCCCAGTCAGCACCTAAGCACCATGCAGTTGCTCGCTCACCCTCCCCTCTCTGGTGGAACGGGGGAGAGAATCGGAAGGACAGAAGTAAGAAAACTCATGGGTTGAGATAAGAACAGTTTAATACTTGAAATATAATAATAGTAAAGCCAGGACAGCTAACTCAACTGGCCAATGGGGCATTCCATACCATATAACGTCATGCCCAGCATATAAAGCTGGAGGAAGAAGAAGGAAGGGGGGATGTTTGGAGCGATGGCATTTGTCTTCCCAAGTAACTGTTATGTGTGATGGAGCCCTGCTTTCCTGGAGATGGCTGAACACCTGCCTGATCGGAAGCAGTGAATGAATTCCTTGTTTTGCTTTGATTTGCTTGCGTGCGCAGCTTTTGCTTTACCTATTAAACTGTCTTTATCTCAACCCACGAATTTTCTCACTTTTACCCTTCTGATTCTCTCCCCCATCCCACTGGGGGGGGGAGTGAGCAGGTGACTGAGTTGCTTACACAAGACTAGTGTAAGCACTACTTAGCAACAACTAAAACATCAGTGTGTTATCAACATTATTCTCATACCAAATCCAAAACACAGCACTATACGAGCTACTAGGAAGAAAATTAACTCTATCCCATCTGAAATCAGGACAAAATGCCATTAAATTCTCACTGCCCCAATTCACTAAGAGGCAAGATTGACCTGGGAAAGAGCCAATCTATACTCATCTCAATTAATTGTTAATGTATAAATGAATGTTATTAATGTTGATCCACCACATATGGGATTCAGCTCCTGCCATTAATGCTATGAATCTCATCACGTTTTAAAGATGCCTGCATTCCTCCCCCTTCTGTCTCCCTCCCACTACATGCACACATTCTTAGTCATTTTTTCATTTCCATCTTGTAGTATTGTTGTACAGATAGACAGGAGGCAGATGATTTTTGCGATAGAATCAATGTGGAGCCTTACTTTCCACCCAAGTACATCTATGCTGCCCACAAAAAAGATGGTTTGACTGTAGTTGCATTTATGTGGGTTTTTGTTGGTACATCCAATTTATTATAATTTTACAGATTAAGTAAAGCTATTTGACTTAGACCGCAGGTGGTACCCAACCTCTCAGCTCTCTGGCTCAGGCCTGTAGTCTTCTCTTCTCTCTGAGACACACTCGAGCCTTTGTCCGAACAACCATTTGTCCTATAATTATAATGTCTCATCAATAATATGCAGGGCATCTTGTTTGTTTTTCTGTAGGAATGACAATCTGACATGGAACATGATGGTAGTTTTAAATTTAAAATATTGCAACATGTTTAATATTTTTTTTTTTTTGGTAGATCTGTACTTGGAGCATGTTTCTGGAATAGAGCAACACCTGTTTGAGCTCCAGCACTGATCATGAGCAACATGTATCCTAGAACAGAGTACTATATTAAAAGAAAGTCAGATCATAAGGATCAAAAGGATTTATTCAGTCCTTAGTTGTGTGCATTTCATCTAAAAGTTATGTATTCAGTTTGAAACAATCATCTAAGCTCATTGACTCTCATCAAAAGAAAAAACAGCACTGCAAAAGGGAATTGCACCCACTGTTCTCCTAAACACATTTCCACACAAGAAAGACCTTTCTTTCAGTTAAGGAACTGCTAAGCTTGAGAAAGGATAAAAAGCTTACATATATGGAGATCATTTACAGATGCCCAGAGAAATGAGGGACAGCTGTGAAAAGACTTAAAAAATACAGTAAAGTGAAAGAATACAAAAAGTCATTTAAAGTAAGAAAATATTCTTCAGAAAAATAAAGTCATGTTCACATGAGGAAAATACAAAAGAATATTAACTCTGGAAAAAAAAAAAGTAAAAAGTCCAATAACAGAAGACGTCCCCCAAAAAAAAAGACAAAGTGAGGGCACCTTGCTAAGGGAAAAAATCCAACAAGAAAGTCCTTGATACAAGATGCTTGCCAGGGAATCTGTAGGGTCAATAAACCATGGAAGAGTGAAGGAAGTGCCTAAAAATTTAGGAGTAGAAGGAAAAGTAGTTTATTCTTTCACATCTGTGTCTATTGCCAGACATCTTGGGCATTCCCACACCAGAACCTTTCCTCACAGAAAGCTCATCAGAAAATGTGTCTGAAATTGAAGTGTGAACAGAAGAGATTTCAGCACAACTCAACAAAATGAACAGTAACAAATTGATACAACCAGTTGGTATTCCCCCAAGAGTTGTAAAGGAACTTGAGTATGAAATAACTAAACTGTCAAAATTGAATGTAGTAATAACTTCTCATTTATAACTGCCCTAGTACTGTAGAATAAAAGGTAACATATGTGTTTCTTCTAGTTTCTCTGGAGGGGAGGAGGAGGGTGATTTATTTTCTTTTTCAAAATACTTTAAGGAGGACCTGTTGAAAAGTTAACCAGAAAGACAAATCAAAGCAATACAAAATGAAAGAGTGAGATTTGTGGTCCTAAGGTTTAATAATAATGTTATAGAAAAGTCAACATAGTTCTTATAAAAGAAAGTCTGAACATAAAACATTTTTAAAGGAGTCAAAAAGCGTGTGGACAAGAGAGATGGAGTCAAAAAAGTCTAATTAGCTTTCTCAAAGGAACTTGGCAACATAATTTAATGAAAAGTTTTAGAGAAACAAAAGCATAAAGGGGGGAAACCATTAATCTTGTAAGATAATCACTGGTTATAATACAGCAAATCAAAGGTAGTAATAATTAGGTAGCTTTCACAGTGTAGGGAGGTCACTAGTGGAGTACTACAGGAACCTGTTCTAAGGCTTTTGCTCTTGAAAATACTAATAAAGTCATAATAAGTGGAAAGTCATGACAAAATTTGCCAAAATAACTATTCAATTCACATTTGTAAAGATAAAATCAAATTAAATTCAGCGTTGACAAATGCTGATGATGTACATGAATAAAAAACCTATATTTGAATACAAAGTAAAAGTCCCAAAGTACTTATAAAAAAAAAGATCTTAGACATATAAGCAGTTCCATCAAAACACTGTTGCAGTGGTTGAAATGGTCAAAAAAGCATAACTGGGTATTAGCAATTACTGGGAGCTAAGCAGAGAACAAACATGCATACAAAGCTTTACTGTTGCAGAAATCCATCATGCTTCCTCCAACACAAGAGTACTGGACAGAGGTCTGGTCCCCTACTTCAGAAGATTTACATTAGTAAGTGAAAAGAGAAGAAGGGCAGCAAGGATAATCAGAAGTAGGCAATGAAGAAGAGCAGAGACAACAGATTTAGATTTTGAAATGATCAAAGAGGTGGAAACCTGAGGAGAAAATTAGGTTGGTTACTACAGGACTATCTAACTGTATTGCAGATTTACAGCTGGAATTTTTAAAATGTGAGATAATCATAGAATCATAGAAACATTTAGGTTGGAAAAGAAAGACCTTTAAGATCATCAAGTCCAACCAGCACTGCCAAGTCCGCCACTAAACCATGTCCCTAAGCGCCACATCTACATATCTTTTAAATACTTCCAGGGGTGGTGACTCAACCACTTCCCTGGGCAGCCTGTTCCAAGGCCTGACCACTCTTTCAGTAAAGAAATTTCTCCTAATATCCAATCTAAACCTCACCAGGTGAGGAAATGAGGCCATTTCCTCTCGTCCTATAGCTAGTTACTTGGCAGAAGAGAACAACACCCACCTCACTACAACCTCCTTTCTGGTAGTTGTAGAGCACGATAAGGTCTCCCCTGAACCTCCTCTTCTCCAGACTAAACAGTCCCAGTTCTCTCAGCTGTTCCTCATAAGACTTGTTCTCCAGACCCTTCGCCAGCTTTGTTGCCCTTCTCTGGACATGCTCCAGCACCTCCATGTCCTTCTTGTAGTGAGGGGCCCAAAACTGAACACAGGATTCGAGGTGCGGCCTCACCAGTGCCGAGTACAGGGGCATGATCCCTTCCCTACTCCTGCTGGCCATACTATTTCTGATATAGGATGCCATTGGCCCTCTTGGCCACCTGGGCACACTGCTGGCTCATATTCAGCTGGCTGTCGACCAACACCTCCAGGTCCTTTTCCTCTGGGCAGCTTTCCAGCCACTCTTCCCCAAGCCTGTAGCATTGCATGGGATTGCTGTGGCCGAAGTGCAGGACCCGGCACTTGGCCTTGTTCAACTTCATACAGTTGGCCTCAGCCCATCGATCCAGCCTGTCCAGGTCCCTCTGCAGAGCGTTCCTACCCTCGAGCAGATCAACACTCCCGCCCAACTTGGTGTCGTCTGCAAACTTACTGAGGGAGCACTCGATCCCCTCATCCAGATCATTGGTAAAGATATTAAAGAGAATTGGCCCCAGTACTGAGCCCTGGGGAACACCACTCATGACCAGCCACCAACTGGATTTAGCTCCATTCACCACAACTCTCTGGGCCCAGTTATCCAGCCAGTTTTTTACCCAGTGAAGAGCACACCTGTCTAGGCCATGAGCAGCCAGTTTCTCCAGGAGAATGCTGTGCGAAACAGCATCAAAGACTTTACTGAAGTCCAGGTAGACAACATCCACAACCTTTCCCTCATTCACTAAGTGGATTGCCTTATCATAGAAGGAGGTCAGGTTAGTCAAGCAGGACCTGCCTTCCATAAACCTATGCTGACTGGGCTTGATCACCTGGTTGTCCTGTACGTGCCACATGATGGCACTCAAGATGATCTGCTCCATAACCTTCCCTGGCACTGAGGTCAGGCTGACAGGCCAGTAGTCCCCTGGATCCTCCTTCTGGCCCTTCTTGTATACGGGCGTCATGTTTGTTAATTTCCAGTTAACTGGGACCTCCCCGGTTAGCCAGGACTGCTGATAAATGATGGAAAGTGTCTTGGTAAGCTCCTCCGCCAGCTCCTTCAATACCCTTGGGTGGATCCCATCTAGCCCCATAGACTTGAGTGTGTCTAAGTGGTGTTGCAGGTCCATAACCATTTCCCCTTGGGTTATGGGGGCTTCATTCTGCTCCCTGTCCCTGTCTTCCAGCTCAGGGGGTTGGGTACCCCAAGAACAACTGGTCTTACCATTAAAGACTGAGGCAAAGAAGGCATTAAGTACCTCCTTTGTCACTATGTTTCCCCCCACATCCAATAAAAGATGGAGATTCTCCTTAGCCCTTCTTTTGTTGTTGATTTATTTATAGAAACATTTATTTTCTTTTTCTAATTTTCTAATTTTCTCCCTGTGTAACCTCAGGACATCCTTGTAGTCCTCCTGAGTTGCCTGCCCCTTCTTCTAAAGGTCATAAACTCTCCTTTTTTTCCTGCGTTCCAGCCAAAACTCTCTGTTCAGCCAGGCCTGTCTTCTTCCCTGCCGGCTCGTCTTTTGGCACATGGGGACGGCCTGCTCCTGTGCCTTTAAGATTTCGTTCCTGAAGAATGTCCAGCCTTCCTGGACTCGTCAGCCCTTCAGGATTGTCTCCCAAGGGACTCTTTCAATGAGGGTCCTAAACAGACCAGAGTCTGCCCTCCAGAAGTCTGAGGTAGCGGTTCTGCTGATCCCCCTCCTTATTTTTCCAAAAATCGAAAACATTTTGTGATTGCTATGCCCAAGACAGCCTCCAACCGTCACATCACCCACAAGTCCTTCTCTGTTCACAAACAACAGGTCCAGCAGCGTGCCTTCCCTAGTTGGCTCACTTATCAACTGTGTCAGTAAGTTATCTTCCACACACTCCAGGAAGCTCCTCGACTGTTTCCTCTCTGCTGGACTGTATTTCCAGCAGACATCTGGTAAGTTGAAGTCCCCCACGAGAACAAGGGTTAGCGATTATGAGATGTTTCCCAGATGCTTGTAGAATAATTCAACTGCCTCTTCATCCTGGTTGGGTGGTCTATAACAGAATCCCACCATAATATCTCCCTTGTTGGCCTTCCCCTGATTCTTACCCATAAACACTCAACCCTATCATCACCATCATCAAGCTCTAAACAGTTAAAACACTCCCTAACACACAGGGCTACCCCACCACCTCTCTTTCTTGCCTATCCCTTCTGAAGAGTATATAGCCATCCATTGCAACCCTCCAGTTGTGCAAGTCATCCCACCATGTTTCCTAGATGGCAACTATATCGTAGTTTTCCTGCTGTCCAATGGCTTCCAGCTCCTCCTGCTTGTTGCCCATGCTCTGTGCATTGGTGTAGATGCACTTCAGTTGGACTATTGATCCCACCACCTTTTTGGTAGGAGAAGCCCTAGTTCCTACGTGACCATTCTCAGGTACTTTTGTGGTTTCTAACACATCAATGACCCTTGCGTCTTTGCTGCTGCATGGATCTCCATCCCCTGCCTCCACTGAGATGGCAGACAGAAGGACGTTGCTAGCGCACCATCCCTCAAACATTGATGTGCTGCCCCCAGGCTTATCTCTAGCAAACCTGGTTTTATGCCTTTCCCCTTTCAAATCTAGTTTAAAGCTCTTTCAATAATCCCTGTTAACTCCTGTGCAAAGATCCTTTTCCCCCTTTGAGACTGATGTACACCACCTGTTGCCAGCAGGGGTGTGGCAACTCCCAGAAGAAGACATTAAAAGATTAAGATGGATATTATATTTAAATACTATTAATTAAAGAGTTGGTGGTGGGACTGGATGTCTCAATGTCTCTCTTTTTATGTTCAAAATCAAACCTCCATTTTAAATCCATATAGAGATTGCCCACCTATGAAATTATCATGAAATCAAACTGTTTGTTAACAGTTAGTAGTCCATTGTTGCTTACTTAAAACAAATGTACTGAGTTCTTCAAAGGAAAGCTTTGAAAAATCTGCATTATTCTTACCCTTATGTGATAAAAAATGTTTGTTCTATATTGAAATAGTTTATTTTGTAGAGATGTATGTAATTTATGTAATACTGATGTTTTCTAATAATATTATTTTAAACCTTTTTTTTTTCTCAGATTGGTAACAAAATGGAAGCTGAAGAATGTGTCATTGTTCATTTATTAATGTTTATTATCTCTTCAGAATCTTTACTTTGTGATCCTTTTTAAAGAACATTAAAAATCCAACAAAATCCCTGAATTGATTTTGGGTCAAAAATGTAGTGTTACAGTGAAAATATTAACTTAAAAAGAAAAACATGTCTATTGTAAGAATCTTTGCATAATTCATGCCTTGGCAGAATTTAGGATGTAGTAAAAATTTCACCAGCTTTACTATGCTATCTTATCTTAGTAATTCTTCACAATGGTAAATCGTCTAGGTTAGAATTTAATTTAGTTTGGGTCACTGCACTTTTTCCCCCCAAAATGGAAAGTTTCAGTTGAAAAAAATTAAACAAATGAAATATCTATATGGTTGATTTGCAAGAAACAAATCGATTATGATCATCAGTGGAAGTGACCATCTAAATAATAAGTCAGCAAACCTTTACTAACTGTAGCAATGAAATCTCCTGTCCAGAGGCCAAGAAGTATATAGAGACCACATCAACTCTACATAGTGCTGAGCACAAAGATCTCCTCTGAGCCCAATTTTGTGCTTCTATGGCCCTAAAATCTAAAACTGCCTCATGAATATTTTTCAGTTCAGAGTGTCTGAGACAATGTGTGGCTATATCATAAGTCAGAACAACTGTGTTTTATCAACATCAGTCTAAGAGTACATGCTGCCTATCCTGGATGTGAGCTAGGAGTGCATATGAGTGTCACAAGCTTTCTGAAGTAGCATTAGAGGAGTTTGGGGGTAGGGGGTGCACGAGTTATGTCCATGTTGTATTTCAGTCAGAGTATGTTCAGACATCTTCACTATTTCACATGCTATTGTGCCTGAATATTATAGACCCTTCCAATAGGCCTTTTGTCCCTAGCTAATATGCTTTATACAAACCATAATACACTCCCCAAAACACAGATGAATTAAAGGTCATGAGATATACATACATTTTTTTTTTTTTTTAATTTTTTTTTTTCTTCAATGGAGACAAGACATATCTACCTTACAGAAGCCCATGAACCCTCAGATGAACCCCAGGCATCATTTTATTGCAGAGTGCATGAGACCATGACAGGACCAAAGCTCACTAAAAAATTTTGGTTTTTTAGTCTGTAAAACAGTTTTTGCTATTGCAGATTGCTGGATGCATTGAAGTTTCAGAAAGCATCATAACTCTAAATGCAAGCTGACTTTTGTGTCTTTTATTCTTCTCAAGCATCCAAACTCCATGGTACAATGAAAAAGAATAGTATAAGAAAATAATTAAAGAAAATATAAGCAGGAAAATATCCCAAAAATATAATAATGTAATAAATTTAAGATAAATTTGTAGTTATTTGGGTTAGGACTATTGAGGTTAGAAACTTCAATGACTCTGAGTGAATTGAATGAACAGCACTAAAAGAAAACAACAGACTATACTTACAATTCTAAGAAAATTATGAAAATTTTGAATGCAGCTAGACAAAGTTGCATTATAAACAGTGGATTTGCTTCAGTGTTTTACGTAATTGATATATTTTGTCTGGTGAACCTTGTTCTACCCCACTTAAAGTGAAATAAATTACTTAGCTGTATTTTCTAAAATGGATTCCAAGAAAAAAATGTTAGCTGAGCTACGCACTGACAAAAAATTACTCTTTGCGGAAGTGCTTGTAGAGAATTTCTAAGTTCCTTGGAGCATTCATCTTTAAGGCAGATGATAATATAAAAATGAATAAATAAACACTGGCATTAAGTGGAAGGAGGATGGGAAAGAAACATTTGTAGTAAAAAGATTTGTACAGTCAAGTGACAAGATGGGTCAAACCAAAAGTATCAGCACTACAATAAAAGAATCCTGATATATTCTCCTAATACAGCATTAATATCTTGTCATAGCAGTGATCTTTGTGACCTTAGCAAGATCTACTGAAGTTTCTCATGAGAACTCTGTGTTGACTTATAACCTTGCTGATACACATAGGAACATATAAATGACACAGATGTGCTATCAGTTAGAAACATAAGCTTCTTTTGGATCTTTTCAAATCCCATAGTTTATTGCTAAGGAACAGGAATAAAATAAATACATTTTGTATGACACAGAAATGTCTCAGTTATAAGATGGAAAACATCAGAAAATGTCATGAGCTGAATGTAAGGGGAGAATATATGGAGCCGTGGACATTATTACATAAAACATATCATGCGTATCATCAACTGCACTTTTGAGCATTACATCTCCAAAGTCATGAAGTACTTTTTTAGAATGAAGATGTCATGAACCATTGCACAGACTTTGGCCTTTGAATACTCAGCTGCTTGTGAAAAGTTCAGCTGATTTTTCAGTATTTCCTGAATCATTCAGGAACCAGACAGATTTAATTTAAAGACCATTTATCTTTTCTGTGGTCTGTAACTGTAGTTACGTTTTAGGGGCAGACAGTGTCATCCCTACTATGAAGATAATTGTACTCATATTTACATGAATTGTATATGAGAAGGTGCATAGGAGGCTCTTATTTAGAGAGTTTAATAAATAAGCATTAAAAAAATGCCCAGTATGTCTTAAAGCATAACGATCTCCCTAGAGTGTGACTAAAAGCTTAAGATATTAAAATTGGCTGATTAAGAAATCATTTGTGTTCCCCTCCTGTTGGCAAGTTATATATAATGATTTTCATTAAACAGAGGCATGACAATCAAACGTGACGTATAACTTGCTAGTAAGACACAAAGGTATAGGCAAGTAAAAAGAAAGAACAGTCAAAATGATGAAAGTGAAAAGCAGGTTCCTGCTGCTGCTTTACCAGCCAACTTTATACTGCCAACTTTGTCCTTTTCTTAAAGCAAGATGTTATAAGTAGAGGGCTTTTTTTTTAAATTGTACATAAAAAAAAATCCATATTGTAGAACTGCAAAATATACATATATATATATATATATATATATAAAAACATTTTCAAAGGCCCTTGAAGACTTTAGCCTCTAGCAATTTAAAGTGGCTACTCTCCAAACTATTAACCAGCTTCCAAATTGCTTGTATAATTCACATTTTTAAAGGGAAAAAAAAAGGCCATAAAACTTTAGTAGATATGACAGCACTAAAAATAAGCATAAACAATATGTTTCTATATGTAAAACTTATTTATTACAAAGCGACAATAAGATGCTTCAGGATTCTAAATTTGTGATTAATGTACTTCTTGTTTGCATCAGCTTCACTTCATGCCTCGCTACACACCCAAGGTGTCCATTAATCAGCACTGCCGCATAGTCTGTCATATGTTGTTGCTTAAATAACACAATCACTCGTGATGGGAGGTATCTAGAACTACAGCAAATTTTTCCTCTTTGAGCTTTAGAACTTCTTAAGTGGTTTTTGCAAGATGTTTTATCATCATTCTAGCAGTTTCACAGACACATGAATGTCTCATGTAGAAGTAGAACAAATGAAATCTTTTTAATGTAGAGATATCCTTGTTCTCCATGTGAGGAGTTTTACTCAGCATACTATGCAGGGAGTTACAGTGGCTTCATTTGAGACTTTCAGATGCAGTAGGATGGTACTGGAATTACATGATAGTTGTAATTTAAAATAAAAAATGTGATGTCTTTTTCACAATGAATCCTCCAAGGATAACAATAACATCATCATAGATTTAATGAAAAATAGGAGATATCTGTATTTTGAAGAAAAAATATAAAGCATTTGAAAAGAGAAATGGAAATCTCAAATACATTCTGTCAAATATTAGTTGGCAAAAAAATAAATATTTCATTGTTAATGACAGCCACAATTTTGTGGAAAAAATCATAGGAACACAAAATTTCTTATTCCATTGATTTCTCCCTTCTTTAAGGAACCTTCTCACATGTTGAAGTGTCAAAAGAACTGATGTTTCTCCCCAAAAAGGATTTAAAATAAAAATAAAACTTTTTTTGACATATGGAAAGCAATGTTTTTACCAAAACACAGAAATATATTGGTAAAAGCAAGGGAAAAAAATAGAATAGTTCCAGTTGGAATACAGTAGAATAGAATATTTCAGTTGGAAGGGATCTACAACGATCATCTAGTCCAACTGCCTGACCACTTCAGGGCTGACCAAGTTAAAGAATATTATTAAGGGCATTGTCCAAACGCCTCTTAAACTGACAGGCTTGGGGCATCGACCACCTCTCTATGAAACCAGTTCAGCTTTTGACCACCCTCTCAGTAAAGAAATGCTTCCTAATGTCCAGTCTAAACCTCCCCTGGTGCAGCTTTGAACCATTCCCACCCATCCTATCACTGGATCCCAGGGAGAAGAGACCAGCACCTCCCTCTCCCCTTCGCCTCCTCAGGAAGCTGTAGAGAGCAAGGAGGTTGCCCCTCAGCCTCCCTTTCTCCAGACTAGACAAACCCAGAGTCCTTAGCCACTCCTCACAGGATATGCCTTCCAGCCCTTTCACCAGCTTTGTTGCCCTCCTCTGGATGCATTCGAGTACCTTAACATCCTTCTTAAATTGTGGGGCCCTGCACGCAGTACTCAAGGTGAGAACACACCAACACTAAATACAACAGGACAGTAATATCTTTTGACTGGCTAAATCTAGAATTTAATGCTTATTCTAAGTTAAAAATTTGAACAGTATTCTATTTCTGTGAATGCCAGCAGAGAGAAATACTAGTATCTAGATTTATGCTACTGGTTTAGGAAAATGTCTGTTTATCTCAAGCATTTAAAAGCTGAGAAAAGATGGTGCACAACTTTTAAGATGACAATTAATTTAATGATTTCTGTTTCTAGACTTTTAAAAAATATGTAACGGTGTGTCTGTGGAAATTGCAAACCTCTGTTTGAGGGGCAATATAAGATAGGAACTGTTGTAATGCAAGTTAAAAAACCCACACCAAACTCCACATGAGAACAACAAAACTCTCTATTTAAGACTAAACTTCACACTTTTTTTTCCCCTTTTTCTTTTTTCTGTTGCAGAGGCTAGACACAAGGATTCTTAATTCTCTCGGAGAGGATCTCAAGAAGGTACTGGTTTACATAAAATGGGAAAGTAAGCAGAAGTCAACATTCTTCAGAACCACTACTTCAGCAAGAATCAGAACAATTAAGCAAAAGAGAAAGGAGGATAGCAATTTCCCAACCATAAACCAAAGCAGTGAAAACCAAGAGATTTTTAAAGTGGAGAATGATTAACTGCAATTGTGCTCTACTTGCATTCAGAAGCAGCACTTCACATTCATTACTTATTTCCCAACACTGAACTGAGATTAATACATTGGACATATGCTTCACACCAAGGATAAGTAATAAATTCCTAGAGCCTGCATGTTTTTGTCACTGGGAGGTAACTTAGAAGACAGAAATTTGCATATTGAAAGGTGTTTTACTACAGTTTTAATACAAAAACAATGTCTTTGCTATTTTGTATACCAAAACACAAAACCCCACGCTTCAGATGGTTGAACTTCAGATGGACCACTTCCACCCTGTACCCAGAAGATTTTTCCACAAAGACAGTCTCATGGTAACGTGTTCTGTTGCGTGGCTATGTTTCATAGATGAGGAACAGAAAAAAGATTTGAGCCCAAATTCTGCCTGTATTATGCTCTGTACCACCAGTTTCTTCTGATCTCAGCAAAGTAAATCAGAGAACAATTACAATGTATGATTTGCTCAAGATCCCTTGAAAATCTGGTGAGATTTGAAACAGACCTTCTTACCAGCCTTCTAAATGAATTCTAAACCTAAAGATTGCCAAGCAGGATTTTAGTATCAACTTTTCCTAAGTTGATATAAATTCCATTGTTTTACTGTTTTAATAAAATTAATCCTATAAAAATCTGTTTATTGAGATTAAGCTATTAAATAACTATTTTATGTATTAACAGGTATGTTAACATGCCTAAGGTTTAGATGGATATTTCTCCAGGCTTTTGTACAAAATTTATCTGAACATTAATAGATTTAAATAACTGGGAAATCTACATAAAACAAAGAACCCTAAAAAATTCTATTGTCAATTAAAATTTATTTATTTAGTATTCGGACTCCAGAAAGCATTTGTATACCATTGTGATAGGATGAGGTTTGTGTGCACAGCATGCAAATAATTTTCTTAACACATAGACTATGACAGATGTGAAGGATGTAATTCCTATAAGGATTCTTCATCAAAAAAAAAACAAAAAGAAAATACATAGATATGGTTTACATGGTAAAGCATACAAAACAGAGTACATTTTGAGTAAGTAAAAGCAACTGGTTTGTGAGTGGTCAACAGACTCTAAGTAGCCTATTCAAAGCAATTTGTTGAATATTTATGATTAAAAAATACATTTGCAAGATGAACAATTTATGCACAAAGTGTTCGCAGATTATTCAACCTGTTTGAATAGTAAGTATCCTCTGTAAGGAACCTCTTTATGCTTTAGGATATGTTTTTTTCCTCAATTAATGGGAGCTGTGAGTCATGGGATGTTTATAGCACCTGTACTATCAAATATTAAATTCTTTAGTTGAGTTGCTAAGGCAGAGAAAATAAAAGGCATGACAGTTCAGACCCCTGTCTTTATTGTGGGCGGATATAAACACAACAAAATGACAAAAAAGTAGGATATACAGTAGAGAGTAACATAGGTTTATGACTAACAGAATACATTTTTACAGAATTGTTTAACAAAAGGTTTATTTCATATTCTTGGCTTTTTTTTTTTTCCAGAGTAAAAATAAGAAGAAATTATAGATATATTTGCAGATATAACAGATACAGATATAGATATAACAGAAGCAGATAAAAGTTTAACAGTCACCACAGGGATTTTCTGTGGTCCATAGGTGAGGTCGTCTATCTGAAATCCAAAATCCCAAAGTAACAAAGGGAAGAAGCATTCATTAAAAAAAAAAAAAATATCCTTAGTTAAGGTGTGCAGGATTATACCAAAGCTGTGCAAACCAGTTTGTGTCTACCTCTTTCCTCTCAGCTCACTATAACAAGCAAAATTAATGTTTGATTTCTTTAATTACAAACATCTATATAGACTATAACAGCTGAAAGTAGGGAAATGCCAACATTTGATACAGCTCCCTTGCATATAAGTGTTATAATGCATGATGTTTATGATCTCTTTAAGCCAAAGCACTCATGACGTATTCAGCATGCTGGAAGAATGGGCTTAAGGTAAAGAAGTAAAGATGCATCATAAATGGTGTTAGTGGAAGGAAAAATACTTAATTTTCTCTAGATATTGGGAGTTACATAGAGAATAAAGCAGAACTGGAGAAGCAAAAATTTAAATCTCCTGGTTTAAGTGAATACCACCAAAAAAAAAAAAAAAAAAAAAAAGAATCCAATTCCTGCCTCAGCTACAGGTTTTCTATGATATTCTCATGAAGTTACATGACAAGTGTCTTTGTTGCTAGTTTTTGGCAATGGTTTAATTCTCATTTTTGGTGTCTTGCACAAGCCCAAAGCTTAATATATATAGTGGTAAGCACCCACACCAATAGCTGATGTAAATGAGAGAGTGGGTAATAGCCCATATTATCATATGGCTGGATGCCAGCAGGTCTAACATGTGCTGCACAACTAGGACCACAGAAGAAATTATTGGTTCAGGCTTGTCCTTATTTGTGAAATACTGTCCTACATCAGAGAAGGCAACCATAACTGACATGGCAGGGCTACCACAGTTTGGAATTCCGGGAAGCAAAATAACTACTTATATTCCACAGTATTTCAATGGATATCAGTAAATACAGTAGGATCGCCTTGAAAAGATGTAGGAAAAGGATGTACTAGTCTCAGTTCTGGGTTGCTACCTACTCATTACACTGAAGTTATCTTGGGTCCTATGGGGTTCAGGAAATGACAGGCTATCATAAAATACTTTCAGAAGTATTTGGTGATTATTGCCTGGGTAACTTAAATTCTAACATACCCTGATTAAAGTGCTTAACTTACTTTCTTAAGAGATTATTTTTTAAGAATCTTGTTGGCATAATCATCTACCTCATTAAACTAGTTCCATGTCAGTGTGAATGAACTCTTGTCAACAGAGTCAAAGCAAAGCAAAACTGGTGCAGTGAGGTGAAAATCAGGAGTAACATGAATAAACCAGTCAAGTTGAACTTTTACCTTGTCAGACTTTTTTCTTGTTAATATTTATATAATTATGCTTAGAGAGTTACACAAGTGGGAATTAAGATTTGAAAGGAATGGTCTGAGACTGCTAGGGTTTTCTTTGGAATTTTTTTTAGGGGGGGGGTGAGGATTTTTTTTAGGGGTTTTTTCCCTCTTTAAAATAACCTGCCAACTTCTGGAACTCATTATATTCAAGTAATACATCTAAGCAGCACGGTGCCCAGTGATTCAAAATGGGATTTACTCCTAACAATATGATGATTAGGAAGTTGCATCAGGTATTTCCTATTGTCCTGGTTTCAGCTGGGATGGAGTTGATTTTCTTCCTATTAACTGGTATAGTGCTGTGTTTTGGATGTAGTATGAGAATAGTGTTGATAACACACTGATGTTTTAGTTGTTGCTAAGTAATGTTTACACTAGTCAAGGACTTTTCATCTTCCCGTGCCCTGCCAGGTGCACGGGGGGTTGGGAGGGACTGTGGCTGGGACGGCTGGCCCAGCTGGCCAATGGGCTACTCCATACCATATGACGTCATGCTCAGCATATAAGACTGGGGGAAGAAGAAGGGGTGGGATGTTTGGAGTGATGGTGTTTGTCTTCCCAAGTAACCGTTACGTGTGATGGAGCCCTGCTTTCCTGGCGATGGCTGAACACCTGCCTGCCGATGGGAAGCAGTGAATGAATTCCTTGTTTTTCTTTGCTTGCGTGCGTGGCTTTTGCTTTACCTATTAAACTGTCTTTATCTCAACCCACGAGTTTTCTCACTTTCACCCTTCTGATTCTCTCCCCCATACCAGTCGGGGGGGGGGTGAGCGAGTGGCTGCGGGGTGCTCAGTGACCAGCTGGGGTTAAACCACAACACCTATGCAGTGCCAGGAAAACGCTGAAATTTTGGTCTCCTCAAGATCTTACAGCTGAATAAAATTAAGGGGATATCTACTGTGGGGTAGTATTTATCATCTTGAACAAACTAACTTCTGAAGTTAGGAGTGCATATTATCCCTTACTTCAAAAAATCAAGGAGTCAAGATGTGAAAACATAGCATATTTCCCTTTGTTTCTCCAAACAGATCAGTTAACACATTGAAAACTAAAGGACTAAACTCCATGTTTTCACAGCTGTATTCAAATTCACTTTACCAATTTCCACCTGCCTAAGCATCAGACCTGCAGTACCCTGAAGCAGGCCATCCAGTTCCACATGTTAGAGCTCTTCCTTTTTCCTGGAAATATTTCAATATGCTTTGGGTCAGAAAAGGAGTGAGTGTAGGTAGATATACTAAAGGTGCTCAGGTTGTTGCCTGCACTGAGGTCAAATGGCATAGAAAGGCCTACATACTTAACCTACAGCTCTCATCCTCCGAAGAGGAGCAGTTGCATGAAGACAGTTCTCTGGAAATGGTTCCTTCTCCATGAAAACTCTCATACTGTACTCAGGAATTGTTTAGGAAATGTCCTGGTTTCAGCTGGGATAGGGTTAAATTTCTTCCTAGTGCTGTGTTTTGGATTTAGTATGAGGAGAATGTTGATAACACACTGATGTTTTCAGTTGTTGCTAAGTGCCCTCCTAGTCCAAGGACAGCTCCCGTGCCTACTGACTGAGCTAGGTACACAAGGTGGGAGGGAACATAATCAGGACAGCCAGCCCAGCTGGCTAATGGGGTATTCCATACCATGTGACGTCATGCTCAGTATATGAATTGTAGGCGTGATCCAGGAAGTACCGATCGCTACTTGGTTATCGGTCAGCGCGGGTGGTGAGCAATTGCATTGTGCATCACTCATTTTGTACATTCTATCATTATTTATTATCATTATTTTCCCTTTTCTGTTCTATTAAACTGTCTTTATCTCAACCCACGAGTTTTTCTCACTCTTACCCTTCCGATTCTCTCCCCGTCCTGCTGAGGGAGGGGGAGGGAGTGAGCGGCTGCGTGGTATTTGGCTGCCTGCCAGGTTAAACCACGACAGTTGTTTTGGTGCCCAACGTGGGTCTCAAAGGGTTCAGATAACGACACATTTGACCCGAACGGGTTAAAACAAATTTGTTATAAGCATTCATTATATCAGTTTAGTACTCGATGTTCACAATGTTGGTTTATTTGCTCTCAGAGTTGTTGGATCTGCTTTTGGAATTGTGGTATATAGCACCTTACTGGCTGTCTATACTGCTGATTATCAGTTTTTATGTGGGGTTGGTCATCTCTGGGAAATGGATTAAGGTCATTGCTTTACTACACTGTGTGACCTGGCTTTATGTTATGATAAAATTATTGGTCACGGGCCTGTACTCAGCACTGCCATCATTCCTGTTCTTCGGGAGCTACCTTTTGGAAACTATTAATAATTACACTTCTTACGTCTTCACCTCAGAGGATGAATTTAGGGGGGAGACAGGATGGGACACTTTCTCCCACTTGTTCACCTTCCCTTCCATATCGTCAGAAACTCCTTTTTCTTCTATCCTCTTCATGAAGACGTCCACAATATTCCCTGGGAATTTTGAATATCCTTGGGATGTTCAAACAAGCATGATCATATTGCTATGTCTCCTGAATGTGGTTCAGGCCTTGTTTAGAGTTAAACAACTATTCAGGAATACTGTCCAGAGATCAACCCCAGCAACAGACACGGTGACTACTCAAACCCCCACGACAGGCACTGTAGCTCCTTCAACCCGCACGACAACCACTGTGGCTACTCAAACCCCTGCGACAGGCACTGTGGCTACTTCAACCTCCACAACAACCACTATGGCTACTCAGACCCCGGCAACAGTCACTACAGTTACTCCAACCCCGGCAACAGGCACTGCAGCTACAAAACTCCGCCAACAGTCACTACAGTTACTCCAACCAGTGCGACAAGCACTGCAGCCACTCAAACCCCGGCAACAGTCACTACAAATACTCCAACCCCCGCGACAGGCACTGCAGCTACCCAAACCCTTGCAACGGGTACTACAGCTGAACCAGAGGACCAACCGTCGCTGGTATCCGTCGCCCCTGTACAGAAGAAGAAATCTTTGAAGCGGAAGTCAGGTCATTTAGAAAAGGATGATGGAAAAGCAGGGCCATCACGAGGAGGGGAGGAGGAAGAGGAAGAACTCATAAATGAGACAGAAACCACCCGATCCTTATCCCTGAATGAGTTGCGAGATATGCGGAAAGATTTCGGCCGTCGTCCAGGCGAGCATATTGTTACCTGGCTGCTCCGATGCTGGGATAATGGGGCCAGTAGCCTGGAATTAGAGGGGAAGGAGGCCAAACAGCTGGGATCCCTTGCTAGGGAAGCGGGTATTGACAAAGCAATTGGAAAAGGGACACAGGTCCTCAGCCTCTGGAGGCGACTGCTGTCAGGCATGAAGGAAAGGTATCCCTTCAAGGAAGATGTTATATATCGCCTAGGCAAATGGACCACTATGGAGAGAGGTATCCAGTACCTGAGAGAACTAGGCGTGCTGGAGGTGGTTTATAGTGACCTGGACAACAACCAAACGCCCAAAGATCCAGATGACGTCCAGTGTACCCGACCCATGTGGCGGAAGTTGGTACGGAGCGCACCAGCATCGTATGCCAGTTCATTGGCAGTACTGTCCTGGGCAGAGGAAGAAGCGGTGGATGTCTTAGTTAGCAGACTTCAGGATTTTGAAGAAACTATCTCCTCCTCCCTTGTCTCGGCTGTGGAGAAGCTGTCCCGGAAGGTCCAGCAACTCGAAGAGGGTATGTCCTGTTCTCCACCTGTACGGACCAGTATCTCAGCCATTAGGAGTCAGCGTTTTTCTCCTCAAGAGAGAGGATATCGAAAGTACACACCATGGGGCACCCTGTGGTTTTACCTGCGTGACCATGGAGAGGACATGAGGCAGTGGGATGGAAAACCTACCTTCATCCTAGAGGCACGTGTACGTGAGTTGCAAGGAAAAACAATCACACAAGGGGGTTCTCCCAGGAAAAATGCTGCTCCAGTTGTCAGGAAAAACCTGTCTCACGACAGTCCAGTTTCCAGTGAACAGTTCCCCAGACAGAGTAGAAGGGCTGATCTTACTTTGGATTGTAATTGCAATGAAGAAATTCTTGACTCACGTTTGCAAGAAGTGAGGGATGGATACTATGACCAGAACTAGAGGGGCCCTGCCTCCAGCCAGGTGGAGGAAAGGGACAACCGGGTTTACTGGACTGTGTGGATTCGATGGCCTGGCACATCAGATCCATAGGAGTATAAGGTTCTAGTAGACACCGGTGCACAGTGTACCCTGATGCCATCAAGCTATAAAGGGGCAGAACCCATTTGTATTTCTGGAGTGACAGGGGGATCCCAAGAGTTAACTGTATTGGAAGCCAAAGTGAGCCTAACCAGGAATGAGTGGCAGAAGCACCCCATTGTGACTGGCCCAGAGGCTCCGTGCATCCTTGGCATAGACTACCTCAGGAGAGGGTATTTCAAGGACCCAAAAGGGTACCGGTGGGCTTTTGGTATAGCTGCCCTGGAGACGGAGGAAATTAAACAGCTGTCCACCTTGCCCGGTCTCTCAAAGGACCCTTCTGTTGTGGGGTTGCTGAGGGTTGAAGAACAGCAGGTACCAATCACTACCACAACAGTGCACCGGCGGCAATATCGCACCAACCGAGACTCTCTGATCCCCATCCATGAGCTGATTCATTGACTGGAGAGCCAAGGAGTGATCAGCAAGACTCACTCACCCTTTAACAGTCCCATATGGCCAGTGCGAAAGTCTAATGGAGAGTGGAGACTAACAGTAGACTACCGTGGCCTGAACGAAGTCACGCCGCCACTGAGTGCTGCCGTGCCGGACATGCTAGAACTTCAATACGAACTGGAGTCGAAGGCAGCCAAGTGGTATGCGACAACTGATATTGCTAATGCCTTCTTCTCCATCCCTTTGGCAGTGGAGTGCAGGCCACAGTTTGCTTTCACTTGGAGGGGCATCCAGTACCCCTGGAACGGACTGCCCCAGGGGTGGAAACACAGCCCTACCATTTGCCATGGACACCGCACTGGAACAGGGTGAGGCTCCGGAACACCTGCAATACATTGATGACATCATCGTACGGGGAACACAACAGAAGAAGTTTTTGAGAAAGGGAAGAAAATAATTTAAATCCTTCTGAAAGCCGGTTTTGCCATAAAACAAAGTAAGGTCAAGGGACCTGCACAGAAGATCCAGTTTTTAGGAACAAAATGGCAAGATGGACATCGTCAGATCCCAACAGATGTGATCAACAAAATAAAAGCCACATCCCCACCAACTAGCAAAAAGGAAACACAAGCTTTCTTAGGCATTGTGGGTTTTTGAAGAATGCATATTCCAAATTACAGTCAGATCGTAAGCCCTCTCTATCAAGTGACCAGGAAGAAGAACGACTTCAAATGGGGCCCTGAGCAACGACAAGCATTTGAACAAATTAAACAGGAGATAGTTCAGGCAGTAGTCCTTGGGCCAGTCTGGACAGGACAAGATGTAAAGAATGTGCTTTACACCGCCGCCGGGGAGAATGGCCCTACCTGGAGCCTCTGGCAGAAAGCACCAGGGGAGACTCGATGTCGACCCTTAGAGTTCTGGAGTCGGGGATACAGAGGATCCGAGGCCCGCTACACTCCAACTGAGAAGGAGATATTGGCAGCATATGACGGGATTCGAGCTGCTTCGGAAGTGGTTGGTACTGAAGCACAGCTCCTCCTGGCACCCCGACTGCCGGTGCTGGGCTGGATGTTCAAAGGGAGCGTCCCCTCTACACATCATGCAAGCGATGCTACGTGGAGTAAGTGGGTCGCACTGGTCACACAACGGGCCCGAATAGGAAACCCCAGTCACCCAGGAATCTTGGAGGTGATCACGAACTGGCCAGAAGGCAAAGATTTTGGAATATCCCCAGAGGAGGAGGTGACGCATGCTGAAGAAGCCCCACTGTATAATAAACTACCAGAAAACGAGAAGCAATATGCCCTGTTCACGGATGGGTCCTGTCGCCTTGTGGGAAAACATCGGAGGTGGAAAGCTGCTCTATGGAGTCCTATACGCCAAGTTGCAGAAACTGCTGAAGGAGAAGGTGAATCGAGCCAGTTTGCAGAGGTGAAAGCCATCCAGCTGGCCTTGGACATTGCTGAACGAGAAAAATGGCCAGTACTCTATCTCTATACTGACTCATGGATGGTGGCAAATGCCCCGTGGGGTTGGTTGCAGCAGTGGAAGCAGAACAACTGGCAGCGCAGAGGTAAACCCATCTGGGCTGCTGCATTGTGGCAAGATATTGCTGCCCGGGTAGAGAACCTGGTTGTAAAAGTACGTCACGTAGATGCTCACGTACCCAAGAGTCGGGCCACTGAGGAACATCAAAATAACCAGCAGGTGGACCAGGCTGCTAGGATTGAAGTGGCCCAGGTGGATCTGGACTGGCAACATAAAGGTGAATTATTTATAGCTCGGTGGGCCCATGACGCGTCAGGCCATCAAGGAAGAGATGCAACATATAGATGGGCTCGTGATCGAGGGGTGGACTTGACCATGGACGCTATTGTACAGGTTATCCACGAATGTGAAACGTGCGCTACAATCAAACAAGCCAAGCGAGTAAAGCCTCTTTGGTATGGAGGACGATGGTTGAAATATAAGTATGGGGAGGCCTGGCAGATTGATTATATCACACTCCCACAAACCCGACACAGCAAGCGCTATGTGCTCACCATGGTGGAAGCAACTACCGGGTGGCTGGAAACATATCCTGTGCCCCATGCCACTGCCCGGAACACCATCCTGGGCCTTGAAAAGCAAGTCCTGTGGCGACATGGCACCCCAGAAAGAATTGAGTCAGACAACGGGACTCATTTCCTAAACACCCTCATAGACACCTGGGCCAAAGAGCACGGCATTGAGTGGGTATATCACAGCACCTACCATGCACCAACCTCTGGGAAAATCGAACGATACAACGGGCTGCTAAAGACTACGCTGAGAGCAATGGGTGGTGGGACATTGAAGCATTGGGATACACATTTAGCAAAAGCCACCTGGTTAGTCAATACCAGGGGATCTGCCAATCGAGCTGGCCCTGCCCAATCAAGACTCTTACGTACTGTAAGAGTACTGTAAGAGTATTATATATATATATATACTCTTACGTACTGTAAGACTATTATAAGAAATATGCTGGGGAAGACCGTCTGGGTTACTCCTGCCTCTGGCAAGGGAAAACCCATCCGTGGGATTGCTTTTGCTCAAGGACCTGAGTGCACTTGGTGGGTGATGCGAAAGGATGGGGAGGTCCGGTGTGTACCTCAAGGGGATTTGATTTTGGGTGAAAATAGCCAATGAACTGAATTTTGATGTCAACTGTTACGTGATATTGTATATCATTATTTCTATGGTTGCTATCAATGGTATAGCAATGAAAATCACCCAGATTAATGAAGAATGAACTAATTCGGATGAAACCAATCGAAGTGCAACGACTATAGAACTGGACGAGCGCAGCAGTACCGAAATGAGAACTGGCTTCAGGATGCAACAGCCCAACACCACACACCATCTCTTCGGCCCTGAAAGACTGTTATGACAGATGGAGCCCAAGGTCATGGACTAAATGAACTCAGTGGACATTTTAGAGGGATAGTCCATAGACCAAGGGAATGATATCTGTGTGTGTGCATATATATATGTGTGTGTATATATAAAGAAAGATAATGGTGGTTAATTGAAATGTATTAAAAAAGATGTGAGACCTAAGCATGACGTAAATGGTATGGAATAAGGGGTGGATACTGTCCTGGTTTCAGCTGGGATAGGGTTAAATTTCTTCCTAGTGCTGTGTTTTGGATTTAGTATGAGGAGAATGTTGATAACACACTGATGTTTTCAGTTGTTGCTAAGTGCCCTCCTAGTCCAAGGACAGCTCCCGTGCCTACTGACTGAGCTAGGTACACAAGGTGGGAGGGAACATAATCAGGACAGCCAGCCCAGCTGGCTAATGGGGTATTCCATACCATGTGACGTCATGCTCAGTATATGAATTGTAGGCGTGATCCAGGAAGTACCGATCGCTACTTGGTTATCGGTCAGCGCGGGTGGTGAGCAATTGCATTATGCATCACTCATTTTGTACATTCTATCATTATTTATTATCATTATTTTCCCTTTTCTGTTCTATTAAACTGTCTTTATCTCAACCCACGAGTTTTTCTCACTCTTACCCTTCCGATTCTCTCCCCGTCCTGCTGAGGGAGGGGGAGGGAGTGAGCGGCTGCGTGGTATTTGGCTGCCTGCCAAGTTAAACCACGACAGGAAAGTACTTGTTGACCTGGACCAAGACAGCATCAGGCACATTTTGAGCAACTTAATATTATAAATAATCAGATTCTGGTACTTATCAAGTTCCCTTGATGACTTTTTTTGACAAGTATAACCATAATCTCTGTATTCATATGATACTACAGTTTATAGGTTTGGGTACATACAAGAAGGTGAGGAAGATCCTAACACCAGTAAATACTTAAACCAGCTATATTATAATATCTATTATAAATACATAATCTTACATCATGACTTCCAACAGATCAGGCATCTGAACACTTTATTACAAGGAGAAAAGTCACAGTAGGAGGAAGAGATATGCCACCTGGACATATGACCAAATGCAGTATTATTTAAGCAGAACCCATAAAATGTTACTGTATGGAGCATAGTCCTTTTTGTTGTTTTCTTCCTCCATTTTTTGCAGGGTGATGAAATTGCCTAAACCTCTTAGACACTATAATAAGGCAGCCAGGTAAATGTTGTTTTCTTATCCTCTTAAAAAGACTTCTCAAGGGCGTTCTAGGACACAATAGTCTACATTGAATGGATGAATACTATCAGGATTTCGACAGTTATACACAGACACAGAAGCAGACAGAAGTGAGGCAGAGAGGTCATGATTCCTGGGCAAGGCAATGTCATCTTTTTCTGAAACCAGCTTATGATGACAAAACCACACATGGACATTTATCCACAATACAGCAAAGCACCTGAATGTATGCTTAGACTTGTTTATGGCTTCCATTTATCAAAACACTTCAGAACTAGAAAGGGAGACAGGATCCTTGCCATGAAGAGTTCTTAGTCTATTTTGTGTACGTTGAATATATGTTAATCTAATATAACTCCCGCATGACTAGCACAAATTCTTACTTCAGATTTTGTAATCTCAGTTGGAAAGATATCCCAGAGGTATTAAGATAACCGTGTCTTTTAACCTTTCTACAATTATGTAGGTGATTCAAAGATGACAACTCTATGACACCTAAATTAATTTACTGGATTTATACAGTACTTCAAACTCCTTTGCATAATAGGAGAAAATTTGGAAGATGGAAAATCTTGTCATTTTAATGTACAAAAATTTAAGCTTGAAGATCTACTAAAAAGAAACTCAAGAGTGACAAACTGTCATCAGTGTGTGCACGATTCTGGGAAGGCAAAATGCAAAGAGGGAATTAATCAGAATGAACAAAAGAAAAAGTGTACTTAAACACTATTGTCATTCTTCTGGTAAAATTAAAATGTAAGAAGAAACAAGACATGCAGGAAAAGAAGAAAAGAAATATGCAGAAAAATTGCGCTACATCAGAAAACCTGAATCAGTACAAAGAGCATTGACATCAGTAAAAGACATGCATAACACAAATGCTACTAAAAATAAAAGCTAATGTTATGATAATTTCATTCCCTTGTCCTTCAGCTAGTTCATGTTCAAACACAAAAGAAAGAAAACTAATGCAGGCGTATACAGAAGTGTTTTCATGATCCTAACTGTTATTATAACTGTATTCTTGTCAGAAGTTATTGGTAAGCAAGCTAATCCTTACATATTTGTATAGTTTTCCTTCACTGGTTTACTGTATTACTCCTATACTGCATTACTCCCACAGTTTTTTCCTCGTAGTTATTGAAGTTCCTATGAAATAGTCATTATTGAGTGCTTTCTTTTCATTGGATAGGTGGGTAGATGTGATAGTATTCCTGAGTTACTGTGTTAAACATCGTCTCTTTCATTTGGACCTGTAGTATATAGAATGTCTGAAAAAGTATAAAGTGGCTTTTATCAAAGCTGCCTGCAAAACTAAATCAAAGGACTGTGTTTTAAAAAAGGCTTCGGAGGGGGGAAGGGGAGAGTGAGAGAGACACAGATCATGAAAAAAAAGAGTTATCTTAACATCCAGTTTAGGAACTTATTTTGCCTGCTGAGTGTTCCAAAATGCCTGGTCGTCGTGAGTACTTTTTCCTTTCCCAATGACAGATATAATTCTGATAAGGTCATAAGAGATGGACATGCAAGTGCTGTGTCCTCCCCAGCTAAATCTTACTGCAACAAGGAGTCCTTGGTATTTTGCAGTCAGAGGCTGCCAAGAAAACATAAAACATTCTGAGTCTCTGACTAGAGCTCACTGGTTATTACCTACATTTCAGGGAAATATCTTCATGGCAGCAGCTGAACTGGGGTGTGGCAATAAGATGAGAATCCCTTTCCTCCCAACCCTGTCCCAGATGTGCTAACACATCTATTAGAGTACCAAAACCAGCATGTGATTAATTCTAGGCTGCACTAGACCAGAGTCAGCCACTATAAATCTAGAATAACTCTACATAAGTCAGACTTCACTGCAACTAAGATGAGAATCTGGCTTCCCACATGTAATCCTTGATTCTCAGCTCATGACAGCAGTGTCACATTAGGAATTTTTTTTTTTTTAATCAGTGCAACATTACAGAATCACCCAGAATGTGGAGCTTGACACAGTCACTCTCTTTACTTAAGCCTCCTGAATCACTTGAACTGGTACTTCTGGAAAATATATTCCAGGAGATTATGCAAATTTCAAATCGATAAATTGTTGTGTGAAAAATAGACTTAACAACTTGATTTCTTTTAAATTTATTTTCTAGACCTTCCTCTAAAATGAACCAAGCTCTGTTCCTTTTTCTTTCTTTTCCCTGATTATTCTCTAATTTGCACCAAATATCATAATTTCACCCCGAAACCCAGCTTTCTGTAATGTACTCTGAGTACTGGCACATGCTCTAGCAGTCTCCAAGCTCTATGTGTGTGGCTGGACATCCAGCATATCAAACAGAAAATATAACTATCAAGTCCAGTTTACAGCCTTTTTTCACCAGGAGAGAGAATTTCTTCTCTAACTAGTGACTTTTATTAAGATGTTGGAAGTTCAGACTTTTGAAACCTCTAGCCTTCAGCTATACTTGTTGAAACTCAAGGTTTTTATACATTATTCGAAGTAACTTGCAGAGAACAGTAATTTCTGTCTTCCCTTAGTTTGTTCTTGGCTTAGGAAGCCATAATAAAAACAGAGTTGAGGAGATTCCTTCTGTGTGAGAGTGTATATTAATTCGTTAGTAACTTTTTCTCTTCCTCGACCTATATAACACCTCACCAATTCATTAAAGAAAGTGCGAGATAGTACTTCTAGGAGCCCACTTCTTCATGCTATAGCATGATCCTATGGGCCCATACTATTTATCAGCTTCTTCCCATACCTTAGAAGTGGAAAAAGTGTATATAGCCAAATTTCCCTTCTTTTTCCTGGACTTGTTAACAGCTTACAAAGAATATGAAAATACATTCAACCAAAAATACAGATCTGTCCAGCAATACCTCCAAATGAAATCAAGATAAAGAATAAAGCCAGTATAAAGTGTTAAATCAGTAAAATGCTGAAGTTTTCCCCTAGCAGGTAAATTTTCAAACATTCATTTCCTCATTACCTTCTATTTCTCTCAGGTTTAGATATCTAAACTTTCTGTCTATAAAGGAGAAGAATCTTATGAAAAAATTTCTATTATGCTCCCCCTCCCCCATGCAAAGCTGTAAAACTTTCCACTTTCCTCTCTGCTTTGCAAATTTGTGGTATTGCTTCTTCAGTGCCCTCCTTTCAATTTACTGAACCACTTTCTTAAGACAAAATCACATTTGCTGTGAACGGCACCCTCTTATTTACAATTGTGGCTAGTCACTCAGCCTGGCCCAGTCAAAGGAGATTGGAGGTCTATCACTTAATACTTTTTGATTACCAGAGGTTAAGGTTAAAAAAAAAAAAATTCTTCACAAAGGAGACATAAGCCCCCCTCAAAACAAAATAGTTAGCTAGGTTACTGTCTTATTTATAATCTTCTCACAAATCTGAAAATTGACTAACTTCAGAAGGCTTTACTCTAATTCTCACTTATTCATTTACATAAAAGTCTAAGTGAGAATTAAGCCCTTTATGTCAGTACCCATGGGTGATTTTGTTCTCTTAGGTTTTCTAAGCATTCAATCTGGAGAATTTAAAAATACCAAAGAAAAAAATCGTAATAAAGATATACAGACAGTAAGTGAAAGGAAGCAAACAAGAATAAAAAATGGATTACAGATGCTTAAAGGAATGTCAGTGGATTTCTCTTTCTTCATCTCTTCAGTATTCAGAAATAATCAGCTTCACTGAGAGAGATGCATGTTTTTATATAAGAAACATAGTTACAATAGGGATCTTGTCTCATCTCATGTACAAATGTAACTTAAGGTTATCATGTTTTATATATTTCACTTCTGAACTGTGTTGTGTTTGTAAGCTGTCAGCTGCTTTATCATAAACAGCAAATACAATTTTTCTCATCCAGGTAGCAGTATTTATGAAAACTGAAGCCTCCATCTTGCTCACTCACAACTGATCTTTCATAAAAAGTTCTCTATCCGTCATTCTCAAGTACAGCCAAACTTTTATTCTTTTTAAGAATACATTACTCTGCATTTCCTCCTATGAATGCACAGAAAAACAGACCTTTGCTGACACTTCGGTCTATACCATCCATGCCCAAAATATATCCTGTGCTTTATAGAACAGACTGTGTAATTGTACGCAGGAAAATGAGAGCATGGTTATTGCTCTCCACACATTTTTTAATTTAGTGGTACAGCTCTATATACAGGATACAAAACAAAGAATGACTTATTGTGTTCCGATGCAAGAAAAATTATTAGAGATGAAAAAGTAAAAGCATTTTGAGATTCCACTTAGTGGATTCCCAAACTTTTTCCCTAACACTTTTCATTTGTTTATATTAACTGTGGAAAGTATAAGTCAATCTCTTTTCTTCATCAGATTCAAACTTTGTCCAAAAATATGAGAAAATGCCCTGAAAGATTCTAATATATGCTTTGATTTTAAATCAGAAACATGAATTTATACCACATCTGATTCTAGACGATAGGTCTGGATTATCCATGCACATTTCTGTACTTGGTGTTCACATAAACAGAAAATGGCTTTTAGATTTCAAAGGTAGTAGATGTCCATCTTCTATGAACTATTCTGAGGGATCTCCACCTTGAGAATATTTTTGAATGAGTTTAAAAATGTGATTTTAAAATAAACAAACTGTAGGTAGTCCCAACTGTTAAACTAAGAATGTACGCTGTGCTTCTCTTCAGCATCTCTGATGCCACATACTCAGAATGTGGAATCCTTTCCTGAAGATTATTCAGTTCATAATATTAAACATGCATAGTCCAGGTTTTCTCTCAGCTTTTAATCATCTCTTATCTAAATTTGTCAATTTACTAGACATATAAATGACTTCACAAAGTTAAAGTTAGGATTCTAACAGAGGATATAATTACTTATACACATATATATAAAGCCAGGAAAAGATTGAGGGAAAAGAGGACCACTAGTGAGTGGCATAAAGGAGAAGTAATGCCAGAATATAAAAAAAATCTGAGAGGAGTTTCAGTCAGTTAAATGGCAATTCAAACAAAATAGAGAGCGCGATAGACGTTGGTTAAATCCTGACTTTCATCCCTTTTTCTCTATTCAGTCTTGTCGTATTTCTGTTGATTATATACATCATAAAAGATGATGGGTTTGAGCGCTTAGGCTTGGAGAAAGGTCAAAAAGGGTCACTTTGGAACTGCTTTGATATTCAGTCTAGGACAAGCAATTTAACTAATTCTTTTTTCCTGCGGTTTGTTGTTTTGTTTTGTTTTGTTTTGTTTTGTTTTGTTTTGTTTTGTTTTTAAATACAGTGGTATATATTTCTATTTTAAACTTTGCACTGTTAGTGTATCCTTTTAGAAACACTACAATTTTGTGTTCTTGCAGTATCATTGATTCAAGCTTTAGTTTTTCATGCCACTGCAATTGCTCTGGTAATGATAGCTCATTTTGTTCAAACACAAATTTAACGTCTGGTCATATGAGATATCACAGAAGTGTTTTGTTTTCAAAATCCATAGACGACAATACGTTCTTCCCTATGTTTTGTTGGATAAAGTGAAAACTTCTTACTGCTGGTGCATTTGAGTCTTGACCTGTCTGATTCTTGTATTAAATAATACTATATTTTAGGAAAGGGGACACAAACAACTAATCCAGATATTTCTGAAAGTGCACTTTAAAATTCATATAAAGTATTACTAACCTGTTAAATAATAATTATTAAATGATCATGAATGGTTTCAAAGACTGCATTTCAGTCCTGTGTCAGTGGAACAATTCAAATCAAGAGCATAGTGTGTGTCCACTGAGTGATTTGATTATGAATTTTACACAGCTTGCAGGAATTTCTTTAAGGCCTGACATTCTGGAATAACACTAACTTTGGGCATCCTACTTTTCATTTTAATAGTTTTCAGTTAACATGTATGTGAAGAAAAGCTGTACTAAGTAAAAAAAAAAAAAAACAAAAAAAAACCCCCAGAAAATCAGTAAACCCAGAAAAAAAATCATAATTTGAGAACTACCAGAGATGCTGATTTTAATGTTGGGACAGCTTTTACAGAACTGCTAGGTTCCTGAGCTCATTTTCCCCGATTTCCCCAAAGTCTCAATTTCCATTAAGCTCCTAAGTTTCACTTCTCTTGAAATGAGTATTAACACTGTTGTATACCACAGAACCATAGCCGATCTCTGTCAAGATGGCTTGATTTGCATTTGAAAGATTTACTCTTCTTAGGAAAGACTGCCTCCTTTCAGGTTTGTGTTTTGTTGTTTGTTTTGTTTTGTTTTGTTTTGTTTTTCCCCAATGAGGCAGACAGGAGAGACTGTCACATTCTCTCATATTCTGTATTAGACCAATTTTAATGAAATAGAAGGGTACAGATATAGTACGAAAACAAAAGATGAATCAGGGATATTGAAGGGATGCAGAAGATGGAATGGTATGTGAAAAATGAGAAAATATATTGAATGTACAGAAAACTGAGGTGAAGCAGAGATTAAATTGTCAGACCAATTAGAAATATGAAAGGCATAAAGGATTGTAAAAAGTTAGGGATAGGGATAAAAAAGGTCAGTTGGGACAGCACTTGTCCCTTCTGAACAGCTAGAAGACCACTTTTCTGTGTTTACAGAAATACAGACTTGGAGATGAACCTGAAATAATCAGCAAAAGGTGGTTGTTTCCTGAAGGCTCCAAAGTTAAAAGGCTCATTTTTGGTTCCGTGATTTAAACCATTTTTTTGCAGGGAAGAAGGGAAGGAAAGCTGTCAAGTTGTTTGACTGCTTGACTTTGGCAGTATTGCCCTTTACACAGGGATGAATTGCACCCTAAACAAACTCAATATGATCTGCAATAAATTATGCTTACTTTTTATGATGTATTCATATACACTCTAGAATGCAGTGAGTGGGATTCTGCTATAAACCATTCACACAGTTGTGTGAAAGGGAGAAAGGAGCTGAAAAGGAGAAAGAGGGGGAAAAAAAAGACATAGATTAATCTATGACTTTTTAAACAAGGCAGAGAACAGAGTATTCTAATATATTTTTAAACTGCACAGTATAAAAAACCAGTGTCTCCACCTTACAAAAATCAATGTGGATATCTGAATGCACACCACCAAATTTTACTCATAGCTAGTCTTGTAAGAGAGAGGACTTTCTACTTTATGGTAGACTTTTTTGGTCCATAATATCCAGCAGTCTTTCCTCTTGTTGTTTTTTGGGTTGTTTGTTGGGTTTTTTTTTGGTGACTATTGTCTTACGTTTAGTCTATCTTCATCACAAAACCTATTTTATTCCTTCTTTTATCCATCTATCTATCTATCTATCTAGGAGAGACTGGTATAGCTTGAAGCTGTCTGATTTTCAAACGTTTTCATCTGTATCTTGATCTAGAGGGCAGACCTCATGAGTTGATATAATAATACTTTTAGTGGTGTTGAAGGCATTGTGGAAGAAAAAAATTAAAAGTATTTCAAATAATCTAGAACATTAAAGGAAACCTAAAAAAACCTATTTCATTAAATAGATTCTCTATCCAGGAATGAGGATGAGGAGATGTAGCATTGTTGTGGTTTAACCCTGGCTGGCAACTAAGCACCACACAGCCGCTTGCTCACTCCCTTCTCCCCCAGTGGGATAGGGGGAGAATCACAAGGGTAAAAGTGAGAAAGAAACTCGTGGGTTGAGATAAAAACAGTTTAAGAAGTAAAAAAATATAATAATAATTTAAAAAAAAATTGTAAGGAAAAGAGGAAAAAAATAACAAAAACAAAGAGAGAGGAAAATAAAACCCAGGAAAGACAAGTGATGCAAATGAAAACAACTGCTCACCACTAACTGACCGATGCCCAGTCAGTTTGCGAGCATTGCCCCCCCCCCCCCCCCCGCAACCTCCCCACAAGTTTTATTGCTGAGCATGACATCATATGGTATGGAATATCCCTTTGGCCAGCTGGGGTCAGCTGTCCCAGCTGTGTCCCCTCCCAACTCCTTGTCCACCTCCAACCTACTTGCTGGTGGGGTGGTGTGAGGAGTAGAAAAGGCCTTGACTCTGTGTAAGCACTACTCAGCAGTAACTAAAACATCCCTGTATTATCAACACTATTTTCAGCACAAATTCAAAACATAGCCCCATACAAGCTACTATGAAGAAATTTAACTCTAACCCAGCCAAAACCAGTACAAGTGTCTTTACAATTACAATTTGAAGATGATTCAGCATCTCATTGTCATACTACTGTGAGGAAAACCATCATTGTATCAATAAGCTTAAATAGGAATGTCATTAGTTGTAATACGCCTTAAAGAAAAATGTAATACAACAGGAGCTGTTTCAGAGCAGAATGGCAAAAATGACCAGAAGAATAGAAAACCTAACCTATGAGGAAAGGTTGAAAGAAATAGAGTTATTTAAACGAAGAAGAAAAGGGTCTTAAGGGACACATGATCCCAGTTTTCAACAAAGTCAGAGCAAGGCAGAAACTGTTCTCTGTGTCCAGGGGCAAATTCCAGAGGAAATGGGATGAGCTAATTGGAAGGAGACCTAATCATAAATACATTTTAAATACCATAAAGGCAGTGGAGAGCTTTGCAGTAGATCACCTGTGAACAGAATTATAGAATCATAGAATTATTAGGGTTGGAAAAGACTTCTAAGATCATCCAGTCCAACCATCAACCCAACACCACCATGCCCACTAAACCATGTCCCTAAGGGCCTCATCCACACATCTTTTAAATACTTCCAGGGATGGTGACTCTACCACTTCCCTGGGCAGCCTGTTCCAAGGCCTGACCACTCTTTCAGTAAAGAAATTTTTCTTAATGTCCAATCTAAACCTCCCTTGGCGCAACTTGAGGCCATTTCCTCTCATCCTATCGCTAGTTACTTGGCAGAAGAGACCAACACCCACCTCGCTACAACCTTCTTTCAGGTAGTTGTAGACTGTGATGAGGTCTCCCCTCAGCCTCCTCTTCTCCAGGCTAAACAGTCCCAGTTCCCTCAGCCGCTCCTCATAAGACTTGTGCTCCAGGCCCTTCACCAGCTTCGTTGCCCTCCTCTGGACACGCTCCAGCACCTCCATGTCCTTCTTGTAGTGAGGGGCCCAAAACTGAACACAGTATTTGAAGTGCAGCCTCACCAGTGCCGAGTACAGGGACACAATCACCTCCCTGCTCCTGCTGGCCACACTATTTCTGATGCAGGCCAGGATGCCGTTGGCCTTCTTGGCCACCTGGGCACACTGCCGGCTCATGTTCAGCTGGCTGTCAACCAACACCCCTAAGTTCTTTTCCTCTGGGCAGCTTTCCAGCCACTCTTCCCCAAGCCTGTAGCGTTGCATGTGGTTGTTGTGACCCAAGTGCAGGACCCTGCACTTGGCCTTGTTGAACCTCATACAATTGGCCTCAGCCCATTGATCCAGCCTGTCCAGGTTCCTCTGCAGAGCCTTCCTACCCTTGAGCAGATCAATATGATGGAATCTCCACCCTTGGAAGCTTTCAAAAAGATGCTGGACAAACAACAGTCAGGAACTGATTAGATACAACTGATTCTGGTTTCAAGAAAAATTTTGGTTTACTCACTTCTCAATGTTTTTTTCTGCTTAGTTTTCTATTATTCTCTTTTTAAAAATCCCACTTGTTTTGGTAACAGATTTTTCAACAGTTCTATTTTATCTGCTAAAACCTTTCCACAATTATAGACAGGGATATTCAATTTGGAAATTTATATTTTTTAAAAAATCAGTCAATAAATATTCTATAATTATGTTGTAGCTTAATGCTTTTTAACGTAACTTAGTAGTGATTATCCTGAGAGATTTCAGGCTATGGCTTTACTTTCCAATACACAGTTATTCAATAACTATGGTTAAAAAATAGCGAGAAAATAAGATCCTATTTTGTACAATGAAATCATATGGTAAAGGTTTATTTCCCTCTTTTAAACTAGTGTTTTCTGAAGAAGATGAAACACAGCAGGTAAGATAATGGGGTAACTGACTTCCGAGAGATTCTTTTTTAAAATTTATTATTAGATAAAGCAAGAAAGCATATACTTAATGCACTGTTTACTTGAATAACTGGCCTTTAAGTTTATAAACTGTATATTTTATTTTACATTTTTTAGGATCTACTATTTAAAATCAGATTATGTACTGTTGTGAGCACAAGAATATTCATTTTGCTCATCATAACAGAAAGTACAATACGGTTTTCTGCAAAAACAATGGAATGGGTTTCCATTGCATCATAGGTTTTCCTATTGATTATCATCACATGTAATGTTGTTATGCTGTTAAATTAAAAACTTGGCCAAATTCTGCTCCATGACAGCCGGGTGGTAGATTTCAATATGCTGTTTTAATATGTAGGTTTTCATATGGATCATATTTGTTATTGGCAAAGAGCAGAATGTGCCCTCTAGTACACATAAGACAAAGCAACTTTTCGAAGCAACCCTTTTTATTCTTAAACTGAAACTGAAAGTGAATATGCACAACTACTACAAAAGACATGATCTTTTAATACTGGAGTTCTTATTTTTCTGGACTGTCTTGGTTTTGGCTGGGATACAGTTAAATTTCTTCCTAGTGCTGTGTTTTGGATTTAGTATGAGAAGAATGTTGATAACACACTGATGTTTTCAGTTGTTGCTAAGTACCCTGCAAGTCAAGGACAGCTTCCAAGCACACGAGAGGCTGGGAGGGAGCATAGCTGGGACAGCTGGCCCAGCTGGCCAACAGAGTATTCCATGCCATGTGACGTCATGCTCAGTAGATGAATGGTAGACGTGATCCAGGAAGTAGCGATCGCTACTTGGTTATCGGTCAGCGTGGGTGGTGAGCAATTGCATTGTGCATCACTCATTTTGTGTATTCAGTCATTATCATTATCATTATCATTATCATTATCATTATTATTATTATTATTATTATTATTATTATTTTCCCTTTTCTGTTCTATTAATCTGTCTTTACCTCAACCCACGAGTTTTTCTCACTCTTACCCTTCCAATTCTTCCCCCATCCCATCGGGGGGGGTGGGGAGAGTGAGCGAGCAGCTGTGTGGTGTTTGGCTGCCTGCTGGGTTAAACCACGACATGGACTTTATGCATTAAACTCTTTTTAGTACCACGCTTCAGAGATAACTGTATAGATCAACTGACATAGGAAGTGCCAGTAATAGCTTCAAAATAAGCTGCAGTGATTTGAAAATATATTCTGTCTTAAACAAGTTTCACAAGACTGAAAAAACTATTCCTTGGCTTCTATCATAAATAATGCTAACTATTGTAAATAAATTTGATTTCAGCTTTAGTCATCTACTTTTAGGGTCTCTTGGTAGATAGCTTAGTGTGGATTTGGGTAAATCTAAATTACTCCACCATGACTTACAAGTACCTGAAGAGGACACATGTTAGATTTCACAAATTTTAAAGTTAATAGTGGGTAATATACATTTATTTTTCAGTGTACTGGGGAAATTCTAACCTTCGGTCTTCAAATTATTCTTGTCTTTTTACTCCCTGGCAAGCATTTACATGTTAAGAATGGCAACCATTCCTTTAATATTGAATGGAAAATTAAATAAATAAAATCGACTTAATAACTTAATTGGCAAACTTTTCACGTTTCCTTCTCATTAGATGAAAACAACTTAAAACAGATAGGTGCCCTAGTTTTTTTTTTTTAAAAAAAAAAAAACAAAAACAAAAAAGCTAGACCCGGCTGAAAACAGGAGCGTCAGTGAAGGCAGTTAGTGTGGAGGGAGAGGAGTTGGGGCAGAGAGGCCCATGCAGAGACAGAGGCACTTACAAGGGAAATTCAGTTTTCAGGTAGACTAAATTGTGCTCTGGATGTGTCCGTCTCTGTCCACAGTTTAAAAAAAGGCTCATGTAACTATCTTATGCAGCTTCATAAAGTGCCTATTTATAGGTTTAAAACCAGGATCTGCCAACCATGAATTTAAATAAGCTAGAAAAATTTCAGAGAAGAATAAAACAAATTATAAGAAATTAGAGAACCTGTTCCTTGAAAACAGATAAATATGCCCTTGAGCAAACAGTAAATATGGGCTTGGGAACAGTAAGAATTTTACAGTATTTGAAAGGAGTATACCTACTGAGGAAGAAAATTATTAAGCCTAAAGACCATATAATCAAGAAAAAGGGCATTTAATGTTCAGGTTTAATGCAAAAAAGAGGGATTTCCCTGTATGGGATGTATTGGGTCGTAAAATAGTTTCTCCAGGAAAGAAACAGAAGATTTATAGATTGTTTTGAAGTTGTTTTTTTGGGGGAGAGTGGAAACACAACACAACAAAACAACCCTAAAACTCTGAAAAGCTTACACCAGAGCAGGGAGAGAGAATCAATGAGGTTCATTGCTAGCCTTTCTTTTCTTTTCAGAAGGCCATTAATTATAATATTCTTTCTGTTCTGTTTTCAGTTAATTTTTGGCAATATTAATGAAATTATCACCTTTTATTAACAGACCGTTTGTTTGTGAAAACTGCAAAATTGTTAACAGTGAATTTTGTCTTTAATCTCTGATAAGGCGTAGTTCATGTCATAAGATTAAGTTTCTTTCCAATCGAAGGATTTAACACACAAAATTTTAGTCATAGGGTTATTTACTCTACGCTGAAAATTATTATAAGGACACTATCTATGTATTTCTTCCAGCTACCAAATTCATTCTCAGTCTAGTTTGTAGGACTGTATTTCAGTCAATAAAAATATGCCATGAGCCAAAGTCACTTTAAAGTGATGAGTTGAAAGAAAGAAAAAGAGTCTCTTCTTAATCACCCAAATTTTGTTCTGATTCTTTTCTTTGGAAGAACCACATTAAATGGTAATTTATTTATTTTCTTTGTAGGTCTGCTTCTTCTCCCCAGGTGTGGAGTTATTATAAAACATAGATTTTGATTTGGTTTCATTTAAGGAAGATGCACTGATTTTCAAGAAATGGTGCAAATATCATGAAGGCTGTTTGGTATGCTTCAAGTTATTATGTTCATGTAATATCAAACCTTGTATTCAATTAGATCTTGATGTATGAGCTTCATTTCTTACCGCAATCCATCAGACATTTTACAGGATGAACAACAGAACTGCTGAATATGATAAACATGTCAAAGTCAGTGAAGGATTATGATCTGGTATGAATATTATAAGTGTTTCACATAACAACAGTACAGTTAGAACTGTTTGTCAACACTTTGTTATAAATTACCTACTCTTGGGGATTACAGTAGTATACCTATATATATGGTTCTTCAGGGCCAAAATTGCAACTCAAAAGCTTTCCAGAGTGAGTTTTCTTCTCTAGAGTTGCCTATTTCTTCTCCACATTGTCCTTCCTCAAATTTTTTGCAGTAGGGATGATCTGACAACTGCCAAATGTACGCAAAAAGATTCAATTTAACAATATGTTTTTGGTAGAAGAATATATGCTTTTTACTAACACCGTCATTGCCAAAATTTGAGTCAGTAACATTGAAATACTGATAAAATATTGATCACTTTTAATTACCACTGTCACAGCAATATTATTGCTTATACAGACAGCAGTGAGGATATCGATCTTCATACTAGGTACGTGGTATGTCCAGGTATATGGTATATCCAGGTAACTTCCTAGTCCCAACATTATACATCTACAGCTGGAGACAGATTCAACCAATTAGCTAGTAACAGACCTTTTTATAAAAGAAAAGTAGGAAAGAACAAGACCACAAAGCTGGCAAGCTGACTGTCTCTTTGCTTTCTTCCACAGCTTCCCACTAGCTAACTTGTAACTCTTCAGAGCAATGACTGATCTTACTCTACACTCAAAAAGCCTAGGGAAGAGCTCAGATCTCTTTTAACCTGCTTTGCCCTTGCAAGTCAATTTATCTGACACCTGCCTATCAATCAGAGATATGAGTAGGCTGAATCCACAGGATGTTTGAGAACTGTGGGGAAAAAGAAAACACCAGAGAAAAGTGAAGTTCTTACCTGAAATACATTAATATATACATTAATATATACACCAGAATGTACTCAATTAAACAAAATGAAGAATGAAATTGCAATTCATACAAAACAGATTTTCTTTGTTCAACTTGATTTGGAACTAACAACAGATCATATTCTCTGAAACTTTAACTAAATATCAGAAACATTGACTATGAACTTCAATTTGCATTTGCAAAGTTAAAAGAAAATTGCAGTTGTTCAAGATTAATTACTGAGAATGTAATTAAATTGCCTAAAAGTGTATTTCTAGTGCTCATGGCTTCCAGCTGCCATTGCAGAAGCTCACAGCTTTATCATAGGTACTGTATTTCACCTGCAACACGTAACTGCCCCAAATATCTTAGGTATCTAAAATGACAATAGACACCTATGCCTTGGCGAACCAATAATATGCACCCTTAATATGTAAATAGCCAGGATTCAAAAAAAAATATGCACGAAAGCATGCATTTCAAAAGAAGAAATGTAAATGCTACATGTGTGGGTAAGGGGAGCAGTAAGGACACATATATCAGTTAATACATTATAAATGGAAAGTGTAACCACTGATTATGGAAACAAAAGGAGTCAGTGAAGTAACAGTGCCAATATGGCTAAAGAAAGTAAGATGTGAGGGCTACTAGCAATAAAAATAGGCTGAGAACTGATAGAGTGTTAAGTGCAGATGGGCAGATGGTAAATGATGGTGGTTGTGACTTAACACTGAAAATACACCTTTGTGTTATGTATGGATAAATAAGGAAGATAGAGACACACTGTACGGTATGTAGGGAATCAACATTACCATATGTAAAAAACCTGAATATTTTGAGGAAAGAGTTGTGATCTCTAAATGTTTTCAAATGAATTCAATTATTTAAAAAATATAGTATACATTAGCAAGATTACTTGATCCACTACTTTAATTTTCACTCAGTCCAGGAAATCTGAGAAAATTCTGAAGAACCGGAAAACATGGAAGAAAAGTGAGAGTGGGTGTTCATAGAAATATTTAAGAATTAGTGAAATTTCTCAGGAATTATAAAGCAGTTACAAACTCTGTAGCATAATGATGAAATCACCATAGAATGAAGATGTTTTCAAAACATTTACATTGATAGAATTGCAGGTCTGGCTGATAAATACTACTGTGTTGATTTATGCTTTGATTTCTCCAAGGTCTTTGAGTAACGCATTAGATTTTGATTAAAAAGTATTACACTATACGTAATTATCACAGCATTCAGTAGATGTAATTAAAAACTGGCTTGGTAACTACATATAAGTCAACTTCCATATAAGCCAGCAGAGAAATACCATGATAAGGGATATTTCTGGAAATTATCTTTTGGGTTTTTTTTTCTAAATTTTTATCTATGAGCTATACGATATGGTAACTTTCTAATATGGGTAGTAAATGACAGTGGCTGATGAAGCAAGTATTGATAAGTAAAGCCAATAAAACTTTTTTTTTCCCTTTAGTATAGCTAAATGTAAGTGATTGCAAATTTTGCATTTGAGAATAAAGAATACGTCATATGCATCTACACAAATTTTATATTGCTTAAAATCAATAATTTAGAAGAAGACAGATTTCAGCATCACAGTTGTTTCAACATAAATTCTCACTTGCAGTGCTTGTGAAAAAATGTAAAGTGGAACACCAGAAAGGAAGGGATCTTTTTAGTATAGAGATAATGTAAGGAGAACTGCTGCAATTCTATATCCAATTCAAGACAACAAAAAAGACTGTAAAATGGCAGGAACATCACCTGAAGTGGGGTCACAGTGCTTATGAGTATTGTGGAAAGCCTGATAGAAGCTCAGTTTCTTCCACTCAAGTTCCTTATAACAATTTAGACAGATGTTTGTGATCTGCTGCGTTTAAGATTTCAAATGAGAGCCACATCAACTGTTGCTGGAAAACAAGCATTACAATATAAGTCTTAAAGAGACTTTATTAAAAAAATGTCAGTAGATGACTTGTTCATCAAGAATAGGTAATTAAGAAAAATATTTGATAGTAGAGGATTTTTGGACTTGCTGGCAAAGACACTGAGAGAAGGGATTAAGGTATTTTAGTAGTTGAATGATTAATAGTAGTTAGAAGATTGAATCAGTAGGTAGGGGCTTGATACTTTGTTCCTCACAAGGCCGGCTCAGCCTGATAAGGCCGACTTAGCTATGGTGTAAATTAACTGAGGCGCCTCACAAGGACAGCTCCTGATAAAGACTAAAAACTTGTCTCAAGAAGCCAGCTAAAACTGACCCTGCGGTATGGACAAAAGTAAGAAGACAACTGAGCCTGCGCAAGAACAAAAGGTTACTAGCGGTGACAAAGAGGAACTATCAGCCTTCATCCCCACGACCCCCGACGACCACCACTAGGAGGCAATGCGCAAGCGCAGATGGGAGGGGTCTATGGAAATGACTTCTTAGAACTCATTTTAATACAAAGCGGGGACAGGTCATGCATATGTATAGGCGTATTACAAAACTTTATGAATATGTAATATTTTACTGTATATATTTATGGTGAGTGCCGCACTGAGGCGCGCACGACTTTGGTGGGACTACCCCCCGTGCCGCCCAGCGCTGAATAAACATACCTACTTTACAATCTCATAGATTGTGGAGTCCGGTTTCCGCAAGTCAACACAGTGAAATCCAATGACTGGAAGTTTTGGCAGACTCGGTCTTTAAATATAACAGATCTAGACTCAGAGCCACTTTACACTGGGAAAAACTGGGAACTCAAATACTTGAGCACATAGAATTTGTGAGAACCATAATTTACAAGTAAGAGAATATGGCTATTAAAGTATCAGTGAGTAAACACCATTGCCAGAGCTAACTGTTGAAAGATGTGGGTTCATCAAAACTTGCAGTAATGCAGTTTCATGTGGGAAATGGGACCATATGATCCTCTGTCCTTGCGCACTCATTTCTTCTGGTTATCTGATGCAGGGCCCCAGAGAGAACAGGATTTTAGAACATCACAGTTCTGGCAGCAGATCATGACCAAGTTCCATTTTTCATTGCTTCAGTTTGTTGTCCTCAGAGGTAAGGAAAGAATATTGCACTTCTTTCAGCACCTCTAAGCTCACTGTTGTCTTGACGTGTTCTTTTGGTTTTCTTTTCTCACCTTCTTAAGCAGTATCAGATAAATGGCTACACCCAGGGTGGACCAGTACTCTGGAACACGCCAGTAAAATATTCCTGATAATATTATATTTCTCCAAAATTACATTCTCAGCTTGTTAGTGGCTTTGGTTGCATGATCTTTGTCCCTTTTCCTGCCACACTCTCTACCTGGTAAAAAAGGTTAGAAGACAAGTAACCTCATTAGTTCTGTACATCTACATCCAGATAATGTATCCACATAGCAAAAACATAAGTGAAGAGAAATGAAATATTTTTGATCGTTCTTTAGATAAAATAGTCAACATACAGCTTCTCACCTTGAGGATTATTTTTCATCATAATGATGCTTAAAGATTTGTTCTAAGAGGCACTCCTGTAGGAGGATCGAATTAATGTTATTAGCAATGTCATTTTCTTGATTAGTTAAAAGATCTGATGTCTCCACAATAATAGTTAACATCACTGAGCCATTAAAGAAAAATATTATAATATAAAACATTTTTTCTTTTGAGATTTATTAAGCTTTGTAGCATTTTTAGTCTTGCATGCACCATGATGTAGTCATTGTATAAGGACAAGCGATTCTCAAAGTACAATCTGTAGTCATGACACTGACATAAACCTTACTGTAAGGAAGAAGTAATATCTTTGGGGAAAATTTTAGTTAGGTGATGGTACTGAAGAGAGACATTTCAGCCTACTCAGAACTGCAGGTGTTTTTAATAACCAGATGAATATGTAGGACATGAATTACTGACTAAGAATACATTGATTAATAAAACAGCAAAGATGCAATGATTAAAATAAATACATGTATGTAGGTCTTATGAAGCTGTGTAGTAAGGAACACGGAATGTCCCAACATTGTTTAACATGCCATCCTTTTAGATTGCTATTGTGTAATACCAATGTTAGTCCATGACTGATAAAAAACTAGTCGTCTTCATTATCTGCACTGTAAAACTGATGGGAAGGTGGAAGACATAGCTGTCAGGCAGTACAAGTATGAATATTACCTAGTGCATGTTCCTGAGACTTATTAAGCTGCATTGTTTTAGTAATTAGATAAATTCTGAGTGCTATTTTGTGAATACAGGAGTATAAGAAACTTTAGCATCAAAGTATAGTCCTTAAAAATGTATGCTGTAAGTGATCTGTCATTTGCTGTTAAAAGTTTTGTTGCTCAGAAATTTTAGTCATTCAGATAAGAGAAACTATCGTGTATGAGAAACAAAGAACAGAAAACAGATGAAATTGATATCAGCTTGTTAAAAATATTTAGCAAAATAAAAATTTTAAATATAAATATTCATGCAATGTAAATATAAACATATATATAAAAATTTGAAGACAATTGTGACTCTTTCGTGGTGTCAGCTGTACTGTATAAAAAGCTTTAAGTTTGAAAACTAGTAAACTTAGAACTTAAAGCTAGCCATTAATAGAATGCATCATTTGAAGCTGTTCACATTATACTAAGGATTTGGTGAGCACTGGCTGTAGACTTCTAGAACTAACATTTACTTAATTCCAGTTTGGAACTCAACAGAGTCATTCCTTTTAGACACTCTATTGCACATTAATTATGCTTTTAGCCAATACAGCTTGAACAATGAGAAAAATTACATTTTTATCTTTAGATAGTTTCCATCTGTCCTGGTTTTGGCTGGGATAGAGTTAATTTTCTTCCTAGTAGCTGGTATAGTGCTGTGTTTTGGATTTAGTATGACAATAATGTTGATAACACACTGATGTTTTAGTTGTTGCTGAGTAGTGCTTACACAAAGTCAAGGACTTTTCAGCTTCCCATGCTCTGCCAGTTGCACAAGAAGCTGGGAGGAAGCATAGTCAGGACAGCTGAACCAAACTGGCCAATGGGGTATTCCATACCATATGACATCATGCTCAGTATATAAACTGAAGGGAGTTGGCCAGGGGGCAGTGATTGCTGCTTGGGGTCTGGCTGGGCATCGGTAGGTGGTGGTGAGCAATTGTAGCATGCATCACTTGCTCTGTATATTGTATTATTATTAATATTATTATTATTATTACTACTACTACTACTACTACTACTATTATTATTATTACTATTTAACTCTATTTTATTTCAATTATTAAACTGTCTTTATCTCAACCCACGATTTTTCTCACTTTTACCCTCCCGATTCTCTCCCTCATCCAACTGAAGGTGGGGAGTAAGTGAGCAGCTGTGTGGTGTTTAGTTGCTGGCTAGGGTTAAACAACAACAGTCCTTTTTGGTGCCCAATGTGGGGCTTGCAGGGTTGGAGATAATAACAGATTAACCAGAGTATATTAAGGAATTTATATCTGTTAATAGTTGCCAGTCACAATATTGATTCATCTGTTCTCGATATTAATTTGTCTGATCTGCATCATGCTTTTGTTTTTGCTGTACATGTTAAAGATTGGTGTTGGTTTTTGCAGTCTGCTGTGCTCTGCAGAGATTAGTGATTTTTTGCCTGGGAGAATTGTTATTAAAACACTGGCCTTGAGCGTAATCTGGTATTTGGGTTTTGTATTGAAGCCATTACTGTACTTTGGGCACCACCTCATGGAGACAATTAGCAATTATACCTCTTCCTCTGAGAGGTTTTTTATGGAGGAAATACAGAATGGCACCTTCATTACTTTCTTTTATGATGTTTCCTCCTTCACAACAATAACTTTTCAGTATCTTGAACATCCCTGGGTAGTTAAGCTACTTCTATTGGTATTTCTTGGGAATATTGTTTTGGTTTTGTCTAAGGTTAACAAGCAATTTAAGAATATCATCCAGAGATCTGCCCCACGGCTGGATAGTTATGAGTGGCAGGGTGTGTGGAATAGCATGGGCAAATGCCTAGACAATGGACACTTCCAGTGTTTTAGAACTTCACCCTTGAACAAGTGCTGAATTCTAAAAACCTTGTAGAATATTTGGAAAAAGTATGCTGTCACCTGAGGCAATTCCAGAGAGACATAGATCACTGCAACACGCTGGGGCCTGTCCCATGCCTACCGAGCCCTGTTCAATGCTATTCAGAACCCTCAAGGGGAAGAGAAGGTCTCTGGATCTGATGACAAAACAACAGGCACTATGGCTACCACAATCCCTGCAACAGAGAACCAACCTGTGCTAGTATCAGTCAACCCTATACATAAGAAGAAATACACAAGAAAATCAGCTTGTTTAGTAAGGGATAAAGATGAACCAGGGCCATTACGCCTCCTCCCGGAGGAGGAAGGGGCAGAACCCATAAATGAGATGGTAACCACCCGATCCCCACCCCTGAGTGAGCTGCGAGATATGCGAAAAGATTTCAGTTGTCGTCCAGGTGAGCACATTGTCACCTGGCTGCTCCAATCCTGAGATAACAGGGCCAGTAGCCTGGGATTGGAGGGTGGGGAAGCCAAACAGCTGGGATCCCTTTCCAGGGAAAAGGGCTTTGACAAAGCGATTGGAAAAGGGGCACAAGCCCTCAGCCTCTGGAGGTGACTACTGTCAGACATGAAGGAAAGGTATCCCTTCAAGGAAGATGTTATATGTCACCCAGCCAAGTGGACCACCATGAAGAGAGGTATCCAGTCCCTGAGGGAATAGGCGTGCTGGAGGTGATTTATGGTGACCTGAGCAATGAGCAGTTACCCAAAGGTCCAGATGAAGTCAAGTGCACCCGACCCATGTGGTGGAAGTTTGTATGGAGCGCACCAGCATCACATGCAAACTCATTGGCAATAATGACCTGGAAAGATGGAGAGGAACAAAAGGTGAATTGGCTAGCCAACTCCAGCAATATGAAGAAAGTCTCTCTTCCTCCCTATGGGCCTGCATCTCAGCTATGGAAAAACTGTCTGAAAAACTGTCCCAGGAGTTCCAGCAACTCAAGGAGAATATGTTCCACTCCCCACCTCTTCGGACCGGTATCTCAGCCATTAGGAGTAAGCGTCCCTCTGCTCAAGAGAGAGGATATAGTGCGTACACATCACCGGCCACCCTGTGGTTTTATCTGCGTGACCACAGAGAGGACATGAGGCAGTGGGATGGAAAATCGACCTCGATCCTAGAGACACAGGTACGTGAGTTGCAAGGAAAAACAATCACACAAGAGGGTTCTTCCAGAAAAACTGCTGCTCCGGTTTCCAGTGGACAGTTCCCCAGACAGAGTAGAAGACCTGATCTTACTTCCGATCTTAATAAAGGGACTTCTGATTCGCATTTACAAGAAGTGAGAAATGGATACTATGACCAGGACTAAAGGGGCCCCTCCTCCAGCCAGGTGGAGGAAAGGGACAACTGGGTTTACTGGACTGTGTGGATTCGATGGCCTGGCACATCAGATCCACAGGAGTATAAGGCTCTAGTACACACCAGTGCACAGTGTACCTTGATGCCATCAAGATATAAAGGGGCAGAACCTTTATGTGACAGGGGGATCCCAAGAGCTAACTGTATTGGAGGCTGAAGTGAGCCTAACCGGGAATGAGGGGCAAAAGTACCCCATTGTGACTGGCCCAGAGGCTCTATGTATCCTTGGCATAGACTACCTCAGGAGAGGATATTTCAAGGACCCAAAAGGGTACCGGTGGGCTTTTGGTATAGCTGCCCTGGAGATGGAGGAAATTAAACAGCTGTCCACCTTGCCCAGTCTCTCAAAGGACCTTTCTGTTGTGGGGTTGCTGAGGGTTAAAGAATAAGAAGTACCAATCGCTACCACAACGGTGCACTGTTAGCAATATTGCACCAACTGAGATTCCCTGCTTCCCATCCATAAGCTGATTTGTCGACTGGAGAGCCAAGGAATTATCAGCAAGACTCGCTCACCCTTTAACAGTCCCATATGGCCAGTGAGAAGTCTAATGGAGAGTGGAGACTAACAGTAGACTATCGTGGCCTGAACGAAGTCACATTGCTGTTGAGTGCTGCCATGTCGGACATGCTAGAACTTCAATATGAAAGGCAGCCAAGTGGTACGCCACAATTGATATCGCTAATGCCTTCTTCTCAATCCCTTTGGCGGCAGAGTGCAGGCCACAGTTTGCTTTCACTTAGAGGGGTGTCCAGTACCCCTGGAACTGACTGCCCCAGGGGTGGAAACACAGCCCTACCATTTGCCATGGACTGATCCACACCGCACTGGAACAGGGTGAGGCTCCGGAACACCTGCAATACATTGATGACATCATCGTATGGGGCAATACAGCAGAAGAAGTTTTTGAGAAAGGGAAGAAAATAGTCCAAATCCTTCTGAAGGCCGGCTTTGCCATAAAACAAAGTAAGGTCAAGGGACCTGCACAGGAGATCCAGTTTTTAGGAACAAAATGGCAAGATGGATATCAGATCCCAATGGATGTGATCAACAAAATAATAGCCATGTTTCCACTAACTGGCAAAAAGGAAACACAAGCTTTCTTAGGTGTTGTGGGCTTTTGGAGAATGCATATTCCAGATTACAGCCTGATTGTAAGCCCTCTCTATCAAGTGACCAGGTGGAAAAACGATTTCAAATGGGGCCCTGAGCAACGACAAGCCTTTGAACAAATTAAATGGGAAATAGTTCATGCAGTAGCCCTTGGGCCAGTCCAGGCAGGACAAAATATAAGGAATGTGCTCTACACCGCAGCCGGGGAGAATGGCTGGGGAGTGAGCGAGAAGCTGTGTGGTGTTTAGTTGCTGGCTAGGGTTAAACCACACCACCATCATGTGGGAGCAATTTTGGAAATCTTTAAATTATACATCTATTTAAAATGCTTCTAGTAGTGCACAACTCTATAGCAATCTTTATTTCTCAATTTAACAACTCAAAAGTGCTAAGTCTTTTACTACCACCTCACCTTAATCCACTAGTTGTCTTCCTCTCTCCCAAGAGCAATTAATTCCTGCAGTATGTAAATACACACACACACACAAAAATGTTCACCATTGGACAATGTTTGCAATATGCATTTCTAATTCAAACTTTACCTTTTTTACAGAGTCCATATGCTCTCTTCCAAGTGCTTATGTTTTCTCTCATGCGGTTATACAGCTTATTTGCCAACTTTCAGAAGCAAGCATACAAGCTTCCTTTCCTTAGTGTGCTTGCAGTAGGCTACAGCAGCTTTTCCTGAAACTGTAGCTGGAGTTCCTAGAAATGAGACTATGGCAGAGGATCAGGCATTTCTTGAATGTTTTCAACCATGCCTTTGAATTTGGAAGTGAAATCAGTTTTAAAGAAGTGAACCAGAAGTCAGTTCAAACAAAAGGCAAAAAAAAGAAAGGAAGGTAGAAAGATGAGATGGAACAATCTTAAATTAACAATTTAATTAAAGACTATTTTTAAAATGTGTACCACTTTTTAGTACTATGTTGGTCTCTATGCTTTGTCTCAACATGACTTCTGAGTTTTTCAAGCGTGGATTCACACCCAAGAAAGCTTTTGTGCATTGATTGTCATTTACATTAAAACATGAGAAAAACACAAAAAGATTATGCTCAGCACTCTTTTATTTATAGATTGATAGACTGACAATTTTTTAAAGCCATAAATGAATTAACTCATTTTTTCATCTATTAAGAACATGAAAATATTGAATGTATTTGTACAGATATTAATATGTAATACTCATCAATATAAAATTGAATTAAAATAAGACACAGGTAATCATATTATTACAATACAGTTGAAAAGCAATACAGCAGTTCAAAGTTCTGAAAAGTTCTATAAAGCAGTTCAATGAAGGTCATTCATCAGATATCTTTTCCAAGCAGAATAATGGAGTTATGTGCACAAATAAGAGGATTTCTGTTAAATCAGAACACTGATTTAAATGTGATCTACAAAAGTGATTCATGCCCATATGAGTTCAACTGATACATACTCAAATTAGGATGTGTCAAATTATAATCATCTACCAATGCAGGTTTGCTTCAGACCTAGAAAAGAAATTATTTAACTATTTCCATACACATATTTCTGAATGATTGACTAGCTCTTATAACAAATTATAATTTGTGTTTGCTCTTTGTGCTTTACAATTTATTTATTTCAGTGTAGCTAACTTCTTTACCGTACTTGATAATGCAATTATTCAAAGAAAATTCTGTGTATGTTCATTTTCTATTCCAAAACTACTCATTTTTATGTTCTTAATTCTTACTTAGATCATTCTGGGTACCTTCTATATCCTTTGTGAACAATATGACACAGTTAAGTTTTATGATCAAGTTAAGCATTTACTTTTGTACATGCACACAAATGCAAGAATCTCTTTCTCAGACCTTAAATAGCTGTGAATGCTCCTGAAGTTTTGGACAGAAGACTTCAGAGAGCTTACATGTCATTCTGGATATTTATGTAACATGTTAGATGCATCTCTCTTTCTTTTCTAGGTCCTCTCTACGTGATTTTCTTCATGAGGAGATAATGTGCCTAAAGGACATTTCCTTTAGTGTCTTAGAAAGAACAGAGAATGGAAGAAATTCTTACTACATAGAAGATTATTTTTGGAGTAATGATTAGTAGTATCCAGTTCATAATCTGTACACTGACAGATTTTGCATATCAAGATAATAATCAAAAGCTTTAATGCTTTCTACATGCTTAGGGCCATTTACAACAAGATTTAACAGATGTATATAATTAAGTCTTATTTCATATACTTCTGAATTATTAGGAGAATCTGGAGTAGCTTTTAAAAGCGGCAGAACAAAACATAACCACTGCAACTTCTTTCAGATAATTCTCAGACTATCCCCTGGGCATAGTGTTGAACAAAGCAGAACTGACTAAAATAAAATCAGAAGTTAAAATTCTGAATTTTTCAGAACATGTTCCAAAGAGTTAAAGCTCCACTGTGTGACACTCAAGTGGCAATATCACCATCTGAAGGTCCAAGTTCAAATTGAAATCCAAATATTTCCTGGTCACCAATCATCTGGATCCTCACTTAATGTTCATTATTCATGTGTGGATGCCAACCAAGGCTTTTATGAAGAGAATGTGTCAAAAAAGCAAAATGTTCTAAAATGTGGTAAGGAATTTTTTGCTGCGGTTTCTATAGGGTGCCAGGTGAAGAGACCTCACTGTTTTAAATTATTTGAATCAAATGTTCTGTGTTCGTAAACCAGGGAAAAATAATTTATTAAAAAAAAAAAAAAGATTGATTCTTCAATTTTCATAATCACGTTTAAGGACCATTTTGTTCTTCACTGCAATTATAATTTTGGAAAAAAGTTTTTTTTTTTAAATAAATTCAATACTGTTTTGGACAACTGCTTTTAAGTTCTTCTTAAGCAACACTATTATAGTCAACTGGTTGGAAACAACTTTGCATAAAACCACAAACTCCTTCTGTCAATGCATCAGGGAAAGCTGAGAAACCTTAAGAAAGGGTAGAGGTTTAAAGCTTTGCTTACAGGTGATTATTTTTTTTTTTCATTAACTATCTGGAAATAAAAAATTGCATATAAATAGTGGGAAGGATATTAAATAAAATATGAGGAGGATTAGAAGGATATTAGAAGCATATTAGAAGGATATTAGAAGGATATTAAATAAGCCTGAACCTCTTTTGCAACCTGGAATAAACTTCTCTGAGACTATAAGACTCTTTTGCACGGTTTTGGAACGAATGATGAAATTGAACACTAACATTAATTGCATATGTGAAGAATCAGATTTCGTTGTCAGGTAAGATGTTAATGACTGCCTTCAGCAAGAAAAGACAGGTTGTTATGTAGTAACAGATGTTAAAATAAGGGATCAATGTAAGAAAGGCAACTACATAGAACTTGAAATTTTAGAAGAGACAGACATAGACACCAAATTATTTTATCAGGTGAATCACTAAACTAACACTGAAACATTTGATATCTGTATCGCCTATCTTGAACAGCAGCCTAATAAAAACAACCATCTAAATGCTAGTACACAAATTGTAAATATCTACTGTCAAAGAATAAGGAAAGAAATCCCTAAAACAAGTCAAAACCAAAGGATTTTTTCTTGTTTGGGAATTTAGATCCTTCTAGACAGTTTTCTGATAAAATAAAACATCATCGCCTGAAATTGTAACTTACTAAGAATTTCTGCATGAAACGTATACTGCTTATATTTAGGTACCATAGGGAATAATTTTTTTCATTTTTGTGACATGATAAATACAACGCATGTGTCAAAGTTATTGGGGTTTTGTTTTGTCTTCTGTCAAATATTTCCTTGCAGTAAAAAACACAAACAGCATATTTGGTAGTTTATTTGCTAATAAAAATTAATTTTAACCCATTTTAATAAACGTATTAACATGTTCAGAGTAACAAACGTAAATTCATTTAACTTTGATTGGAACACTTTTTGTATGACTTTATAAGCTAATAATCAAGTGTTTTGTTAATAAAGAAATCACACAATATTAAATAAAAATGTTAAACAGCTATTCATTAAAAAACACTAATGTAAATCATAAATGACTTAGTAAAATTATGTTTCATTCTCTCACCATAGAGAAGTCTCTGTTATACAATTAGCAAATTAGCAATTCTTTTAAGAGACCATCAATATATTTAGCTTTGTACATGAAAGGTGTTGCAAGATATTGCACTGAGAATGACTCAATAATTAATGAACTTAATAAATAAATAAGTAATGTAATTGTCAGTATCTAGTCACTGGAACTGTCAACTGCAATGGAAAAGGCTCTGTTTCATCTCTGACCTCCTGCTTTTAATTATGATCAAACACAGTCTGGATTAGTATATTTTCCTTTTCTTCAGAGTTCAGTCATTATTTTAGAATCCTTATCTTGCCATTGTGTTATACATGTTTAATAGTTCAAGACACTTTTGAAAACTTTTCATTGAAATACTGTGGTTAAAATGTTGCATAATCTCACAACAAGCACTTCTACCACAAGAAACCAAAATTTATCATGTACCAGTTCACGGGGAAGAGCTAGGTCCTTCAGTGGTCAGCTGTAAATGGTAATTAACTCATCTCTACTTCAGAATAATTTTCTTTATTGTCAAAAAAGAGGAATTTTCAATTATTTCTTCTTTGTCTCAGTGGTTCTATATTCTATTTCTTGTTTGTGCCACAATCAATGAAAAATCAAACTTTGAGTTCCTAAGGATAACAGGAATTCAAATTAGCCTGCAGTGGCTCATGAAGTTTTTGATAATGTAAGCATGGAAGTCATTTGGAAGAATATTAAGATATCACGCATGAAGAGCCGCATAAATACGATGATCAGAGTAATAGAAAATCAGATAAATTATAGAGGGCAAGATCATGCCCTTGGGGATTAATAAGAACTTGTGCTACAAGCTTATTAATTGGAACTGACTAGTGTAAAAAGATTCTGGGTTTCCATCATCTTATGATAGTTTATACTTCCAAATAATTCAATAATGAAAAAGCTAAATATTATCTCAGAATATATAGAGTAGCATATCAGCTATACCTTTTAGCATAGGACACCAGTAAAGCAGAAAATTGTTAATTTTAACTCGAAAAGTCCTGGTGAGATCTTATCCATACAATAAATACAAAATAAAAAAGTGTTTGTCTTGTACCTGCCTGTGGATCAAGAAAAGTTGTTATGGTAAAGGAATAAAAAACATGTCTTACCAAAGAAGACAAAGCTTTTGTCTTATATATTCAAAGGTTACGATTATTAAATAAGGAGAGAAGGAGAAGGAAAGGAGGAAACACAATCTGGGCTTAAAGGGTAAATTACTGGCCATTAATACATTTAAACTAGAAATTAGAGGAAGATTCTAAAATAATAAAGCACTGAGGCTCTGTAACAGCCATTCACTAGGAGCATCAGGACAAAACAATAACAAGCAAATTATTTTTAAGATTAATCTTTATCAGTGTATAAAAGGGGTCTGATGACGGAACTTGAAAACACTTGAGGTCTTTTAAAGTCCTATCTGTCAAAAAAAACCCAACTTCTTCTTTGGCTACAGGGCCAAATATGAAGTTCTGGAAGGAAAAATAAAATAAA